>NC_139465.1:21140000-21740000 GCF_057233095.1 Heloderma suspectum | reverse complement strand
GCCGGGGGGGGGAGGCTTCCCGCCTCGCCCGGCCAAAATTCAGGCCGGGGAGGAGGCTTCCTGCCTCGCCCGGCCGCGAACACGAAAGTAAAAAAAAAAAAAAAAAAAAAGTCCCCTGATAGGCTACGTGACGATTCACGTAGCCTATCATGGCTAGATCTGGAAAGTCAGCCGTGACAGGCTACGTGAATCGTCACGTAGCCTATCACGGGTGACTTAAAAAAAAAAAAAAAGCGCGTACGCGAATGGCGGCCCCCATAGGGAGCCGCCATTCGCGTTCCTTATTTAGTTGCTGTAGTCTACGTCAATGTTTACGTAGACTACGGCGAAAATAAGGGCAACGCAAATAGCATTGCCCTTATTTTCGCCGTAGTCTATGTAAACATTGACGTAGACTTGTTGTTGTTCAGTCGTTCAGTCGTGTCCGACTCTTCGTGACCCCATGGACCATAGCACGCCAGGCCTTCCTGTCCTGCACTCTCTCCCGGAGCGTGCTCAAGTTCATATTCATTGCATCCGTGATGCTATCTAGCCATCTCATCCTCTGCCGTCCCCTTCTCCTTTTGCCTTCAGTCTTTCCCAGCATCAGGGTCTTTTCCAGGGAGTTTTCTCTTCGCATTAGGTGGCCAAAATATTGGAGCTTCAGCTTCATTATCTGTCCTTCCAATGAGCACTCAGGGTTGATTTCCTTTAGGATGGACTGATTTGACCTCCTTGCAGTCCAGGGGACTCGTAAGAGTCTTCTCCAGCACCACAGTTCGAAAGCATCAATTCTTCGGCGCTCAGCCTTCCTTATAGTCCAGCTCTCACAGCCATACATTACTACTGGGAAAACCATAGCTTTGATTAGACGGACCTTTGTCGGCAAGGTGATGTCTCTGCTTCTTACTATGCTGTCTAGGTTTGCCATAGCTTTCCTCCCAAGGAGCAAGCGTCTTTTAATTTCATGGCTACAGTCACCGTCTGCGGTGATCTTGGAGCCCAAGAAAGTAAAATCTGTCACTGCTTCCATTTCTTCCCCTTCTATATGCCAGGAAGTGATGGGGCCAGATGCCATGATCTTAGTTTTTTTAATGTTGAGTTTCAAACCAGCTTTTGCACTCTCCTCTTTCACCCTCAACAAGAGGCTCTTGAGATCCTCTTCGCTTTCTGCCATTAGGGTGGTATCGTCTGCATATCGGAGGTTGTTGATAATTCTCCCGGCAATCTTAATTCCGACCTCTGATTCATCCAACCCGGCATTTCTCATGATGTACTCTGCATATAAGTTAAATAAGCAGGGTGACAATATGCAGCCTTGTCGTACTCCTTTCCCAATTTTGAACCACTCGGTTGTTCCATGTCTGGTTCTTACTGTTGCTTCTTGACCCTCGTACAGGTTTCTCAGGAGACAGGTAAGGTGGTCTGGTACTCCCATCACTTTAAGAATTTGCCACAGTTTGTTGTGATCCACACAATCAAAGGCTTTAGCGTAGTCAATGAAGCAGAAATAGACGTTTTTCTGGAATTCTCTTGCTTTCTCCATGATGCAGCGAATGTTGGCGATTTGATCTCTAGTTCCTCTGCCTCTTCGAAACCCAGCTTGTACTTCCGGTAGTTCTCGGTTCGCATACTGCTGAAGCCTAGCTTGTAGGATTTTGAGCATCACCTTGCTGGCATGTGAAATGAGCGCAATTGTGCGGTAGTTTGAACACTCTTTGGCGTTGCCCTTCTTTGGAATTGGAATGTAAACTGACCTTTTCCAGTCTTGTGGCCACTGTTGAGTGTTCCAGATTTGTTGGCATATTGAATGCAGCACTTTAACAGCATCATCTTTTAGGATTTTAAATAGCTCGGCTGGAATACTGTCATCTCCGCTAGCTTTGTTGTTACTAATGCTTCCTAAGGCCCACTTGACTTCACTCTCTAGGATGTCCGGCTCAAGTTCAGTGACCGCACTATCATGGCTATCAGGGACATTCAGATCTTTCCTGTATAGTTCTTCTGTGTATTCTTGCCACCTCTTCTTAATCTCATCTGCTTCTGTTAGGTCCCTGCCTTCTTTGTCCTTTATCATGCCCGTCTTTGCACAAAACGTTCCCTTGAGATCTCCAATTTTCTTGAAGAGATCTCTAGTCTTTCCCATTCTGTTGTTTTCCTCGATTTCTTTGCATTGTTCATTTAAGAAGGCCTTCTTGTCTCTCCTTGCTATTCTCTGGAACTCTGCATTCAGTTGGGTATATCTTCCCCTTTCTCCTTTGCTTTTCGCTTCCCTTCTTTCGTGAGCTACTTGTAAAGCCTCATCAGACAGCCACTTGGCTTTCTTGCATTTCTTTTTCTTTGGGATGGATTTCGTTGCTGCCTCCTGAACAATGTTACGGACCTCCGTCCATAGTTCCTCAGGCACTCTGTCTATCAGGTCTAATCCCTGAAATCTATTCCTCACCTCCACTGTATATTCATCAGGGATATGATTTAGGTCATACCTGAACGGTTTAGTGGTTTTCCCGACGTTCTTCAATTTAAGCCGAAATTTTGCAAGAAGCAGCTCATGATCTGAGCCACAGTCAGCTCCAGGTCTTGTTTTGACTGACTGTATGGAGCTTCTCCATCTTTGGCTGCAAAGGACATAATCAATCTGATTTCGATATTGACCATCTGGTGACGTCCATGTGTAGAGTCGCCTCTTGTGCTGTTGGAAAAGAGTGTTTGCTATGATCAGCATGTTCTCTTGGCAAAACTCTATTAGCTTTTGTCCTGCTTCATTTTGTACACCAAGGCCATGCCTGCCTGTTATCCCGGTGATTTCTTGACTTCCTACTTTAGCATTCCAATCCCCTATGATGAAGAGGACATCTTTTTTTGGTGTTAGTTCTAGAAGGTGTTGTAGGTCTTCATAGAACCGATCAACCTCAGCTTCTTCGGCCTCAGTGGTTGGGGCATAGACTTGAATTACTGTGATGTTGAATGGTTTGCCTTGGATTCGTACTGAGATCATTCTATCATTTTTAAGATTGTACCCCAGTACTGCTTTTCCCACCCTTTTGTTGACTATGAGTGCTACTCCATTTCTTCTAAGGGATTCTTGCCCACAATAGTAGATATGATGGTCACCTGAATTAAATTCGCCCATGCCTGTCCATTTTAGTTCGCTGATTCCCAAGATGTCGATGTTCAATCTTGCCATCTCATGTTTGACCACCTCCAGCTTACCTTGATTCATTGATCTGACATTCCAGGTTCCTAAACAATATTGTTCTTTACAGCATCGGATTTTCTTTTCACCGCCAGACACATCCACAGCTGAGTGTCCTTTCGGGTTTGGCCCAGCCGCTTCACTCTTTCTGACGCTACTTGGAAATACCCTCTGCTCTTCCCCAGTAGCATATTGGACACCTTCCGACCTGAGGGGCTCATCTTCCGGCGTCATATCTTTTAGCCTTGTGACACGTTCCATGGGGTTTTCTTGGCAAGAATACTGGAGTGGGTTGCCATTTCCTTCTCCAGTGGACCACATTTTGTCAGAACTCTCTGCCATGACCTGTCCGTCTTGGGTGGCCCTGCACGGCATAGCTTATGGCTTCACTGAGTTACGCAAGCCCCTTCGCCACAACAAGGCAGTGATCCATGAAGGGGTGACGTAGACTACAGCGACCAAATAAGGAAGGGGAATGGCGGCTCCCTATGGGGGCCGCCATTATCCGTACACACTTTTTTTTTTTTTTTTAAAGTCACCCGTGATAGGCTACGTGACGATTCACGTAGCCTATCATGGCTGACTTTGCAAATCTTGCCGTGATAGGCTATGTGAATCGTCACGTAGCCTATCAGGGGACGTTTTTTTTTTTTTTCTTTCATTGCAATGGCGGGGGTGGCAGCCGGTCGAAAGACCGGCTGCCGCTCCCGCCCCTCTCGAACACCGGACGAACCGCCAGCCGGACCCACCGCCGGGAGGGACATTCAGGGAAGGTAAGTCCTGTCCCGGGGGGGGCGGGGGGTGGGGGGGGCGGAGGATTTCTCCCCGAAACTTGTTCAGGGGGCCGAACACGTTGGCGCTCGGCCCCCCGAAGTTTCGGGGAGAAATTCTCCACCATCCCTACTTCGTTCCACCATGGATTTTGGGGGGCCGAATGCACTGGCATTTGGCCTCACCAAGATCTGTGGCAGAATTCTCCACCATGCCTATCTAGAGCAACATCATTTGGAAAAGGAATGTCAATTGCATGAAACATGTTTGCTCTTAAAGCTCAGCTTGCTACATGTTCAGAGAGAGACAGACAATGTATGAAATTTAACAGGGGGATTGGACTGAGCTACTTAACTTATGATTATGTATCATTCGATATTACTGGCTGAAGCGCAAGATTGGCTTAATTGAGCATGAGAGGCATAGTCTTCTGAATGATGAAAATTCAATTGCAAGAGTGTTTTTTGGCTACACATGTAATACATTTCTGTTTGCTGAAGATATTTCAGCATTGTATGTTCAACTAGAATTAAGCAGGAAAAGGAAGATGTTGCTTTTAAAGAGCAGACAGGGTAGATTGGAACACAGAAATCTGCTTATTTGTCACTGAACCCAATTCAAGGTGCTGGTGACAAATCCATGCATGGTTTAGGAGCTGGTTACCTAAAGGATCACCTCTCCCTGTATCAGTCTGTCCATGGACTGATATCCTCCAGGGAGGTGTGGCTGTGGAATGTTCTCCCTCTGGAGATTACACTGGTGCCAATGGTGGTCAGCTTTCAGCACCAGGTGAAACCAATCTTTCCCCAACATGTTTTCATTAGATGGGTGGACCTTGTATTGCAGCAAGATAGTTGACAGGAGGGAGGTGGATAAGAAGTTTTTGATAATGACTGGTTGCTGTGCATTTTTATTGGTTTTATATTGATATATTGTGCACTGTGATCTGCCTTGGGATCATTTTGTGATGAAGGGCAAGATATACATTTCATAAACGCATATCCTGAGGAAGTACCTCTCCTGGTATGAACCTACACTATGATCAACATCTGAGTACCTCCTCCAACGTAGACTTGGAGAATGGCAACAAGGAATAGAGCCTTCTGGGTGGTGGCCCCCAATTGTGGAATGTTTTCCCTAGTGAGGTCCACCTGGTGCCGACTAGGGATGTACGAATCCCTTACCTCGTTCCAGGTGGGGACATCCACAGTGGGGGAGAGGTGCTCCGTACCTCCCCCTGGAATCCTCCCTGGCTGGCTCTGCTCCATGGTGACTCCACAGAGCCGCCGGCCAGGGCTGCCCGCACCCGGACTTTTGTCCTCTGCTGGCCAGCGCCGGCCACAAATGGCGGCCGCTTTAGTGGCCACCATTTCCATCCTTGCAGGGGCCGTGATAGGCTACATACATATTTATGTAGCCTATCATGGCAAAAGGCAGGAATGCAAATGGTGGCCGTTACACCATTTGCGTCCCTGCGATTTGCCGTCATAGGCTACATAAATATATACGTAGCCTATCACAGCCTCCGCAGGGATGGCAGCCGCTACACCATTTGTGTCCCTGGCTCCCTGACTTTTGCCATGATAGGCTATGTAGATACTTATGTAGCCTATCACGGCTTGACAGGGATGCAAATGGCGGCCGGCGTAGCGGCCGCCATTTGCAGCTGCAGCCTGGCAGCGACCGGAAGATCACCCGGAGCCACCGCTGCCAGAGCCACCACCGGAGCCAGGTAGGCTCTGTCCAGGGGGGATTCCGCGGGGTAGCAGGGGGGATTGCCCTGTTCTGCCACGGACTCAAGTGAGGCTGGATTCTTTAGAATCCAGCCCCCTGGAGTCCGTGGCGGAACGGGGCAATTCTCCTAGTGCCAACTAGGGGTGTACGAAACACTTACCTGGTTCCACTGGGGCCATCTGCGCTGGGGGGGAGGTGCTTGCCCCTCCGCCAGAATCATCCCCGGCCGGCTCCACTATGCGGACCGCCATTTGCATGGCTGCCAGCCATGATAGGCTACCTAAGTAATTACATAGCCTATCATGAAAAAGGCAACCATGCAAATGTAGGGATGTCAGAGAATTCTGCCATGGACTCCAGTGAGCCCCTGGAATCTGTGGCAGAGCAGCCTCCCCCCCGCCACCCCATGGAATCCCCCCGGGACAGAGCTTACCTGGTGGCAGAGGTAGCAGCGGCAGCGGTGGCCCTGGTGGCTACTCCAGTGGCAGCTCCAGCTGGTCTCTCGGCCGGCCGCTGCCAGGCTTCTTCGGCCGCAAATGGCAGCCATCATAGCGCCCACCATTTGCGTGCTTGCAGTCAGCCATGATAGGTTATGTAAGTATTTATGTAGCCTATCACAGCAAAGAGCAGAGACACAAATGGCAGCTGCTCTGCCATTTGCGTCCCTGCTCTTTGCCGTGATAGGCTATGTAAATACTTATGTAACCTATGACAGCTGACTGCAAACATGCAAATGGTGGCCACTACGACAGCCGCCATTTGCGGCCACAGCAGCCCAGCAGCAGCCGGAACTCCAGCTGCGGCTGGCCCCAGCTAGCGGCTCTGTGGAGCCAGCCAGGGAGGATTCCGGGGGGAGGGACGGAGTGCCTCCCCCCCACCGTGAATTTCCCGGCATGGAACAAGGTAAGTGTCAGGAGTGCCCTAGCAGCCTCTTTCAGTCTACTCCAATAGCCAACTCAAGACACAGACAAAAGGATTCTTCTCAAAGCTTTAAACCTTTTACAACTGAATGACTCTTTCAGATGCTATCACCAGCGACTAAGCAATGAACAGCAGAGTAGCCTGTGCTCCGGGTTAGGCAGTTGGTCCCCGTTTGAAGGAGAGTCACTTGCAGACCCTGAACTTATGGGCTAGGGAGAGTTCCTCCCTCTTTCCCGTGGGTCTACGGGACGTGACCGTTGCTTGCGCACCAAACGGGCGCTATGCCTCCTTTCTGCGCCCTCCATTGCTCGTCGCTCCCTGTGTCTGTGTCGAGTATCTAGCAAGCCCCCCCACACACACTCTCTCTCTGCCAGGGTCACTATCTATCTCAGGAATGCTGGCAGGAGGAATCTCTGCCAGCTGCTGTGCCTGTGAGGGATGAGCGGGCTCCTCTCCCATGTATTGCTGTTCCTCCTCAGAATCAGAACTGCTCTGGGGTTCTATGGGCTCAGTTTCCACCCTGACAGTAAGTGTTTCATACATCCTTAAGCAAATGGCAGCCACTACACCATTTGCGTGGCTGCCTTTTTCATGATAGGCTACGTAAATACTTATGTAGCCTATCATGGCAAACAGCAGGGGCGCAAATGGCATAGCGGCCTCCACTTGCACCCCTGCTCTTTGCTGTGATAGGCTAAGTAACTATTTACGTAGCGTATCACACTAAAGCAGCCACGCAAATGGCGGTTGCTACGATGGCCGCCATTTGCAGCCGCAGCAGCCCGGCAGCGGCCAGGAGACCAGCCAGAGGAGCCACTGCCACTGCGGCCAATGCAGCCACTGGGGTGGCGGGGAGGAGGCCATTCCGCCATGGATTTCAGGGGCTCACTGGAGTCCGTGGTGGAATTCCCTGACATCCCTTACATTTGCATAGCTGCCTTTTTCATGATAGGCCGGAGCCGCATCCACCACCAGGTAAGCTCCGTCCCGGGGGATTCCGCGGGGTGGTGGGGCAGGGGGAGGCCGTTCTGCCACGGATTCCAGGCAGCCGGATTCTAAAGAATCTGGCCTCACTGGAGTCCGTGGCGGAATTCTCTGACATCCCTAGTGCCAACATTGTCATCTTTTCAGCACCAGGTTAAGACTTACAGCACCAAGTAGACTTCTCTACTCACAAGCATGAGGCTTTTTAATGTTTGTATGTTTTTATCAGATCCTGCTAGTTTTATTGTTCTTTTTAATTATTTAAACTAAATAATATAAAATTTTTTGTATGTTAAAGGTTTTATATTAAGTTTTATCATGTAGTGATCTGCCCAGAGAGCTTTGGCTATTGGGGGATATAGGAATGGAATGAATGAATGAATGAATGAATGAATGAAAAGAGTTGTAACCAATGTTAGTCCTACTTAAAGTAGACCCATGAAAATGAATAAATGGGTTTGCACATCCCTACCTATCACTGAGCTGCAGCCCTTCACCAATAGTGTGAGCTCAGTGCCACAATTTGCATGACTAGCAAGTCAAATGCTGATTCAGGCATCACTGTCACCACCGCTAGCAGCTGTACATCAGGTGAGCTATGCACATTAGAATTAATAAATAAATAGGGATGGTGAGGGTGCCAGGTTCCATCAGGGAATCTGGCAGAACCCTCCCTGTCTGCACACTCAAGCCCCACTTGCCAAGCCCCTGCCCCCGCTCCCTGCCTGCGCTCGGTGAGTGGCCCACACTCACCCCGGCGGCCTTGTCGAGGTACGTGGTTGCCATTTTTTAAAAAATAAAATGGCGATTGCAAAAATGTGTGTTTTTGCAAATGCAGATATTTTCGCGCATACACAAATGCACACATTTTTACAATCACCATTTTATTTTTCAACAAATGGTGACCGTGGAGCTCGACAAGGCTGCTGGGGTCAGTGCAGGCTGCTCACCAAGTGAAGGAGGGGCTCGAGTGCGATCTGGGGACTGGCAAGCAGGGGCAGGGGCTGGTCAGACACCTAGAGAACCCAAATGGGGGTTCACATCCCAATAAATAAAGTAACACATTTATTTATTTATCTATTTATTTATCTATTTATTTATCTATCCTTTTTTTATTTTAAAAAAATAATACCCCAAGCCACTGAACACTACAAAGATGTTTTGAAACAGTTGCAAAGAGTTCTCCAGGCACTTAGGAAGGTGTGCTGATGATGACTGAAGTCCTTGACAATCCGTTTGCTTCACAACTGGTTTTCCTCTGGTTCGAACTAGGGATGGATGAGTCTTTCAATTTCAGTTTTTCATTTTTCCCATCTTAAGTTGGTTCATCACAACTTTGAAAATTTCTCCTGTCTAACTGTGGTTTGTCTTGAACTTTGAGGGTTTTTTTTTTTCTATTTTCAAGTTCACATGAAAATTCATAAGCATTTTTGTGCATGTTTCTCTAAATACATGCTTTTTCAATGCAATTTTGCCTAATATACACCAATTTTCCTAATGTTTTTGAATGTTATTTCCCCTAATTTATTTTATACCTTAAAAAAAAGAGAGAACTCCATTAGGAGAAGTTCAAATTTCAAAAGATAATTGAGTTTTGGTTCACATAGTGGTTTGAAATTTTGATACTCAGTAAGTTTGCATTAAAATCCAAACTGAACCAATTTCTTCTCCCCATCCCTAGTTCAAATTGACCATACCATACAGCACATGTGAAATGAAATCCCATTGTGTCAGAGCTTACCCCCAGAAAGGGCAGAGGACAGAACACTTACACTCAATGCAGTTAGGATACTTCCATCCCAAGCTGACTTCACTACTCTAAAAACATTTCTACTGTCTTAACATTAAAAGACCCAAGACGCATGAATGTTTCATCCAAGAAAACTCCCCTTTTTATTACTCTCTTGTTGACACTGTTTGCACACCATTTGTGAGGGATAAAGAACAGCCCTGTCTGCAGAAATTTATGGATGCAAAGAGACACACAGCCGTTAAGCAATTTAAATGAGTCTATCATTTTTAGGCATGAAAATAAAATGGATTTGGCAAGGGATGGAGGTTCAAGATGAGGAATCTCAGGACCCAAGTAAATCAGGGGATTTTTTAAATCATTATGTATTTCTGACAAGACATCTGCCAGAGATATCAAGTAGTGAATATCTCACATGGCTGCTTGGTGCAAGGCAAGAAAACAACCTCTCTACTGTGCAAGGTTGGGCAGGTGAGTTTAGAAAATTTATATCCCAGACGTTTGCCCCCCCCCAATCCCTTGTTTTATGTCTTACATCCTTGCCATCTTGAACTTAGATCTTATCAGCTTCCACAAACAAAGCAGTATCTGAACTGGTCAATACATGGAGTCTTTAAGCAAAAGGCCAGCTGTTCACAGTGTTAGGGATGTAGTAGATATCACTCTCTCCTCAGGGAGAGTCAGGAACAAATTATCTTATACAGTGTTATCTCTCAGGCACCACGGAGCTCAAAGTGTTGTCTTTCAGATAAGAGACAGAACTCAGGGCTGTGGCATTAAATTTTCACTGTAGTTTTTGGGGACAGGAAAGAAGGATTCTCTCTCGAGGCTCACTCTCACATCTACTTATCTCAGATGAACTTGAGGTTTCCTTCATTTTACAATAAATACAAGAGTCAATGTGGTTTTAAGCAGGGCCCGCCCTTCCATTCAGCAGACTTAGGTTGAATGGAAGGCTAAAAAATTCTTCATTATTTAATGAATGATTGTATTTTTACTGCCAGGAAGGGAGAAAGGCCCATGTGAGATTTTCTGCCATGCGTGCCAAAATAATATGCCTGGCTTAAGCTACTATCCTCCTTGCCTTTTGGGGAGAGCTCCTTTGCTCCTCCACCTCAGACAGCAAGATGTCTCAGGCCAATCCTGGATTTAAGTACATGTCCTTCCATGCCTGAGTTAGACTTGTGTGAGTGAAACTGTTGGAATTCTTTTGACTTCCTTCAAAAGTGCTTAGAAGGAGGACAAATTTGAAACCTCCAAATTGGTTCCAAGTTTCACCTGGGGGAGTGGGCGACACCTTACCTTTGGTGAAACAGAGACCTAGCTGCAGGCATGGTGTGCAAATATCATTCTGAGTCAGCCCTGGTCTAGGAGGATTTTGGAGCCAATTCAAAATTCAGCGTGCCCTTTTTATTAGGGGGAGTTCACATTTTGTGCCTCCTTGCTCAGCTTCATCCACACTGTTAGTGCTATAGCTTGTTGTCATTGCTAGTGAATGGGTTCATGCATTCCCAAGTTATTCTGACTCACCAAATAGGGCAAGAACTGAAGCATTAACTAGGTTCTGTCACATGCAACCCCCTAGGGCCACTAGGCAGTGGTCTTATCATTTGCAAATGACACAGAAGTAGGAGAGGTAGCTAATACCTTAGAAAACAGAAACAGGGTTCAAGGTGATCATCTTGACAAATCTGCCCATCCCTAGTTGCCGCATTGATTATGGAGCAAATTTGTCATCTTTTCTTCCAGAGGCTAGAACATGAACCAATAGGTTCAAATTGCAAATTAGATGAAATATTAGGAAGAAATTAGATGAGATATTAGGAAGAAATTAGATGAAATATTAGGAAGAAATTAGATGTAATATTAGGAAGAACTTTCTGATTATATGAAATGTTTGACAGCAGAGCAGACTGCCTCAGAAGGTGGTGGACTCTCATTTGTTAGAGGTTTTCAAGCAGAGGCTGAATGGCCACCTATCAGGAAGGCCATCAGAGAGGCTGGCTGGCCAATGGCCACCTACTGGGGTTGGCCACCTATCAGGGGAGCAATTTCCCTGAAACAGCAGAGGTTAGACTACATGACATTTGAGGTCCCTTCCAACTCTATGATTCTATGTTGTTCTTTGAAGGGAGCATATGTTCTACCATCTGGTAGAACACATGTTTTGCATGCAAAAGGTGGCAAGTTCAATCCCCACCATCTCCATGTAGGGCTGGAAAAATTCCTGCATGGAAACCCTGGAGAGCTGCTGCCAGTCAGTGTTGGCAATAATGGGCTAGATGGACACATTGGTCTGATTCATCATAAGGCAGCTTGTTCTGTTCCTAGGTACTGCTGGTAATCTTGCCATTGTGTACCAGATGAACTTCTAGCTCCACAAAATGCTGCTTCACACACACACACACACACACACACACACACACTTATGCACCAGTAATGTCATGTATCTATTGAAAAGCATTTTCCTTTATGTGAAGTGATGCCATATGAAAATCTCTGGCATCTGAAATCATCACTTGATACTGCAGTCACAGAGTGATGAATATGGATGTGTAAACATACACATCTCTAGATGCGAATGAGATAAATGCCAGTTTTGTTCCCCTACTCTTCTGGTTCTTACCCTTGGCTATGAGCTCTTCAAGACCAAGGCTTCACCCATTTAGCCATCCCTGCTACCTGCCTGAAGCCTTTAGACAGAGCAGGATGCTAATTAAACTACACTAACAAACAGCAACATACAACGAGGAGTTTACCTGAGAGGAAGCACCCATGGTTGCTGCTATTGGGCAATCAAAGGGAAAGTATGCCCTTACTGGTAACCATCAGAGGGGAGTAATGAAAACTAGGGCAACTTAACATCATACAAGTTGCTACCCTTGTTGACATCAGTAGCCTGCACCAATACCAGAGGCTGTCCCTCATTAGCAACTGTGTCTTTCGTTGCCTCCGCTGCCACCTCTCAACAGTTGCCAGTAAGGTAACTTGATCACCTCACAGCAGTGGCCAGTGGCCAGTATCCAATGGTGTCATTCTGCCAACTCAAGTAGCAGTAGTAGAGCTCTGCCTAATCTTCCTGTTGTGCAAATGCTTGTGCATTATTTTTGCACAAATGGTTGCACAAATGGTCGCACAACTACCTGCATAACCCATTGCACAACTGGCCGCATTACCACTTGCAGCCACACTTGTGCAAATGTAACTTTAGATGGATTCTCCACTTGTGCATAATTTGGAACCTAGTTTCCGCTATTGCAATGTCCTTTGTGCTAGCCAAATGACACTGTTGGATGCTACTAGGGACGTTGGATAAATCTGCAATGGATGCAAAGGAGTTCAGATTTCTATGAATCTGACCTGCAGATTCTGCACTGGACTGGCTTTTTCCAAGTCACATGGATTCTGTGGACTTGCAGACCAGTTTTTCACTTTGGGGGGTATTTGCATGAACTAATGCAGATTAGCACAAGTGTGCATTACTGGTAATGTGAATTAGCACAAGTAGAATGAAATTCTGGACACAAAAAAAAATTGATTCCATCAATGAGTGTACAATGGAACAAAAAATGCCTGACAATCTGTGGATCACAGACAGTACAGATTTAACATAATCTATGCATCCCTAGGTACTGTCCAGTGGTTCCCCATAAGGAACAACCTCACTTGTCATTGCTGCAAACAACAAACATCCTTCATGAATGTATCTGTGAGCTATAGATGTAAATGTTTCTCACTTATCTCCTTTTATAGATACACTAATGCTTGGTTTTTATGAGGTGAAAAATATCCTCCCACCCCCATGCTGCTATTTTTTCTTCTTCTCTTGCACTGCTATCTGGAGTACAAATCCTTCACTGGCTTATAAAGACCCCAAATGACAAGTAGATTCACTTTAATGAATTTTTGTTTGCATAGCTGACTAGCATCAAGTTAGACAGGTGCTGCGATGTAACGTAACATCCTAATCAATAGTTAAAAGGTGCTGAAGAGTCCTTGAGAAAGAACAGCCTGAAAACCCACACAGGAGATGCTTCTGTCTGGCAAAGAGAAAGAGAGAAAAGCATAGCATCAATTTATGCGTAAATTGGTCGCATTTTCACACATAGCCCCAATTATCTAAAAAGGGTTTAACATTATATTTATATTGATAAGCTTAACAATGTTGAACTGCGACTTGCCGATGATCTCTTTACAATTCACATCCAAAGAGACCAGAAGGAGTAATTGGAAAGCTTCCAGTATGTCAAGAAATAGAAGCAGCCTTGGTGAGGCGGGGGGGGGGAGGGGGAGAAGTAGATGAAAACTGCAGTACAAGGTCTGGCTTTTGCTGAAATTACAACATAAATTCCAAATGAAGGATGGCCAAGAATAACTCAACAATTACAAATTCCCTTCTAAAAGACAGAAGGAATGCTACACGATTAGAGAAATTGAGCCATCTAAAATGTCTTCAAAGGAAGAAAATGAAAGACAGTAATGATGGTCGTTTAAGAGGGGTACTTGATAGACTGAATCACAGATTGATAGTAGGAGGGGATGAGTTGAATAATTTGATTTGCTGCTATGAATATCAAGACTTGACTATTTACACAGTGAAAAACACTTACCAAAAGAATTACCAGCAACAACAAAACAACAACAAAACAACCTCTTTAACTAATCAGCACTTATCAAGTTAACCTCATGGTACATTAACATTTTCTTAAGTTATTATTTTTTAATTTGAGAGCCATCCAAAAGCGATGGATTTCCGAAACATGTAATAGATTCTACTTAAAATCCAGAAATGCAAGGCCACCAAAAGAAGGTGTAATATTGCAGTCAGTCAGTAACCAAACTTCTCTTTCCCAAGCCTTGATTAGATTTTGATGCTGCTTTTTTTTTTTTTTATGAATCAGTTTTATTTTCTGAAATCAGCTTTTGACATAAAAGGGAAGGCAAGGCACAGTACCCAGAGGATTGCCTATAAGTTGTAGTAAGACCAAGGTGAAAAAAATGTATTACAAAAGAAGATAGATAATAACACCGCCCTATAAATCAATACTATATCTAAAGGCATTCACAAAGATTGTCCCTTTTCTCACTTCTCTCTCTCTCTCTCTCTCTCTCTCTTTCTCTCTGACGTTAGTGTAGAAGTACCAGTGTTACAGACTAGCTCAGGATAAAATGTGTAATAAAGCAGTTTCATTTCATTGTTGAAACCACATTTACAAGGGAAAGATGGAATTCTGTAGAGCAAGGGTTGGAGAATCTGTGGCCAGACAGATGTTGCTGAACTCCAGCTGCCATCAGTCCTGGCCAAGTATGGCCAATGTTTGGGCATGATGAGAGCTGAAACATCTGAATGGTTACAGTTTCCCACCGTGTTCTAGAGAATTTGCACGATTCATAATCAAATGTTTATTTTTGTCATGGTAATATTAGCATAAGAGATGTATCAGTGTGTCATCAGCACCTTCATTTTGTGGTCAACACAATGACTAAGGACCCATCCTCATATACCCATGCAATGGTGTAACCACTTTAACACTGATTGATCCCGTGCTTCTCAGGGAATGTGTTGCTTGCAGCAACCAGACAACTGAGGATTGTCCCTACCACCTTTCAGAACTTTGCCACTCCCAACTGTTAACTATACAGGCAGGGCAACAAATAGGTAGAAATGACCCATGCTGTTGGTCCTGACCATGTTCACCCACTTTCAGCGCAGTGTGGGGTCACACCACAGGAAAGTGATTTCTGCACCGCTGCAGGCACATATGAATGGAGCCCAAGTACATTTTCACATGCGGGGAAAAAAAATATGAGAACCACGAACTATTAATAGCATCTGTTCAAGTCCGAAGAAGCCTGTCCCCCCCTTTGGATGCTAAGGGTGCTATCCTATGCATGTTTAGACAAAATAAAATAAAATAATCCTACATACTGGGAGTTGTAGGACATTTTTCAGTCTAAATATGTATAGCACCCTTAGTCTTCTATTTTATTTTATTTGTTTGTTTAAAACAATTGTGTCCCACCCTATATCATTAAGGTCTCTGGGTGGCATACAGATAATATTAATTTAAACAGTGTAATGCAATAAATAACTTAAACAGCTGGAAACATATTAAACCATTAAACAAATTAATTCCAATTAAAATCTAAAACAATGAAACAGTTAAAACAGTGTGCAGCTTTAGAAAATGCATTTAGTCCTCAAAGGCTTTGGTAAAAAGCCATGTTTTAAATTGGCACTGAAATGAAACCAGTGTCTGTGCCAATCGGGCCTCAGGTAAGGCATTCCACAACCAGGGTTCCACAGCAGAGAAGGCCCTGTCCCACATCCCACCACAGTGTATGTCTCACACTGGTGGGATGCAGAGGAGGATCCCTCCAACTGATCTCAGTCCTCGGGCAGGCACATAGAGGAAAAGGTGCTCCCTGAAATATCGAGGTCCCGCTGCTTAGGGCTTTAAATGTCATCTATTACCCAGGCTTGGTGCTCGGTCACAGTTCGTGGGGAGGTGGGAAGCTGCTTTTCATGGCCACTGTGGGACTTGTGAGATAACAGGCAAGTATAAGAAATTCATTTCAGTTCAGTTTTGATCAGGATTTACCCAGTTTGCACATTCTGGATCGAACACAGACCTGGACACAATCTGTGGTCAAAGTCTGTACATTTCAAAGCTTGCAGTGTCATTCACAGACCCCCAAAGTTGCATTTGACAGCATGCATACACTTGAAAAATGCACATAAAAATGTGTACTTTTGAAAAATGTGAACAAATAGGCTTTAATCAATGGGAGAAGAATATGTATATTTCAAAGATGCACACGACTGATCTATACATAACAGTTGGGGAAAAATATGCATGAAGTATGCACGGATTTTCATAGAAAAAGTGGGGGAAGGCAAAACTTGCAATCTGATACAGATCAACTCGGAGCAAGCTTCATCAAGATGGAATTTGGAGAACTTCAGTGAACTCGAGTTTTGCCGATTTGCACATCGCTATGAGTAGGGGGTGCACGAAAGTCCCTTACCTGTCCTCGAAGCTTTTCGTGGTGGGGGGGAGGCGCTTCGCTGCTCCCCCCGTGAAGTTCAGGCCAGGGGGGGAGGCTTCCCGCCTCGCCCGGCCAAAATTCAGGCCGGGGGGGAGGCTTCCCACCTCGCCCGGCCGAAATTCAGGCCGGGGAGGAGGCGCCTCGCCTCGCCCAGCCGCGAACTAAAAAGTAAAAAAAAAAAACGCCCCCGTGATAGGCTTAGGGGTGGACGAAAGTCCCTTACCTTTTGTCGAAGGATGTTGGCGGTGGGGGGGAGGCGCTTCGCTGCTCCCCCTGCGAAGTTCAGTCCGGGGGGGGAGGCTTCCCTCCTCGCCCCGGCCGAAATTCAGGCCAGGGGGGAGGCTTCCCGCCTCGCCCCGGCCGAAATTCAGGCCGGGGAGGAGGCTTCCCACCTCGCCCGGCCGCGAACGCGAAAGTTTTTTTTTTTTTTTTAAACGCCTCCTGATAGGCTACGTGACGATTCATGTAGCCTATCACGGCTAGATCTGCAAAGTCAGCCGTGATAGGCTACGTCAATCATCACGTAGCCTATCACGGGTGACTTTAAAAAAAAAAGCGCGTATGCTAATGGCGGCCCCCATAGGGAGCCGCCATTCGCGTTCCTTATTTGGTCTCTGTAGTCTACGTAAATCTTTACGTAAACTACGGCGAAAATAAGGGCAACGCAAATAGCGAACCGCCGGCCGGACCCGCCACCGGGAGGGACATTCGGTGAAGGTAAGTCCCATCCCGGGGGGGGGGTGCGGGGGGCGGGGGGGTTCGGAGGATTTCTCCCCGAAACTTGTTCGGGGGGCCGAACACGTTGGCGCTCGGCCCCCCGAAGTTTCGGGGAGAAATTCTCCGCCATCCCTAGATAGGCTACATGACGATTAATGTAGCCTATCACGGCTAGATCTGCAAAGTCAGCCGTGATAGGCTACGTAAATCGTCACGTAGCCTATCACGGGTGACTTTAAAAAAAACAAAAAAAGCACGTACGCAAATGGCGGCCCCCATAGGGAGCCGCCATTCGCGTTCCTTATTTGGTCGCTGTAGTCTACATAAATCTTTACGTAAACTACGGCGAAAATAAGGGCAACGCAAATAGCGTTGCCCTTATTTTCGCCGTAGTCTACGTAAAGATTTACGTAGACTACAGCGACCAAATAAGGAACGGGAATGGCGGCTCCCTATGGGGGCCGCCATTATCCATATGCGCTTTTTTTTTTTTTAAGTCACCCATGATAGGCTATGTGATGATTTACATAGCCTATCACTGCTGACTTTGCAAATCTAGCCGTGATAGGTTACATTAATCGTCATGTAGCCTATCACGGGGGCGTTTGTTTTTTCTTTTATTGGAATGGCGGCGGCGGCAGCCGGTCAAAAGACCGGCTGCCGCTCCCGCCCCGGACGAAGACCTGCTGAACCGCCGGCTGGACCTGCCGCCAGGAGGGACATTCGCCAAAGGTAAGTCCCGTCCCAGAGGGGTGCGGGGGCGGGGGGGTGCACAGAATTTCTCCCCGAAACTTGTTCGGGGGGCTGAACACGTTGGCGCTCGGCCCCCCCGAAGTTTCGGGGAGAAATTCTCCGCCAACCCTAGCTATGAGATAAGAACAGCAACAAGGGAGATGAGGAAATGTCTTTTCACAACACTATTTCCCCAAAGAGCTTCCTCCACCAAAAGCAAAGAACTGCAGATACCATTTGCCCAAATGAAGCCAACAAGTTTTGTAGAACGGTCTGTTCAAGAAAGAGTGAGGATGAAAAATGTAGTGGGATGGGTGAATCTGTCAGTTTTGCTTTCTCCTTCATTTGATTTTTTTTTAAGTCCCATGTTCTTTCTCTCCCAAATATGGAGAGCTTTGCACTTGTGGAAATGCACAAATCCTCCCCCAAATGTTCAAATCCCCCCAAATGCACATTTTCATGCTTTAGCCTATAGGGTAAATGCACATCTTTGGCCAGTGTTTTTAAATGTATTTTTCTACAACTAAACTTGCATACAATTCCAGAAAGTAAAAGAACTGGTCCTCAAGTCTGCAGAATCCATTTGACTCGAGGAAAGCCATTCCACTGAGGAATTTGTGGGTGGGATGCATAGACATACCAACTCATTTGATTCCATTGCAGATTTCTCTGAGATCCCCAAGTACAGCAACCTTCTCTGTTCTCTGAGATCCCCAAGTACACCACCCCTTGGCATGGTGTGGGCTTCCCCTACCCCCCATTCCCTCCCCCCCATCACACACACCATTATTCAGCACAGGAGGTTTCTGAATGGAAATATGAAAGAGAAAACCATTAAGGTTATTTCATAATTATTAAATACAAATTAAATACAAATGGGGCTCTTTGTATTTGTTTTTCTTTGGAATTAATGAATGTACATCCCTAGAACATAAGCTGAAAGGGATATTTTGGATCCTGGAGTAAGCCAGTTCAGAGAATTTGAGGCCTGTAGCCTGATAAAGGTTCCACAGAACTACTGGCATAATGAAACATTCACATGTTTTTTACCTCTCCCCCTCCATCCCCTGTAATAGCCTTTAAGAACTGGATGTATGGGCTTCTACAGAAACGTTAGCTTTTGAGTCGGCTTAAAGGAACCTTGTTGAGGAAGACAAGCAGGAGCCGAATCTTTGAAAGGAAATCTCTGATCTCACAGCAATTGGAAATGTAAAAATAAAGAGTCAAGAATGTTGTGATCTGAGATTAGGGATGCTGGAGAAATTTGAGATGGACTAAAATGAGCTCTGCGTTTTCTAAAAATCCAGCCTGAGGAATCCGCTGTGGAGTGACCCCCTCAGGCCGCACAGAGTCCGTGGACTTCTGGATGATTTTTCTTTTTTTTTTTTTACTTTCCTGAAATGTATGCATATAAATTCGTAGGAAAATATGTACGTTTCTGCTGAGGAAACTTTGAATGGAATGAGGGACAATATGCTAAATGTTATGTACTAAGGTAAATTATGTAAATACTTACATAATTATTTGTGCATTTTTCTGCATGACGAAAAAAAAATTATTCGCATCCATCTGTTGGTGGACAATGGAATAAAGGCACCTGACAATCCGCGAAACACAGATGGAGCAGATTTCACACAGTCCGTACATCCCTATCTGGGATTGGAGCCTCTTACCTGCATTTTATCATCTATATCTATCTATCTGTAGATATTGATATAAGGGTATTCGAAGCCTTGAAAGCCTTCTGCAGAATATGTGCCTGAATACAATAATAAATTGAGTTTTATTTCACAGAAGATAAACCCATAATATCCCTATCCCAGGTTGCCCTATATGAAGAATATGTTTGAATTAGAGCCAAAGCATGTGATCCACCCACCTAGCACTCTAGAAATATATAGTCCAGGGAAAACTGCTGATTGTAGAAATTGGCTCCCTAACACTTACTACTGCAGTGGTAGGCAACATAGTGCCTATGGGCCCCAATGGGCCCCCATACTACTTTATTGACACCCACCAAGGTGCCCCAGGACCCCCTGTAGTAGTGATACAGGCCCAGCTCCTGACTGGGAGGGCAGGTTGGCAAAGTGCCCTGTGTGGGCTAGTGATGTGTGAGAAATGTGTTCCAATGAGATTTTTTAATGGATTTACCCCAGACCTGAATGTGGCTCCAAACACAATTGGCAGTCAAAAACACGTATATTTCTGAGCTTGTGATGCATACAGCAACATGACAAATGGCCTGTTTGACAACACATGCACGTTTGAAAGAATATGCGCAGAAAAATGCAGGCACTTGTGAACATACATTTATCGATGAGCACAAAAACGTGCACACGAATGCATACGTTGGTTAAAAAAAAAATGCCTACAAATGTCCATACGGATTTTTAAAACATTGCAAGTTGGCGCCAAGATCAGATGGAATGAGCCTGATGTCAACAACATGCCAATCTAGGCAAGACCAAGATGGGGAGATCTGTCCATGCCTAGTGTGGGCCAGCTCCTACATAGACTGTAGGCTGGGGACTTGCCCCCAGCCCCTTCATTTTACTTCCACATAATGTCCTGGCCAAAGTCTGGGCAATGTGTTTTAAATAGCAATTTGTTACTATATCACCTGACCCAGAGGTCCCTGGGCAAACACTAGCACTGGTGGAACCTGCTGGGTCACTGTAGCACTGGCAGTTGCCCAAAGATGCCAGATGCTTGTGCTGGACCTATTTGTGGAAGAAGGTTTGGAAAGGATGCTTTAAGCATTGTCACACTGGAGAACCCTGCCGGGTATAATTTTTTTTAGTATTTTCCTTCAATGTTTTATCCATGAAACATTGCATCAGTTTGACATTAATGTATATAATAGGGACAGAAAGAGATAATGCTGTTTTAGTGTCTACCTATGCTTAATTAACTGGCAGCACTAGCCTGTATCAAAGGAAGAGAATGCTACAGAAATAAACCCTGTTTATACACCTTCCATCTTGCCTTATGGAAAACAGAAGAAGTCATTATGAGGAATAATAAGCATTCATAGAACTAGCAGCTAACAAATGCATTTGCAGAACTTTCATAAAAGTTTGTAAATACAGTATTGTATGGAAATTCTAGTGCACACATTAGCACTCATGTACACCATAAAATATTATATTATAAAAAAGTGAATAAGATACTTATCTTTTAAATTGGTGTTTAATATTTTATTAGTGCAAGGCACATAATTCTCATCAAATGGAAGGAAACTCTTTTTTTGTATGGGTATAAATGTCTAGAGTTTAATATTTCAAAGATAAGTACCTACTTTTGCATCTATCACACAGTGGCTTAATGGAATTTACTTTTTCTTAAATATTTATGCCGTCTATGTGTTTGGTCGTCAAATGTTTGTAGAACCACTGAGGTAGAACAGATAAGGCAATGTAACTTTTAATGTACAACTTTTTGTGAATTCTTACAAGAACCTCTAGCATGTCTTCTACTTACTTGCCTTTTTTCTAAGCTAAAAGTCCCATATGTTGTGATCTTTCCTCTTATGTGAGTTGCTCTGGACCTTTGATCATTTTTGTTACCCTTTTCTGCACCTTTCCCAGCTGTACAATATCCTTTTTTTTAGTTGTGGTGACTAGAACTACACATATAAATACAAGAGTGGTCATACAAAATGTGAATACAGTCATTATAAAATTGGCAGTTTTATTTTCTATTCCTTTCATAATGATCCCCAACATGGAATTTGCCTTTTTCACAGTGGCCACATGCTGGGTTGATATTTACACTGAGCTATCCTGTACTACCCCAAGATCCCTCTCTTGGTCAATGACTGCAAAGTCAGACCCCATCACTTTACACTTGCTTTTATTGAACCACATTTGCCATTTTAATGCCCATCCCCACAGTTTTGAGAGATCCTTTTTGGAGCTCTTTGCTATCCCCTTCTGTTTTAACCATACTAAAAACACTGGTGTCATCAGCAAACTTGGACACCTCAGTGTTCACCCCTAATTCCAGATAATTTATGAACAAGTTAAAAAAGCATTAGTCCGAATACAGATCCTTGAGGGATCCCACTGTTCACATCCTTCCATTGCCAGAACTGACCATTCATTCCTACTCTCTGTTTTCTGTTCTTTTACCAGTTCCTGACCAATAAGAGGACCTCACCTCTTCTATATTTGCTCAGGGACAGGCCAGCAGAAGCTGATGGATAACCAAGCTCCAATTTATACATTATTCTAGGGATGTATGAAAGTTCTGCCACGGATCTCGGGGAGGCGCATTCAGCCCCCCGAAATCGGTGGCGGAACGGTCTGCCACCCCCCCGCACCCCCCGGGATGGGACTTACCTTGGGCGGATCTTCCTGGCGGCGGAGGCTCCAGCAGCGGCTCCGGCGGCGGTTCGACAGCGGCAGCTGTAGCGGCCGGTCTTCCGTCGCCATTTCCAAGTTAAAAAAACAAAAAAAGTGATAGGCTACATAAAGATTTACGTAGCCTATCATGGCTAGATTTATTTATTTATTTATTATTATTATTATTAAATTTATTAATCGCCCATCTGGCTGGTCACCCAGCCACTCTGGGCGATGTACAACATACAATAAAAACAGTTTAAAACAATAAAATTCTACAATAAAAACATTTTCTAAAATACCCTAACCCACCCCAAATGCCTGCCTGAACAGCCACGTTTTTAATGCATGACAGAAGCTCATTAAAGAGGGGGCATGACGGAGTTTCCTAGGGAGGGAGTTCCACAGAGTGGGGGCCACCACAGAAAAGGCCCTCTCCCTCATCCCCACCAGTCTAGTTGTCCTGGCTGATGGGACAGAGAGAAGGCCATCCGAGGCTGATCTTGTTAAGCGGCCTGTCTGGTGCTGCTGGAGGCACTCCTTAAGATAGGCTGGGCCGGAACCATATAGGGTTTTAAAGGTCAAAGCCAACACCTTGAATTTGGCCTGGAAAACAACTGGTAACCAGTGCAACTCCTTCAGCACTGGAGTGATGTGATCTCGCCGGCGGCTGCCTTTAATCAGGCGAGCCGCCGCGTTCTGTACCAGCTGCAGTTTCCGAACCGTCTTCAAGGGTAACCCCATGTAGAGCGCATTACAGTAGTCTAAATGAGAGGAGACCAGGGCATGTACTACCGATGGGAGCAGATAGTCGGGAAGGAAGGGGCGCAGCCACCGTATCAGAAGGAGTTGATACAGCGCTATCTGGCTCACAGCTGACACCTGAGCCTCCATGGACAGCTGGGAGTCCAAAATGACCCCCAGGCTGCAGACCTGGTCTTTCAAGGGTAGCCGTACCCCATTCAACACCAGGTCAACATCCCCCAGCCTCCTCTTGTCTCCCACCAAAAGTACCTCGGTCTTGTCAGGGTTCAGCTTCAGCCTATTCCTCCCCATCCAGCCACTCACCGTCTCCAGACATTTGGACAGGGATTCTATGGCCAATCTTGGTGAAGATTTAAACAAGAGGTAGAGCTGCGTGTCATCCGCATATTGATGACACTGCACCCCAAACCTCCTGATGATAGCCCCCAGTAGCTTCACATAGATGTTAAATAGCATCGGGGAGAGGATGGAACCCTGTGGCACCCCACAAGTAAGTGGCCATGGGTCCGAAACCTCCTCTCCCAGTGCTACCCTCTGGTACCTGCCAGAGAGGAAGGACCGGAACCACCACAATATGGTGTCCCCCAAAAATTTTTAAAAAACACCGTGATAGGCTATAGCCACCACCATTTGCGTCCCTGCTAGCCAGCGGCTGGATGTTCGGCTGCTGGCAGAGCCGGCCTGCGGCTCCGCAGAATCGCTGCGGAGCACTGCTGGCCGGCCAGGATTCCAGGGGGGAGGAATGGAGCACCTCCCCCCCTGGTGAGGATTCCAGGGGGAGGGACGGAATGCTTCCCCCCTCACCATCAGCATAATCCCCGAAAGGTTAAGTGATTTTCGTACATCCCTACATTATTCCAGGAGCTGTGGATCAGGTCTGTTGGTACTGGGATTCACAGGGCTGAATTTCATGGTGCTTCAGTATTTTAGATTTTTGTAAGCTGCCTTGTAAGGAGTTATCCTAAAAGGCAGGGTGTGAATATATTAGATAGATAGATAGATAGATAGATAGATAGATAGATAGATAGATAGATGATAGATAGACCGAATTCCTGAAGCATTTCTAGTTCATACTAACCATTTCCCTCCAAACAAAGCACATTTAAGAAGTACACAGAACAAACACTCATGTCATGGCACATGTGTGTGTGTGTGTGTGTGTGTCTGCACACACAAGCCCTATGCAGGTGTTTTCCTACACATGTTCAAGGCTAAAACAGAGAGGGGAGTGTGGTGGACTTTATCAGGGTGCCTTCTCTGAGTTTTCAGTCATGGAAACTCTGTAAGCTCATTCAGCTCAAGGTGCTTCAGACAGAATGTGCGCAGGTAAAAACAGCAGCTGGGCATGCAGGTATATTGAGGGGCAGGGCTTATGTGTATGCCCATGTCTCCTTCCAACTCGTCTCCTATGTGTGTGCAGGCAACCTTCTGCATGGGGCTACACACATATCTGTGTCTCTGTGTTTCTGTGTGTTTATTTATTTTCTGGTGACTCCAAATGCACAGATTGAGCAAATGAATTTGTGACCAGTGTGTCCACTTTTTCCAGAATACCACAGGCAGCATCTTCCAGGTTGATACTGCAAACGGTTTCATCAGTTCTGAGAAATGCTTTCTGATCCATGCTGATACAATTACCTAGCCTTTATTGGCAATTTAGACCTCTTTTAGGGGCATTTTAGAGCAAATGATGTTTTCTTGATATTTTTAAAAAAGCAGCACTATTTGCTGTACCTTTGGGATAAGGTGGAAATGGAGTTACAGGCTCATTAAATATCTTATTGGTACAATGTGGTTTTTGTTCCATGTGAACAAAGAGCCCAAAAAAGAAAAAGAAAAAATCCTTTCTAGGAGGACTTACTCCCTCTTGCAGTCCATATATATTTCTGTAAAATATTAAATGGCATTCACAAAAGCATAGGAGCACTTGTGAAGGTATTAAAATCTGCCTCTGTCCAAATATGGGTCCTTGTAGAGCTTTAGACTAAATCCAAACAATTAGCAGGGCAAATGGTACAGTTCTCCCTGGACTGTGCCACCTCAGATATGTATCGGGGGGTGGGATATGTGAATACTTTGTCCAGTGAAGGACATATGTAACATGAGGACATCAGAAGAGGCTTCTACCTCAACTTACTGCTGTACACTTGAACTGTGAATATTAGATTGTGAATTTAAGTGAAAATCTACGTAACGATATCCATTTTTTTGTGACGTTTCATCTATTTACAAATAAGAAGAGATACATTCTGGGGAAAGAGCCCTAAATTATTCTGAAGAGCTTTTTCATCTATCTAAAGGCCCTGTCTATGTTGAAACCTTTCCCCTATGATGAGGAAACATTTGGGGTATTCAGGAAATTAGGCAAATAAGGGGGCGGGGCATGACAGAGGTCTATAAAATTATTCATGGTGTGGAAATAGTGGACAGGCAGAAAAAACGTTCCCTCTTTCTTAATACTAGAACACAGGGCCATACAATGAAGCTAGAAGGTGAGAGATTCATGACAGGCAAAAGGAGGCACTTTTTCACTTCAGATGGACAAATCTGTCAGTTCCGCTTTCTGCCACTTTTGAATTTTTGAAATCTCAATTTATTCCCTCTTTATGAAGAAATTTGCAGATTTCGGTAAGTTCTTATCAAACAATGAAATGAACACAATTTGCACCTATCTGCAATGACCAAAATTCAATAGGTACAGCTATTCCTAGCATGGACAGGACCATGTTGCACCTGCCTGCCATGTAGTTGTTAAAGATGAGAAGCCTGTTTTGGGTCACTAACATGACTAGGGATGTCAGAGAATTCCGCACGAATTTTAAATGAGATTGAATTCTGACAAATCCAGTCCACGGAATCCTCCTTGGAACCGGGTGGTTGACCTGGACTGGAGCTGACGCGGACCCTTTTCTTTTTGGTCTGCCAAATGGCAGATTTTATGAAAATAATCATGAAAAGAAATCCGTAAATTGGAAATGGAAGAAGAACACGAATGGCTTTACACTTTTTACGATAATAAATATGCATTTTCCCTGTGACCTGAGGCTTTCTTTCACTGGGGCTGAGTCGCAAAGTCCATGGAAATCCTCCATCTTGTTTGTTTATTGTCTGTGGAGTTGAGGTGAGGTGAGGTGAGGTCAGGTCAGGTCAGGTCCAGTGAGGTGAGGTGAGGTGAGGTGAGGCCAGGACAGGACAAGTCTGGTGAGGTCAGGTGACCAGAAGTTATGTGGGGAATCCCCGCGAAGGGCTTTACCCTTTTTACGAAAATAAATAGGCATTTTCCCTATGTCCTGAGGCTTATGGAGACCAATGGTGGGTGTGTGAAAAGGATTTTTCGGCGGTACTTACAGAATTATTTACATAAGTTCAAGGAGCCCCCCAAAACCCCAGGGGAATCTGGGGCATGTGGACGGCAGAACAGGGTGGCCCTTGGCTCTGCGGAATCCTCACGGAGTAGAGCTGCTCCGTGAGGATTCCAGGGGGAGGAACCCTGCCTCTCCCCCCCATGAATTCCCCACTGGAATGGATGGTGGGGAATCTGTACATCCCTAAACATGACTGGATGCACAGGATTTTAAAATCTAAACTTTAAACTTTCAGAGCATTTTTGTTGTTTTTTATTCTCAAGTTATTTTGTCCCACTATGGACTAATTTGCAAATAGCCATAAGTTTCTAATAAAAAAAACAAATCATCCAAACAAAATTGTCACTTTCTTTCCCTATTTTTCACACAGCACATAGTTCAACTATGGAATTCAGTCCCACAAGATATAGTGATGGACGCAAGCTTGGGTGGTTTTAAAAGGAGATTACACAAATTCATGGAGGATAAGGCTATCCATAGGTACTAGTCATGATGACTATGGATTACCTCCAGTATCAATTGCTGGAACATATGGGTGGATGAGGGGTACTATGGCACTCATGTCTGCCTGATAGGCATTCCCATTGGCATCTGAAAGCCCACTGTGGGGACAGAAGGCTAGGCTACTAGATAAGCTTTTGTTCTGATCCAAGATTGGGATCTATGAGAATTTGTTTCTACTTGCAAAACTTGCAAACATGCCCCATTTGAAGCTCTGAACACAAGCATAAGCATGTGTCCACCAAAATTTGTCACAATTTGTTGAACACTTTGTTGATCATTCCTGATTCCCAGTTTGATTTGCGTAAATTCCCAAATTTGCACAAATTTCTGAATTTTCACAAATCTCCAAATTTGCACACATTTCCTCAGTAGACTGAAACAGCTCCACTTTATCCTATGGAGAAAATGTGTGCAAATTTGGAGAGGTTTGTGGAAATATGAGATTTGTGCAAACTTCCTCATATGTTTTATGGTTATGGTTGTTTGCTTTTGAGATTGCTTGATGTTTTTAATCTTTGTAAACTGCCCAGAGAGTTCCTGCTATTGGGCGGTATAGAAATGTAAGAAATAATAATAATAATAATAATAATAATAATAATATTGCTGCTCCATCTGCACAAGTTTGCTGTTCCTGCAGAACAAGCAGCGATCACAAACATGAATGGGAATTGGGCATGAGTCAAGTAGTGAGATGATGTTTGAAGAATCCTGCTGATCTTGTACTTACGTTTTCCTTAAAAAGGATTCAAGAAGAAATGAACATGGAACTAGGGATGTACGGACTGTGTAAAATCTGCTCTGTCTGTGTTTTGCAGATTGTCAGGCACCTTTTGTTCCATCGTCCACCCACAGATAGGGATGGCGGAGAATTCCACCATGGATTTCAGTGATGCCGAATGCACTGGCATTTGGCCCCCCGAAACCTGTGGTGGAATGGCCTCTCACCCCCCCACCCCCCCATGGAATCCCCCCCCCCCGGGACGAAGCTTACCTGGGGCGGATGTTCCAGCGGCGGCGGCTGCGGCGGTGGCTCTGGCGGCAGCAGCAGCTGGTCTCTTGGCTGGCTGCTGCAGACTCAAATGGCGGCCACCACGCCATTTGAGTAGCTGCCTTTGCCGTGATAGGCTACATAAATACTTACATAGCCTATCACAGCAAGCAAAAAAAAAAAAAGCATACGCAAATGGCAGCGGCTACGGCGGCCGCCATTTGCGTTCCCTATTTTTTGCTGTTTTAGCCTACGTAAAGATTTACGTAGGCTATTACGGCAAAAAAAAGGGGAACGCAAATAGCATAGTGGGCGCTATTTGCGTTCCCCCTTTTTTTTTTCCTCCATAATAGCCTACGTAAATATTTACGTAGGCAGGGTCGGGCAGCTGTCGGGAGTCCGTCGAGCAAAAGACCAACAGGCCTTCCCAGTGACAGACAACCCTACTTACTTCTTTGAAAATATCCTTATATCAGTGTCTCCTCTCTTATGGAAAGCTAGTATATCAGGGAGAAGGCTAGGGTAGAAGACCTCTACCTGATGGGTTTGAGCAGTTTTTTTCAAATACGCAGTGTCCCATGCTAGGTGGTATAGCCCTCACAAGAGCTGTAATAGCACGGTTGAATTGGTTCTTAAAAACTGCTATTAAAGGAGGTTTCATGATTTCCCTTGACAAAGTTTCCCACCCCTTACAACTCGTAGGGATGCCATTCAGTGATTTATCTATTAGAGTCAACGGCATGCTGAATCTGTCTCAGTTCCAAAGGGCAACTTCTCATGCCTGCATTTGACAATCCAGGTTTTTGAAGAGCTGTTCCATCGCTGGAAGTTTAGTTTGATATTCTGTGTTTTTGAGTCAGTTGTCACCATCTGATTTCTGTGGCTTGATGGCCTGAGTAAAATAAGTAAGTAACGTTCTGGAGAAGTGTAATAGCCTAGGAGCATACTATTGTGATAAATAAAAGCTGCTAATTTAAAACTCTTTTAGCTAGAAGTGTGATATGTCTCGAGATAACTATTGTGGTAAATAAAATCTGTTAATTTAAATCTTATAATAAGAGAAAGCTTCCCGCTGTTAGTGACTGACACAAAACGTAGCATTAAAATCTAATCATTTTTTGGCTGAAAGCAGGATTTGGCTGCAAGTTAGAGACATGCTAACTTTTTAACAGCAAACTGCTAAGGAACCCACATTTTCAGTAGGAGCAGATCCACACATCAGCCCCCACTCCACTCTGAACTACGACCTACTCCATTTGCACAAAGTTTCTTTTCTGTGATTAATATCTGCATAAAGTTTCAATATCGTAAATAGTCTTTCCATCTGGTTCTCCCCTCATGGCTAACTTTTCCTTCTGTGTTCACACCAAATAGTATAACTGTCCATTGCTACATGAGGGTAGACTGACTAGGCATAATGGGTGAAAATCCAATAGAAATCCTACTTAGAGTAGACCCATTGAAATGAATGGGCTTTAAATTAGTGATGAGTAATTTCACTTCTATTCATTTCAGTAGGTCTACTCTAAGTAGGACTTATGTTAGATTTTACCCAGTGGATGGCCCAGTTGGGACAGAGATGACAATCACTCCAGCAATGCATGTTCTGAAAGAGCCAACGTGTGTACACATTATACTCAGGCAAAGCTTTTCTGTTTTCTCTGTGAAAAAAAAACAGGATCCCCACCCATGCATACATAGTCTTGGCATGTAGGATTTGTACACGACTGAGTGAATTTGTTACTGTTGACTAGCCAACAGGGCCATTGCCTTCATTTACTTTTTATTAGGCATGTCAGAGAATTCTGCCACGGACTCCAGTGAGGCCAGATCCTTTAGAATCCAGCCCCCTGGAATCCATGGCGGAACAGCCTCCCCTCCCCCGCCACCCTGCAGAATCCCCCCAGGATGGAGCATACCTGGTGGCAGATGCAGCGGCGGATGTGGCAGCGGCACGGCAGATGTGGCAGCGGATGCAGCTCCATCGGCTCCGGCTGGTCTCCTTGCTGCTGCCGGGCTGCTGTGGCTGCAAATGGTTGCCATCGTAGCAGCCGCCATTTGCGTGGCTGTCTTTTGTCCTGATAGCCTACATAAATACTTATGTAGTCTATCACAGCTTGGCAGCCATGCAAAGGGCGGCCGGCGTAGCCACGCACTTGCCCGGCTCAGCACACACTGAGTCAGGCAAGCATGGGGGGTCCATAGACTGCATCTAGGGGAGCCAAGCCAGTGATTTCTCACCGAGCTTCAAGGCCTAACCGGATGTCTGCACCACCCCTAGTGCCACTACCAAAAAGGCCCACATATGTGGTGTTACCTTATGTGCCGTTACCCACTTATGTGCTGTATGTGGCAACAAACAATATAGCCCCCTCAGAAGATCTCAGGGGACAGTTTGTTGTATATAGGGGAATGTCAACATATAACATAAAAACAGGGGAACCAAAGATGATACCTTCCCCTTACATCATATCTTTTGATTAATTAATCAGAACAAAAATGTTTTTAACAGGTATCAAACAAAGAGATCCCATCCACAATCATTAAATTTTTGATTTACTTAACTTTCCCTTATCCTTTCAGCCTGAAGAGCATACTTAGCAGCAGCTCTTGTCATAGTTTTTTGTTCATACTTAAATAAGTAAATAGAAAACTAATCCACATACCGATAGATTTGTCCCTAGTCAGCCAGAGTTTCTTGAACAAAGCTTCCTTCAGAGATCCGTATAATTTACAAAACATTAAATAATGAACTACATCTTCCACTTCCCCTGAATTACAAATATGTGACCCATTTTTGATGGGTAATATTATTCAGTCTTTCATAAAGCTGCACATTACTCATGGGCTGCAAGCGCAAAGAAATAAAAGGGTATCTCAGCCTATAAATTGGGAAAATACATTAAGGAAGCAATCCTATGGTCCCTGTGAGAGTGTCCCAGAGACCATAGGAGATTTTGGAGTTGCCCTCCAAGGCTCTAAACTAGGGATGTATGAAAGTCACTTACCTTTTCGCAGATGTGATTTGCGGTGGGGGGGGGAGGTGCTCTGTCCCTCCCCCCGGAATCCTCGATGGGGGGGAGGTGATCCGGTCCTCTCCCCCCCAGACTCCTGCCCAGCCGGCTCTGCTCCACAGCAGCTCCGCGAAGCAGCCAGCCAGGGCCGTTCGCAGCCGGAGTTCTGGCCGTGGACTAGCTGGTGCGGACGCAAATGGCGGCCGCCATAGCGGCCGCCATTTGCATCCAACCAGGCTGCCATGATAGGCTACGTAAGTATTTACTTAGCCTATCACGGTAAGCCAAGCAAAACAAAAACAAAACAGCGTACGCAAATGGCGGCAGCTATGGCTGCCGCCATTTGCATTCCCTATTTTTCACCAGTTTAGCCTACGTAAATATTTACGCAGGCTATTACAGCGGAAAAAAAAGGGGAATGCAAATAGCGTAGTGGGCGCTATTTGCGTTCCTTTTTTTTTGCTGTTTTAGCCTATATAAATATTTACATAAGCTATTACGTAAATATTTACATAGGCTAAAACAGTGAAAAATAGGGAACACAAATGGCGGCCGCCATAGCTGCCACCATTTGTGTATGCTGTTGTGGGGTTTTTTGCTTGGCTTGCCATGATAAGCTACGTAAATACTTACGTAGCCTATTACGGCAAAGACCAGGATGCAAATGGTGGCTGCGGCAGCCAGTCAAAAGACCAGCTGCCACTGCCGCCACCGCCGGAGCCGCCGCTGCTGGAACATCTGCCCCAGGTAAGCTTCGTCCCGGGGGGAATCCCCGGGGGGGTGGGGGGGAGGCCGTTCTGCCATGGATTTCGGGGGGCTGAATGCCAGTGCATTCGGCCTCACTGAAATCCATGGTGGAATTCTCCTCCATCCCTACTCTAAACACTGCTATGACCACAGAACGGAAATCCCAATTGGGGATCATTTCCTCCCCACCCTTTGCAGCACTGCGGAAAGAACTGTGGTTGCTTCCTCAGCCAAGGTTGGAGCTCGGACATCAGGTGTGGATGCAAATGAGGGGGCAGTAGGAATGCTGGAGAAAATTAAGATGGACTAAAATGAGACTGGATTTCTAAGAATCTGACATGTGGGATCTGCTGTGGAGCACTTCCCTCAGGCTGCCTGGAGTCCATGGACTTTAGGATTTTTTAACGCTTTCCTGAAATGTACACATATTGATTCATAGGAACATATACAAGTTTCTGCTGAAGAGAAGTTGAATGGAATGTGGGAGAATACACTAAATGTTACGTACTAGGTAAATTATGTAAATTGTTACAAAACTTCTTACGTAATTATTTGCGTATTTTTCCGCATGGCGAAAAAAAGAAAAAAAAAAGAATTGCACCCATCTGTGAGTGGACAATGGAACAAAAGGCATCTAACAATCCACAAAACACGGATGGAGCAGATTTTACACAGTCCGTACATCCCTAGGGGGCAGGGAAGGGAACTGCCAAGGATTGCAATTTCCAGAAGCCTCCCAGCTCCTACCCCTGTGATTCCACTAGATGCGCTCAAAAGCATATCTAATGGGGGAAAAAAATCAGAAAGGAGGATGGAGAGGTAAAGATCACCTCCATTACTTCTTCTGCTCTGCCAGGTGTCTACTGACATTGGAGCACCCCTTTGAAAATCATAGGATTGGTCTGTAAGCCAGGGGAGCAAAACCTCTTACAGCATAAGGAACAAATTCAGTTTTGGAGATGGTCCTGGGGGACACATTCCAGTGGTCGACAGGCTTAAAGAACAAAAGGGCAAGGCAAAACACACACATGTACACACAAATGCCAGCATATTTTTAGCTTAAAACCCTTACTCCCAGTAACTAAGCGCTAGGAGACGTGTTTCAACCTTTTAGAATGGGGGGAAAACTTGCATAAAATCTTGAGAAATAAAATAAAAACCAGGAGGGACAGGGAGCTTGGCAGGTGCCAAAGAAGCATCTGCAGTGACATTGGTGCCCACAGACATCATGTTGGAGACCACAGGGTTTCAGTATACAGACTCAACATTTTGCCCTTAATTTGTGTTGTGTGTTTTTTTGTAATTTTAACTTTTTGTAAGCCAGCCTGGTGTAAAGCATGCAAACAAATGAACAAAAAAACAAACAAAGGCAAATATACCAGAAACCCGTAGTGCTCTGTCATCCTATAGCTCTGCCCTGGGACTTTTCACTGCTTGGAGAGGTGAGGAATTGGTGGGGTAAACTGTGAGATGCTAGACTCTATCTGAATTAATATAACAAAATTATTTTGGTAGAGATTCAATATCATGAAAATGATTTTCAGAAGCTATTTCAGAAAGCCTCTAATGTCTTGTTTTCCCTCCCTCTTCCACCTGCCCATTCTCACTGAAATGAATTTCAAAAAGTTTATGGAATGTGCATCGCGGTACTTAAGTATTTGTTTTGTTAATTTCTTAAAAACAAATAGGGTTCACAGTAAATATAAAACGCGGGACGGCTACATTAGTCAAGCAGCAGGGGAGGCGATTTCATAATGGTTATCATGCAAAAAGCTCCATTTGCTGAAGAATTCCCAGAAAGAAAGAAAAGACATTCATCTCCACTGCTATTTGCTCGATTATAAAAACTCCTCTAAAAATCCAATACAGGAAGGAAGTGGGGGAAATTCAACTATCTACAGCTACCCCCAGATAATTAAACCAAACATATGGGATGAAATGGTATTGAATGACAATGGAATCAGGCTAGAGAGTCTTTCTTTTACACTTAGTTAATTTCTAGGGAATTCTATATGAGCTGTGATGGCCACCGCATTGTGAATTTTGGTCTATAAACACCAGTCACAACAGGGTGCAGCAACAGCACTTTGCAGTTAGTGCAGATCAGAGCAAGTGCTGTTATTCTATTTCTTTTCTTTTTTTGGTGGTGGTTTTTCTTTTAATTCCAAGTGAATGCTGATGGTATTTTTTTTATTTTTATTATTGGTCACAGCAGGTAGCAAATGTTGGTCTTTCTGAAGATGATTAGAGATCAGTTCTGAAATGGAAGACCTGCCTCCAAAAATGGGGGAATGCACTTATTGGTTGAATGAGAAAGACCTTCCCTGTAGCCCAGAGATGGGCGACTCTTAGCCTGCAAGGCCTGTGAACCCATTTGTCCCCACCATTGACCCAATGAGCTGGGTAGTGGGGGGAAGGCCACTGTCCCAGTGCGGCTATTAGTAGTGCCAGGGGGACAGTGATCTTGGTCAGGTTCATTGGGTGGGGTGGGAAAGGCTTTCAAAAGGCAATCCTAAAACTGCCAGGATTGCTATTTTGTCACCAGTCACCACAAATAGCATCAGACAAACAGCAATCTCAGTGGGATCACTGCAGGGTGGGAGAGGCTTTAATCTCCCATGCCTTCAGCAAAACTCCCCATCCCTGAGCACAGAGATGTGGGGGTGGGGGCAGTGTGTGTGTGCCTGTGCATGTACATATGTCTGCATGTTCCACCCTGCCTTTTGCTTTGAACTGCCCTTTTTCTGGATTGATAAAACTATGCTTTGAGCTTTTGCCTGCTCAGCTGACTTTTGCTCAATGGATCTGCTCCAGGGCTTATCCTGACCCAGTCATAGCAAGACAACTAGTAATACTGCCACCCCAGCCCCTCACTGTTTCCCTTTGCACCAGTAGCATTCTTGCCACATCATCTGTGCCCTGAGATTGGTAGCCTACACCTACTGGCCTCCCATTGCCACTTCTGCACTGCAAATCACCCCACCACATCGCTATCTGCCAATTTACAATGTGTGAGTGTGTGGAGGGGGGAGCAGAAGTTCCAAGATGCATCTTGGTCATTGAACTTCCATCTCTATATAGATGGAGTATAGAGATTGCTATATACCAAGAGACTGATAATGTTAAGGTTGTTTCGAGCATAAAGGTACTAGGGATGAGCAGATTCCCATCCTCCCCAATTCCATTCCATTATTGTTCTGTTAGTTCATGCTGCCCGCCCAGCATTTTTCTCTGCTTCTCTTCCAGTTTGACTTGGAGTATATGTATTTCTACCACTGGGTTCAGAATTGGTGTATGTGCCATTTGCTGCAGTTTTCAGTGTGCATCTTGCAATAACTTTACTGATGTATACATGCATTAAACCGCAACAAAGATTCTTGATGTGATCATGCAGTTACATAGAATCATAGAATAGTAGGGTTGGGAGGGGCCTACAAGACCATCGAGTCCAACCCCCTGCTCAATGCAGGAATCCAAGTCAAAGCATCCCTGACAGATGGCTGTCCAGCCTTGTCTTGATTGAATGCCTCCAATGTGGGAGAGCCCACCACCTCCCTAGGTCATGGGTTCCACTGTCCTATTGCTCTAACAGTCGGGAAGTGTGTACTTTTTCCTAATGTTCAGCCAGAATCTGGCTTCCTGTAATTTGAGCCCATTATTCTGTGTCCTGCACTCCGGGATGATCGAGAAGAGATCCTGGCCTGCCTCTCTGTGACAACCTTTCAAGGGTGTGTGTGTGTGTGTGTGTGTGAGTGTGTGTCATTATCAAATGAGGAACATACCTGTGTGAACTAGGGCTGTTATTTCTCTCTATTTCAGCATTTGCACAATTTGTTGGAGAGAGGCAATTCAGGTGAATTCTGAAATTGGGAGAAAGTGGTGGTATGAATCACTTTGAGCTGTTTCAGGGAGACACCATACAATGATGGTATGGGCTGGAGCATCTTACCTTCTTAAAAGCTGCTGGCTGTGCTGGCAGCTTTGGCACATGGCATCAGCACTCTGGCATGACAGAGGTGTGCAAAACATACATGATGTGCAGAAAGAGTGTAATGAGAAGTGTTTTGCCTTCACCCATAATACTAGAACCCATGAAGCTGAATATTGGGAGATTCAGGGCAGATAAAAGAAAGTACTTCTTTACACAGCACATAGTTAAACTATGGAATTTACAATTACAAGATGTAGGGATGGCCACCAATTTGGATGGCTTTAAAAGGGGGTTAGAGAGATTCCTGGAGGAGAAGGCTATCAATGGCTATGAGTCCTGATGGCTATGTGCTACCTCCAGTATCAAAGGCAGTATGCCTACATACACCAGTTGTTGGGGAACATGGATGGGAGGGTGCTGTTGCACTCATGTCCTGTTTGTGGATTTTCCATGGGCAGCTGGTTGGCCACTGTGTGAACAGACCGGACCCTTGGCCTGATCCAGCATGGCTCTTCTTATGCTATTGCATTCTTATTGCTGCCACCATCTTCCTTCCCAGAGGCACTCTGGGAGGAAGGACGGTGGTGGCATCAGCCAGAGCTCTCGTGCTAAAGCTGCACAGCTGATGCCAGATTTAAACAGATTAAAAAAGAGAAAGAAAGAAAGAAAGAAAGAAAGAAAGAAAGAAAGAAAGAAAAGAGCCTCCTCTCCACACATTGTAAGGCACCTCCCTACTACCTTGAAAGCAATTCAGGGATCAAATCATGGCCTGCCTCTCCCAGTTTTCCACCTGGAGCCTGAACCTTCCTGGCTGGGGAATGCTGGGAGTTGTAGGACTTCTTTTCTGTCTAAACATGCATAGGATTTTTCCCCTAAATGTGTGGAATGATTGCTGCATTGAAAATCCTATACATTTTTCCCTGCACCAAATACTTTGGAGATATTTTCCACTAGTATTGCAATATTCTTGGGACAGTTCTGCCCTTAAATTCATAGATATGGATTGAACTCGAATGCACTGTGATCAGTAAACAAATGAACGAATAAATAATAATAACCACAGTGAAAGCAATGGAGATTTACCATAAGCTCTTATTTCAAATGATGCTTGATGTTTACAACTATAAAATCCAGGATTTGAGCACAATATAGAGTGTAATAAAAGCTAATGTTTGGGGTGGGGAGGGGGAGAAGAAATATTGTGCACCAGGTACATTTCTTTCCTTCTGAGAAAAAAAATGTTCAAAGACTTATCAATACTAAAAGAAATGAAGTAAAAAATGAAAATCTAATTAGATTGGACTGGTTCTCGAGCCTAACCTTGCCCTGGGAATTAGATTTCTTGCCATGCAGCAATATTCTAATCAACCTTACAAAACTATAAATCAGAAATTCTAAATAAATAAAAATAAATGGCATTTCTCCACTCAGGTAAGGAGGCATAAATACATTTATAATCAAACAGCTATCGAGATAATGAGCCCCAGCTCCTTGTTTGGGCCATAAAGATAAATAAAATTAGGTAAAATGTTACATAAAACATTGAGGGCATGATCCAGCCAAAGTTGAGCAATTTTACTCCTCTTTCTTTATTTCAGTGGGTGAGATGGAAGTGAATTTTTCATCCACTGAAATAAATGGGACATTGAAATGTTTGGTATTGGCTAGTTCCTAATCATTTGCTTAACACTGGAATTAAATCAGCATTGTTCCCTTACCTTCTGCCATTGTGCACATTGAGAAATCAGTCCATAATACAGTATCAAGCACAGGGTGATGTAAATCCTTAAGGAACTGCAGAATCCATACTTCTGACAATCTGAGTGTGTGTATGTTGTTTACATTTTCCTCGCCTCCTTCCCATTGTTTTTAAAATATTCATTTCATTTATATCCCACCTTATACCAGGTCAGGCTATTTAACTATCAAGTCCATTATGGTATAGTCTGACTGGCAGCAGCTCTGGAAGGCTATAGGCGGGAGGTCTTTAAAAATCACCTGCCAGCTTATTGTTTTAATTGGAGATGCCAGGGATTGAACCTGGAACCTTCTGCATGTCACTGAGCTATGGACGTTCTGCTTCCATAATGGAAACCAAAATAGTATCTGTGGGGTTTCCAGGCAATCTCCCATTTAAGCACTCACAACACGCATCCCTGCTTTATGTCTAGCTTCACACTATGCTCTGGGACCATAGCCAGCTTGGATCTCCCTCCTGGTAGAGCATGGACCTCCCTGGAGTTGGTACAGTGCATGGCCCAGAAAGTCCCAGTTCAAAGGTGCCTCTACCATGAACGCACTAAGTGGCCTTCAAACTACAGTGTCTCTCAACCACCCATCTGACACATGGGAATAAGAATACTGAGTTACCTTACAAAAGTTGCACACCTGAATGATGATGCCAAGGTGACAGCAGTGGCCACGGATGTATACCAATTTTGCCTTTTTCACCAACTGCACTCCTTCCAGAATATGTCCAACCTGGCCTCAGACAGTTAGATTACTGTAATGTGCTTTATGTAGGGCTACCCTTGAAGACTATACAGAAACATCAAGTGTTCCCGAAGATGGTTGAAAGGGTTCCAACAGGAGTTGCCCAGTCAGAATTTATTGGACCCATCCTCTGTCATCTTTACTGGTTACCAGTTTGTTTCTGGGCTCTTTTAGGGGGTCCTGGCCCTGGCATTTAAAGCCTAAATGACCTGAGACCAGAATACCTCATGAACCTCATTTCTCTACTTCAATATGATCACTATACAAGATTAAATCACAGCTAGGGATATCCATCACTGGGAAACCTAGTTCTTTTTTGACTCAATGGTGTTCCGCTGCATGTATGGCTCCATTTGCATTTGCGAACTGAGCTGTGGGCTTTTCCCTGAACTCTAGGAATTTTTTTGCACAGTGTGCCAAGATGTAATTTGCACAAATTTCTGAGCAATTCGTGCAAATTTGGATGTAATTTGCGCAAATTGCTCGGAAATATGTGCAAATTGCACAACCAGCAGGGAAAACTGTGCAAAATGCCCAGAAAACCCACAAACTGTCCAGACTTGCTGCAGACCAAGTTGGGTGCCACAGTGGGAACTGGAGCAAAGTCCTCGGGGCCGAACCAAGGAAAACACATTGAACTCCACCCCTCCAACAGATTTTTCTGGCATCCCTAATCACAGCACACATGCACACACACAAAGAACCTATATGTTATTACATGATCACATCAAGTTTTACTTTTTTTGCTGTGATTTAATGAGTGTGCATATGTTCTAGTGTGCATCAGTAAATGATTGCAACACACACACTGATAATGGCAGCAAACAGCACAAGCATCAATTCCGAAATCAATGGAAGATATATTGAAAGACAAATTGTGCAGAATTGCAGGGAAGGGTGACTAAAATGATCAAAAGTCTGGAGTATCTCTCCTATGAGGGAAGGCTACAATGACTGGGATAGTTTAGCTTGGGGAAAAAAATGGAGGGTAAGGGGAGACATGATAGAGGTGTAGAAAATTATGCATGGTGCAGAGAATGTGGACATTTTTCTCCCTTTCTCAAAATACTAGAATCCAGGGTCATCCTATGAAGCTGATTGGTGGGAGATTGTGGGTTCCTGGTCGACAGCTGGTTGCCCACTGTGGGAACAAAATTATGGACTAGATGGACCCTTGTAGTGGTCCAGCATGGCTCTTCTTATGTTGTTATGTTCAGACTGGAAGACACAGGAAGGAGGTATGTAAGAGAAGACCCAGGATTTAGAACAACCTCCCAACAGATATATGACTGGTCCCATCACTGTCTACCTTTGTGCTGGCAGTGAAGATATTTTCATTTAGAGTGGCCTGTTTTTAGAATCTGGCTTCATGTTCATTTTTTAAAGGTTTTAATTGCTGCACTTATTTTACTGTTTTAGCTCTTCCTTTATTTTTTAGATGATATTTTGTATTGTTTTGTGCTATTCTGATGGTTACATAAGCCACCTTGTGTACAAAAAGGGTGCGAGAATGAACGAATGAATGGATGAATGAATGAACAGACAAATGAATGGACAGGATTGTTGTAAGGATCACCATAACAAGATAATAATGTAAGTGTCTGGCTTTGACAGTACAATCTTATGTAATTTTCTCCAGGATTCACTGGGACATGCTCCCAGCCCAGGTAAGGGCTTGTATAACTGCATCATGAAGATTTTAAAATGTTGCATCAAAGCTGGCATTATATAACTCCTACTGACCCCATGCCTCAAATTTATTTCTTGACCAAAACTCCCACTGTATTAATGGTGTCAGAATAAAACATGCACATGCAGCTTAAACAAATTTACATTTGTTTTGCATTGCATATTTTGAATGTTGAGCTTGCTGTTTGCAGATCTGGCTTTTCTTGGTTCTGAATTTGAGTTCCTGCCATCCACAGAGTCTCAATGGCCCTTAGTATAATGTGCGTCTGACTCCATGCCGTGCTCTGCTTCATTCCAAATGCTTTTCCAGGAGTCGGTCTCCGAGTAGTTGAAATTCCTAGCACTATATCAGGGTTATGGTACTATGTTACAAAGTTATTCAGAAACCTGATTGGCCATGTTCCTGTGATACATTTTTCTAACCCCAAGATAAAGATCCGTGCATCTCTTTACCCTTTAAACAAAAAAGCTATTGTAATAGCATGTAGTGTGACGCATGGCATGAATACCAAAACATGTACATGCGCTGCTAAACTGCTTAAGTATGGAAGAAGTAGTGTCTAATAGCATCAGGAAATTGAAATTTGAAAATTTTTCTCACTCACTTATTTGATGAGAACTGGGCTGCTGCTGACAGGTGAAGCAGAAAGTCATTTTTCAAGTTAAATGCCAAGTGGTTATATAGCATAATATTCAGTCAAAATTAACCACCTCACTGCTGCATTGACATACAGCATATTTAATGGCAACTATTTCAGAAAAGAAAACTGTAGAGCTTAGGGGAGTCCTGGGGAAGAAATGGAAAGAACATTTTGCTAGTAATTTACTTGGCTTGAAAAGAAAAGAAAAGAAAAGAAAAGAAAAGAAAAGAAAAGAAAAGAAAAGAAAAAGGTGGGTGGGGGGTGGGGAGGGGAGGGTAACCAGTAGCCGGATGACTTCAATGAAATATTTTAAATGGTAAAATAAATGCACACTCCAAAATGTGAACCATGGTACCTTAGAGCATAGACATATGTAGAGATATAGGGAGTGTGGCCACCTGGGAAACCCCAGAGGGCCAGATTTGGACCCCAAGAGGGCTGGATTTGTGCCACAGATGTGACATTCTGCACCCCTGCTTTAAAGAACCCCCCTGAAATACCACCAGAATACTCCCCTCAAATTTACTGCCTGCAAATGGAACGGTGAATGAGGGGGCAGGAGGGATTTTCTTTCAGCACTAATCAATTCCTTGCCCAGCACAACATCCTGTACTTTTCTGAGTTTGCATGGAATAATGGCATAGACACAAATTTGGGTACCATCTTTTGCATGTGGTGAGGAGGTGATGCTTGTGTGAAGCAGCTGTCCCTTGGATGAGATATGCAAAACCCACCAGAGACATTTTGCTGATCTTGTTGGAATGTTTCTTGCTTCAACACCCAACATGCACTGAATCAATGCTGCTTCTGATCTCTCTTATTTAGTGGTGCAGGTGGGGTGGGCATTTGGGGCCGAAGTCCAGGGCCTCTGCAACCAGCACCACTCCCCAAATTATTATTATAACATGTATGTATGTATGTATGTATGTATGTATTTCTACAACCCAATAGCCAAAGCTCTCTGGTTCACCTTTAACCCTGTATAAAATAGGGCTATGCACCACTTCGGGTCACAAACAGGGCAAGTTCAGATGATTTGCAAACTGAAACTAAATTCTTATGCTTCCCTATTTCTTACACAGAGGGAAGGACATCCTTGGGTTTACTTTTACTTTCTTCCCCAGTGCTCTCGCACAAGGTGTAATGCATTACTTCTTAAAGGGCACCTTTGGATCCAGCCCATTGGTTTCAATGGCATAGAAATATATAGAACACTCCAAGAATGAAATAGCAGACATGGCAGTTGAAACGAAGCCAGAACATCCAGCAGAACAGATAAAGCCATAATCAATGCAATGTACATGACATGCTGAAATGCCTGGGCAAATATAAAGATCATAGAACCATAGATTAGTAGGGTTGGAAGGGGCGTACAAGGCCATCGTGTCCAACCTCCTGCTCAATGCAGGAATCCAAGTCAGAGCATCTCTGACAGATGGCTGTCCAGCCTCAAATGTTACTTTGGTGGCACCAAAGTAACATCAAACATGATGCCAGCATTCTCAAATGGGGTGCCACAACTGAAAAGGCATCCTCCCTAATCACTACATGCTTGATTTCAGATGGTGGGGGAACACATAGAAAGGTCTCAGATGAGGGCCCCAAAGTATGGGCAGGCTGACATGGTAGATGGCAGTCCTTCAACCTGTATTCCACCCTAATGAACTCAGAGAGCCGTCTTAAAACCGCACAAATGCAGTAGCATAGTCAAGGGTATCCAGATTTGCTTCAGAGCTGTCCATGGTTTTCAGTGCTAGCTCCAGGTTTTTGAGGGCCCTTGGTCGAGACATCTCAATGGGCACCCTCCCTCAGTGAGCACACCTTCTCCCCAGCATTGGCAAGAGCTGCTTCTACTCCTCATCCACTTTCTCATCATTGCTACCACCTGCTTGACAGGCAGAACTCCAGTGAACAAGTAGACAGTGGCATCTGCTCCTCCTCCTTCTCCCCACCACTGTTAACTGGGCTAGAGGGAGAGGTGGGTGAACAAGTTGCAATGGTGAAGCAGGTTGCAATGGTGAAGAGGAGGAGCAGATCAAGGGAGCCCTTCTCAGTGGACTCCTGCTGGAGCGCCCCTGTTGCAATGTGGGCCTTCAGCGGGCACCAAACATGCCTAACTTTGATGGTGCTTTTGAACCTGGGATCCCAAAACTTAATTCCAGCACCCTTGATGTAACCCCACCCCACACTGACAAGATGCTTGCTAGATTTCTTTTCCATCAGAGGGAAGTGTAATAACCAGCCATTTGTATACCCTTACTAGAAAAGTTGATGTAAAACCATGGGAGTTCTCATAGTATTGTATATTGCTTGTGAAAGTGTGGAGAACTATTGCCATCTATAAACCAACTGGAAATAAAGTGTATTTCTCTCCAATTTTTTCTGCGTTCTTGGGCTTTGTTTTTGCTATTCTGTAATATTCAACAAAATGTGGTTTATCTTGTCAAAGAATGTAGTAATGAAAGAACTGTGAATGTATCTTGTTTATCAGTATGTCTCTCTATATTGGTTATCACTAGATACATTTTTTTCTTGAAGGGATGCTTGGTAGTTATTTTGATGAAAATACAAAGACCCCAAAGCATACATATATCTCCTTTCTGCTGATTGCGATACTTCTTATAATATTTTTTTAGTCAGTAGTTAGGATATAGATGATGCAGGGGTAATGCTTCTGATGAAAAAAAAAACACATTGGAAATAGACTCCACAGTTATTAATACCCAAGAAACTTCAACACTCTGTATGTCTGTTTGGGTAAATTGTCTCCCAGGAGAATGATGTTGAACCAACATTTATAAGTCAGTGCCATGTATAAACAAGGTGTTTCGATCAAGTGCTGAAAGACAGTCATGCATATGAAGATCACTTGGGATATATTGTTCAAGAAAGCCTAGCTTTGCTTTTCTTTTTTTAAGAAAGAAATAGCAGTCTGTGCATCCCAACTGTGGTCTGTGTTAAGAAATCTGCATAAACATGGTGACATTGCTGGGGATAGAATACAAAGATTCTTGGAGAATGTTAAGGACTGATTTAGGTGTTAAATTTCATGGAGAACCATCAACCAATTAAAGAATTTTTAGGCTGCAATCCTACACATGCATATGCAAGAATAAGTTTCATTGAGTGTAATGGGGCTTACTTCTGAGTAGACACTTATAGGACTGCACTGTTAGTGATTAAACATCAACAAATTAGCCAAAGCTCAATATATAGACTCCAAAGACAAACTATTACCCCTTTAATCAAAGCTTTGGTTGATTGATCTACCAGTCAAAGGCTGTTGTCTTAATTTCAGAGCCAAACAGCAACTTTTGGAAATCTCTCCATGAGCACAGAATTCATTTACAAAGTTATAGTGGAATGTTATTGCACAAGTACTATTTCAAGAGATTATTCCTAGCTGGATGCAGTAGGACTCTAAGAAATGTAGCAATTTTGAAATGTCAAAGCAAAATTGGCCTTACGACTATAAGAGTTACAGTTGTTGACACAACTATGTTTATCACTTGATAACTATGGAAGACAGGCAGGTTGCGTGGAATACCTTTTATGAACAGAGATTCCTAATCAGATATGGGAAATGTATCGTAAAAGCTTCTCCCACAATAAATTTGTCTCTACACGACTTTTTGTGTTTTCCTCAACAGACTAAAAGGACTACCACTCTGGAATTTGTCACCATGAAGCAGTAATTTCCACCACATGTCAGTCTCCATGAGGTCTAGAACCCTATGATTCACACATTACATTATGCACATAGTTACTTCAAAGAATCATAGAATCATAGGATTGGAAGGGGCCTATAAGACCATTGAGTCCAACCCCCTGCTCCATGCAGAAATCTTCAGTTAACTCTTCATAACTTCTTGAAATGAATAAAAGCTGATGTCACAATGAATCTGTTTATATTTAAGGTGCCACCAGGTTCTTCATGGTTCTTGTTCCATGGTGACAAACTTGAAAGACAGGGCCATCTCCATCAATACCATTCTCACTCCCTGTTACCCTACTTGTAAAGTGTTTTGAATTCAAATTCTCCTTCATTTTATTCAATTGTACTTTATCCCATTCCCTATAGCTTCTCCTCCTCCAAGCCCACCATTTTTTTTTAAGCTTGCTGGACTGGAGCACATGTATTTTTATATTGTCCCTCATATCCTTTGTCTTAAATAAATGAATAAAATGATATTTGCATTAAGAGTAATGGTGCTACCATTTTTATAGGGATTACCTGAAAAGAACATCTTTGCTTGAAAAGGAAGGCTTTGCCATTTCCCCTCTAGCAAAAAAAAAAAAGGGGGGGGGGAGGGAGCTCTGATCCTGTTTTCTGACTTATGTTTAAATGAAAATAACAGGTCAGGGATAGCACAAAGTAATTTAAAGGACTAACACCACAATGTGTGGGATTGCCCACAGCTACACCTTGCAATCACCCAGTTCATATTTTAGGTCCTGCCACAAGAGTTCATATTATTTTACAAGTCTATGTTCCATGTCAGTGGCTGACTGTAGAGTTGAATATCAGTCCTATTTAAATCTGCAAGAAAATAGCTGCAGGTGACATAACCTTTCATGTAGTACCACAGTGTACATATACAAATAATTGAGGCTCTTGACCCCGTCTACGCACATACAACTGTAAGTACAAACTTGACATTTTGATACTGCTTGTAGCCTTTCCCGTTGTTATTTTCTGTTTCAATAATCCATTGCAGGTAGAAAAATGAAAGAAGGAAGCATGAATGATTAATGCTGTCAAGCTAAAATAATGTATTTAGAAAAATCTATAAATCTCTTATTTGTGGCATTTTAAAACTCAACACGACAGTCTTCGATGCCATTCAGCCTCTTTGGAGGCAGATAGATGTAAGCATTTTGCAGCAGGCAGAATAGACTAAGCTCTACATCCCACTACCTCTCCAGCAGGGAAAATTAAAACCTCAGTAGCAGCTTCCTCTTCGAAAATTACGCATAAGGTTCAGCTGAATATTCAAAGGCACCCATCTATATCTATATCTATATCTATATCTATATCTATATCTATCTATACACACACATACATACAGTACTGTGCAAAAGTCTTAGGCACCACCAGCTTTGTTGTTTTAGCAAAGTTTTAATGACCATCACCATCCATAATTATTTTTCAGTCTCTGTATTACGATACAAACAGAAAATACAGGAAATATGTACAGACAAAAGTCAGTATTTCGTGTGACCTCCCTTGGCCCTAAGCACATCTTGAACTCTTTTGGGGAGACTATCCTGAAGTTTTCTTAGGGATATATGAAACTCACTTACCTTTGCTCCATCCCTCCCCACAGAATCCTCAATGGGGGGGGGAGGTGATCCGGTCCTTCCCCCCAGAATCCTCGACGGCCGGCTCCGCTCCATCGCCAGGCTGTGGAGCAGCCGGCCAGGGCCATCCACAGCCGGATTTCTGGCCGCGGACGGCCTGGTGCAGACGCAAATGGTGGCCACCGTAGCGGCCGCCATTTCCGTCCAGCCAGACAACCGTGATAGGCTATGTAAGAATTTACGTAGCCTATCATGGTTAACCTCAAAAAAAAAAAAAAAAATGCAGTGTACGCAAATGGCAGTGGCTACGGCAGCCACCATTTGCGTTCCCTATTTTTCACCTATTTATCTTACGTAAATATTTACGTAGGCTAGAACGGCGAAAAATAAAGGAACGCAAATAGCGTCCACTACGCTATTTGCCTTCCCCTTTTTTTCGCCGTTTTATCTTACGTAAATATTTACGTAAGTTAAATCGGCGAAAAATAGGGAACACAAATGGCGGCCGCTATAGCCGCCGCCATTTGTGTACACTGCGTTTGTTTGTTTTTTGGAGGTTAGCCGTGATAGGCTACATAAATTCTTACATAGCCTATCACGGTCCAAGGATGACAATGGCGGTGGCAGCAGCCCTGCCGCAGCCAACCAGGAGACCAGCTGCCAGAGCTGCCGCCACCGCCGTCGAAACCACCCCAGGTAAGTGCCGTCCCAGGGGGATTCTGTGGGGAGCGGGGGGGCAGGAGGCCATTCCACCACAGATTCTGGGGGGCAGGATTCTAAAGAATCTGGCCTCACTGGAAAACATGGTGGAATTCTCTGCCATCCCTAATTTCTGAAGTAATCTTCTAGTATATTATACCAGGCTTCTTTCAGCACTTCCCAGAGTTCTTCTTTAGATGTAGGTTGTCTCTTTTATTTATTTCTCTGTCCAGGTGATCCTATATTGCCTCTATAATATTCAGGTCTGGACTCTGGAGGCCAGTCCATGACTGTCAGTGTTTTATCAGCTGTTTTCCTTGCTAAATATGATTTCACTGCATTAGCAGTGTGCTTGGGATCGTTATCATGGTGAAAAATGAAACCATTCCCAATCAGGCACTTTCCAGAAGGAATGGCATAATGAATTAAAACCTGTCTGTACTTTTCAGCATTCATGACCCCATCAATACGGACAAGATCGCCAATACCACTGGCAGAAATGCAGCCCCAAACCATGACAGACCCTCCACCATGTTTCACTGAAGGCTGGAAGCACTCATTCGTCCATCTCTCTCCAACTCTTCTTCTCACATATCGTCGACGATTGGACCCCAAAATGTCAAACTTGGATTCATCACTCCATAATACTCTTTTCCACTGATCCTCATTCCAATCTTTGTGAGCTTTAGCATATCTTAGACTTTTCACCTTGTTCCCCTTCCGCAAAAGTGGTTTCTTGGCTGCTACCCTTCCATGAAGACCATTCCTGGCCAGGCGCCTGCTGTTACTCTAGTGTAAGGGGAGGTCACACTAAATACTTTCCACTTTAGCCTATGGAAGCTGTTTTTACTGATTTTTTTTTCTATTGTTGAATACTGCATACACATTTCCTGTATTTTCTGGTTGTATTCCAATGAAGAGACTGAGAAATAATTATATATGGTCATTATACCATTGCTAAAACAACAAATCTAATGGTGACCTAAGACATTTGCACAGTACTGTATGTGTGTATATATATATATATATATATATATATATGAGAGAGAGAGAGAGCGCGAGAGAGATTGGCAGTGATACAGTTAAATTGGAAGTCATTAGTATGGAATTGCCCAGAGAATGTACAAAACACTGCTGAGATATACTCAGATCTCAAAGAATGTTGTAGACTATGCATATTGCCCAGATAATGTGCATATTGCCTGGAGAATGAATGAAAGGCAATCAAATATGCACATTCACCAAGGCCTGTTGCAGATTATTAATTTTTTATTTATTTAATAGATGTATATACCACTGGACATATTTAAAAATTATGCACAATGTCTGAAGAGTGTACAAAATGCAGTCAAGATATGCAAATTCCCCAACGCTTGTTGGAGATTATGCATAACAGCTGGAGAATGGGCATGGTTCCCCCTCCATGAAAAGATTATATGCACATTCTCCATGAAGCATGGTGAATGTGCACATTAACCATTCAATTCACATTACTCCCAACATATACACACACACAAGTGATGCAAATAGGATTTCTCTGTGGCTAATCCACTCCTTTTTGCCTTAACCATGCCACTCTGCACACTGAATTACTGAACTGTCATGAGGGTTGCATGTGATCCCAGCAAATCAAACCTCAGAAATCCCAGCAATTCCAATCAAAAGGAATCCAAATTCTGTATCCAGCATAACTTAAATGGTGTATATTATTATTATTATTATTATTATTATTATTTCTATATTGCCCAATAGCCAAAGCTCTCTGGGCAGTTTACAAAGATTAAAAACATTAAAAATACAATATACAGAGATTAAAAATAATTTACATTAAAAAAAATGAACAGACAATATACACAAAAGAAAAATATATCTAAAACAACTTCAAACCAACAATCTCAAAAGCACCAACCATAACCATAAGACATTCCAGGATCGATTAAACACTTACCATATACCACCAAATACCTGGGAGTAGGGATACTGGAGAAATCTGAGATGGATTAAAATGAGCTTGGATTTCTAAGAATCTGACTTGAGGAATCTACTGCAGAGCACCCCCCTCAAGCTGTGCAATGTCCGTGGACTTTCAGATGATTATTTTACTTTCCTGAAATTTATGCATATAAATCCGTAGAATACTACAGAAGTTTCTGCTGAGGAAACGTTGAATGTAATGGGGACAATACACTAAATGTTACATACTGAGGTAAATTATGTAAATATTTATGTAATTATTTCCATATTTTTCCGCATGATGAAAAAAAAAATTCGCATCCATTTGTGGGCGGATGATGGAACGAAAGGTGCCTGACAATCGGCGAGACACAGACAGAGTGGATTTTACACAGTCTGTACATCCCTACCTGGGAGAAGAGAAAGATCTTAACCTGGTACTAATGTTGGCACTAGGTGGGCCTCATTGGGGAAATCATTCCATAATGTGTGTGTGTGTGTGTGTGTGTGTGTGTGTGTGTAGGACACAAGCCCATGGTGGTGACCAGGTGGGGGCGGGGGATGTCAGGTAGGGATTCTGCCTGTGTGCCACAGTTCAGCTCTGGCCAAATGAGGGAACTTTGGCCCCTATCCAAAGTTCCCCTATCTCAAGGACTGCCTCCAGCAGCACCAGACAGGCCGCTTAACAAGATCAGCCTTGGATGGCCTTCTCTCTGTTCCATCAGCCAGGACAGCGAGGCTGGTGAGGACAAAGGAGAGGGCCTTTTCTGTGGTGGCTCCCACTCTGTGGAACTCCCTCCCTAGGGAACTCTGCCATGCCTCCTCTTTAATGAGCTTCTGCCACATGTTGAAAACATGTTGTTCTGGCAGGCTTTTGGTGTGGGTTAGGGTATTTTTAGAAAGATGAAGTTTTACTGTAAACTTTTATTGTTTTAAAACTGTTTGTATTGATGTACATCACCCAGAGTGGCCAGGTGACTGGCCAGATGGGCGATTAAGAAAATAAATAAATACATACATACATGCTATGTGTAGAGCAATGACATCAGCCAAGAGAGTTGGGAGAGGTGCTGCTAGGGATCTCAGAGAAATCCGCTGCAGATTCAAATGAGGGTGAATTCTTTGGAATCCGGCCTTAGGAATCTGCAGCAGATTGGGACCACTTACCTCCACTCCAGGAGGACTGGAGGTAGGGATGTTAGAGAATTCTGCAACGGACTCCAGTGAGGCTGGATTCTTTAGAATCTGGCCCCCTGCAGTCCATGGCGGAACAGAGCAATCCCCCCCGCCACCCCGCAGAATCCCCCCGGGACGGAGCCTACCTTTGTCAGCCGTCCGCTGCCCCACAAATGGCTGTCCCAGTCTGCAGCTGCCATTTCCTCTGTACTTTAGCCGTGATAGGCTACGTAAGTATTTACGTAGCCTATCACGGCTAACGCAGGGACACCATTTGCGTTCCTGCCTTTTGCCGTGATAGGCTACGTAAATATATATGTAGACTATCACAGCTACCACAGGGATGCAAATGGCGGCCGCTACGGTGGCTGACATTTGTGGTCACAGCCCAGCAGCGGACAGAAGTCCTGCTGTGGGCAGCCCCGGCCGGTGGCTCTGCAGGCTTCCCATGGAGCGGAGCTGGCCGGGGAGGATTCCGGAGGGGAGAGATGGATCACCAACGTCCCCAGCGGACATCCCCAGCAGAACAGGGCAAGTAATCCGTACACCCCTAACTAGAGGCGGAATGGCACTTGGCTGCTTCTTGCCAGCCAGAGCCATTCGCCTCCTCCCTGTCCCTGCCAATTGCCATGTCTTAAAAAAAAAAGAAAGTAAAAGTGATTGGGAGGATGTGCCCATAGACTTATATGCAAATAGAGTCTTGAATCTTGCATATAAGTCTATGTGTCCATAGGCTAATACGCAAGATTCATGGATCTATTTTGTGTATAAGTCTATGGGCACATCCTCCTGATCGCCATTTTTAAAAAAAAAATTGAAAAGACATGGCAATAGGCAGGGACAGGAAGGAGGCAAATGGCTCTGGCTGGCAGGAGGGAAGGTAAGCACCTCCAAGCCAGTCCCCCCCCCCCTGGAATCCGAGCAGAGCAGAACTGATCTGGAAGATTCTGGGGGGGAGGAATGGATTGCCTCCCTCCCCACGGATTCCCCACCAGAACAGATGGTGGGGAATCCGTACACCCCTAGGTGCTGCACAATTAAGGAGTGGGGAGGCGCTGACACTTACTGGAGCTGTTGAAGTCCTTTGTGCTGGTAGCTTCCACAGGAGGGCATTCAGGAATAGCCTTCAGCCATTCCAAAGGGCATTCAGGGAAAATGGTGGTTGCCACACACAAAAGATGTGTGGCAACCACATTGACAGCTACCACATTTGCTTTCATCCCCATGCTTCCGCAATTGATGCTGTGTCCCAAAATGGCTAATATACCCCTCACTCAAATGACCCATTCAAATAGGGATGTCGCTAGGGATGTCAAGGAATTCTGCGATGGATCTTGGTGAGAAATCCATCATAGAACGAAGCCCCCCCCCCCAAACCCACAAAAGGTGCACGGGATGAAGTCCCTGCTGCCCCAACCCCACGAAAGGCGCGCGAAACGGAGCACTTACCTGCTCCCATCCACGTTGCTTTGCGAATGGCGGCCGTCCTGGCTGCCATTCGCTTCCTCCTCTTCCTAGCCGTGAGAGGCTACGTAAATACTTACATAGCCTATCACGGCTACCGCAGGGACACCATTTGCGTCCCTGCGGAGGCCGTGGTAGGCTACGTAAGTATTTACGTAGCCTATCAGGGCGGGGGGGGGGGACCCAGCGTACTCAAATCGCGGCGGCTACTGCCATTTGGGTATGCTGGGGTTTTTCCCCCTGCTGTGATAGGCTACGCAAATATTTACGTAGCCTATCACGGCTCAATATGGGGACGCAAATGGCAGTGGCTACGACAGCCGCCATTTGCATCTCTGCAGGGCTGCCCAGTGGCCGGATGTCCAGCTGCGGGCGGCCGGAACTGGCCGGCGGCTTCACGGCTTGGATGCAGAGAGGAGCTGGCCAGGCAGGATTCCGGGGGGAGGGACGGAGTCCCTCCCCCCCACCGCAGATGCCCCTGCGCAGAGCCAGGTAAGGGATTTGTACATCCCTAGATGTTGCAAGCACCTGATATAGGGGTGGAGTATGACAGACTCCCCCCTGACTCCTATTTGCGGACCGCAGAGTGCTTACCAGACCCAAACAAGCACAACCGGCTGCTCCTTCCCAGAGCCACCATTGTTATGCAAAATGGCATCTTGGGTCTTTCTGGAAAACTAATGTTGTGTAGATGGTGTCTGTAAAGGGGTCATCTACACAACATTACTGGCATAAATCTCCCATAATCACCTGTTATGTTGCATAGATGGCCTCTTTATGGCTGCAATATATGGAACATTAGTTTTACAGACAGACCTGAGATTTTGTGTAATGATGGCAGCTCTGGGAAGGAGTGGGCAGCCCTGCAGGGCTTGCCAGTCACTCACTGAGCCATCTAGGAGCTCGCACGATGAACAGGCAGCAGCTTGGTGAGTGGGCAGCATCCCCGGATGCAGGTGGGTCGAACCCTCCCTACATATAAATGGGGCTATGATTTAGGGATGTTGGAGAGAAATCTGAAATGGAATCAAATGAGTTTGGATTTCTATGAACCTGACCCACAGATTCCACAGCACACTGGCTTTTCCTGAGTTTCATGGATTTCACAGACTTGTAGACTTAAAAAAAAAAAAAAACTTTATGGAATCTAACACAAATTTAGTAATAGAAAAATATGTAAAATAAATAATGCCAGCCAAAAATGCACATTTGCCCCCATAGGCTAAAACATGAAAATGCACATGGGGCAGAATTCATGCATGGGAATTTGCACATTTTTACAAATGCAAATGTACACAAATTAAGGAAAAAAGATTCAGTCAATGAGCAGATGACAAAACAAAAAGCACCGGACAATCCGTGAAACACAAATGGAATTGATTTTATAACATCCGTACTTCCCTACTGTGATTATTGGGTGTGTGGGTTGCATTTTCACTCACCTCTACTCTTGACACCAAGAGAACACAGCAGATTAGATAATACTCCCTGAGTTCTTTACGAGAACTGGATTGGGCTCATTCACTGTTCTAAGCAACTATGAGACCTGATCTATGGGTTCAGACTGGTCAAGTTATGTTGGCATCTGAGACAGAAAATCCCACAAGTACCGCTGCCCCTCCCTGGTGTTGAAAATTCTTTCATACATTAATGCTGCAATCCTATACATATATACTCAGAAGGTTTAATGGAACTTACTCCAAGATTGCAATCCTATGCACACTTACCTAGGAATACGTCCCACTGAACTCAAGGGAGCTTACTTTTGAGTAGACATGTACGGGATTGCACTGAAAATAACTAGCAATTTGCTTTTAATGGTTCATTTTATTTACTTACTTCTAGTTTTGGTTCTTTGTCTCTCTTTTGGTCTGTGCTGCTGCTTTTATTTTGTTGCAAACATGTTTCAATGATGGGTTATTATTTGTGTGTGTGTGTGTGTGTGTATTGTAAGCTGCTCTGAGTGACTCCTTTCTTTAAAAGGGAAATGTGGGGTATACATTTCTGAAATAAATAATAAATTATAATTAGTTGGCCTTTCATGACCCCCCAGATCAGATTTCTGAGGTGGCCAACTCACTCTCCCTAAAGGTAGGGCCATGGGCCCATTACCGTGATTGCCCATGGATTTACAGTTCTATAGCAATGCTGCATTTATTTTAAATGTGTTGTGTCTAGAAGACATGTGCATTTTGTTAGATAAGTGTATGGATTGCAATTATACAGACACTGTACGAATCTTTGTTATGGTTTTTCTGCTGCTCCTGCTCTCACTCCCACCTCAGACAGGCAATCAGTGCATGCATTAGTATCTTAACAAAATATTCTCTTTAAAAACACTAAGGGGCCTTTCATGCTAACAAGATGGTTTCTCGCCGTGTCAGCATGTGCATACAACAAAGCCTTATGTACCCGCTCAAGCCATCTCCAAGATGTTGCATGTGTTAGGAGCTCTGGAAAGCCATTTGAAATGAAAGTTAATTAAATGAAGGCAATATTAGCCCAATTGTTTCACTTGATGAATCTGTAAAACCCAAACTGTGCAGTTCAAGTTACAGCAGATAAGAGAATTAGCAATGCATACAAATGATAACAGTAGCCTACAAGATTTGTTTTTAAAGCACCAAATCTATAGTTTGTAACACCAGACGTTACAGTGGCCTGAAGCCTATCAGATAACAATTGTTAGACGTCAGCAGCACCACATTAGAAGTATGACTTCTCAGTGATTGATATAAATTTGCATTATCTGTTACTTTGCATCTGAAGCACTAGATCACTATTTCTCCTGCTATTCTCTATACTTCCAAGGTCATTAGCACATTTACACTAAAATCTTGAAAGCTATGTTTTGCAAGTTTGTTTTACTTGAAGAAAGTGTAAAACAAACCTCCCCATCCAGTGACCCCATACTTTAATTCCTCCACCTTGGCAGCTCATGGCATTGCTCATTCCTGGATGAGCATAATTAAATAACTGGGTGTTGTTGTTCTGCTATGGCTGGGTAAATATCTGCGCTAGGCAAATGCAGGGACAAATCCAATAGGCAATTCAGTTAAGCAGGCAAATGGCCAAACACAGTATTCCCAGGCAAGGAGATAGTTTCCAGAAGAGAGGTCTGAGCCACAGCCAAGGTCAAAACACAAATAAACAGTCAGACACAATGCACAGTCCAAGAAACAGAGTAAAGCAGGAGTCCAAGGGTCAGTAGGACAGCAGTTCAATGGCGAGGTCAAGGAGCTGGTAGAACAATGCTGAAACACAGGCTGAAGGCTGAAACACAGACTCTCAGCCCAACCTACCTCACAGGGTTGTTGTTGTGAGGATAAAATGGAGAGGAGGAGGAGGATAATGTAAGCTGCCTTGGGTTCCTTGCAAGAGGAAAAAAAAGTGGGATATAAATGCAATGAATAAATAAGGGGTCCTTTCCTCTTGAGGAGTTCTCCTTTCTAACTGAGCATGCCTTCTGAAGAGCACTGGCCTGCCTCTTGAGGTGATGACCCTCTTCTCTGAGGAGGCTTCCTCCAGTGGGGGCATGACAGGTAAAGTTGAGTAAATGGGCCCTTTATGGCCACCAATTATGCAACGTTACCTACCTGTAAGCACCCGAGCCATCCTTGTTGCATACAATGCCAGCTCACTAGGAAGATGGGGCAGCTTCTGGGTGCTCTCCAAGCCTTGGGGTGCTTGCCAAGTGGGTCCATGAGCACCCCACAGTTTAGCAAGCAGGGTCTGGGCAGGTGGGCAAGGGGGACTCCACACACACACAACCGCAAACTCTCGTGTCATCCCTACCCCTGCCTGACATCCTAAAAAGCCTCTGTCATCCAAAGTGGGCAGTCCAGGGCTAGATGGATAAATGAGCTGACTCAGATAAGACAGTCTTAACCATATTGTCAACAATTTGTCTGGAAGAGCCATTACAGACCAAACACCACACTGTTAATTTCTATATCTCCTCCTCACATAACCTCAGGCTCAATCTTTTCCAGCAGAGAATGCTCACACACATTCCCCTGTAAGTCTTCAACTGCTGAGTTATCAAGGAATAAAACATCCAGGGAAGTACCTGTGATTCAGCCCACCCATCAAAGTTTCAAGTGAGTGCTTGAGGAAAGATTCACAATCTGCTTCCCCCTGCATGCCATCTGAAAACCCCAACTCCTATGCTAAAATGTGTGGAGTCTAGCTTCCTCTGTGGATTACCCTTGGGAGCAGTAAGTCTGGCAGTGGGTGGGAGCAAAGCTGGTGGGGGGTGGGCCCAGAGCCCAAAGTAGGTGGGAACAAGGCCTTTTCTCTCTCCTTGACTCCCCTTTCTCTTCCTCCCCTCTTTCTCTTTCTTCCTCCTTCCTTTCTTCCTTCCTTCCTTCCTTCCTTCTGCCTCTGCCTCTGCCTCTGCCTCTGTCTTTCTTTCTCTGTTCATCTTCCTTTCTGCTACCCCATTTTCTCTTCCCCCTCTCTTTTCTCTTTCTTTCTCTGTCTTTCTCGCTGTGTTTATCTTCCTTTCTGCCACCCCATTTTCTCTTTCTCTCTCTCTGTTTCTCTTTTTTCTGCCACCTTCTTCTCTCTCTTTCCCTTTCTCTCTCTCTCTGCTTCTCTCTTTCTGCCACCCCTTTTCTCTCTCTCTTCCCAGTGGGCTGCAGGGGAAGAGACAGATCATTCTTGCCACAGATCTGAACTGATGGCTTGGCAGAAGGCTTTTGAAAGTAGGCCAAGGGCCACAGGTTTCCTACCCCTGCTGTATGGTATGAAAATGATACATTAGATCCTTTCATATTCACATAATAGCTCTTTCTGGATCTGAGGCTAATGTGCATGAAGTTCCAGTTTAGGTGCTGGTACTGAGCCGATTCTACACATTTCATCAATTTCAAGTGCCTTCAACAGCATCAGCAACAACATCCTGTTCAGTCTCTAGTATCCTTCTATTTCTGATTTGAGCCATTTCTAAGATGATATTTTGCATGCAAGAAGTGGAACAATGCATAGATTCATACATATAAAATATTTTTTTTTATTGGGATGTCTTAACTTGAAATGGGAAAGAAACGTGTTCAGTTCACCTTTTAAGGTGCCCTTACTTAGGGATATGTGAATCAGCAAAAGTTCTCCAAATTCCATCTCAAAGCTCATTCTGACTCAAGTCTGTATCAGATTGTGAGCTTGGTTGGTTGGTTGGTTGGTTTGCATGGAAATCCATGCATATTTGCATGCATATTTTTCCAAATGTACACATCAATTGTGCACATCGTTGAAATGTAGGCATTCCTCTCAAATGGATTAAAGTGTATTTCCATTTTTCAAATATATGCATGCTGTCAAACACATTTGGGCGGTCTGCAAATCACACTGCAAGCTCAGAAATGCATCGACTTCAGCCACAGATTGTGTCCAAGTCCACATTCGGTTGAGAAGGTGTGAACTGTGTAAATCCCAATAATAACATGGAAGCGGATTTCTCATACAACCCTAAATGTACCTAATATTGCACTTTCAAACCAATATGCAAATTTAAACTCAGTTATCCTCCAAAATTCACACTTCTCCTAATTTCGCAATGGAGGTCTCCCATTACAAATGGATATAAACATGCATTAATAGGGGGAAAGAGCACACACAAATGTGCATGAAAATAATGTTAAAATGCATTATTAGGAAATGCATATTAGGAAATCTTCTTGCAAAAATGTGAATATAAGGCAAAATAAACTACAAAAATGCATATCTTAGGAGAAACGTGCACAAAAATGTGTACACATTTTCATGCAAGGTTAAAAATATACAGCTGAGTTTGGGACGAACTGAATTTAAGAATATTCAGATTCTGTCTCTTGGATTCCTGCACTGAGCAGGGGGTTGGACTTGATGGCCTTGGACTCGATGGACTCATTGGACTCGATGGCCTTGTAAGCCCCTTCCAACCCTATGATTCTATGATTCTTTGATCCCTTCAAGACGAGGCTGGACAGCCATCTGTCAGGGATGCTCTGACTTGGATTCCTGCACTGAGCAGGGGGTTGGACTCGATGGCCTTGTAGGCCCCTTCCAACCCTACTATTCTATGATTCTATGAAAAGAAAAATGAGAAACTGAGAGAGGAACCTAAACTGGTTAACTGGAAGACTTATCGATTCTCTCAAATATGTACCTCGTTCATAGATAATTCCATTGGTTACATAGGTTAGATCCCATGCACAGTATTGTTTTGAACAAGTTTTGATGAAACAATTCAACACACTATTTTTGTTTTTACTCGGTCTTTATGTCAATTCCCGTGGCTCCTGTGACACCCCAAACAGCTGATCACAGATTGCATAAATAATCACACAATCACAGAGCTCAACCCAAAGGGCATTATTTGGACAAAATATTTCTTCTTTAAAGTATTCAATTTAGTTAACATTTTTAAATTTTAAGTTAAAGAAAATGACTGTCATTGCAACATTATTTTTTAATGTCTCTTCTTTTTACTATGGCAATACATTATTTTGAAGAGTTAAAGTGTTCTGGGAAAAATACTCATAATTACTTCTGTCTGCCTCACTGTCTCTAGTTTAAGAGACGACATAATCCATGTGCCTTGGGACAGACACAGGACAGGTTTTTATTAATGCCATGGTTAACACATTCATCTGTAAGCCTCAGATAGCTCCGGACAGCAGGAGAAACTCATAAGGATTATATCCTCATATACATATAAAAATACAACCAGTATAGTCAGTTTCCACTTCCTATGCATCATAACCAGACTAGGACTCATACCTGTAATACCAAAATGGTGGCACTTCCCTTTCCACTAAAGGGTGGGATTCCTGGTCATATCCTTATTTACGTAATCAGTCAGCAGAATCTAGCAGTCAAATCATCAAACGTTTGCCTCTAATTCCAGTTTAGGTTTTATTTTATTTTTCAACTCACCAATTTGGTTCCAGTTTGGACACAAGCTTTTAAAAGGAGGTTAGTAATCAAATCAGCAATGTAGAACTGTTTTTCAGCTATTTCAGATGAATTTAAAACAGAATTATTTATCTTTTACAATTGCAAGGTGACTCCTGTAAAATGAATTCATATTTAAACTTAAGGGGGAATTAAACATGCACTGTGCACTAGAGATGTACGAAAGTCACCGTTTCACGGATCTGCTTCTTGGTGGGGGGGGAGGCGCTCTGTTCCTCCCCCCAGAATCCTCGATGGGGGGGAGGTGATCCGGTCCTTCCCCCTGGAATCCTCAAAAGCCGCCTGTGCTCCACGGAGCAGCCAGCCAGGCCCAGGCCAGGGCCATCTGCAGCCGGATTTCTGGCCGCGGAGGGCTCTGAGTAAGGGGGAAAAAAAAGGCGTATGCAACTGGCGGCGGCTACGGCCGCCACCATTTGCGTTCCTTATTTTTCTTCGTCTTTTTTTTTTTACAGAGACGTGATAGGCTACGTAAAAACTTATGTAGCCTATTATGTTTCTGTAAAAAAAAAAGAAAAAAAGACAAGAGTGCAAATGGCAGCGATGGCAGCCAATCGGAAGACCAGCCGCCGCAGCCGCCGCTGCCGCCGCTGCCGCCACCAGAGCTGCCGCTGGAGCCGCCGCTGCCCAGGACATCCACCCCAGGTAAGTCTCGTCCCGGGGGCAATCCACGGGGGGGGCGGGGGGCAGGCCGTTCCGCCACAGATTTCAGGGGGGCGAATGCACTGGCATTTGGCCTCACTGAGATCCATGGCGGAATTCTCTGACATCCCTAGTGTGCACACACTCATGCCACATCCTGCAGAACTCTTGTCAGTCCTCTTTGGCAACTGAGTGGACAGAAGGAATTTCAGATTCCATATAGATAGATGGACAGATAGATAGAGGATAGATAGATAGATAGATAGATAGATAGATAGATAGATAGATAATTTTACATCATCTAACATACCAGGAAGAGAAAACAGACTTTTAGCTCATTTCAGATGCTGTGATAATGATGGTGGTGGTGGAGGTGGTGGTGGTGATGATGGTGATGGTGATGATGAAATAACAATAGCAACAACAACAAGAGGAGGAGGAGGAGGAGGAGGAAGCAGTGAACAACAGCAAGTATAAACACCATGATATAAATTGGTGGCGGAAGCACATTTAGAATACTATATATAGTTCTGGTCATTCCATTTCAAAAAGGATGTCCTGGAATTCAGATAGGTACCGAAAGGTAACCTGTAGCTGGATCCTAAGCATTTTACTGTGAAAGGACGGACAAAGCAATCAATTTCTGCTCCATACCACTTTTATGTGTAGTGGTTCTGTTCAAGATTCCAGATACAGTGGTTCTATTCAAGATTCCAGGTAGTCCATTCCATTCCCTCCCCTATTTTCCACACACATCCAAACAGTCACTCAGTATTCCATGCTCACTGATCATGCTGAGTCCTCATTTGTGTATTCCACCCTGACAAGTTCCCCCCACCCCTAAAGATTTTTTGTACTTCTACAAAATGTGGGGCAGTATCCAATAGGACACCAGCCCTAATTAAATTACATTGCACTAGTGTATGGGAACTCTACAGCAACAGCAATATCATTAGCTGGCAGAAAAGTTTTTCCTGGGAATCCCATTGAGACCAGCTAATGCTATTGGTGTTCTACTAGTGCAGCATAATTTACATTAGTACTAATGTCCAATTGGTACTGTCCTTGGGCACACACATCCCCCCCCCCAGTCTATCGTTAACTCCCTTTTGTGTGTGACAGGTTAGGCCAAGACGTTTTGCTCCCTGAGGCTGAAAAGCATTGGTGCCCCCACCCGCCCAAGCCAAGGTCCATAATACCCAAGGCTGGTCAAGTTACTTTGGCAACAGAAGCACACAAAAATACCACAAGTAACTCTCCCTGGTTGTAAAAACTCCATAAAAAAGTAAAGCAAACAACGATTTGCTGCCCTTCCATGACAGCCAAGGTCAGCTGCCTCCCTCTGCCTAATGTGCAACCCTGTGTGTGGATGGATCCATTTGGCTACATACAGACTGGCACTTGGAAAATGGAGACTGCTATTAGTTGTTTGTTTGTTTGTTTGTTTGTTTTTATGACAGGCCCCAGGTCATCAGGCCTCAGGGGTACGTATGTATTTATTTATTTGAAGCATTTTTACCCTGCTTTTCAGCTTAAAAATAAGCCCAGGACAGTTTACAAGGTTAAGACAGTCCCTGTCCTCAGCTTTACAATCTAAAAGACACTGTATAAAGGGAAACGGGGTTGTGAGGGAGGAGGGAAAAAGCAAATATTTCTCTCTGATGTATTGGGCCAGGTTGGTCTTTCTCATGCCATGATGTTCTTCCTGGGAGGCAGAGAGTGCTGCCTCCCACTGGCCCTTGCTTCTCTGGCCGATGGATGAGGGTAGGCATGGTCAGGCACCTGCTGAGGGCCCACACCGCAGCAGGGGCCTACCAACAAGAGTGCTTCTCCTGTTTGCCATTGCAATTTGCTTGTTCACCTACTCCAGCTTTGGTCCGGATAATGATGTGATGAGAAGGAGCAGCAGAAGATGCCGCTGCCTACTGGCCCACTGGCAAGCAAGTGATAACAGTGAGAAAGAGGAGGAGCAAAAGCAGCTGGTAAGGCTGGTGATGAGAAGGTAGATTCACTGAGGGAGTGGAGAAGGCCCACTGAAGATGTCTTCCACAAGGGCCCTCAAAAACAGGGACTGGTTTTAGGAAAGGAAGGGAATGGGGTGCTCTGCTTACATATGCCCCTCCAGGCAACTGCTCATGGTAGCCTACTGGTAATGCCACATATAACGGTTAGGATCTTCTTGAACTACCCAAATGTGCTTTAAAATGTCATTTTGCTCAACCAATGGGCTTGAGTAATTCAGCGTAAAATGTAATAGCTCTGTCAGACCCCAAGCGCAGCATGCTAATTTAGGATTTTAAACAATAATCCCAAATAAATGGAAATGTCATTAAAAAAGGAAGGCTTTATTTTAAATTAAGTGCATAAAGGGACATCTTGAATCAACACGGGCCATTACAGATACTCCTGGCATGAGCAAAGACTTAGAAATGTCACCGCTATGACTGAGCAAGGAAGAATGTAACTCAGATTCTTTTCTTTTTCTTTTTTTTCTGAAGGGGGGGGGAAGAAACTTTGTCTCACAGATGCTAATACATTTTCTATTGCAAATCCTGTTATAATCAGATATACAGTACAACCTAATTTAGCCACAAAGCCTGAAGGACATCTAAAACATTTGGATAATCAGGAATTCAGATTTAATTTGAAGAACAGAGGGGGAAGGAGAAGAAATACATTCATTTGGCGGAAAACAGCTCTGGATTGGCTCAATGTGGGATCGTGCCAGCGCTGATTATGTGTCACTTATAATCCCTAATCATGCAGCAAATATATATTTATTTGATTTTACCCCCTTTAAATCATATAATTTGCCCTGTTCACAGAGGCTCAGGTTACAGAACAACTTTAAAAACAAAGTAGTGACATAGATTATGATCAGGTGCTTCAATATATAAAAACTAAAGATTGGCAAACCTGTTTAGCTCTGTTCAGGCATCCACCCTCAACAGGGTACACACCCACAAGTAAGGGGCATGTCCTGCTCTCTCAGTCCCTGACCATGCCATGTTGCACAGGGAGGTCTGAAAGGGGTCTCTACTCACATTTGCATGATCAGGAATCCTAAAGCAGGATCCCAGATTGCATGGAGAGTTCTACTCTCAGTACTCTGGTTCAAGTGAACATGAGATAAGACCCTCTTCAGACCGCCCTCCTCTATGCAGTGAGGGCATGCATTGAAGGAATGGAGTGGAGCATGCAGGGATGAAGCATATTTTTGTATCCTGAATACTTGAACAGGGCTTCCAGTTCCATACAATAATTCATTGCAGTTCATTTCTGATCAGGATTTACCCAGGTTGCACCTTCTGGACTAAACATGGACTCAAACGTAGGTTGAGACCCGTACATTTCCAAGCTTGCAATGTGAACCTCCCTGCCCTCCAACAAATGCTTTGGATTGCATATATACATTTGAAAAATGTGCATGGAAAAATGTGTACTTTTGAACAACGCACAGAAATAATCCTTAATCACTGGGAGAAGAATGTGTACATTTCAAAGATGTGCACAATTGATGTGTACATTTGGAAAAATCAGGATGAAAATGCACGTGGATTTCATGTGAAAAGAAAAAGCCAAAGCTCACAATCCAATATGTACTTGAAATGGAACAAGAAGGGCCATAGCTCAGTGTGATAGGGCATATGGTTTGCATGCAGAAGGTCTCAGGTTCAATCCCTGGCATCTCCAGGTAGAGCTGGAAAAATTCCTGCCTGAAACCCTGGAGAGCCGCTGCCTGTCAGTGTTGACAATACTGGGCTAGATGGACCAATGCTCTGATAGACCAATGCTCTTATGTTTTTTGTAGAAACCAGCAAACTATGATTTGTACTTGCTCTGGAAGCCAGGATTGGACATCAGGGCTTCAGGTGAAGGAGGCAGAGGAAGGGCACGTATGCCCCAGGCTCCTGAGTCCGATCTATTCCCAGACATCCAATGGCATATCATGGACTGTTTCAATGCTGTGTTGTTTAATTGTTTATGGTTGTCACTGATATATGTGGTGGTTGTATTTTAGTATAATATGGATAATTGTTTTCACTGTTCCAAATACTGTATGTTTTAATTCTGCTGTAAATCATACTTTTAGAAAGGCATTGAAAAAATTATCATCATCCCTATATTTTTATACATTCCAGAGCAATACAGTTTTTTAAAATCTATTTTTATTTTATTTTTACAAATAAAATAAACACTACCAACAATATAATCAATATCTTCAGTTTTCAACATTACAATATTCTAAAAAAGAAAGAAAAGAAAGGGAGGGTAGCAAAAGAAGGAAGAGGGAAAAAAGAAAAAACAGAAAAAACAGAATTATATTTCTTAGGGATGTACAAAAGTCACTTATCTTTTTGAAGGGTGACATTCACGGTGGGGGGGAGGCGCTCCATCCCTCCCCCTGAAATTCTCCCCAGCCGGCTCCGCTCTGCAGCGACTCCGCAGAGCTGCCGGCCGGGGCCACCTGCAGCCGGACATCCGGCCGCTAGGCAGCCTGCACAGGGATGCAAATGTCGGCCGCCGTAGCCGCCGCCATTTGTATTCCTTTTTTTTGCCATGATAGCCTACGTAAATACTTACGTAGCTTATCACGGCCTCTGCAGGGATGCAAATGGCGTCCCTGCATTAGCCGTGATAGGCTACGTAAGTATTTACATAGCCTATCATGTAGGGATGGTGGAGAATTCTGCCACAGATTTCAGTGAGGCCGAATGCACTGGCATTCAGCCCCCCGAAACCCATGGTGGAATGGCCTCCCCCCCCGCCCCCCCCCGCAGAATTCCCCCCGGGGCGAGGCTTACCTGGGGCAGATGTTCCGGTGGCAGCAGCTGGTCTCTCGGCCGGCTGCTGCGGACGCAAATGGCGGCCACCATAGCAGCCGTCATTTGCGTCCTGCCAGGCTGCTGTGATAGGCTATGTAAGTATTTACAACAAGCTACATAATCTGCCTTTGCTGTGATAGGCTACATAAATACTTACATAGCCTATCACGGAAAGAGCAGCAGCACAAACGGCGTAGTGGCTGCCGTTTGCGCCCCTGCTCTTTGCCGTGATAGGCTACATAAGTATTTACGTAAATACTTACATAGCCTATCAGCCTGGCCGGATGCAAATGGAGGCCGCTACAGCAGCCACCATTTGCGTCCGCAGCAGCTGGCCGTGGCCGGAACTCCGGCTGCGGATGGTCCTGGCCGGCAGCTCCGCGGAGCTGCCGCGGAGCAGAGCCAGCCCAGCAAGGATTCCGGGGGGAGGGACGGAGCACCTCCCCCCCACCGCAAATCCAAGCTGCGAAAAGTTAAGTGACTTTCGTACATCCCTACTATCATGGCTATAATGAAGAAGCGAATGGCAGCCTTACATGCGGCCGCCATTCGCAAAGCAGCACGAATGGCAGCAGGTAGGTACTCTGTTTCATGCACCTTTTGTGGGGTGGGGTGTCATGGGGCTTCATTCCACCACGGATTTTGGGGGACCAAATGCACTGGCATTCTGCCTCACCAAGATCCATGGCGGAATTCTCTGACATTCCTAATGTTCATGGATATACAAATCCCTTACCTTTGGCTCCAGTGGGGGGGGGCACAGGGTGGGAGAGGCGATCCATCCCTCCCCCCCCAGAATCCATCCGGGCTGGCTCTGCTCTGCAGCAATCTTGCAGAGCCGGCCGCCGGCTCCACTTCGCTGGCGATGTGGCCGGCCTCCTTTGCCGTGCCATATCACTGGGGTAGGGTAAGTGAGTCTCCAGACGCAAATGGCATAGTGGGTGCCATTTGCAGACATAAAGCTGGTAGATTAGCCTAAATGCAGCCATTTACAGCTGCATTTAGGCTAATCTATCAGCTTTATGGCCGTAAATGGCGTCCACTACGCCATTTGCGTCCCTGTTTTTTGCATCCACTATGCCATTTGCGTCCCTATTTATGCTCTGTTTATTGAAGTTTAATATAATTAGGGATGGGGAAGAATTCCTCCACGGACCAGAATGAGGCCGAATTCCAAGAATCCAGTCCCATTGGGGCCCATGGTGGAACGGAGCACTCAACTCTGCCTCCCCCCAGAATCCGTGCAGGTCGGCTCCCTCATAGTGTTGTTCCTACAGAGCCAGCTGCCGGCTCCTCTTCACTGGCGATACGGCCGGCTGCCATTGCCATGCCATATCGCTGGGGTAGGGTAAGTGAGTCTCTGGATGCAAATGGCATAGTGGGCGCCATTTGCAGCCGTAAAGCTGATAGATTAGCCTAAATGCAGCCATTTATGGCTGCATTTAGGCTAATCTACCAGCTTTACAGCCACAAATGGTGTTCACTACGCCATTTGCATCCCTGTTTTTCCCCACGATAGGCTACACCATTTGCATCCCTATTCACACAATAGGCTATGCAAATATTTTTGTAGCCTATCGTGTCAAAAAACAGGGACCGTTGTAGGTCCCTTCAACCCTATGATTTTATGGTGCTTGCTTGCTTGCTTGCTTGCTTTCTTAGATTTTTATGCCACACAGTTGGCCAAAGCCTCCAGGAAGTTTGCAATCATACAACCAAACAACAACAATGAAATAACAACAACAACATGCAACAATATATATGAAAATAATACAAAATTAAACATTCAAACATATAAAAACATTTAAAACACTGAGGAACCACCACCACTGGTAATAATCAAGAAACAGATTACAGATTAAATGACTGCTTAAAGAGCAAGGTCTTAACCTGATGTCTAAATGTATACAATGTAGGGATGTATGAGAAATTCATTTCAGTTAATTTTTCATCAGAATTTATCCAGTTTGCACCTTCTGGACTGAAAACACACTTGGACACAAACTGCAGTCAAAGTCCATACATTTCCAAGCTTGTAATGTGATTTGCAGATTTATTTATTTATTTCAAAGTGTTCAGCCACATATGTACTTTTGAAAAAGATGCACTAAAATCTGTACTTTTGAAAAAGGCACATAAATATGCTTTATTCAATAGGAAAAGAATGTGTCATTCTAAATATGCATACATTTGGGGAAAAATGGATTTTCATGTAAAGAGAAAAAAAACAAAACAAAACTTGTAATCTAGTACAGAGTTGAGTCAGAGCAAACTTTGAGATAGCACAGAAGAATTCAGAGAACTTTGGTGAGGTCGGGTTTTGCAGATTTGCACATCCCTAATACAGAGAGGGATTCTGTATCCCCAGCAGCGTTGCTCTAACCCATCATATCAACACATCTCCCTGGTGTCTACCCATGTGTTTTGGTTGTTTGTTTTGAGGATGTACCGTATAATTTAATATGTAATTGGAACATAGAAGTTCCAAATACACAATGCCAGTATTCTCTTCAGGCAGGAACAGGATTGGCTGTAGGTAGCCTCTTTTCAGGTACATAATCACTTCCTGACATATAATGTGTGCAATGGGCCACATCCTAAAGACATATAACAACCTCTAGCCTGCAGTCTTAATCCACCTCCACAATCCCTGTCCCCTCCCCTCACTAAGCCCCACCCCCTGACCTAAGGATTCCCCCATGCACAGCATGCTCTCCCAATTGTGTGTGTGTGTGGGGGGGGGGGGTCAAGCAGCATCAAAATAGATCCCTTTGTTATCTCCAGTCAGAGATCGGAAATAACATGGGGATTCCCCAGCTCATCTGGGATTTGCAGGACCAAGTCCTGCAAACCCCATCCAAGCCCCTTCCTGCCATGCTTACGGCCTATGTTGCTTTCTCAGTGTAACTTAGGTATGTTGGAGGAATCCAGTTTGGGTCCCGAGCTCAGCGAGTTTTCACCTGCTTGACCCCCAGATGCCAGTTTGTGGATCCCCACATGTCAGGAATGATTCTGAGCATGTGGAGATAGTTAGCAGCTCTGACTCAGAATGGGAACAGCCAGAACTGGGGGAGGCTCCCTCCCTAGTGAGCTCAGATATGGATAGGCATTCTTCTCAGGACCTTGGCACACAGATGGCTCAACCTGAAGCCCCCCCCTTTCTCCCCCATGAGAACTCAGATCTCGGAGGAGGAGGAGGAGAGTGTGGGGTGTGACCTGAGGGATGCTAGGGTCTGGCGCTGAGCGAAGTGGGAAAAGTTAGAGGTGGAGCTCAGACGTTCCACCCAGTTGGCTATGCGTGATAGCCTACATAGGAGGGCACAACTGTAAGGGAGGGGCATCCCCCCCTAAGTTATTCAGGCTGTCAAGGTCTTGTTTCAAACTGCTGGCAACGTCTCAAACTCCCACTTGGCTCCTCTTTTGATATTTGTAATTGTGTGGAGTAGCTGTTTTCCTTTGTAGCCTGAGAGTCTCCAAGGATTTGCATTTGTAAAAACCTGGTCATTAACTAATAAAGTAGTGAGCCTGAAGCCTGGTATTCTGTAGTGATTGCAAAGGGAGGGGACCAAGTGACCTGAGACAGAGCTTGCCCAACTTGATGCACCTAATTAGACTATTTATACGTGCAATTTTGCATAAATTGCACTATTTGTGGCCGCCATTTTGTGCAAAATGGCAATTTCCATAAATGGCTAATCAGCAATTTTATGCAAAATGGTGGCTCATGAACTGTCCAGTGGCTGGCCCTGGATGCACACCAAGATCGGGCAAGTGGCAGGAGTCCAGCGAGCGGCATGCGGGGCGGGCGTGGGGGACTTCAGCCATCCCTCGTGCCACTCCCTGCATGATAAAAACTGGGTGGGGTGGGATGATCTCACAACAAGAGGTGGGGCTTTAAGGTGGGCCTCTGCCTCCACAAGATCATCTGGCTCACTGGCTTGGTCCAGGAGGCAGTCTGGCCCCTAGACAAAAATAGATTCCCAACCCCTGACTCAGAAGAATGTTCAGCTAATAGGTGGTGAGCTCAGGCTGCTTGAGCTCACCACCCTAGTGCATTTAAACATAATATGCATAATAAAATAGCAAAATAATTTTCCACAGTGCACTTTAGCATAATATAAAATTATCAAAAATAAAAAATATAATTAACCAATATAAAAACCTTGTGTGGATGAGAGTTTTCTGAACATGCTGGGCATTCCTGATGTTGTGAGGAAATCAAAGTACCTGGGAAGATGGGGGAGGAAGGAGGAATTTTTGATGGATGCCTGAACGCTGTAGCATGGACTTGGCTCTACAAGAAATAAATACGCATGACTAGAAGGGCACTATCAGCAACTGAAGCATTCAGAAATGTGCAGACATTTAACTAACCGCTTCTCAGTTATAATATTCCTACATTCTTATTGGAATGAATTGGATAGACATCAAGGTAATAGAAAGGGAGAATGAGAACACCCCACTCCCTCTACCTCTCCCCTCCTTCTTCCTCCTTTCCTTTTTAGGTCTTTTTAGACCAAAGATTTCTAGCTACCTATGTGTAAGAATAGATACAAAGAAAAAAGAATCTAATTGCTGGCAGAACGCAAATATGAATGCCTGTTTTAGAGGCAATTTGGGTGTTATTTTAAATGTGCCAATTGAGAAGTGCAAATCTCTTGCACCTTTTGAATCCAAGGGTTAAAACAGAGAAACCACTCAATTCCACCCCAGTTGGAGCTTTGTGACAGATTTGTTGTTCCACACACAGCACAATGGTGCTAGATAGTAAAATGTATCAAGTTGCCATTGGAGAACTTTAAGGATATAGTCTACCACTGTAATCTTCAGAAGTTCAAACCTGGTACCCATCTTGAAAAATACATTATAGGTAGGGATGGTGGAGAATTCCGCCATGGATCTCAGTGAGGCCAAATGCCAGTGTATTTGGCATCCCGAAATCCGTGGCGGAATGAAGCCCCCCCGCCCCACCACCCCTCAAAAGGCGCACAAAACGGAGCACCTACCTGGTGCCATTTGTGCTGCTCGCTTCACGATTTTTGCCATGATAGACTATGTTAATACTTACATAGCCTATCACGGCTAGCACACGGATGCCATTTGTGTCCCTGCAGAGGCCGTGATAGCCTACGTAAATATTTACGTAGCCTATCATGGGGAAAAAAAGGGAACACAAATGGCGGCCGCCGTAGACACCGCCATTTGTGTTCCCTTTTTTCACCGTGATAGGCTACATAAATATTTACGTAGCCTATTACGGCAAAAAAGGGAACACAAATGGTGGCGGCTACAGTGGCCGCCATTTGAGTCCCTGCACAGCCCAGTAGCGGCCGGATGTCGCTGTGGGCAGCCCTGGCCAGCCTGCGGCTCCGTGGAGTTGCTGCGGAGTGGAGCTGGCTGGCAAGGATTTCAGGGGGAGGGACAGAGCGCCTCCCCCCCACCGTGAATGTCATGAAACGAAACAGGTGAGTCGTTTCGTACATCCCTAATTATAGGACACACTTATCATTTTTTAAAAAAACGTAATGCATTTGGTATAAGTGCCACTGTTGCAGCCTGCTTAGTGTGGATCTGTGGGATCCCACCACAGGTGTACTCACAAAACTCATAGGTATAATTTAAATTACTTGGACAGCAGCTTCAAAAGGGGATTATTCAAATTCATGGCTATCAAGGCTACTAGTCATGATGGCTATATGCTACCTCCAGTATCAGGGGTAGTATGCCCCCATATGCCAGTTGCTGGGGAAAATAAGCAGAAGGGTGGTGTTGCATGCATGTTGTGTTGTGGGCTTCCCATGGTCATCAGGTGGGCCACTATGCAGACATAATGCTGGACCATAGGCCTTTGGTCTGATCCAGCAGGGCTCTTCCTATATCTGTTATGTTCTTCATAGCCCTATTCAGGCATTCTGTACCTGAATAGGGCAAATACATGATGAGAGAGAGAGAGAGTGCACCAGCCCTGCCCTTCTCCATCATATTCATGGCTCTCTATTTGTGGAGGGCAACTGTCTGAAGAGGGGAGCTTCATGTATCTGTGAAGGCTCTCCATCCACACCAGAACACTGTAAAATCTACATTCTGGCTTGCGTGGACAGCCTTCACAGATGCAAGAGGTTCTCCTCTTCAGACAGTTGCCCTCCATAAGTAGAGGGCAAAGAATGCAAGGAAGAGGGGTGGGGTTGGACACCTCCCTCTCCTTGTGTCATTGCTCTGTTCAGGCACAGAACTCCTGAATAGTGCTAAGAAGAAGACAACATCATGTGATGCTAATCAACTACTCAGATCCTTCCCTTGTCCTTCCTGACCAAGCTCCTATGGTGATCTGTGCTAGTTGCCAATCTGTTGCACTCACACCCACCCCAAGAGACAGACTTTACCAAGATGTGGGAGATACTTGCCTTTGCTTTCTAAATATAATCTATGGGCTGTTTTAAATATCTTACCTTAATCAAAATCCAAGTTGTCAATGTATTGGTTAGAATTATGTTTTCTCTTTCTTTTTATAAGCTTACCCTACATTGTTTTCCTAAATACACCTTACATTGTCTTTGTCCTTTTCCTTCCAAATCCTTAAAACAAATTAGTTTGGCTAAAACACAGGGAAGAATTGAAGAACAAGGATGGAAATCTATCCAAGTTAAATAAGAAAGGCATTATGTATTGACCAATTGTTGTTGCTGTTGCTGATACTACTAATACTCATAAGCAGCAATCTTACACTTTCCTAATAGTATGCCCCTTTGAACTCTGTGTGGCTTACTTATGAATACACATATATAAGAGTGTGTTGTCAGTAACTTGAAAGACATGAAAAATGTTTTGGCCATCTTAGATGAATAGTGATGACTTATTTTCCTTACTACACAAAAGTCCAAGATTACTTCCACCCATCCACCCATGAAAGGCCTTTAATATCACTTAAGTGGCAAACAGCTTCCTTTCTGGCACTTGCAGCACCACCTTCCAAAAAAAGAAGACAAAACACACACACAGGCCCACATGATTCCCTCTTGGCAAATGGGCTGACATTGTTAAATTAATCCTCACCCTATCTCTAGCAGGATTTTAATAAATAATATTTTGTTACGCAGAAAACTCTACCACCATTGCTATTAGCAGCAAGCTAGAGAGATGCTGACAGGGATGCTTAATTTTCTTTTCTTTTCTTTTCTTCTCTTCTCTTCTCTTTTCTTGCTCCTGGTCCTGGAGACTCATCTTCATTTCATGCAAAAACACACCAAGCTTCCTATATCATTCCGAGATCTCAGGAACCGATTACTGTGCACACCCAATGTCCAGCCTTACTTTATTCATTCACTTTAGCAAACCTTGGTGGGAGGAAAAATGAGAACTTTTAAAACTGGCTCTCCTATTAAGAATGATCTGGGGGGGGTGCGCGCGTGCGTGCATGTGTTTTAATATCCACTCTGAAAGGGTAATATGAAACTTATGAAATATTTACTAACTGTGATGCATAAACAACAAATCACCTCATTTCCATTTAATATTTTTTTCCATGAAAGATATTTTTAAATAAAATACTGTGGCTTGCAATTTAATTACAACGAGTAATTAAAACTTAGAAGATAATCATTTTTGGCAAAAAGTCAGTTTTTGTTAAAATTTTAAGATAGAAAGAAGATGCGTATTACGACCATAATACTGTTAGTAATTAAGATAAATGCATCAATTATTAAAGATGCAAACATGTCAAGCAAGCATAACTAATTATTTGAGCATGTTAACAGTTGTTTAATGTTAACAAGCAGTGAATTATTAAAGACCCCATGTGTCACATTTTGGACTGCATAAAATATAATGTTTGGGGAAAGGTTTATGCAGTTACAGGTTTTGCTTAGATTTCTGGGAGTCAGAGAAGCAATAATGCCAGGATAAACTTTAATCTTTATTTCTAATGTTATTAGCTGCATTCACATAAGGTGCTGAAATCCTTTAAGAGTTCACACAAACTTTACAAAAGTGCCTATAATCGATGGTACTTGTGGTTCAATAAATAGAATGTGGCAATCTTTTAACATCCTTTCAGATTAGCCCTAGGGCTACAATCCTATACCCACTTACCTGGGAGTGAGACTCATTGAACTCAATGGGACTTACTTCTAAGTAGACTTGCATAGGATTGCACTGTTAAACTCTATTCAGGCACTTTGGTTGAACATGGGTAGAACCTAGGGATGGCGGAGAATTTCTCCCCAAAACTTCGGGGGGCCGAGCACCAACGTGTTCGGCCCCCCGAACAAGTTTCGGGGAGAAATTCTCCGCCCCCCCGCCCCCCGCACCCCCCCCCGGGACGGGACTTACCTTTGCCGAATGTGCGTCCCGGCGGTGGGTCCGGCCGGTGGTTCGGCGGGTGTTCGTCCGGGGCGGGAGCGGCAGCCAGTCTTTTGACCAGCTGCCGCTGCTGCCATTGCAATAAAAGAAAAAAAAAATGCCCCCGTGATAGGCTACGTGACGATTAACGTAGCCTATCACGGCTAGATCTGCAAAGTCAGCTGTGATAGGCTACGTAAATCGTCACGTAGCCTATCACGGGTGACTTTTAAAAAAAAGCGCGTACAGATAATGGCAGCCCCCATAAGGAGCCACCATTCCCGTTCCTTATTTGGTCGCTGTAGTCTACGTAAAGATTTACGTAGACTACGGCGAAAATAAGGGCAATGCGACCAAATAAGGAACGCGAATGGCGGCTCCCTATGGGGGCCGCCATTATCCATATGCGCTTTTTTTTTTAAAGTCACCCGTGATAGGCTATGTGACGATTAACGTAGCCTATCACGGCTGACTTTGCAGATCTAGCCATGATAGGCTACGTTAATCGTCACGTAGCCTATCACGGGGGCGTTTAAAAAAAAAAAAATTGAGTTCGCGGCCGGGCGAGGCAAGGCGCCTCCTCCCCGGCCTGAATTTCGGCCGGGCAAGGCGGGAAGCCTCCCCCCTGGCCTGAGTTTCGGCCGGGCGAGGCAGGAAGCCTCCCCCCCTGGCCTGAACTTTGCGGGGGGAGCAGCAAAGCGCCTCCCCCCCACCGCGAACAAGCTTCGAGGACAGGTAAGTGACTTTCGTCCACCCCTAGTAGAACCCTTTGCATGATGGAGAACCCTGATAAAGCATTGTTCCTGGTCATGTGGAGACTTCAATTCACATTCAAGAGAATGTCAGCAGAAATTCCCTGCAGACTTCCCTGTTAAACATGGGGAGTTCAGGAGGGACCTGTTCCTCTTGCACACATTGTTTGCACCCTATTTGGGTATTAGGTATTTTGTAAAATGGCATTCCAGGAAACGACTAGTGCTGAGCCGAAATGTCTCAGAAGGCTTTCTTTTTTTTCTGATAAACGTTTGAAGAAGTTTTTTTTTTTCTCCCCCTTTTTCTCACTCCTTTGAAAAAGAACGGCACTTGGTAGAATTTTCTCTGAGTATTCATCTCCTTTTTGTGGTGGCTGCAGCTATCCCTGCATGATGCTCCAGAACAAAACTAGGTCCTGGGCACTGCAAAGGATGCAACATGGTGAGCAAGCTGCTAACATAGCTCCTGCTATTGTCCCTTGCAGAAGTAGAACAAACAAAAAAGTGGGGGGGGGCGCGCAAAGAATTCTGTCCATTTCTGAGCTTGCAATGTGTTTCACAGACCAAAAAATATGCATTCCACAACATACATACATTTGCAAAATGTGCATGAAACAGATGCGTACTTTTGAAAAATGCAAAAAAAAAAAAAAGCCTCAATCAATGTGAGAAGAATGAGTACATTTCAAAGATGTGCACAACTGATGTGTACATTTGGAGAAATACACACAAAAATGCGCACAAATTTTCATGTGGAAAGAGAAAAAGAACTTTTGCAAGCTGATACGGACTTGAGTCGGAATGAGCTTCGAGTTGGAATTTGGAGAACTTTGGAGAGCTTGGGTTTGGATGATTCCACAGCCCTAGCTCTGCTAGATGAATCTGACTTCTGCCAAATCAGACCATTGGCCCAGCTAGCTCACCATTATCTGACACTTGCTGGCAGTGGCTCTCAGGGATTTCAGACAGGAGTTTTTCCTAGACCTACCCAGGATTGATCATGGGTAGGGGTGGGCGGATCACTTACCTGGCTCCATTCCAGGGATCTGCGGTGGGGTGGACGCGATCCATCCCTCCCCCTGGAATCCTCCCTGGCTGGCTCCACTCCACGGCGAGTCCACAGAGCCGCCAGCTGGGGCTGCCCGCAGCCAGACCTCCGTCTGCTGCTGGGCTGCGGCCACAAATGGCGGCTGCCGTAGCAGACGCCATTTGCGTCCCTGCATTGCCGTGATAGGCTACGTAAATATATACGTAACCTATCACGGCAATGGAGGGACACAAAGGGCAGAGCAACCACCATTTGCGTCCCTGTTTTAGCTGTGATATATTTACGTAGCCTATCACGAAAAGAGAAGGGAAGCAAATGGCGTAGCAGATGCTATTTGCGTCCCTGCTCTTTGCCATGATAGGCTACGTAAATACTTACGTAGCCTATCACGGCTAATGTAGTGAGGGAAATGGCGGCCACACACCGGGGCCGCCATTCGCACCCGCGGACTGCCGACCAAAGGTAAGTTCTGTCCCGGGGAGGTTTTGCGGGGTGGCAGGGGGGATTGTTCCATTCCACCATGGACTCACTGGAGTCCGTGGCGGAATTCTCTGCCATCCCTAAACCTGGGACCTTGTGCATTCAAAGCATGCAATCTACCACAGAGTGATGGCTCACTGAGCTACAGCACAGGAGCTGGAACTGACGGTATATGGTAGCAAGGATGTCAGAGAAATCTGCAATGGAACCAAATGAGTTTGGATTTTCATGAATCCGGCCCACAGATTCCGCAGCAGATGGGCTTTTCCCCTGTTGGGCAGATTCTGCAGATGTGCGGACCAGGTCTCTAAGTTTCCTGACTTTGTGGAAATTTCGTTTCTGAAAAACATGCAAAAAAAAAAAAAAGGCCAAAAATGTGCATTTCCCCCATAGGTTAAAATGTGAAAATGCACATTTGGGGGAATTTGTGAATTTTCACATGTGCAAATCTCAAACAAAAAAAGGCCAATTCTGTGAATGGCTGGAAGATGGAACAACAGGAACAATCAATGAAAACATAGACAGAACAGATTTCACACAATCTGTACATCCCTACCTGGTAGCAAGAGAATTCACCTTGGAGTAGTTTGTTATATGGGATATAAATTAGGGATGTTCAAGGTTTTCCTTCAGTCCACATTTTGCAGTGAACCCATTGATACATACCTCCCAGACCAATGCCCAGAATGGAATGCAGTTATCCTTCGGATGTTGTATTTCTCCAAATTTTGTGATGCAGTTCCCAACTCAGAAAGCATACCAAAATGTCCATTAAATGTGTATTTAGGATGGAGTATATTAAACAAGCCATACCTTGAGGGGGGGGGGATATGCTGTGCCTATTTTTTCAATTTATTTATCTTCAAACATTCATTTGAAGGGGGAGGGGTGAAAAGACATCACATCCAAAAACTGAGGAGAAGGGTGAGAATTTTGGAGACATTTCTTAGAGCGCACTGCTTAAGGGCTTTCTTTGGTGTAACAAGGTGGCCCAGGTGTGTGCATGTGCTCTTTCTTTTTCAACTTAAGTCCCATTCTTTGCAGTGTCCCTGGCTGCTTTTACTCTCTGAAATGCCCCCCTCGAGGTCTTAGCCAGGACTTCCTCCCTTGGGGTTTTTCATTACTGCTACCTACTGAGTGTCTGAAAACTGAGTGAGGAAGAGGATATGATGGTGGTAGTGGTGGTGTCCTTTTAACAACAGACACAAAAATGTCTTGCTCAGATTTCAGACCTTTTCAGCTTTCAGGGTAAACTAGGGGTGCACGAAACCCACTTACCTGGTCTCGCAGCTTTTCGCGGTGGGGGGGAGGTGCTTCGCTGCTCTCCCCCTGAAGTTCAGGCCGGGGGGGGGAGGCTTCCCGCCTCGCCCAGCCAAAATTCAGGCCGGGGAGGAGGCGCCTCGCCTCGCCCGGCCACGAAATTAACAGTTAAAAAAAAAACGCCCCCGTGATAGGCTACGTGATGATTAACATAGCCTATTATGGCTAGATCTACAAAGTCAGCCATGATAGGCTACATAAATCGTCACGTAGCCTATCACGGGTGACTTTAAAAAAAAAACAAAAAAAGCGCGTACGCAAATGGCGGCCCCCATAGGGAGCCGCCATTCGCGTTCCTTATTTGGTCCCTGTAGACTACGTAAAGATTTATGTAGACTACAGCGAAAATAAGGGAAATGCAAATAGCGTTGCCCTTATTTTCGCTGTAGTCTACGTCATCTTTACGTAGACTACAGCGACCAAATAAGGAACGGGAATGGCGGCTCCCTATGGGGGCCGCCATTATCCGTACGCACTTTTTTTTTTTTTAAGTCACCCGTGATAGGTTACATGACGATTTACGTAGCCTATCACGGCTGACTTTGCAAATCTAGCCGTGATAGGCTACGTTAATCGTCACGTAGCCAATCACAGGGGCGTGTTGTTGTTTTTTTTAGTTTTATTGGAATGGTGGCGGCGGCAGCCGGTCAAAAGATCGGCTGCCGCCCCCGCCCCTGACGAAGACCCGACGAACCACCGCCGGGACCCGCCGCCGGGAGGGACATTTGGGAAAGGTAAGTCCCGTCCCGGGGGGGGGGTGCGGGGTGTGGGGGGGTGCAGAGAATTTCTCCCTGAAACTTGTTCAGGGGGCCGAACACGTTGGCTCTCGGCCCCCCGAAGTTTCGGGGAGAAATTCTCCGCCAACCCTAGGGTAAACACATCTGGCACAGGAATAATGTTTTCACTATACCGACATGGGTACACATGAGTTCTACACCACCCATAGTCTGATGCTTTCTTCACATGGAGCTTTTATCCTGCGATTGAGATTGCTCCTTCACAGAAGTTTGCAGGCTCTTTATATGATGCCGTGTCCCTCCAGGCCGTCTCCTGCACTAAATACCCTTTGTTCTGTTTTTAAATAGATTGCAGATCATGAGCTATCAAATTACCCCATTGTGTTCCGCTTGAGTTCCCTCCGTGAAAAGAGTTAAAACAGCAAGAGGAGGAGTGAGATCAATGAAAGATAATGGAAGACTCAGATATGGGGAGAAGGAGGGGGAAGAGGAGGGGGAAAGGAAGCACGTGTAAAGCGAGTCAGTTGTGATCCTTCATTTAAAATGGAAGCAGAAAACCCAATTTTAAATGCAGGATTTTAGGCTGGTGTAGAGATGCTCTGACTCAGAAAGCCCAGTCCTATTCCAAAAGAAAACCCAGCACCAAGGTTTAGTTGCAGTTCTATACAAAAAGCTTTACACAGGTACATCGTTTGGAAAGTGCTAGGAGAACAGTATCTAATGCTCCAATGGCATTCCAGGAAGACAAGAATGTCTTTTGCCAATAATTTATTGCTGTCAAAACTGCACACACACACACACACACACACACACACAGAGAGAGAGAGAGAGAAAGAGAGAGAGAGAGAGAGAGAGAGAGAGAGAGAGACGCACACACAGTAACAGAAGGTTGGGGGGGCAGTGACTCACAAAGCATTGCTTCTTGTGTAGTCGATCAACGCTGGGACTTGCCCCCCACAATTTTTCTTCCAGCTTCTAGGTGACCTCCTTTATCTGACAAGGTCTCCCCATCATGACAGTGAGTCCTGATGATAATGTAGGTAACATTCAGATGGAGACCAACTGCTGCAGAAAGCTATATTTCACTTCTGACCTTCAGCTGCCCCGCTAGTGCAATGCTCACATTACATTTCCCTTCACTCATGGCAAAACTAGTAAAACAATGCCAAGTGAAATGAGTGACATTTCTTTAGCTGTCTTCCAGAGATGGATAAAAATCCCTTTGCCAGATCCACCCCTAGGTGTGAAACTTGCCGCTTAGGTCATCATGACACATGTTAACATAATTGCTATAAGGAAGCTTCAAGAAGCTACTTCCTGGTGTTTGCTAGCTATTGCTAACTTTCCTGCCAATAGTGGGGTTTTCTGAAACTTGCCAATCCAAGTCCACTGTTTTATTATCTGAACTGACTGTGATGCAATGTCACTGTTGCCCTAGGTAAGCAGTGCTTCCATTTACCTGCATGCCTGAAACCCTAGTGTTGATCTAGACAGTTCTGATTATCTAACATTTTATGCCCTGCAGACCAAGAAGATTGTGGGATTCTCCCCCCCCCCAACCCGCACTTCATTATATAAGATTTATCAGGGACATGCAACAATGCACCCTGTCAAACCAACTATTTCTATCATTCAAGGATAAAAACAAGCATAAGTTTTGATTGTTCCAGAAGATTCTTAAGGCAAGAAGGCCACCGTTGTAAATTGTATCTTTGCCGATCACTAATACCAACTGCTGAATTATAGAACATGGCTGGCATGAAGCCAAATGTATCTCTTTAGTTTTAGGCTTCAGTCTCTGCATATGTGAAGATTGTGCTACTAGTACAGTACTTTCTTACATCCAAGGCATTTTTACCATCTGTTTCTATTATGGGAGTTTATGGCACAGGGTACCTCAGACACTGGAGGGTCTGTTCCTGTTTTGTGCTGCAGTGCTTTTTGACTGGAAATCGTGTGTGTGTGTGTGTGTGTGTGTGTGCGTGCGTGTGTATATATATATATATATATATATATATGCCATCTTCATCTGTTGTCCATTCCCTATCCCCAACCCTACCTCAGCCCAACCCTACCTCAGCATGTTACAGAAAAGGAAAGGATTTTATTATAACAGATCATGTTATTAAGATGAGAAGTGATTTGAAAGAAAATTAGTAAATTATCCAGCATTGTAAATGTGACGATCAGATCTCTTTGGGAAATCCTTTAAGCACATTGTGACTAGGAAGAGTTTTCATATTTTTTTCACTTCAGAACAGCTCCTTTACCCAGCATAATCTCAAGTTTTCCAGGGCTTTGAGGGGAATATGAAACAGCCTTTCTCGGAATACATTTAAAAGCTTCACAGTAAAGTAGTGACTCCACAAGGCCTTGGCTGAATGGATTTTCATGACCAATGTTTCACAGTTTCTCGCACACAGAATTCAAGGAGCTGAGCCTTTACTTCTCAAAGCTTGGTGCTATCAATACATCAAAAGCCCATCTGATACAAATGGAAAAAAGCGCCATTCTTGAAAGCTAACATCGTTGTGACCTATCTAGAAACACTGGGGAGACTTGTTTGTGTCTTAGACAAGCAAGGATGTCATTTAGGGAATGAAGAGGGGGCAGTCCTTCTCCTCACCTACATTTCAAACCACATGATTTTACCTCAGGAAGTCCAACTATTTTTATTTATTATATGGTACAAAACAAATGGCATTAAAATGACAGTGCTTAATAGTGGCAGCATCAGAACAAAAAAATGGGGTGCATAAAGGTGGCAAAATAGTATACATTTCTGGGAGAAAGCAAGTTTTGTCCCACATAATAGCTTTTTGAGGGAGAGATAAAAGGTATATTGCACATCAACACTCCCATCCTAACTGTATGTCTTCTCTGAGGTAAGTCCTATTGATTTTGATGGAGCTAATTTTCATGCTGGATAAGGACAGCAGCCTTATCTTAATTTACATTTTCTGGTTCAGTTATTATTAGGCATGTGAAAATCAGTAAAACTCAAGCTTTTAAAATTTGCACAAATATTTGTGCATATTCCGGTGCACATTTTTCTAAAGGTATGCATTTTTTTTTAAAAGTGAACATTTTTCTTGCATTGATTAAAGCGTGTTTGTGCACATTTTTCAAAAACATGCACTTTTTATGTTTACTTTCCAAGAGTACATATTTTTGAACAAGCTTTTATTTGGTCAGTGAATCACATCACAAGCTTGGAAATGTGATCTGCAGACTTCGACTGCAGATTGTGTTTGAGGCTGTGTTTGAGTTCAGGAGGTGCAAACCGGGTAACTTTCTTGTCTAAAATGAACTGAAACAAATTTCTCATACATCCCCAGTTAAAATTTGCGTATGAAAAGTGCCTTTCCTTCAAGCAAATACTGGGGTCCAGCTATGGGGAAGCACATGAGGGGAGCTTTGTGTTTGGGGGAGAGAGGCTTGCCTTCCTCTCTCATTCCCCTTTGGCACCATTCTATGTTCTTAGAATACGTATTTTGCCATTTAACCATAGAATCTTTCTTCCCCTTCTTCTATAGCCTGAAAAAGGTACCCATGCCAATAAGTTATAATTTGCACTGCAGATAACACTTTCATTCTAAACATCTACATCACTAATGCTTTTAATTATCCTAATTGTCTGTGAACATGTGTGGAACATACTGCTTTAAAAAAAAAAAGTATACCTAATGATAAAAGAATGAGCATAGGCTTAAAGAAGACAGTGTAAGAAGGTATGGATTTGGCAAAGAAAGTGGATCTGGATGCAAAGGAATATCCCGTTTGCCTGTGGCAGGTCCAATCACATGTAGAACATCTGGATTGTTGATAAAAATCTTCTTTAAAAAAAAGAAAAAGCAGGATTACACTTTTGTGGCAATCTCCACAATACATTAATATCTCTTCTGTAAGCACTGCAAGAAAGTGTGATAAAGAAGACAAAAGCTATCTCTCACATACTCCAGTTGCACTCCCCCCCCTTTTTTTTTTTCCTGGAGTCTCTTCACTTGTTTCCTCCCTTGATCTAAACATGATGGCTGCAATTCTACACAGCTAGACTTTCAAATTTCATTGACTCCACTGAGAAAGACGTAACCTAGCTGTGTGCAGGACAGCAGTCTATATGTGCAGCATAAGGAGGACAATAAAAACGGCAATTAAATTCAAATTCCAGATTTCCACAATGAACATGGTGACAAGAGACAGGGAAAATGAATGGAAATAAAACAGTGTTCCCATTTATTTTTCTAAGGATTGTGTTCTTGAAGAGAGCTGAGGATTCACATATGAAGATTATTTTCTATGCTTATTTTATTTTTTATGGATAAATTGACTATAGCTCTATATTAAAGTATGTCAAAAATCCCACTGCAGTACTATATGTCCTTTGTGACACTTCAGTAGGATGGATGTGTCCTCCTTTGTGGTCCTGTATTTTGAAGGCTGGAATGGAAGTCTTCTGGATAAAGATTATTATTTTGTTTTCATGGCACCATAGAACTGTAGAGCAGCAAGACAGTCATGGTGTCTCCAGTGGATATGGCCGTGATGAAGATGTGAATAAATGAAAGAGGAAATGCCAAGTGTCTCTCACACTTCCTGTATCTGCATTTCTCCAGCAAGGTCAAAACAGAACTTTCATATTTCACACATGCACACTCCTCCCTGTGCTCTGCCTCAGAAAGGTTCACAAGCTCTTAATGCATGGGCACCATGTAGCATCTCTACATTGAGTCTGATGCAAATGTTTGATTTCTGATGTGCTGGCAGAACTCATTTAGAGTTCTGTTCACTTTACATCACCATTGTTCCAAAGCCACACACAGTCTCCTTAAATGACACAATCACAACTGCACTCAAAGTAAGGAATTATAGAGGCCTTTATTTATATAGGGACACATGTATGCATGATGGTCAAGGAGGTGTAGTGGCTACAGTGAGAAAGTCAGTGTGGTGTAGTAGTAGTTAGAGTGTTGGACTGGGAATTGGGAGATCTGAGTTTTAGTCCTCACTTGGCCACGAAGCTCACTGGGTGACTTTGGGCTAGTCAATGACTTTCAGCCCTCTAGGGGTGTATGAGAAATTCATTTCAGTTCAGTTTTGATCAGGATTTATCCACTTTACACCTTCCAGATCGAACAAGAACTTGGATGCAATCTGTGGTCAAAGTCTGTACATTTCCCAGCTTGCAGTGTCATTCACAGACCAAAACAAAATGTGTTCAACAGCATACGTACAATAAAAAAAAAGTGCCTGAAAAACTGTGTACTTTTGAAAAATGCACACAGATATGATTTAATCAATGGGAGAAGCATGTGTACATTTCAAAGATGCACACAACTGATGCGTACATGTGGAAAAATATGCATGAAAATATGCATGTGTTTTCATGTGAAAAGAAAACAAACAAACAAAGCTCACAACCTGATACGGACTTGAGTCAGAACAAGAACAATTTGAAGAACTTCGGTGCACTTTACTTTTGCTGATTTGGACATCCCTACCTACCTCTAGGGGCCGTGGTGGCTTAGTGGTTAAGACGCTGAACTGCAGACTGGAAGGTCGGCAGGACAGCAGTTCAAGACCCGAGTGCCGTGTGACGGAGTCTAGATAAATAGGTACCACCTCAGCAGGAAAGGTAACAGCATTCCGTGCACTTCGGTGTTCAGTCATGCCAGCCACATGACCACGGAAGTGTCTTTAGAAAGTGCTGGCTCTTCGGCTTAGAAATGGAGATGAGCACCACACCCTAGAGTCGGGCATGACTGGTTGGGGACACCTTTACCTTTTTTTACCTTTACCTACCTCACAGGGTTGTTGTGAGGGTGAGATGGTGGAGAACCATGTTAACCACCTTGGGTTCCTTGCAAAAGGAAAAGAAGGTGGGATATAAATGTAATAATAAATAAAATAATACATAAGTGTTGGGGCAAGTTGAGATCTTATTTGCTGGTCCCACCACAGACCTCCATCTGTTCAGGGATCCTCTGTGTACCTAAGCTTATATGCCTGAGTGCACATAGCCTTTTGTCTTCAAAAGACAGTATCTTCTATTTCCCAGGGGGAATGTGTACAGACTATATGCACTCTGGACACACTGGACCCAGAGATGGGGCCAGTTGGTGCAGTCTTGTTCACCCCAACTCCATGCATTCATTGAATGCCTAAGCATGGCTTATATTAGAGCTGTGCACAAATGGCCTCTTGAAATTCTCCACCCTTAGGAATTATCAGCTTGAAGTACACTATGATGTTTTTTGTATTGCTTACCCTATACCAGAGAAGTAATTAATATGGATAACACTTTCAAACATTATATTTTGGTGGAAAATGAGTGCAGAGGGATAACTGGTAAGATTGAGTCCATATACCGATAGTTAAGAAATAAATGCCAAACCCCATCAATGTGGCCATGATATCATAAACTTAATTCTTGATAATCCAATCATTTGGTAACAAAGCCCCATACATGATAATTTGATTTTATGAAATGGCTATTGCAAATTAAAGAAGTTCATGTGAATTAGTCGTGTATGTACTGCTCATAATACACACAATTTTGTTGAAGACAAAGTCCTTTAAAGACCCATTGATTTCAAAGAGAAAATTAAGGGCTTGCTTCTATTTCTCCCATTAAAATCCATGTTACACCGGGTCTGAAAGAAACAGTTCACCGTGTAATGTAATCTGTCTGAGAAATGTTGCTAGTCTTTATCAAAACATTTTCTTTGGGTGTTTTTGTTAAAATTCCTGACAATTTCAATAAAATTCCTGAGAATTTTGTTGAAATTCCTGACATGTTTCACCCCAATACAAAACTCTACATTATATGTGGACAATCTGCCTCAGGAATAATCTGCCAGGGGCCACATGCTGGTGGTGGGTGGAGTTAGAGCAGGAACGGGTGAGGTCATAACCAGCAGTGGGCAGAGCCAGAGCCAAGTGTGTAGAGTCTGACAGGCATTTGCAAAGTGAGCCAAAGTTGACATGAAACTAGGCTGAAGTCCACCAATAGGGTGGCCACTTGTGAATTGCCATAAAAGAGAACATGCATCGCCCAAAACAGAGGACAAACAAGGACACACATTTACATAAAAATTGCATGTGCTAATGTATATGTGTAGATGCAAATTTAGAAACAATTATTATAATTTAAATAGAAATAAAGGAATCTCACCATAGTGCAGAACACTGTGACCAGGTGACCAGTGTTCCTTGCTCAATCTGCTGTCCAGGTGTTGCTGATGGGCAGTTTCAAGACCCAGCTCTTCCTTCTGATTGATCTTGATCTTTAAACTGGACAGCCCTTCAAAACAGAGGACATTTCTCTGGCAGCCCTTCAAATAGAGAACTGCCCTTTGTAAAAGAGGACACATGGCCACTGTCAGGGTGGACACTGAGCCCATAGACTCCCAGAGTAGTTCTGATTCTGAGGAAGAGCAGTCGCTCCTGGGAGAGGAGCGCGCTCCTCTTTCCCAGGACCAACAGCTGACGGAGATTCCTCCCACCAGCATTCCTAGCTTAGATAGCAGTCCAGGGAGTGAAAAGGCACAGATAGCAGACTTGGTGGATGTGCGACGCAGACGCAGAGAGTGGCGCCAGATGGAGGGTGCGGAAAGGAGGCGTAATGCCAGGTTGGCGAGCAAACAACGACTGCACCCAGAGGATCCAAGGGAAAAGGGGAGGGACTCTCCCTAGTCCTTAAGTTCAGGGGTCTGCCAGTAATTTCCTTTCAAACGGGGACCAACTGTTCCAACGTAGGGCATAGGTACTGTGCTGCTCAGATCTAGTTGCAATCAGTATAGCTGTTAAGTTGTAAAAGAAGAATAAAGCTTTGAAAGGAATTCCTTTGTCTGTGTCTGGACTTGGCTACTGGATTAGACTGAGAGAGGCCTCTAAGGAGCCCTTGACAGCCACATATTCCCCTCTCCTGGCACTAAATTAACCTCAAATTTCACTTCGAACAAAACTTGAGCCAGATCTGCACCTTATGTTATATTGTTACAAACCTATCATAGTAATGCCATATCCCTCTTGCACATTTGTACCACATAGGACACACAATAAAATTTGTTGTGGTATTTTGGATAATGTGGCATAAAAAAGCAGGAAATAACACTGCAGTGGTGGTATACAGAATGTGTAATCTGCCCCAACCGTTATCAGTGCACTTCAATGCCGTTACAAAGCAGTAGTGTAGATCTAGCCTTGGTAATCACTTAGGGATGTGCAGAAAGGAAAGGAAAGGTTCATCCTGTGCAAGCACCAGGTCATTACTGACCCCTAGAGGGGTGCTGCTTATGCTGATGTTTTCATGGCAGACTATAACAGGGTGGGTTGCCATTACCTTCCCCAGTCGTGGCTACCTTTCCCCCAGCAAGATGGGTACTAATTTTACCGACCTCGGAAGGATGGAAGGCTGAGTCGACCTGAGCCGGCTACCTGGGACCAGCTTTGGCTAGGATCGAACTCAGGTCATGGGGAGAGTTTCAGTTACAATACTGCCTCCTGTCACTCTGTGCCACACGAGGCTCTGTTGGGATGTGCAGAACCCACCCTCAAAGAAATGTCTTTAGTCTTATCAAAACCCTAGATACCCTCGGAAATCTTTCAGCAAAGCAGGAGCCTCCTAATTTCCCTTTACATCTCACTTCTGGTAAAATCTGAAGGAAATTCTCACAACAGTGTAATTGAGCAAGATGGCTACTTTTGAAGAGCTGTTACCACTGGACCATGGCCATATTTCCTGTGCCTACTGAGTTTCCAATGCAGTATTAGAATTAATAATATCAGCTAGGCAAGCTAACTGCACTAGGCCTCATCATCCCAGAAGAAGCCATCCATTCTAGTTGTAAATGAATGAGGGTCACTTTCCAGGGTTGGCTATTGAAATGGATGCCCTTTCATTTGCCTCATGAAAGAAACACAAGTTCTTTTTATGCTGATGGATTAGGAAGGATAAAAAAGACTCAATCAGAAGAGACAGGGCAAGTGTAAAAAGAGATGGCTGATGGATAGATGCAGGCAGTGCTCTGTGTCACAATTTAGCAAACAATCTACTCCCAAGAATAAATTTTAATTTAATGTGGAGAGGTGTGATATTCATATCTGAAACCAGCTTTTTGCTATGTATTGTTAAAAGACAGTTACAAATCTCTCCATTTTATTCAGTATTTTTATTTGGCAAAGTACCATCTTGTCAGAGAAGAGGTACAAAAAATAATAACCCCTAAGCAAAACAGTGAAAGTTATTGTGTGTGTTTTTAAGCACACACACAACAAAAAAACAAAAAACCTTTAAATGCCACATGCAGTTAAAGCTTAAACAAATGGATATGGCTTTCTGTTTAGATCAATACAATTTTAATAATAACAATATGAATGTTCCTAAATATATGGGTGGTTGTGCAAATCATATAGACAGGGGAGGTGGTGGGGGTAGGGAGACCTCTTCAAGAATTGGGCCTCCCCTACTTCCTGATTTAGTTATGTGTCAGGCAAACCTCATTCTGTCATTTTTCTCTTTTGCAGGGCTGAAGGAAATGCTTATTGGAACTGTACTTTAAATCTCAACCAATAGAAAGCAATGCGTCACCATCTATCTGACCCTGACACATTTTTATTTAAACTCTCCTTAAAAAAAAAAAAAGTGGGAGCGGGAGAGATTCACACATATTCTTCCCACTGATGTACTACAAAAGGAAAAGATCCCATAGTTCAAAGAGTTAAATTAACCAACAGTTTCCCTCCCCCATTCAGTGCTGACGGGCCCCCCCCACACACACACATTCTCTAACGTACACTTCTCTTTTCCCCGCTCACAATCTCTCTCTCTCTCTCTCTCTCTCTCTCTCTCTCTCAGGGCTGGCTTGATTTATAGCATGATCCATCCCTGTTGGGAGTTGACAGTCACTTTCATTTTCTTGTATCCCCCCCCCACCACCAAGGTCATAAGAGAAAGGGCCCCTCCATGTTTCCTGCATTCGTCCTCCTTCACCCTTCTCCTGGCTTGGCCTCATGAATCATTCCGTCTCCCCATTGAACTCCTGATGCTTCTCTTCCACCAAACTGCTGGACTTCCGCAATTTTTCTTCATTCTCACTAACAATTTGGTAATGAAATATTGATTTTTAGTTAGATTCAAATAGATGTTATTAAGTTTGCATTGATAAATCGTTCCCTTTCTCAAGCTGGAAGTACCTCAGTCAAATTCTAACGGTGCTTTCATACCTGGTGATGTATTAATTTGACATATTTGTCACCCAAGCAACCCGGCTTAGATGGAGAGGAGGGTGTGTAGTCTAATTGCTCCTTTTTCAATGCAAGGAAGTATAATTCTACCTGATTCAACAACGGGAACACACAGACACACCTCCTTTAAAGGACTATAAACATTTTCTGTGATCAGGGCAAAAGAAGCTCCAACTCTTTCACATGATCACATCAAATATGATCAGAACTACCTGTGCTGTCCAAATTTACAACAGCTATATTTGACTCTTGATTAAAACAAACCAAGCACCAAGAGAATTGTTATACCTTTAAAACTGGGACTTTAAGGTCTGCTGAGATGTTTTCCTTCCTCTCTTCTTCTCCTTCTCCTTCTCCTTCTCCTTCTCTAGTTTTGTTTTTAGAGACAGCCCTCCATGGAATTACTTGAGTGATGACATCTTTCAAAAGTACAGTCACTAAAAGACGAGATGAACCATCTTATCTACATGAGAGTGAAGGGTGAAGGTGGGGCAACATGAGGGAGTGCAAATTGTATCTGGCTGCTTTCCTAGATGACCTGTGATTGTAGCCACCCTTTTTCGAAGGAAGGGGAAAGTTACTGTGATAAAAGATACCCATACAAATAGATAAAGTTAGAAGATGAACACCAGATGCACCAATGGACTCACACGCAATAGAACCAAGCAGAAGAATGGACTTTGCTTAATAATAACAGTACAGCTGAACTGAAGTGGCTACCTTTTGCTTCCCTAAGTTAGCAGTTCTCCCTGCACTCCCGCCACAATTTCTGAAAGGGGAGCCTTGCAATGAGGGACGGGGGGGTGCATCACACGTATTGTCAGTGGAAACCATGCTCCTGCTGGGTGCCATTTTCCCCTCTTTCTTTTATCAATAAGGCCCCAGAGAGATGGTAGGAAGGTTTGTCCTTGCTATGATTTGTCTTCATGGTGGGCCCATATAGTCAATGAGATTTGGCTATGGGATGAGATCTAAGTATAATTCAGAGTGAGGGTAATCCTTCCTGCCCTTGCTCTGACATTTTGTGGGTAAAAAGAAAATACCATTCAACAAGAGAAGGAAACACTATTCCTGCCATTACCAGTACTACAAAGAGGTGGCAAAATAGGGTAGAAAAAATGACTGCTCTCTCTCTCTCTCTCTCTCTCTCTCTCTCTGTGTGTGTGTGTGAGAGAGAGAGAGAGAGAGAGAGAACATGTATGTGTGTGTGAAATGTTTCAACCCCCCGCCCCAGCCAAGACCCTATTTTGAGCTAACAACATTCACTAGAAAATTGTCAACTCAGCCCTAGATAGTAGCTCTTTGAGGGCTTGTCAATCTGTGCTTAAGTTATGATTGTCTGAATTCACCTACATGGGATTTTTTCTTACTGCAACTTCAAGTCTGAATGTATTTGTGATGTATAATTCACCCTGTGCATTGAGGGTAACAGGGAGGATACACACACACAGGATGCACACAGACACACACAAACCAGTCAATTAAAAATAGATAAAAGCACTGTCAATTATCCCCACATAATGAAATCTTGCCCAAAGCAAAAGGTCATACAACATCTTTAGAAGATGCTCAGACTCAGGCATTGGCAAACCCAAGGAAGAAGGACCTTCCAGACCTGGATAGCCACCTCTGAACTCAACAAGCCTCCATAAGGTCTTTTTGTTCGAACACCATGAGGATTTTCTTTTCTATAACCTGTTATCTGGATTCCAGTTTTGTCCCTGTCAGTGTATTCATCTCCTGGAATCACAGAGAAATGGGACATCCCTCCTTTCTGGCTGGTTAACAACCAGCTGATGCAAACTTGGGATGCAACATGTCTTCACATGGATTGAGTAAAGCAGGGGCCTCACCTATTTTACACAGGGAGTAATCAAACTGGATTGGGCCATGCATTCTTCATGTCAGACTATAAGGACCTTGGTGCTTGGTACTATGTATACAAATGTACATCCAATGTGTATACTTTTTGTATCATGCATAGATTGTCAACGCCCACTGAAAAAGGAGACTGAGAGCTTGCTACAACTTTGGATGGAGCCCCCAAGCCAACTTCCTCAATAGGTCAGAGTGGGTTGCATGAATTTCCTCTAGGTACCAAGTTTAATTAGTAATCAGAATTGTAATATCAATTAAAGCTAAACAGAAATATAAGGCATGTAACAGGTCACAAGCACTCCCGTGACTTTTAAAAACATCGAATATGCCATCTTTCTTCCTTAAAAAAACCCCCCCACACACAGACATCCCAGGCCCTATTTATAGATTGAACTTAATCTTGTGCTTTGCAATATGCTATATAGCATTTGTTGATGTGCCTTGTTCCTTTTCTACAGTATATGATTTATGATGGGCACAAGACGTAGTGCATAGTGTTTTTGAGTATAGGACATAATTCAGCTGAAGTTAAAGGAAAAACATTCATCCGTTTCTGTGGGAAGGACTCTGCCCCATTTGTAAATTATGAACTCAATAAGGCAATGCTTGTATACCTACAGAGGGCTTGATCCACTTTGCCTGCTTGGATCAGCAAAACAAAATGAATAAAGAAGAGAATGGAGAAAGTCTTCATCATCACACAGGGCTCGGGAAAAGCTCCCTGGGGAAATTTTGCTAGGCGTTCTTCTCACTTATTAGACTTAGAAATTTGGATGACTCCTGCAAATGTCTCTCATTCCTAAAAATAATGTTACAAAGCAGGAGCCCACCCCTAATTCCCGTGAGTGTTAAGAAATTCCCACTGCAACTTGTTTTTCACTGGGGCTGTAAAGGACTGGAGACTTATCAAGTCTTTGTAATGGGTAAACATAAGGGAACCCCCATTAGTTGTGGACTGTAGAGCAGGGTGAGGAACCTCAGGGTCAGGGGCCAAATCTGGCCCTCTGCAGTAACTAAGAGGGCCATGCCCCTTCTCCTGGTCCCTTCACCTGGTCCCACTCTCTTTTTCCCAACCACCAATCATTTGGTGGTTTTCTGGTTTTTGTTCAGCTTTTCCCCATTCAAAAATGTTGAAATGCCTCTCCTAAGGCTTATTTACTGGCAGTAAGACTATTAAATTACAATATGCTGGGCGGGGGTGGGGGAGTGTATTTCTGAACCTACCCCTTTTGCCTTTGGCCACACCCCTTTTGTCTTTGACCCACCCCTCTTGCTTTCGGCCATACCCGCCACTGTAATTCAACCTTCAACCCTTGAGAACATCTCCAAAATTTAATTTGGGGCTGAATTCAATTGGGCTAAAAGACGTTGCCCAACCCTGCTGTACAGTACATCTTCTTTTTTAATGAATGCTGTGTAGTGATCATGCACAGCAGGTCATTCCTTTATGTCTTTTATCCTCCGCATTACCAATGTGCCTTTTTTCAATGAAAATGAAAAACAATTCAATACGTTAAAGGGGGGGGGGGGAGCATCTGATAGAACATTTTACCTAAAGATGGCAGCACTTTAGAAACCTTTGAGACCAACACCTTAATGAAAAGAGTAGCAGAATAGCTGAAGAGCCAAGTCTTTCAGACCCAATGTATAACTCACCAGTGAGATAGCTAACTGCATATCCTGTAGGAGGAAGATCCATAGGGATTGAGCCACCACTGAAAAGTCCTGCTTTTTTTATTTAAAAGAAAGAAAAGAAAATCTACTAGTTAAATTGGAAGTTAGGAGGAATGAAATACAGAACAGAGTGAATTAGAATAACAACAAGGGAATGGAAACCCTCTCATCCCTGCTAACCATTTACGTAGCACAGTTGAAATGTTTGAAATGCTTTACATTTACATTGGAAGCCAGTGTGGTGTAGTGGTTAGAGTGTTGTGCTGGGACTGGGGAGACACAGGTTCAAGTCCCCACTCAGCCACGAAGCTCACTGGATGACATTGGGCCAGTCACTGGTTCTCAGCCTAACCAAAATCATGTTGTGATGATAAAATGGAGAGGAGGAGGATCACATACCCTGCCTTGGGCTCCTTGAATGAAAGGTGGAATATAAATGTAACAAACAAATATATTTACATGTGTTATCTCACAGAACTGCACCAGAAAGTAGCCCAGTCTTTCATTTATTTTATTTTATTTATTTATTACATTTCTATACTGCCCAATAGCCGAAGCTCTCTGGGCAGTTCACAAAAATTAAAACCAAACAGCACACAGTAAAACAATATAAAATATAAAAAACATTAAAACTGCAGTATAACAATACAACCAGAGTAAAACCAGAGTAAAACCTAACAGCAAATGCAGAGGTTTAAAATACAGATTTAAAACAGCAAAGCTAAAAGTCTAGAAAGCTAAAATGCTAAAATGCCTGGGAAAATAAAACCATCTTCACCTGGTGCAGGAAGGAATACAATGTAGGTGCCTGCCGAACCTCTCTAAGGAGCTCATTTCACAGTCAGGGTGCCACAGCAGAAAAGGCCCTCAGATTGAAGATGGGGAATTCAAGCTAAAATGTTATAGTTTTGCTTAGAGTTTCTTAACTAAGTCTCTGGACAAGGGCTAAATTCAGTGTAAAGTCCACTCATGCAATTGGACTTTCTCCCTCCTTTCTCCTCCCGCAGCCCTCTGCACTGCCTCAAAATCCCCTCTGGAATCTGCTCTGGCAGCCTTGGCCATTAGGTCCTATGTATACTTACTATGTATACTTACTATGCAATTCTACATATATGTACCTGGGAGTAAGCCCCTGTAATTAAGTGGGGTGTACTTCAGAATAGACATGTATAGGATTGTGCTGTAAAATTATGAACTGGTCCAAATCTTACATAGGATTGGATCCAATTGTGTGTTTATTTTATTTTTTTTATTTAAAACATTTCTTGGCCACTTTTCAGGGCAGAAGCCCTCCCAAGGCGGCTTACAGCAATACAATACATAAAACAGTTAAAATATTAAAAGCAATAAAAACCTAAAAACAATAAAAAACAACAATAAATGTCAACCAACCCCCACCCCCCAACCCAGCAACAATAACAGTCATATCAAGAGATGGCCATGATAAAATAATATGTTTTCAAGGCCTTCTTAAATGCCTGCCATGACGGAGCATGGCAGAGCATTCCATCAGCAGAACCAGGACAGGGGTGATCCCCCCCAGCCCCCCATGTACCCCCAAAATCTGCTCCAGCCTCCAGGAAACTTGTACAGTTCTAGTATGAACTGAACATTCAAAGAAAAGTACCACATAAATCATAATACTTGGAGAAAAAAATGCAGGCCTATTTTTTTTTATTTTTTACCAAAAAAAATCTCACTACATACTACAATCAGAGAGCCAAGTGAACAATTTGTGATCTTAAGAAGTTGGATTTCTCTCAGGAACACAGAGAAAACAAGCAAATATATCCACTGGAATCACAAGCTCTAATCCATATGGAGTTTACAAGGAGAAGCCAGGGCAGGATGCAAGAGCCACCAGAGAAAGCAAAATATTAACGGCTGAAGAAAAGGGAAATTAATCGAAATCAAGGAAGATATAGGAATCTGATTAGGAAAAAGTATATCCTGAAATATATATGGATAGGTGCATTAACACGTGACTGGTTTCTCGGAGATTAAAGCCAGCATCAACAATAAAACTGCAGACCTGTTTGCCATGGCTCCAAGCAAAATGCTGATAAAAATGATATTCTCACAGCAAAATTTTCTCTTTTCCCAGTGGCTTCAAAAGTCGCTATACTTGAGACAACCTGCCAGGAAGCTGAACAAGTATGTGGCCTTTTCCAAATAATTTCCCTCATCCACATTCATGTCTAGTGCATTCTCAAACAGATGGGTGTGATGATCATTCTTAAAGGTCCAAAATGAAAAGAAAAGATAGTTTGTCCTCGCAGGGCTCAGGAAGAAGTAACTAGATAAATCTTAGGAGTTCAGGGGTCTTTTTTTGGTACATAAAATATTCAGACTGGAGGAGAGATAGATAATAGGAAAATATATGTCTGCATATACGGATGTCTGTCATAGGATTGTCAGCATTTTGATATGAATCACACACACAGCAGCCAGTGATTTAGCCACCATATCTTTAGAAACCCCTGAGTGACTGTAGCAGCAGCTATCAAAACTGATAGCTACGGGCGCCTATGGAGAATTCCCTCTCACAGGACAGGAGCTCCTGGCTTCTAGCATAAAGAAAGAAGGTAGTCACGGTGACTTACTTTCACAACAACATCTTTGTTCTTTTCTTATATTGGAAATAACGATGGGTGAGAATTTTGTTTCAGCTCATTTTTGGTAAGAATTTACCAACATTCACACATGTCTTCATATTCAAGATGGGAAGAACTTGAGATTAAGGATGGCGGAGAATTTCAGTGAGGCCGGATGCACTGTCACAGATTTCAGTGAGGCCGGATGCACTGTCATTCAGCCCCCGGAAACCCGTGGTGGAACGGCTTCCCACCCCCCCGCCACCCTGCTGAATCCCCCCAGGATGTAAATACTTATGCAGGGACGCGGCGGCAGCAGTGGCGCCGGCGGCGGCAGGTACGGCGAGTGCGGCGGGTGTGGCGGCGGCGGATTCGGCAGGGTGGCGGGGGCGGCGGCGTGGGGGGCGGCGGCAGCGAGGGCGGCAGCAGCAGGTGGTGCAGTGGCGGCATGAGGTTGTGGTGGCAGGTGCTGCAGCGGTGCGGGGGGTGCGGTGGCGGTGGCTGGTCTCCTGGCCAGCCGCGGCCGGGAGCAGCGTACGCAAATGGCGGCAGCTACGGCGGCCGCCATTTGCGTTCGCTATTTTTCACCATTCTAGCCTACGTAAATATTTACGTAGGCTAGAACAGCGAAAAATAGTGAACACACATGTGTTTTTTCATTTTGCCATGATAGGCTACGTAAATATTTACGTAGCCTATAACGGTTAAATACAGGGACAGATGTCTGGCTGCGGATGTCCGGCTGTGGGCAGAGCCAGCCAGTGGCTCCGCGGAATCCCTGCGGAGCAGAGCTGGCCGGGCAGGACTCCGGGGGGAGGGACGGGGTGCCTCCCCCCCATCGAGGATTCTGGGGGGAGGGACGGAGCACCTCCCCCCCACACCGTGAAGCAGATCCACGAAATGGTAAGTGACTTTCATACATCCCTAACTTCCAGTAGTTCTCGGTTTACATACTGCAGCACAAAAGAGCATTTGCCTTTCTTGCAGCAGCATCACATTGTTGGCTCATATTCAGCTTGTGATCTACAACAGTTCCAAGATCCTTCTTGCTTGCAGTGTCGCTGAACCATGTATTCCCCATCTTGTAACTGTGCATTTGGTTTCTTTTTCCTAGGTGCAGAACTTGGCATTTATCCCTATTAAATGTCATTCTGTTGTTTTCTGCCCAGCGCTCTAGTCTATCAAGATCACGTTGAATTTTGTTTCTGTCTTCCAAGGTATTAGCTATCCTGCCCAATTTTGTGTCATCCGCAAGTTTGATCAGCATTCCCTGCACCTCCTCCTCCATGTCATTAATAAAAATGTTGAAGAGCACTGGGCCCAGGACTGAGCCCTGTGATACCCCACTCATTACCTCTCCTCAGTTTGAGAAGATCCCATTGATAAGTGCTCTTTGAGTCCAATTCTATAGCCAACTGTGGATCCACCTGACAGTTGTTTCATCTAGCCCACTTTGAGCTGGTTTGCTTATCAGGATATCATGAGGCATTTTGTCGAAAGCTTTGCTGAAGTCAAGGTATATTATGTCCACAGTATTCCCACAGTCCACAAGGGAGGTTACTTGATCAAAAAAAATAAGGTCAGATCCATCTGGCAGGATTTGTTCTTGACAAATCCATGTTGGCTTCGAGTAATCACTGCATTGTTTTCAAAGTGCTTACTGCTTACAGACTGAATGCTTTATCATCTGCTCCAGAATTTTCCCAGGGATTGATGTCTAGGGATGGCAGAGAATTTCTCCACGAATCTCTGGGAGGCCGAATGCCAAAGCATTCAGCCCCCCAAAATTGGTGGTGAAATTCTCTGACACCCCCTGCCCCCCCCCGGGATGGGACTTACCTCCTTCAAATGTCCCTCTCGGCGGCGGGTCCCGGTGGCGGGTCCCGGTGGCATTTCGGTGGTGTTTCGGTGGTGGCGGGGGTGGCGGCCGATCTTCCGACCAGCTGCCGCCGCCGCCACCATTTCCCCGTAAAGTAAAAAAAAAAAAACACATGATAGGCTACATAACGATTTACGTAGCCTATCACAGCTAGATTTTCAAAGTCAGCCATGATAGGCTACGTAAATCTTTACGTAGCCTATCACGGCTGACTTTGAAAAAAAAAAGACTTTGAAAAAAAAAAAAGCCCATGGGCGCCGCCATTTGCCTTAGATTGGCACGTGTAGTCTATGTAAAGATTTATGTAGACTACGGCGAAAATAAGGGCAATGCTATTTGCGTTGCCCTTATTTTCGCCTTAGTCTACGTAAATCTTTACGTAGACTACCCCTGCCCAAACAAGGAACGCAAATGGCGGCGCCCATGGGTGCCGCCATTTGCGTACATGCTTTTTTTTTTCCAAAGTCAGCCGTGATAGGCTACGTAAAGATTTACGTAGCCTATCACGGCTGACTTTGAAAATCTAGCGGTGATAGGCTACGTAAATCGTTACGTAGCCTATCACGTGGTTTGTTTTTAAATTTACTTTTTTATTTCGCAGCCGGGGAGACGGGGCGCTCCCCCCCCGGCCTGAATTTCGGCGGCGAGGGATGGGGCACCTCCACCCCGGCCTGAATTTCGGCCGGGAGGGGCGAGGCGCCTCCCCTCCCGACCTGAATTTCAGGGGGAGAAACAGAGCTCCTCCCCCCCCACCAAACACAGCTGCGGGACAAGGTAAGGGACTTTCAGCCATACTTACTGATGTCAGACTGACTGGTCTGTAGTTCCCAGGTTCCTCCTTTTTACCCTTTTTGAAGATAGGGACAACATTAGCCCTCCTCCAGTCATCTGGCACTTCACCCGTCCTCCATGATTTCTCAAAGCTAATAGACTGTGGTTCTGAGAGTTCTTCTGCCAGTTCCTGTATTACCCTAGGATGCAGTTCATCTGGCCCTGCAGATTTGAATTCATTCAAAGTAATAAGATGTTTCTTGACCATGATATGCCTATCAATCTCAAGCTGCAATCCTGCCCTTTCAGTCTGTACTTCGCCTTTGCCAGGGGGTCATAGACCCTCTTTTGGGAGAAGACTGAGCCAAAGTAGGAACTGAGCACTTCTGCCTTTTCTTTGTCATCTGTTATCATTTTGCGATCCTTATTTAATAGCTGAACAAGGGAGGTACGAAAGTGACTTACCTGTTTGCGGATTATGTTTATGGTGGGGGGGAGGCGTTCTGCCCCTCCCCCCAGAATCCTTGACGGGGGTGGAGGCACTCCGTTCTTCCCCCCGGAATCCTCAAACGTCTGGCTGTGCTCCGTGGCAGCTCCACGGAGCAGCCGGCCAGGCCCAGCCAGGCCAGAGCCGTGCACAGCCGGATTTCCGGCCGCGGAGGGCTCTGGGTAAAACAAAAAACAAAAAACCCGCGTACACAAATGGCGGCAGCTACGGCCACCGCCATTTGCGTTCCTTCTTTTTGGCCATCGTAGTCTACATAAACATTTATGTAGACTATTACGGTGAAAAGAAAGGGGAACGCAAATAGCGTAGCGGGTGCTATTTGTGTCCCTTTTTGATTCACCATTTTAGCCTACGTAAATCTTTACGTAGGCTAAAACGGTGAATCAAAAGGGGACGCAAATAGCGCCCGCTACGCTATTTGCATTCCCCTTTCTTTTCGCCGTCATAATCTACGTAAATATTTACGTAGACTAAGACAGCCAAAAAGAAGGAATGCAAATGGCGGCGGCCGTAGCTGCCGACATTTGCGTACGCGGGTGTTTTTTTTTTAACTCACCCAGCCATGATAGGCTACGTAAAGATTTACGTAGCCTATCACATCTTTTTTTTAAAAAAACCACCCAGCCATGATAGGCTACGTAAATCTTTACGTAGCCTATCACGTCTTTTTTTTTTTTTTTTTTTACCAAGAGTGGAAATGGCGGTGGTGGCGGCTGGTCGGAAGACCAGCCGCTGCAGCCGCCGCAGCCACCACTGGAGCCGCTGCCGCCCGGAAGATCCGCCCCAGGTAAGTCTCGTCCCAGGGGAGATCCGCGGGGGGGCGGGGGGGACAGGCCATTCCACCACAGATTTTGGGGGGCTGAATGCACTGGCATTTGGCCTCACCAAGATCCATGGCAGAATTCTCTGCCATCCCTAAGCTGAACCACCATGTCTTTCCTCTGTCTTGTACTCTGCCCATAGCTGAAGAAAGCTTTTTTGTTGCTTATAGCATCCCTCGCTAACCTCAGCTCATTCTGAGCTTTAGCCTTCCTGATGCCATCCCTGCAATTCTGTGCTACCTGCCTGTACTCTTCCTTTGTTGCTTGACCTTCCTTCCACTTCCTATATGTGTGCTTTTTTTTGTTTTCAAGTCATCTCTAAGCTTTTTGTGAAGCCACATTGGCTTCTTCTGTTGTCTTCTGCCTTTTTTTCTTGTTGGGAATTGTTTGTAATTGTGCCTTGAGAATTTTGTTTGTAATTGTGCCTTGAGAATAAGGGCGTTGCCCTTATTTTCACCGTAGTCGACGTAAATCTTTACGTAGACTACAGGGACCAAATAAGGAACGCGAATGGCAGCTCCCTATGGGGACCGCCATTTGCGTACGCGCTTTTTTTTTTTCAAAGTCACCTGTGATAGGCTACGTGACGATTAACGTAGCCTATCACGGCTGACTTTGCAGATCTAGCCGTGGTAGGCTATGTTAATCGTTACGTAGCATATCACAGGGGTGTTGTTGTTGTTTTTTACTTTTCTTGTAATGGCGGCGGTGGCAGCCGGTCGAAAGACCAGCTGCCGCCCCCGCCCCTGACGAAGACCTGCCGAACCGCCGCCGGGACCCACCGCCGGGAGGGACATTCATGAAAGGTAAGTCCCATCCCGGGGGGGGGGGCGGGGGGGCGGAGAATTTCTCCCCTAACAACCTTCAGAGGACCGAATGCGTTGACACTCGGCCCCCTGAAGTTTCGTGGAGAAATTCTCCCCCATCCCTAATTAAAACTTTAAAAGTTTAAAAACTTTTTTAAAATCTCCCACCCATCTTGGACTCCTTTTCTCATTAGAGTCACTTGCCATGGGACCTTACCTATCATTGTTCTGAGTTTATTAAAATTGGCTTTCCTAAAATCCAGGGTATGCATTTAGCTATACTAGGCTTTTGCTTCCTTTAGAACCAAGAACTGAAGTACAACATGGTCGCTTTCCCCCAGAGTTCCTGTAACTGGCTGCTACTTTATCCACCAAGTCATCTCTGTTGGTTAGGATCAAGTCAAGGATAGCCGATCCTCTAGTCCCTTCCACTACTTTCTGTAGGAGGCAGTTATCTACCACACAAGTCAGGAATTGCCTGGAGGGGCCATGTTTTGCAGAATTTGTCTCCCAAAAAATCATGTGGTGCCTGCTTTGCTTGTGTCTAAGCACCAGCATTTAGTGGTGTTTCACCAATCTGACAGCTGCTGCCCATGTTTTGTGTAAATCAGGCTCAGCAGAATCTTTCAGTAGCCTATTCCAAAAGGATTACACTTTGCAAGCAGTACAGAAAGACCTCAGAAGCTTGAGATTCCCTGACTTTAAAGGGCTCAGAAAAGTCTTGTATGTTTTGCATCGGAAAATGTACATCAGGGGTGGGAAACCAGTGGCCTTCCCAATCTTGTTCCCAACTCCCATCAGCCCTGATTGTTGACTATGCAGGATGGGGCTGATAGGAGTTTGAGTCTACTGATATCTGGAGGGCCCCAGGTTCCCACTCCATAAAATGGCCTCCAAAACAGGCTGGAGAGGGTGCAACACCACATATAACCTAATCTACACCTTGAGGTTGTGTCCCCCATTACTAAGGTTTGGGATACTGTATTTAATACAGCTGACAATTTCACAAACCATCTGTGGCTAAAGATTGTCACGCGCACACACACACACACACACACACACCGGCTAGGAATATTCCCCAAAGAATGAAGAATTATCTGTTTGTTAAATGATGTAACATTGTGTTTACTGGAAACAACATACAAAACTGTTGCCCTGAACTGGAAAGAACCAAGAGAACCAAACTTGTCATCTTGGTATGAGATACAACAACAACACCTTATCGTGGAAAAATGTACGTATCAGATTAAGATTGCTCAAAACTGCGCAAATCCAGGATTATTGTCCACCATTCTATATCCTCTTCTTGTAAATTAACAACAACATCTCTGGAATCTCAGGTCCACTAGACCACTAAAGGACACTTGAAGGCTGAAATCCTATACCCACTTACCTGGGAGTAAGGTCCATTTGAACTCAATGGGACTTAGTTCTGAGTACACATGTATAGGATCATGCTGTTAAATAGTCTACATAAGGTCACAGAATCATAGAACAGTAGGGTTGGAAGGGCCTACAAGACCATTGAGTCTAACCCCCGAGGTGGTTACTTATGCATCGCCACAGATTTGCAGAAAAATTGCACATTCAAATCCATATAGAGAGATGTCAATTTAGAAATTATAGCAATTTGAATAGGAATATAATGCATCTCTCAATAATGGGGAAGAATGTGACTAGGTGACGTGTGCGCTGCTCTGTCTGCTGTCCAGGTGCTGACTCTTGATGGGCAACTTCAAGGCCTCTGCTGCTGTCCTTTCTCATGGGTCTTCATCTGTAAATGGGACTTGGATTGGGCAACCCTTCAAACAGAGGGCATCTTCAAATAGAAGTCTGTCTCCTGACAGCCCTTCAAATTAGGGATGTCAGAGAATTCCGCCACGGATCTCGGTGAGGCCAAATGCCAGTGCATTCAGCCCCCCGAAATCTGTGGCGGAATGGCCTGCCACCCCACCACCACCCTGCGGATCCGCCCGGGATGAGACTTACCTGGGGCAGATGTTCCAGGCAGCTGGTCTTCCGACTGGCTGCCACCACTGCCATTTGCAGTCTGGTCGTTTGTTTTTTGTTTGTTTTTTTACACAGACGTGATAGGCTACGTAAAGACTTATGTAGCCTATCACATCCCGGTTAAAAAAAAAAAAAGGCATACACAAATGACGGCGGCTACGGCTGCCACCATTTGCGTTCCTTATTTTTCACCATCTTAGTCTACGTAAATATTTACGTAGACTATTACAGCGAAAATAAAGGGGAACGCAAATAGCGCTCACTATGCTATTTGCGTTCCCCTTTATTTTTGCCGTAATGGTCTATGTAAATATTTACATAGACTAAGATGGCGAAAAATAAGGAACACAAATGGCAGCGGCTGTAGCCGCCGCCATTTGCGTACTCCGTTGTTTTGTGTGTGTTTTACCCAGCAGCCACAATGGCCGGAAATCCGGCTGTGGACGGCCCTGGCCTGGCCGGGTGCTCGCGGAGCCGCCGCTGAGCAGAGCCAGCCATCGAGATTCCGGGGGGAGCGATGGAACTCCTCCCCCCCAAGAACAGAATCTGTGAAAAGGTAAGTCACTTTCGTACATCCCTACTTAAAATAGAGAACTGTCCACTGTAAAGTAGGACACATGACCACCCTAATGCTAAATCAGATCTTTGTTTCATGCTTTTCAAAATAATGACCTGGGTTGCATAATCACACCGTGATGTGTTAAGCACCCTGCACATGTCAGTTGCATGCCAGGCAGATTTGTATAGTTACCCACATGGCTTCGCATGTCATGCGAACCCGGTGAGGACAGCTTGTTGGGGTGGGTCACAAACCAACCCAAAACCCTACAACAGCCCACCCTAACAAGCCACCCTCACTGGGTTCACACAACTTGAGAAGCCAGAAGGGTAATTATGCAAATCCAGCCAGCATGCAACCAGCATGTGTAGAGTGGTGGTTGTTGTTGTTGTTGTTGTTGTTGTTGTTTCCTGCCTTTTCCTAGGCATGGTGGAGAATTCTGCCACAGATCTCGGTGAGGCCGAATGCCAGTGCATTCGGCCCCCCGAAATCCATGGTGGAATGAAGCCCCCCACCCCCGCACCCCACGAAATGGGCCTGGAACACAGCCTACCTTTGTCGGCCATTCCAGTGCTTCTCAAATGGCGGCCACGTCTGCAGCCACCATTCGCGTCTTTCGAATGGCCGTGATAGGCTACGTAAATACTTACGTAGCCTATCACGGCTAACGCAGGGACGCCATTTGCATCCCTGTGGAGGCTGTGACAGGCTATGTAAATATTTACCTAGCCTATAACAGCAAAAAAAAAGGGAACGCAAATGGTGGTGGCTACGGTGGCTGCCATTTGCATTCCCTTTTTCACCATGATAGGCTATGTAAATATTTACGTAGCCTATCACAGCTAAAAAAGGGAACACAAATGGTGGCCGCCGTAGCTGCTGCCATTTGCGTTCCCTTTTTTTTCTTTGCCATGATAGGCTACGTAAATATTTACGTAGCCTATCACGGCTAAAGCTGGAATGCAAAAGGCATAGGGGAAGCCATTTGCATCCCTGCTTTAGCCGTGATAGGCTACATAAATATTTACGTAGCCTATCATGGGCTGGCGTAGGGACGCAAATGGCATCCCCTACACAGGACACCAGTTGCATCCGCAGCAGCCCAGCAGCGGCTGGAGGCCACACTGCGGGTTGGCCTGGCTGGTGGCTCCATGCTCTGGCTGCGGAGCAGAGCCAGCTGGGCAGGATTCCAGGGAGGAACTGATCTCCTCCCCGCCGTCAAGGATTCTGGGGGGAGGAATGAATCGCCCCCCCCGTCAAGGATTCCGGGGAGGAACGGATCACCTCCCCCCCGTCAAGGATTCCGGGGGGAGGAACGGATCGCCCCCCTGTCAAGGATTCCGGGGGAGGAATGGATCACCTCCCCCCCATCAAGGATTCCGGGGGGAGGAACGGATCGCCTCCCCCCCGTCAAGGATTCCGGGGGGAGGAACGGATCGCCTCCCCCCACCTGCAGAACCTGGCAGAGCCAGGTAAGCGGGGTTTCATACACCCCTACCTTTTCCCCAATACTGGGACTCATGGTGGCTTTACAACATTAAAACCTATACATTTAAAACATATAAATAGAAATATACAAAAGTTAAAAGATAATTAAATCATCAGTAATATTAAAAAAAAACAATATAAACCATAGTATCAATCCATCATATTCTCACAGGTCCAGACTATGGCTTATTAACCACCCTGTGATCGTGCAAACTGGCCCACTGTATTTTAATTTCCCAATTTTCTTTTTCTGTTCTGTTTTAGTCCTCTTGGTATCTTTTCAATTTCCAAATCACTAATATAAATCCATGTAAAAACAAACAAACAAACAAACACAAGAAACACCTGCACATCTATATTAAATTTTATCCTGCCCTTTCTCCAAGAAATGCAGCATACCGACTTAACTTCTGAGATGGATGTAGCATCAAACCATGCTGACACAACTGGTCTTTGCTTTAAAAAAAAAAATGAGGCAAGACAACATAACCCAACTGAATTGTGATTTATAGCAAACCTACGGCATTCTTGTGGTTTTCAGGTGAATAATGCAGGAAGGAAGAGCAAAGGGAAGTGAGAGAGACCTTGGAAAAAGGGTTGACTTGAAGACTGGTAGAGCCCAGAACTTATTGGTGACTGATAAAATGTCCTCTCCCGCACACAGCTGTGTGGGGATCTCAACAGAGAACTTAACTGCAGATCTGCAGCTGTGTGATAGTTTTGTGATACTTAATGTCCTGGCTACAGTTGGGAGAAAAATAATTACTTTGCTGAAACTTTTCAATCAAGAGATGTCCTCTTCTACCCCCCCCCACTGCCCCCTACACACACACACCCATCCACAGCCTTATGTTTTTTCTCCTCCCCTTTGGTTCAGGAATTTTGCCTTCACAAGGTATCTGGAGCCAAGAGGGAAGGTTAACAGCCTTTAACAACTTCCATTACTTATTCATATCTATGTGGGGATCCTTTTATTCATAAATCAAAAATGGTATTTCCATTATTATTGTTATTACTCTTTTTAACTCACATGTAGGGATAACAGGATTGTGTCTGTAAGTAAGCAGCATCATGCTTGAATTTAATCATGCTATTTATTTGCTTTAAATTATCCCATATTCATTCATTCTTCCCCCACCCCCTCCATACTCTTAGGCATCGATAAAGTGGCTCTTACTATTAGAGTAAATGAAATGCACTTTAAAAGATTATCTCTTACATTTGTCATAACAAGAATTTACATTCCCCTTGCATTAAGTGGGAGTAAAGGACTCATATACATTTTCTAATTTATTGTGTAGTATTTATTACATACAGCAGGTTCCTTGTCTAATCATGACTCATTACAATTATGTATTATTCACAATAACCCATGGCAAAGGACGTAATAGAGGAATGGGGGAGGGGGGATGTGAATATTTGAGGGTTAAGAACTTTAAAAGATTATGTCTCATAAGAAATCAATATGTCCGATTACAGTTAATTTCATAATGGAACACAAGACGAACTTATGAAAAGTGATTTTAAAAATGTGTGATACAAGACACGCTGAAATGTATGTTTAAAAGGTCACACACTGGAAAAGATGGAGACATTGCCTCTTTGCAGCTGTTCAGCTGGCACATGTCAGGGTTAAAAGTAGGGAGGTGATGTGGATACTCATGGAAGCTCTGTCCCCAATGCCCCATTCCTGTCCCCATAGTTCCTGCACACACATGCACACACCCACACACACACCCTGGGGGGGGGGGGAACCCTATGAAATAACACCTCCATATTTTCTCCCTGCAGTTATGGATGGTGGGTGCTATTTCAGGTCAGCCCTATGGTAATCCTCAGTGAACTTGTCTAGTCCTTTTAAAAGCCACGTAAACTGGTGGCTGTCATCACAATGATACTCTTTCAGCTAAACAGCTCTTCAGATGGATTCACACTAGGGATGTCGGAGAATTTCTCCATGAATCTCTGGGAGGCCAAATGCCAATGCATTCAGCCCCCCGAAATTGGTGGAGAAATGGTCCGCCCCCCGCCCCCCCCCCCCCGGGATGGGACTTAGCTCGTGCGAATGTCCCTTGCGGCGGCGGGTCCCGGCGGCGGTGCGGCGGCGGTGCAGCGGCAGCGGCCAGTCTTCCGACCGGCTGCCGCCACCACCATTTTCAAGTAAAACAAAAACGTGATAGGCTACGTAAAGATTTACGTAGCCTATCACGGCTAGATTTTCAAAAAACACTGTGATAGGCTACGTAAATCTTTACGTAGCCTATCACGTTGTTGTTGTTCTTTACCTTCCCGGCAGAAGAACTTTCGCGGCTGGAGAGGCAGGCCACTCCCCCCCGGCCAGAATTTCGGCGGAGAGGGATGGGGCAACTCTCCCCCAGCCAGAATTTCAGTGGGGAGGGATGGGGCACCTCCCCACCCGCCAAGAATTTCGGGGGGAGAAACGGAGCGCCTCCTCCCCCACCGCAAAGCAAGCTGCGGGACCAGGTAAGGGACTTTCGTCCATCCCACATGATCAGTTCATACCGTGGTTACCAAGCAAATATGGATTTATGTATTTATTTATTTATTTTACAACATTTGTATACCACTCCACATCTAATCAGATTCTGGAGTGGTGAGCAACAAGAGACAAAATTAACAAGAGATAAAAAGAATGACACATGATATTAAAATTATTCTTTAAAAATCAGAGAGTGCCAATAAAATCGAGGCTGGTCAACCAAAGAAGGCTTCCTGGAAAAGAGCTGTTTTCTGGAGGTGCCGAAAACAATGCAGTGTTGGCTTCTGCCTGACCTCCATAGGCAGGGAGTTCCAGAGGGATGGAGCCACCACACTGAAGGCTCTTCTCTGGTAGGGATGTACGAATGTTCGGCCACGGATCTCAGGGAGGCCGAATGCCAGCGCATTCGGCTCCCCGAAATCGGTGGTGGAATGGCCCGCCCCCCCGCCCCCCCCAGACGAGACTTACCTTGGGCGGATCTTCCTGGCAGCAGTGGCTCCAGCGGCAGCTCCGGCGGCGCTTCGGCGGCGGAGGCAGCTGCGGTGGCTGCAGCAGCTGCGGCGGCCGGTCTTCCAACCGGCTGCCACCGCCGCCATTTCCAGTTTTTTAAAAAAAGTGATAATAGGCTACGTAAAGGTTTACATAGCCTATCACGGCTAGGTTTTTTTAAAAAAACGTGATAGGCTATGTAAATGTTTACGTAGCCTATCACGGCTGACTTTAAAAAACAAAAACAAAATGTGCATATGCAAATGGCGGCGGCCATGGCCGCCGCCATTTGCGTTCCTTATTTTGGCTCATCTTAGTCTACGTTAGGGATGGACAAAAGTCCCTTACCTGGTCCCGTAGCTTTTTTTTGGGGGGGGAGGTGCTCCGGTTCTCCCCCCGAAATTCTTGGTGGGTGGGGAGGCGCCCCGCCCCTCCCGGCCAAAACTCTGGCCGGGGGGGAGGCGCCCCATCCCTCCCTGCCGAAATTCTCCCCAGCCGCGAAAGAAAAAAGTAAAGTGTAAAAAAGAAAAAAAACCTGATAGGCTACGTAAAGATTTACGTAGTAAATCTAGTAAATCTACAAAGATTTACTAGATTTTCAAAGTCAGCCATGATAGGCTACGTAAATCTTTACGTAGCCTATCACGGCTGACTTTGGAAGAAGAAAAAAAGCGCGTATGTAAATGGAGGCACCCATGGGCGCCGCCATTTGCGTTCCTTATTTGGGCATGGGTAGTCTACGTAAAGATTTACATAGACTACGGCGAAAATAAGGGCAATGCTATTTGTGTTAATAGGAAATAAATAGGAAATAGTTCCCTATAAATAGGAAATAGTTCCCTATTTGTGTTCCAAATAAGGAACGCAAATGGCGGTGCCCATGGGTGCCGCCATTTGCGTACGCACTTTTTTTTTTCCCCCACAGTCACCTGTGATAGGCTATGTAAAGATTTACATAGCCTATCACGGCTGACTTTGAAAATCTAGCTGTGATAGGCTACGTAAATCTTTACGTAGCCTATCACATGTTTTTTTTTTTTTACACTTTACTTGGAAATGGCGGCGGCGGCAGCCGGTCAGAACACCGGCTGCCGCTGCCGCCGCCACCGAACTGCTGCCGCGACCCGCCGCCGCAAGGGACATTCGCGCGAGGTAAGTCCCGTCCTGGGGGGGGCGGGGGGTGTCAGAGAATTTCCCCACCAATTTCAGGGGGCGAATGCGTTGGCATTCAGCCTCCCGGAGATTCGTGGAGAAATTCTCCGACATCCCTAGTCTACGTAAACATTTCCATAGACTAAGATGGCGAAAATAAGGGGAACGCAAATAGCGTAGACGCTATGCTATTTGCATTCCCCTTATTTTCACCGTCTTAGTCTACGTAAATGTTTACGTAGACTAAGACATGCCAAAATAAGGAATGCAAATGGCAGCGGCCACGGCCGCCGCCATTTGCATATGCGCATTTTTTTTTTTTTAAGTCAGCTGTGATAGGCTACGTAAACATTTACGTAGCCTATCATGGGTGACTACAGGGACACAAACGGCAGTGGCTACGGCCGCCACCATTTGCGTCCCTGCTAGCCAGCAGCCGGATGTCCGGCTGCTGGTGGAGCCCGCCGGTGGCTCTGCAGAATTGCTGCGGAGCACAGCCAGCTGGCCAGGATTTCGGGGGGGGGGGAGGAACGGAGTGCCTCCCCCCCAGCAAGGATTCCGGGGGGAGGGACGGAATGCCTCCCCCCCAACCATAAACATAATTCGCGAAAGGTAAGTGATTTTCGTACATCCCTATTCTTTGGGTGAACTCCAGTCAGGTCATACGTCCATATGGAATCTGATGACGTCAGTGCGTGGGCAGATTGGGAAAGAAGGTGCTCTCTCAGGGATTCTGGTCCCAAGTTGTTTAAGGCTTTGTACACTAGTAGCACAACCTGAAACCTGGCCTGGTAGCAAATAGGAAGCCAGTTCCCTTAACAAAGGAATTTCATGCTGAAAAGGAACACCTCCTGACAACAGCCGAGCTGCTGCATTCTGCACTAACTCCAGTTTCTGGAGCATCCTTAAGGGTAGGCATGGAGGGACACACACCTCGTCCCCCCCATCCAGGTTCTCCAGGCACACACCCAGCCTCTGCCCCTGCACACTCACCCCCAGATCTGCTCACGTACCCACACACACAGTCACCAAGCTGCCCACACCTACCATTAACCATTTGTGAGTGCCTGTCATCCCCATGTTTGCTGTTTTGTGAAAAAAATATGATGACTCCGGAAGTCCCATAAATCTAATATTCCGTACATAGCACCTGTAAAGGCCCTGTCTATGCAATATTACAGGTGTAAATGTCCCATTTATGCCTGTAATATTGCATACATGGGGGCTTTAAGGCTGCTATGTATGCAATCTTAGGTTTTGGGGACCAAAACCCCAAGTCATTTTTTTTTTCAAAATGGTGACAGCGGGAATGACAGGTGCTCACAAATGGCTCAGGGTAGGTGTGGGCAGCTCAGCAAGCATTGGGGGGCGGGCAGGAGCTCAGTGGGCACAGCCTGGAGGTGTGAGCAGGAGGGAATCTGTCAGACTCCCAGACTCAGCTGAATGCCCACACCATCCCTACTTAAGGGCAGCCACATAGGAGTCATTGCAGTAATCTAGTCTTGACTGCTCCCAGTGGCTTCATATAGATGTTAAACAACATTGGAGACAGGATGGTACCCTGCAGAACCCTATTACTCAGTTGCCAAGGGGAATGGTCATCCAATGTTACTCTCTAAAATCAACCCCGCAGGTAAGACCGGAACCACTGTAATACAGTGCCTCCAATGCGCATCTCACAGAATCAATCCAGGAGGATACCACAAAAGCTGCTGAGAGATCAATCAGAATTAGCAGGGTCGCACTCCCCCTGTCCTCTCTCAATAAAGGTAATTCATCAGGGTGACCAAGGCTGATTCAGTCCCGTAACTAGGGATGTACGAAAGTCAGTTACCTTATCGCGGATTCTGTCCATGGGGGGGGTGTTCTGTCCCTCCCCCCGGAATCCTTGATGGGGGGGAGGCAATCCAGTCCTCCTGCCCAGAATCCTCGATGGCCGGCTGTGCTCCGCGGCAGCTCTGTGGAGCAGCTGGCCAGGCCCAGGCCAGGGCCGTCCGCAGCCAGATTTACGGCTGCGGAGGACTCTGGGTAAAAAAAAAAAAAAAGCGTACGCAAATGGCGGCAGCTACGGCTGCCACCATTTGCGTTCCTTATTTTTCGCCGTCTTAGTCTATGTAAATATTTACGTAGATTAAGACGAAGACAAGAAAGGGGAATGCAAATAGCGTAGCGGGCACTATTTGCGTTCCCCTTTATTTTCACCGTCTTAGTCTACATAAATATTTACGTAGACTAAGACGACCAAAAATAAGGAAGGCAAATGGCGGCGGCCATAGCCTCCGCCATTTGCATACACTTTTTTTAAAAAACCCAGCTGTGATAGGCTATGTAAGTCTTTACGTAGCCTATCACTACTATGTAAAGAAAAGAAAAGACGACGAGACTGCAAATGGCGGCGGCGGCAGCCGGTCGGAAGACCAGCTGCCGCTGCCGCCGCTGAAGCCACCACTGGAGCTGCCGCCATCCAGAACATCCACCCCAGGTAAGTCTCGTCCCGAGACGACGAGGTGGGGTGTGGCAGGCCATTCCGCCATGGATTTCAGGGGGGCCAATGCACTGGCATTCGGCCTCACCGAGATCCGTGGCAGAATTCTCTGACATCCCTACCTGTAACCAGGTTGAAACCCAGGCCATGTTTCCACCACAACGGAAGGGTGAAGCTAATGTAGGTATACCAGATTTTTCATGGAAACAACATGGCTCCATGCAGGGCTCCATGAAGGAGTGCATCGCACCATTAGAAGTCACTGACAGAAACGTACTTTCAGGTGGGGTGGGGGATTGGAAGTGAACGTCATTACACTGGCAGGGGCTGCTCAACCAGTAAGAGAGGCTTCCCCCTCCAGGCTCTACTCCCCTTTCTCCTGCCCCCTGAAGGTCCAATTAGGAGATGATGCAAAGGATTGAAGCTGGCATTAATTATTCCTGAAAAGCCTTGAACCAACAGCAGAGACATGCAGCTTTGGAAATAGCACTTCACAGCCATTAGGGGAGTTACTATTGCTTTCATAGTATTCATTGCTGATGAATACATGATGTACCCTGGCTCTACTTAGTGTTTTTGGCTTAATGACAATCTCAGTAAATACAGGAACAAGCCACATCGACCACAACAGGAGTTACTTCTGAGTAGACTTCCCCAACCTATGCCTGATTCTGCCCTCCCCCCCACTTTCCCTCCAGAAACCGGGTTTCTACATTAGTGGGCACCCCCGAATAAATGTGCTATTGTGATAGTGAAATCGTGGGAACAAGCCTCATTGACCACAGCAGAAGTTAGCAAGAACCCCTGAACTAATGTGCTATGGTGCAGGGGGCAGGGGCACAAATGCGTGATAGTGTTATTTTGAGATAGAGTTATACAGTGAAAGCGAGAAACTGTACTGACATAGGGGGTATGCATATTCCTGGAGAAATGTGCAATAGTGTCATAATGAGGTGGGGGGGTAGAAGTGTGCTGGAGACTGGGTGCTTTTTCCGCTACTGCGTGATAGCAATGTAGTGATGTACGAAAGTCACTTACCTGGTCCCACAGCTTGCTTCGCGGTGGGGGGGAGGCGCTTCGGTTCTTCCCCCGAAGTTCAGGCTGGGGGGGGAGGCACCCCGCCTCGCCCGGCTGAAATTCAGGCCGGGGAAAAGCGCCCATGGGCGCCGCCATTTGCGTACGTGCTTTTTTTTTTTCCAAAGTCACCCGTGATAGGCTACGTAACGATTAACGTAGCCTATCATGGATGACTTTGGAAATCTAGCCATGATAGGCTACGTTAATCATTATGTAGCCTATCATGGGTGGTTTGTTTTTTTTTTACTTTATTTTGTAATGACGGCACCGCCGAAACGCCGCCGAAATACCGCCGGGACCCACCGCCGAGAGGGACATTCGAGAGAGGTAAGTCCCATCCGGGGGGGGCGGGCGGGCAGAGAATTTCACCAACAATTTCGGGGGGCCGAATACATTGGCATTCGGCCTCCCTGAGATTCGTGGAGAAATTCACGGCCATCCCTATAGCAATGCTTTCGAAATGCGCAACTGAGGATTCTGCAGTAACTACCTCTAGAACTGCGATCTGGCCTGGAACTTATACATGTATACACCACCCCACAGCACTTTTAGTAGTGTAAGCCTTAGCCCCTGATGCAGTAATGACTTTAAATGTACAGTTCACAGTCCACAGGCAGCTGCTGCTGGTGAATGTGGAGTGCTTACTTTGCGTTTGTGATGTCATGCTAAAGGACTGTTTCTTTTTAATCCTTTACTTAAAAAAAAAAAAAAAAAAAGAACTCTGGTCGCCAGCCAAAAAATGGCAGAAACATCAGGGAAACACAGGTGGGGAAAACACTGGGGAAACACCCCTTGATCAGGGTCTTGGTGAAAGGAACACCTCTGGGCAGGGCTAACATACTGGAGTAAATGTGGAGGGTTGGTGTACACCACAACAGAAGTGTAGACAAGCTGAATTAAGGAAAAGAATTGGACTATAAGCAGTCTCAGTAAATCTGTTTTTTTCCTGAGATAAGCTCCTTTGTTGCTGCTGGATTGTCACAATGTCATGTATCCCTAACAACCTCCACACTTAGCCAATTTGGAGTAAATTGCTCATGGAAACAGGCCCCAAGACTGGAATGGGTCTAGATAATCAGTATCCTCTGAGAGTCTCTGTAGTTGTTCCACCATGACCCTCTCCAGTACCTTCCCTAAGAAAGGGGTATTTGCAACTGGGCGGTAGTTGTATGAAACCATTGGGTCCAGAGTGGGCTTCTTCAGGAATGGTCATACTACTGCCTCCTTAAGGACAACAAGAAACTGTAGAGAAACCTGTAGAGAAACATTTACCAGACCCTGGAACCACCCAGTCATACCCCCTCAGCTAGCTTTTATTAGCCAGGAGGGGCAAGGATCGAGAGAGCATGTGGTAGGTTGCTTTGCTACAAGCATTTGTCCATGTCATCAGGCTGCAGCAGAATCAGGAAGATCTCACATAATCAGTCAGATGGTAATATTACTTGCCCATATAGGAAAGATTCTGCCTGTGATGTGTGCTGAAGCTTAGAATGACTGTCATGTGAGCTGTGATCCATTCTGCGAAAAACATAGCCATGGGAATGATCTGGCCTTAGACATCTTATAATAGTTTAGACCAACATTAAGCATAAATCATTATGCTGCTTTCACACAACCAAGTCAGCTCTGGAATGGGTGGATGCAGTCCTAATATGGTGCCATCTAAATCCTCTAAAATGCAGGACAACTTCCTATTAAGAAGGCTCCAGATGACCTGTATGGTGTTCTCTATGAGGAATTCCTCAGTTGTCATCACAACATGGAGGTTTGTTGAACACATGGAATATAAAACCTATGCTATTTTAGAATAGCCACCCATTCACCATTTTGCCCATGTGAAAATTCATGTAGCTCTAAGATCTTTTGGTTCATTGCCTTTTCCAATGTCTTTCCCAGTGGGCTAACATCAGTATCGATGACCTAATTACACTATTGATAATAATGGAATGCCAAAAATAAATGGACTCAACATGGCACAGCATTAAGTGTGGTTAAAGCTGCAGTCCTATGCACACTTACTTGAAAGAAAGCCTCATTGAATTCAGTAGAACTTACTAGTGTGGAAACATGCATAAGAATGTGCTGGGTCAGTCCAGTCAATTACAATAGGAATTAAGATGTGTTGATCTAAACGTTATTTAGCCCCTGTTTCAGTCTCCCCTCAGCAAGGCTGAAGAAATCCACCTCACCGTGAGCTCTTGGGACACCATTTGCAAAAGCCATCTGTGTGGATCTCTGAATCATAGCCCATATGTGACCATACTTTCTATATAGAAGCCCATTTGAATCATATTTGTTAAATATAGCTTCTACCTACCTGACCGTTACTTAGATTTTTCTTTTCTTCCCCCTCCCCTCCTTCAAATATGAGAAATCTCCCACATGTTTAGCAGCAAAGCAGTCATTTGCTTGGACTATATGCCTCTGTGTACTTTTTTAATGTAATAAAATTGACAGATGACTTCTTTTTGAAACAGGTTTGGTAGAAGAAAATGTTTTTTTTTCCCCCTTCCCTCTCCTTGATGGCTGTTGAGACAGCAGCCTTAAAAAATGACTAGTCACTAAAATTCCTCATGCTCATTTCATATTGTGTTGATTCATATTAAATTCATGACAACAAAAAAGCAACTTGAGGCGTTTTTGGAAATGACCACTCTTTAGTGCCTCTCTCCTCCAGGCGCGGTAGGCCCAGAGTCCATAAAGCTGCCTGCTGTCTTGTGTCATGAAAAGAAACAGCTTTGCCTGGGAATGCCATTACTGTGTAATGAGGCATGCAGCAAAATATACCTTCAGCAGCCACTTGATGAAGGCTTGCTGACACACCAGACCAGACAGAAATGTTTTTTTGTGTGTTCTTCCTTATTTTGTCCATCAATCACATCATTAGTCAAAGCAGACAGCCTTGTCAGCTGGGCACAGATGCGGACTGGCAGGCGATCAGTGGACAGGTGTTACAGCTCTCCCAAAACAAGATCTTGAAATGAGAAAAAGGAGTGGAGACCTTGTTTCAAGGGCTGGAATGTCAATGGGGGGGGGAATGGTAGGGAGACACAACAAGGGAACAGTTCAGAGGGGGTGCTCACTCAGAGGAACAGCACGGATACTTGACGGGGAAAAGAAGCCGTGTTTTAATTTCTGCTTCAGCTAGAAGAAAGCTTCAGATTGCAACAGCATCTCAGATTAACTATTAATGATTGCTAATTCAGTCATGCAAGAGCAGCAGAGTTCCTCTGACTAAAGAAGGTTAGGGAACAGATCTTGAAGTAGTGGCCATTTTGTTTTTTGTTTTTCCCCACCACACCACCCCCCAAGAAACCCCTGTGGCCTAGACATCCTGCTTAAGAGCCATCTTTGGATGAGTCACACACACATACTGTTTGGTTTCATTCACAAAATCCCCCAGGACATAAGCATCCTCCTCCCTCCCATCATTAAGCCAGGATACTGAATCTGTGACATATAGATTATTGCATTCTCACTGCCCAACAACTTTGAGGCCTTGATGCAGTGAATTTGCTTCTATTTGGCAGGGAACTGACATCACTTGTGGCTCCCTCTTTTAGTGCCAGAAGCACATCACTTGGCCACATGTCTAAGGTTCTTATGAACAATCTTACTTTAAACCAACTTTTTTGTATTGCCAATCTTTTAAAAACAAATAGCAATGTGTGTCTTTGTCACTGGTAAGTATTACAGCCAAAACAACAAATGACACACAGATAAACTGAACGCAATATTCCACACCACGTGCGTAAGATTTCTTTGGATCCTGGATTATTATGTGTGGTTTTATTTGATCAGTGGGGCGTGGAGTCACTTGGTACATCCTTGAAGATATTTTCCATTTAAAATTAGGTCACCCGATTCAGGGTGAGAAAACTTGACAGAGAATCAGTGCTGGAGCTAAGCTCTAGTGAACTGGCTCTCTCAAATTATGAAATGCCTGGAAAAGCAAGGAAGCTCTTGGTATGGCTGCGAAATGGTCATACTTCATATGGGTGATTCTTCATGTCAGACAGTAGGTTCCCAAGAGTAAAGGCATCTGTGCAGGTTGCCTTCACAGTAGCAGCACCCATCATCAGTTGATATAAAACAGCGGTGGGCAGAAGATAGATTGGGAACTCCTCTGGGTGAACTGAAGGGGACCAGGAAGGATTCTTGAGTCCCATTTAGGGATGTTGGAGAAATCCACCACGGACTCCAGTGAGGCCGGATTCTTTGGAATCTGGCCCCCCGGAGTCCGTGGCGGAATGGACTACCCCCCCACTGCCACCCCCCAAAATCCGCCCGGGACGGACCTACCTGGAAGTGGATGCGGTGGAGGCGGCGGCTCAAGCCCATCTTCCGACTGCTGCCGGTCTGCTGCGGCCGCTACTACAGCTGCCATTTGCATCCCTGCCTTTTGCTGTGATAGGCCACGTAAATACTTATGTACCCTATCATGGCCTAATGGAAGGAAGCAAATGGCAGCTGCTACGATGGCCACCATTTGCAGCCGCAGCAGCCCGGCAGCGGCCGGAAGTCCAGCTGTGGCTGGCCCTGGCCAGCAGCTCCGCGGCCTTGCCAGGGAGTGGCGCTGGCTGGGGAGGACTCCGGAGGGAGGGACGGATCATCTCCCCCCCCACCGTGGATCTCCAGAATGGAACAAGGTAAGGGATTCGTACATCCCTAGTAGTCCCAGTTGCTTAACAGTGGAAAGAACAAAATGGTTTTCTCCCCTGCCCACCCAAATTATATTATTGCAGGAATGGGCGAATCTGTCTGTTTCACTTTCTCCTACGTTCATTTTTTTTTTTTTTTAGCATCTCACATTCTTTCCATCCCAAATATGAAAAATATTTGAATTCTGGTAAATTCTGATAAAAAAATGAACTGAACTGAAATGCTCACCCATCTGCACTGGCCAAATTCAACAGGTACAGCTGTTCCGAGCATAGAGAGGATCATGATGTGCCTGCCTGACATGTAGCTGTTAAAAGATGAGGAGCCTGTCAGAAAAAAAGAGGTGGCAACACTAATTAGGCACCAAGATGTTTGAATACATGGGGACTTAAACCAAGGTTTTTAAGAGTTAAGCACTAATAAAGACCTGAGCATGGATGGACCAATCTGTCAGTTTTGGTTTCTACCTCATTAGAATTGCTAAAATATAAAGTTCTTACTGTCCTGAATATGAAGAAATTTCTGGTTTTAGGTGAATTCTTATCAAAAATGAACTGAAGCAATTTTTTTTTTGCCATCCATACTGCAAGGAGTGGGTAAGCAGAAATGGATTTTTGTGTAGAAGGATAGTGAGCTCACTTCAGTTCTGGTACTCAAAACTGGGGCTGACTCAAGACATTCTGCTGCCTGAGGCAAAGAACAAGATAGTGCCCCCTCTGGTTCCATGTACAAAAGTCAACTGGACTAGCAGTTGAAACTTTCTTCCCCACAGGTGATGGAACAGCATTCTCCCCTGCACCTGAAGGCACCAGTGCAGGGCAGGTCTTGCAGCATACAAGCTCTCTCCTGCAACACCTTGTTGCTGTCTCCCAGCATCTGGTGCCTGAGGTGGCTGCCTCACTCTGCTTAACGATAGGGCCGGCCCTGCTCAAAACAAATTTCTGGGCCTCAGAGTTATTTAATTCTAGTTGTAGGTCTTTTTCCTCTGGTTCTGGGGTTCTAGTAAATAACACAGTAAATACTGCAACCCTGGAGTCTGCCCACCCCTGATATAAACAAGGCCTACAGATGACATATGGAGCTGTTTTACTTCAATGACCTGTTTGATGAAGGTGGTCTTGAACCCAGAGCACCAGGACCTCAGTAAGGGGTCATTGGTTTCTGAAATCCCTTCATTGGGATGTCCATGATTGAACCCTGAGTCTTTCTCATGGAAAAAATGCACTTTTACCAATGAGAGCCACCACCACCCGCTCTTGTTACTATGGCAGCAATGTTTATGTCACAAATGTTGCTACAGGAAATAGAGGCTGTAGAAAATGTTATTTACTTGAAAGAACAGATCCATACCCAGTTTTATGTTGCCATCACTTCTGTTGTTTATCTCTTTCTCTTTTTAATATCTCTCCTTTGGAGCACTTGTCCCATATCTAGGTCTTAAATCATTATCATCAAGAACATAGACACAATGGCTAACTGATCGTTTCCAGGTTATGAGAAGCTCAAGAAAAGACCTCGAAATATATGCTCTCGCATGCTGTGGCACATCAAATCTGGGGACTCTCAGGGGAAAAGAAAAAGAAAAAAACAAAACAAAACAAAACAAAAAACACCTTCTGGTCTCTATAGATTGCCAGATATGTGCATCAAAGGGTCTAGCAGTTCAAGACTTGCAGTGATCCAATGAACTTAGATCTAGAGGTGTGAATTCAAAATGCCCTCAGACATGGTGCCCTTGAAAAAAAATTCAGTCTCCTTCAGCTGCCACATCCCACGCAGAAAAATAGAAATAGGAATGAATATATATGAATATATATATATATATATATATATATGTGTGTGTGTGTGTGTGTGTGTATACATATATACGCATACACGTATATGTGTGCGTATGTGTGCGTGTGCACGTGTACGTGCATGCGTGTGTATACACTTGTGGTTTAGCAGATAGCATTTGGAGTTAGACTGGGGAATTCAAATCCTTACTAAGGAACTAACTCGGTGAACCTTGGATAACTCACCATTTCTCGTGTGCTTATTGACGCCTTTCCTATATCTGTCTCTTCCCCCACTCACCCATGCCAGCACCCCATGCATGATGCTTTTCACCATGTAGAAAGACTCATGTATTGCTGCCTAGCAAATTGCCTACTGGCAACATACAATTTTGAAACTAGGGTAGGACAACCTAACACTTGGTCTGTGCCAAAGCACAAATTACTGGGCGGGGGGGAGTTTCTGATACGCTTGTTGGACTCCTCCCGCCCAAACTCTATTCAAGAGGCCCACTGCCTGGAACTGTCTCCCGTTGGCTCCATACTTGGCTGAGGAGGGTTGTCTGGTCCTCAGCTCTGCATGGCTTCATTTACTCAGTCTGCCTATCCAAATCCACCCATGTTATGTCTCCAGGCAAGATTTCTTTTGTGCTAGCTGGCTGGCTCCCCCCTCTACAGGTGCTTGGTTTGGTTGGACACTCCCTCAGGTCAATCACAGTCACCTGCCCCACTGCAACAGTTCCAGCTACCTATTGTGTATGCACCCTGGCTGAACAGAACAGCCTCACTCACTAATCCCATTAAAGGTAGAGATTAGGGATGTCAGAAAATTCCGCTACAGACTCCAGTGAGGTCGGATTCTTTAGAATCCACCTCCCCGGAATCCGTGGTGGAATGGCCTCCCCTCCTGCCACCCTGCAGAATCCACCCAGAACGGAGCTTACCTGGTGGCGGATGCAGTGGCAGCGGTAGCGGCAGCGATGGTGGCTCCGGCTGGTCTCCCAGCCGCTGCCAGGTTGCTGCGGCCGCAAATGGCAGCCATCATAGCGGCTGCTATTTGCATGGCTGCCTTTTGCCATGATAGGCTACATAAATACTTACATAGCCTGTCACGGCTTGGCAGCCATGCAAATGGCGGCCAGCATAGCGGCTGCAGCAGCCCGGCCAGGGCCGGAATTCAGGATGCAGCTGGGCCCGGCCGGCAGCTCCGCAGAGTCACCGCAGAGCAGAGCCAGCCAGGGAGAATTCCAGGGGGAGGGACAGAGGGCCTCCCCACCACTGCCAATGCCCCAGAACGGATGGGTGAATGGGATTTGTACATCCCTAGTAGGGATGCTGGAGAAATTCAAGATGGATTAAAATGAGCTCAGATTTCTAAGAACCCAACCTGCGGAATCTACTGTGGAGTGCCCACCTCAGTCTGTGCGGAGTCCATGGACTTCCAGGTTTTTTTTTTTATTTCTTTTTACTTTCCTGAAATCTACGCATATAAATCCGTAGAAAAACAAGTAAGTTTCTGCTGAGGAAATGTTGAATGGAATGGGGGCCAATACACTAAATGTTATGTAATGAGGTAAATTATGTAAATACTTAAGTAAATATTTATGTAATTATTTGCATATTTTTCCACATTATGGAAAAAAAATCGCATCTGTCTGTGGGTGGACAACAGAATGAAAGGCGCCTGACAATTTGCGAAACACAGATGGAGCGGATTTTACATAGTCCATACATCCATAATAAATGGTGCCTTGAATTTGCTTGTAGCTGAGAAAATAGCCCTATCCGAACAATGGTGTAGTGGTCCCAGGGCTTGCAGGGAAGTAGCACAGCCCCCCCTTTTTTTAGGAGGAAGACTGACATCATCTGCCATGGCCACCACCATCCTCAGAATTCCTTGTTCCCTCTGAGCTTAGCTGCAATCCTGAGGGTGAGCAATAAACTTTCCTAGCAACAACATTTTGTTCTCTTTTGTCATGCAAATCATTTTGAGGGTGGCTTGGTTTTGAATGGGCAATTAAGACCCATTAGTTTTATGAAAGACCTGCTCTTGGTGGAGAAGATGGAAACTGCTAGAACTGGTTTGTTGTTGTCAACCCAGATTCCTGCATTTTTGGACTCTCCTTGGGACCATGACTCATATGATGAGTGTCTGCCTGCCCTCCAAATTTACCACCACACTACTGTACTCTGGCGTTATATTTAGTAGTGAGCTGAGCACATGAGTGGAGAATGGGACTAGGCTGAGTAGCTCCACCCCGATGCCAAACATGTCAAGTAGCCGCTCCCCCTGGTGTCTCTGTGTGGTGCAAAACCATGCAGGGAGGGGGGGGGATAGACTGTCATGCAACTTGGAACCCCATCAAGGCGGACACAAGAATGAATTAGGTCAAGGTGAATGAGTCAGTGTTTCCTATCTTATGAAATGGTACAGAGAATGAAGTTTGGATTATTCTTTGGAGACAATTTAACTTCGGAAATAACAAAGGAACCCAAATTTTAACTTGTGTCATTCATTGCTGTCTTCTCTTTTCTCATTTTTTTTTAAAAAATAAACTACTATTAACAAATATAAGATCCATTTGTCTTCAATAAATAATAGGCATGACTGGAAGAAGGAAAAGGGAAAGAAAGAAATTAGGATCACTGAAAGGTCAGGAGCCTTATACAGACAGAACAGGGAACGTGGAAGAGATTCTCTGATCATTCCATGAGCTGACCTTTCCAAAGATGTGCTCAGCATGGAAGGGTAACATAGTAGAGAGACAAAATTCTGCCATTAGATAAAAATTAACTGTCGGCCTTTCACTCTTCATATATTACTCTTAATAACAAGAGGAAGGAACTATTCCCCTATATTGTTGCTGTGTTTGTGAGATATTTATCTGGACAAAAAAAAATTCACACATTTATACTGCACTCCCACTGTGCAAAAACAATCACAATTTCATTAACTCTTGCAATGAAGGTTAGATTCTCAATTATAACTCCAAGATATGGTCTGAAGGCACATGAGATAGTCCCCTTGCTGAAGCTAAGCAGGTCTGGGTCTGGTCAGTGCTTGGAGGGGAGACCACCTGGGAACTACATGTAGCCACCTTGAGTTCCACAGTGGAAGAAAGGTGGGGTATAAGTGTAATAAATAAATAAATAAATAAACTCCCCTTTTACAGATGAAGAAGTGAGGTGGAAAGAAGTGTCCTAATCCAGTTAAAATTAGTCACAACTACAACTGCAATCCTATTTCCTGTTAGATGGGGGTAAGCCCCATTGATCTCAATAGACTTATTTCTGACTAAACATGGCTAGGATTGTGCTGCACTGTACTGGCTCTGGGTTTTTGTGGACCCTTGGGCAAGACACCCTCTCCCTTAGTGAGTCTACCTTCTCACTACCATTGTTTCCAGCTGCTATTGCTCATCTCATCATTGCTACCACTTGCTTGCTTGACAGGCAGAGTGCCAGTGAGCAAGCCTTGTGCTCAAGCCTTCACAGGTTCCTCACTTGCAACGAGGCCATGAAGGCTTGAGTGAGGCCAGTGGTGGCAGCTCGCAATGAGGGCGGGCTGCCGCTGATGCTGCTGGGGGAGCCACTGCTGCTGTGAGCTCCTGGGCCCTCTAGACACGATGGAGGGAACCATTTTTAAAATGGTGACTCCCCGTATTTCTGGAAATATAAAGAGTCTCCACTTTAAAAATGTCCCCCTTCCAGAACAACAAGATGGAGCGCATGTCCAGAGGTCCCAGGTAAGGAGCTGGGGGCTGGGTGGCAGCAGTGGTGCCAGCATGGCTGCGACATGCCTGCTGGGCCTCCGGATCACTCCGAAGCACACCAAAGTGCTTTAGAGTAAGCCTATTCACTTTGGGTCACTTCGGGGGCCCTCTGCCTTTCCTTGGAGGCAGGCCAAACTGGCTTGAAGTGCCCCACTTCGAGTTGGAGCTTGGGCTTCGGGCCAAAGCGGTGCACAGCCCTAATGCCAACCATTACACCATACTGGCTAATCACAAGTCCTCTGCTCAAGAATGTAGGAAAGGAAACAGTTGACCTCTATCCCAGCAGGGTTGGCCTTACAGTTTTGAAGGGTGAAGCAGCAAGCCTCAAAAGGTAGAATATACCAGGTAGATTTCAAAATGTCATTAAAGATCAATGTATTGTCAGTTAATTTAGTTTATTATTCTGTTGTTTATTTGTTTATTTATTTCATTTCTATACCACCCAATAGCTGAAGCTCTCAGAGCAGTTCACAACAATTCACAAGATAAAATGCAGCATAAAAATGTAGATATACAAAATGTAAAGACAATTTCAACAGCTAAAAACAACCTCAGTAAAATACTAGACCTGTCAAAACAGGTGGCATAAATGCCCATCATATGCCATTAAATGCTTGGGAGTAGAGGAAGGTGCCAGAAAGATGACAGTGTTGGAGCCAGGTGGGTCTCAGTGGAGAGATCATTCCATAATCAGGCGTGGGGGGAACATTGTTCATTAGGGGTACTATATGGATATTATGGTTCAGGTGTCAAAATATCTTTGGACCCTACCTGTGTTCTGTTTTTTGGTGACTGTATGGAAGTAAAACATATCTGAACGGGGACCCATTTTGGAAACCAAGACCTGGAAAGAGTGTGTTACTTCTGAGAACTTTTAAATCAGGTGTTATAATTGCTTTCCCCTCCTGTCTTGAAGTTCACAATCTGACATCAGCACTGGACCCCATGCAGAACCTAGGTTCTCAGGTGTGTGAGGGGTTTTTTTTTCACACATTTTAATGAAAATAAAATAAATAAAGCAAAACCTCCGAAAAACTGAAGACCACCAAGTACCCCACTATTGAAGAACTGTCTAGGGCAAAGCAGATCCTTTTGGTCGATGGAAGGCGAAATCACTGATTCAGATCAATTCATAACAACATCATGACATCAATTAAACTTGAAGAAGTAACATTAAAAAAAAATCTGCTCTCAAGCTCATGCAAGCCTTTCAATATATGAAGAGAAACCCAGCCCTAACCGGGATAGGACCTGGTGTGTTTGATCGCGTGACACAAACTGAATTCACCAGCATGGTACATTTGCCCTGATTCCTGGTACCATGTTGAATGCAAAGATCGGACAGCGCAGATGTTCCTGCTTGCTGCCATCTGAGTCCTGTCTCCACAGCATTACCATTGATCTCTAGTTCTACATTAGGCTCCCAAGCATTCCGCTGGGGCCAATTTGTCAATAATTTCAAAGGTTATTCAAACATTTCCGCTTTATTGTTATTCTTTAATAGATCATCTCCATAGAGCAATTTAGGAGTGTAGTACAGTTGGAGGTTATAACAGCCACACTCAAGAGGCAGAACTGAGCCAGTGCTGGGTGGCTGTGCATTATACCTCTAGAGTTTATGATACAGTGAGGCAGCGTGCTTTTTTATTTCTTTCATAATTGCAAAACTTGAGAAGTAGCAATATCTGTTTGCTCAGTGCTAGGAAGATCTCACCTGGAGGACTGCATTCCATTCTGGATCGTGCAGCTCAAGAAAAATATTGACAAGCTGGAAAGGATTCAGAAGAAAGCTACGAAGACCATAAAGGCTTTAGAAGGCAAGCAGGCTCTGCTCCAGCAAGGGAGATGCATAAAACTCCGGCAGGATCACGGACGAGATTCCCTTGCTGGATAGGGAATCATGTCTGCACAGTCATGCACATCCAGATTTGCTCCATCAGATGCTGCTCCCTTTATCCTACATCAGACGTGGACAAGTTAGGGTACATTTCCATTGGCATTACAGATAGGAATGTATGTCCCCAACCCTGTAACTATATATGCATTGAAACCATATTGTGAGCAATCCAGAGGGGAGAAAATCAGAGCACAGACCATGGAGGAAACTGGTGTGTGAAGCAGTAGCAGCTAGGATAACTGATGCACCAAACAGGTTGAGAAATCGGTGAATATTTGCACCAAGTGTTTTTCAGGGACAATTTCTTCTACACAACTGTAATCACAATCTTAGGCCAGAATTGAACCATGCTATTTGGCACAGCATGAAATCCATACTCATCTTGAGTTCCTACCACTGCTACTCTGCCAGAGTCAGGGTCGGGTCTGGGTTTGATGGGGCCCTCAACCTGGGACCCTTGGGTAGAATCCAACTAAAGTCCTACTTAGAGTAGATCCATTGAAATGAATGGGACTTAAGGTAGCATGACTAACATAAGTCCTGTTCATTTCAATGGGTCTACTCTAAGTAGGATGTTAGTTGGATTCTACTCCTTATGTTGGAGTATGTTGGGGCAGCCCCTCCTCTTCCTCCTGCAGGATAGGTGGGTGGACTTGCCACTGATAAGGAGGAACACAGCAGGCAATCCTCCAATGAATGCCAGGCAACCACCATTGTTGCCCTGGAGAGTGATGTAATTGCTCTGGACATTGTGGGCAATTACAATGGCTGCCATCCAGCCTTTATCAGAGGAACACCAGAAAAGAGGGTGCAGGGCAGCAGCAGAATTGCTGGGCTCTCGACAATTGCCCAAGGATTCCACCTGATCATGCCAGGCCTGTCCAAAGTGCCCACAATGCCTTGGCTTTGAAAGTCTTTCCAATTACCTAGTGGAGCTGGCATGACCATCCTCCTCCCTGCCAGCAGCTGCAGGAGTGATAGGCACCTAACCTAGGACAGGCTACACAGGGCCGGCCCTATCATTAAGCAGAGTGAGGTGGCTGCCTCAGGCAGGAAATGCTGCCTGGGAGACAGCAGCAAGGTGTTGGAGGAGAGAGCTTGTATGCTACAAGACCTGCCCCACACTCTATAAGTTAGCCTGGTGTCCTCAGGTGCAGGAGAGAATGCTGTTGCATTGCCTGTGTGAAAAAAACTTTCAACTGCTAGTCCAGTTGGCTTTTGTCCATGGAACAGGAAGGGGGACTGTATTGCCCCTGCAGTAGGCCCCTTAATTTAGAGGTGCCAAGATAGTGATAAATCAGATCCAGGTTTATTTACAAGGAATACTTTATTGAGTACCATCAGCACACAGGCATACCCAATGGTTGGATCAGACAGCTAATCTTAACCCAGAGCCATGGGGTAAAATATGTTTTATACCATACATGTTAGCAGTGAGGCAGCATGACAACAGCAAGTGTTATTTGGCATTCATCTACAACTTTCCCAGCATAAACACCTGCAGCTTTAAGGCAAACAAGCTGCACTTTCTAGGCACATCTTGATAAGACACTCCAGCTCATTAGTATGGAATGTGCTGAGGCCACTCTATTGCCCTTTGACTCATCCTGGTAAATCAAGAGGCCTGTTAGGGAAAACAGCAGCCAACTGACCAAAGTCAGAGAGCATTATGTATCATTTAAGCCCCTCTAAAACTATTGATAGCTTGGTTCAGGCCTGAGGCCTTACAGGGACCATCTTGTTCTTTGCCTCAGGCAGGAAAATGTTTTGGGCCAGCCCTGAGGCTACATCAACAGCAAGGTTTAGCATCAGGTCTGGATGCAACTAATGCCCTACTGGACTTGGTCCAGCTCCACACAGAAGGTTTTGAAACAGGTGGACATGCGTCCTGTTTTACACAAGATGGTCCCCTGTCTGAAGGGTTGTTCAGTCCAAGTCTGGTTTAAAGATTGACTAGGGATGGCAGAGAATTCCGCCATGGATTCCAGTGAGGAATCCATGGTGGAATGGCCTCCTGCCCCCCGCCCCCCCCCGCGGAATCCCCCCGGGACAGCACTGTGGCGGATGTGGCAAATTCGGCGGCAGCTCCGGCGGCGGCGGCTCCGGCGGCTGGTCTCCTGGCCGGCTGTGGCCAGGCTGCTGCGGCTGCCATTGCCGTCCTTGCAGCTGTGATAGGCTATGTAAGTATTTACGTAGCCTATCCCAGCTAACCCCCCCCCAAAAAAAACCAGCATACGCAAATGGCAGCAGCTACGGTGGCCGCCATTTGTGTTCCCTATTTTTCACCGTTCTAGCCTACGTAAATATTTACTCAGGCTATTACGGCGAAAAAAAGGGGAACGCAAATAGCATAGTGGGCAATATCTGCATTCCTTTATTTTTTGCCGTTCTAGCCTACGTAAATATTTAGAACGGCGAAAAATAAAGGAACGCAAATAGCGCCCACAATGCTATTTGTGTTCCCCTTTTTTTCGCCATAATAGCCTATGTAAATATTTACGTAGGCTAGAACGGCGAAAAATAGGAAACGCAAATGGCAGCCGCCGTAGCCGCCGTCATTTGTGTACGCTGGGGTTTTTTTTGGGGGGGGTTCAGCCATGATAGGCTATGTAAATACTTACATAGCCTATCACGGCAGCCTAGCTGGGTGCTACGGCGGCCGCCATTTGCGTCCACACCAGCCCGTCCACGGCCGGAAATCCGGCTGCAGACGGCCCTGGCCGGCTGCTCCGCGGAGCTGCCGCAGAATCAGAGCCGGCCGGGCAGGATTCCGGGGGGGAGAAGCAGATCGCCTCCCCACCGTCGAGGATTCCGGGGGGAGGAACAGAGCGCCTCCCCCCCCACCATGAAAAATTGCGTGAAAAGGTAAGTGAGTTTCGTACATCCCTAAGATTGACTGAAAGAACTGGGCATGTTTAGCCTTGAGACAAGGAAACTGAGGGGAGAGATGATAGCACTCTTCAAGTACTTGAAAGGCTGTCACAGAGAGGAAGGCCAGGATTTCTTCTCTATCATCCCAGAGTGCAGGACATGGAATAATGGGCTCAAGTGACAGAAAGCCAGATTCCGGCTGAACATCAGGAAAAACCTCCTGACTGTTAGAGCAATATGGCAATGGAATCCATTCCCCAGGGAGGTGGTAGACTCTCCCACACTGGAGGCATTCAAGATGAAGCTGGACAGCCATCTGTCAGGGATGCTTTGACTTGGATTCCTGCATTGAACAGGGAGTTGGACTTGATGGCCTTATAGGCCCCTTCCAATCCTACGATTCTATGATTCTATGAAAGATCAAGAACCATAACAAGGGCATGCAAGGGCCTTGAAGTTGCCTGCCATCGGTTAGCTCCTGTCCAGCAGGTGGAGCAAGCACACAGGTCACCTAGCCACAGACAGACATCCCCATTGTGGCATGAGGCATTTCTGTTTAAGTTATACTAATTATTTCCAAGTTTGGATCTATACCTATAAATTAACACATGCAAATTTTATGCAGATCTGTATAATCTTTTGTCCTTTTTTTTGGTGATTCATTTCCTCTTTGGGGGCAATGTGCAAGTAGCCACCCTACCTGGGGGATGCAATGGCTCGAAAGAAATGGATGTAAATAGGCACGGGGCACTAGAACCGGTGGAGAAAGGAACTCTGTAGTCAAAGTAATTGATTCATTCTCTGCAGGACTTTGGCATTTCTTCTCTGTATGCATTCCTGCATGCATTTTCAGGAAAAGCAGACCTTGACGTTGCATACATTAAGGTTGCAGCCCTACACCTCCTTACTTGGTAGTAGGTCTTATTGGACTTACTTCGGAGTAAATACTTACAGTAGTGCACTGTAAAGAGTGAGAATTAACATTTTGGGGGGGGGAAGTTGAACAATACGAAGAAAACAGAGAGTAAAACAATTTGTCTCTTATTTAAAGTGAAGTACGGTGTTGCTAGTAATGTGATATATAACAGGCATTTTGATCACCAACGCCAAGAGGGGTGTTAATGAGGAAAAAATGTTAAAATGCACCGGTAAAATTATTAACTGCAATTAACAATAAGAGTATCTGTAAGGCTCCATAGCAATGAGACAATGAATAAAGGCATTATATGGGCCTTATGCCCTAGTGTGTATGTATGCACACGCACACAAACTCCACATTCATTGCTACCTGAACCCCTGCCTGTTTGTGGTTCATCTAATGTGTGTTTGTTTCTTCTCCCTGCCTGTGTCCATCTCCCCCCCCCCCGCCCCAGCAAGTGGACTCAGATTGGGCGCCACAATTTGTAACCTAGCAGCCATTTTTCTGATCATAAGCAGCTTGCATTTAAAACTCCCCCACTCATCCGTCTTCATTTGAAGACTGGGTTAAAAAATAAAATTAATGATTGCTATCAGAGAGAAGATGAGCAACATCACCAGTGAAAAGTAGCTCTGCCACATTTTGCCAAGGCTAACATTTTTCACCCGCTGGAAATGGCTGGATATACTTGTAAACATTATTAAAAATAATAACTTAATGTTTCCTTCCTGTGACTAGCTAGCATTAGCAAGGTAGTTTCAATTAGCATTTCCTCCCAGCAATGTGGGCCTTTTTACTTCATTTTATTTAAAAAGGGATTTGTTTTCTAATTTTTTTTACTTCTGCCGTTGTCAGTGGGAGAACTCAGTCGAATGGCTGTGATCGTTTCCTGCCATCACTTACAGTTTGCAAAAGCCACCAAATGGGAATGTATGGCTTTGATTTTATTTGCTTTAGCATAGCTGTTTGGTGAAAAGGAAAGACATAAGTATGCATTCCAATATATTGTATCACATTACACAAGACTTTAAAAATAGAAGTAAATAGCCCAATGCACTTAAAACAGGCCATTTTATTTTGGAAGGAACAACACACACACACACACACACACAGATAAATTAACACAGATGCCACTGCCTTTGGTTTTTTATATAGTATTCTATATATTATACAGATAGATCCTCAAACCCACATTAAAGATCCATATGAAGTCAATTATCTTGCATATCTAACACACTTCTCCAGAATGGACTAATCTAACATAATTCAAATAATACGCATTTAAAAGCAACCCTCCACTATGCACTTAAATATGAAACTCTCCGCTTGGTTCACTCCAAGTTGCTCTAGCAAAAGTACTTTAGGGCTGCCATGTCAAAGCTGTGGGACAGCTCCAGTGCCTTTAAACATTGCATGGAAGGGAGGATTCAGCATATATAGCTTGTCCAATGCACATCTGACAGAAGCCATGCAAGATGGAATTTTGCTTTCTATGAAAAATCCATGTCCTTTACTGGAGGTCTCCCATTGTGTAAAGTGGGTAGGGATCTCAGAGGGATCCATCCAGAGGTGAAACGTGCTGAGCTTTAGTCAGCTCAGGCCCCATGCTTTGGCTCACTTTCCCACAATCTGGCCCGACTCGATATGCATCGAGTCGGGCCAGCTCACAGATTTCCAGGTTTTGTTTTATATTTGTATAAAAATAAATTTGCGCAAATAGCTTTTTATGCAACCCCCCCCAAAAAAACCCTGAAAAAGTTCTGAGATTTTGAGAACAAACCCCCAGCTCAGCTTGCAAATGCAAGCCAAGTCAGCGGTGCTGTGGGAATCTGTTGGGCCCCAAAAGGGCCAGATTTCCTGGCAATGCAACATCGTTAAAAGTGTGGCACCTAAAAGCTATCAGCCTGATCCTCTGGTGTAACACTTAGCCATTGGGGAACATGAAGGATCAGTCTCAGGAGCCTTTCTCTGTGGCAGTTATGCCACAATATGTGGGTGTTCAGACCAGGCCTAACCAAGTACACTCCCAACTATAAGTGCCTGTTCTGTTTCTCTCGGACATGGGCTGTTGTTCCACTGGACATAGCAAGTTCCCTTATACCACTTCAGACTACTTAATAGACTAGAGGTGTACGGATTCCCTACCACCTGTTCCGGTGGAGAATCCATGGGGGGAGGTGATCTGTTCCTCCCCCCCCCTGAATCCTCTGGAGTGGCTCCAATCCACAAGGATTCCAGGGGGGGGGGCACGGCTTGGGGGCTGCTTACTTTCCCTCCTGCCAGCCAGAGCCATTCTTCTCCTCCCTGTCCCTGCCAATTGCCATGTCTTTTTCTTTAATAATTAAAAAAGGCCATCAGCAGGATGTGCCCATAGACTTATACCCAAAATAGAGCTGTGGATCTTGCATATAAGCCCATAGACACATAGACTTAGATGCAAGATTCACAGCTCTATTTTGTGTATAAGTCTATGGGCACATCCTCCTGATGGCCATTTTTTTTTTTTTTTAAGAAAAGACATGGCGATCAGCAGGGACAGGGAGGAGGTGAACAGCTCTGGCTGGCAAGAAGCAGGCAAGTGCTGTTCCACCTCCAGTCCTCCTGGAGCGGAGGTAAGTGGTCCCAATCTGCTGTGGATTCCTGAGGCTGGATTCCAAAGACTCCGGCCTCATTTGAATCGGCAGCGGATTTCTCTGACATCCCTAGCATAGACTCCCCGAACTGACTTGGAAGCCGCTTTGGGGCTTCCGAGGTGGGCCCAATTCAGCTCAGGCTGATTCGGGGCTGGGGACCTGCCTTACCCTATGAAAACGAAGTAGGATTCATACATCCAAATCCCACTTAACCCCGCAACACACCACCCAGCCCTCAACTCCTTACCTGGGCCCTCGTTCTGTGGGAAGGGCCACCACCACCAGGGGAGCCACCGCTGCCACTGCTGCTGGTGCCTCTGGGGAAGGGACTGTGGGGGAACATGATGCCCATCACAGCCTGCCAACCACTGACAGACATGAGGGCAGGAGTCGTCCTCCAACTGCACTCTCTCCCTTCCTTGGACGGAGGGCAGGGCACCTGGCTGGAGGCTGACTCCTGCCAACAAGGGCAGGCTGCTGCCACTGCCAGCTCCTAAGCCCTCTGGACACGTGCCAGCAGCCGTCTTGTTCCAGGGAATGGGGGGGACCATTTCCCCCTGTTTTTGAGCCATGGCTGTGCCTGCGAGTGGCAGATCCATGATTTTTCTGGTTCAGTCTGTGGAGGCAGATGTGTTCTGCGATGTGATGGTGGTTTGCGGGATTTGCTTTGCAAAAATCATATGAAATCAAGAGGATCCCTTTTTGATTTTATGGATCCTAGTTTTACCCAGTCCCCATAGCATGCACTTTCTTCTCAGCTTTGTTCTGCCAAAGGACAGTGGGCAGGGTTAAGGTTTCCTCTGGGGCAGCTGCTCCCAGTGGCTAGGGCTGGAGCAGAGAGAGAAATGCCATGCTTTCCTCTCAGCTCCAGTCTCATCCTGCTGCTGCTGCCACCACTGCATACAGTGGAAGCTTGTCAGGACAGTGGGAGGCTGCTCAATTATCCGGCGGCTCGCACACCCCAATGGATCATCTTGCACACCCCCTGGGGCTCGAGCACCCCACTTTGGAGACCACTGCTCTAGCCAAATAATGTTCAGACAGTCCTCTCCTCTCCAGTAACACCACCTCTCTCACAATGAGCAAATGGAGGCTGACTCACAGCAAAGATCACTCTCTCTTCCTCCTCCTCCTCCTCCTCCCTCTCCTCTCCCCTTCCCCTGCCTCTCCCAGTGGCTGGATCTCTCTCAAATTGATACATTTGGTGCCTCCATGTCCTCCTGCCTTCCCCCCTTCCTCCTCCTCCTTCTCCTGCCCCCCACCAGGGTAATCTTTCAGAACGTGATACATTTTGGAGACAGCCTGTCTAGGCTGCTCAGAAGGCATAAGAGGTCTGAATATACGAGGTGGACAAAGTTCTTTGTGGAGGAGCCACTTCACTTCAGGGTGCCTTGCTGCTGGTCTGATCCACTTCGTATCACAATGAGGCACCTCCGAATCAGACAGCTTCACCTCATTATTCAAACTTCGTACCGAGGCGGTGCACAGCCCTGCTATTTAATGCTCTAGTTCAGTAATGTCTGCTGTGACAGCAGAACTCCAAGGTCTCAGGCAATGGTGCAACTAGGGCTGGACTTTTAAAGGCTGCTTTTAAAAACAGGTCGACAAACAGCATTTATTATTGTTGTTGAAGTTGTTGTTCATACATTTATATCACACCTTTTTTTCTCTTGCAAGGAATCCAAAGCAGCTTACATGGTCCTCTTCTACATTATATTCTCACAACATCCCTGTGAGGTATTTTAGGCTGAGAGTCGGTACCTGGCCCAAAGTAGGGATGGCACAGGCATCCAATTCCATCCAGAAATCTGGCAGAAGCCCCCTTGCCTGCACCCTGAGCCCCGCTCGCTGAGCCCCTGCTCCCGCTCACCCCCGTTTGTGCTCGGTGAGCGGCCTGCACTCACTCAGGGGCTTCGCCAAGCCCCATGGGCACCATTTTTTGAAAAAGATAAAATGGGAATCTCAAAAATTTGCATATTTGCACATGCAAAATGTGCATTTTTGTGAAATGCACATTTCCATACATATGCAAAAAAGTGCATTCACAAAAATGTGCATTTTGCACATATGCAAATATGCACATTTTTGTGATCGCCATTTTATTTTTCAAAAAATGGTGACTGCAGAGCTCGACAAGGCTGTCAGGGTGAGTGTGGGCCACTCACCAAGTGCAGAAAGGGCTCAAGCCCAGTCTGGGGACTGGCGAGTGGGGGCAGAGGCTGGGCAGGTGCCCAGAGAACCCAGACAGGGGTGGGTTCACACATCCTTAGCCCAAAGTCACCCAGTGAGCTTCATGGCCAAGTGGAGACTAGAACCCAGATCTCCTGAGTCTCAGTCCAACACTCTAACAGCTACACCATGCTGGCTTTTGATTTTGCTGTTGCTGCTGTTCTAATTTATCAGGAATGCAGAAGCACTTGTAAAGCATGCAATGGTGGATGGAGGGGAGAAGATACATTAATTGTATGTTTCACAACTGAAATAATAGAGATGGCCATCTACAAGAGCCCTCAAAAGACCATTAATTCCAAGGTCTAAAATTATCTAGCTCAGGCAGAGGTCTCTCCCATCACCTGCTCACTGACCCTTCTAACTGGAGAGGCTGGAGTGGGGGAGGATGGTTCAATGGTAGAAAACATGCTTTGAGCCTTTGAATGCAAAATGTTCCAGGTTTAAACCATGGCCTATGCAGGTAGGCCTGGGAAATATTCCTGTCTGAAACTCTGAAGAGGCATTTCCAGCCAATGGTCTGATTCGGTGAAAGGCAGCTTCCTATTGGTGAAATATTGGCAGGATCCCAAAAATGTAGGGATGTCTTTTGCTGTGAAATCCAGCTCTGTGAACTGCCACTAAGCACCTGACTTGGCTCACATTTGCTGGACATCCCATGCAGTTTTCCCTGAAATCCAGAAACTTTTCCATTTTTTTTGTCGTTAATTTGTGTAAAAAAGAAATTTGCACAAATTGCAGCCAGCAGCAGCAGCAACAACAACAACAACAAGTGGAAAATTCATGAACTGGCCCAACTTGATGCAGCTCAAGTCAGGCCAGCTTTCTGGGAAATGAGCTGAAGATCAATTCCACCCCACAGAATGGATTCCTCCAACATCCCTACAAGAAACACAAGGGGAAGAAAAATAGCACTGGGTGCTACTCCACAAACAATTGTTCACACAGCACTACAAATGGCAGTTGCTATAAAGGTTCTCATGCAAGAGGTAGCACAAGTTTTTTCTCCAGAATATCACTGGATTTTGTTTCAATTGCCTCTTGCAATATTTTAGCAAGAGGTGAAAAATGACCCTTCCATGACTGGGAGACACTTTACCACATGCAGATCCAACCCCATATGTTTTGGTTGTAAAACATAATCAATAATGGGTATGTTATAACAGAATATAATCTGTTGTCCAGGATGTGAAGGGACATTTTCCTAGGGATGTCTGAGAAATTCATTTCAGGTTTGTTTTTGTTTTTTTGTAATTGGGATTGACCTAGTTCACACCTTCCAGACCAAGCATGCACTCAAATACAATCTGTGGTTGACGTCCATAAATTTCTGAGCTTGCAATGTGATTTGCAGACCAAAAATAATGCATCCGACAGCATGCGGGCATTTGAAAAATGTCTACTTCTGAAAAATGTGCAAAAATGTGCTTTGAATCAATGGGAGAGCAATTAATACATTTCAAAGATGTGCATGACTGATACACATATTTGGAAAAGTGAGAGTGAGAACATTCAAAAATAAAAACAAAAAACAAAGATCGCAATCTGATACAGGCAAGTAGGGGTGTACGGATTCCCCACTGTCTGTTCCAGTGGGGAATCCATGGGGGGGCAGGCCATCCATTCCTCCCCCCCAGAATCCTCCAGAGCAGTTCCACTCCACTCGGATTCAGGGGGGGCACTGGCTTGGGGCCACTTACCTTCCCTCCTGCCAGCCAGAGCTGTTCTCCTCCTCCCTGTCCCTGCCGATTACCATGTCTTCTTTTTTTTTTTTAATGGTGATCGGTAGGATGTGCCCATAGACTTATATGCAAAATAGAGCTGTGAATCTTGCATATAAGCCTATGGACACATAGACTTATACGCAAGATTCATCACTCTATTTGCATATAAGTCTATGGGTACATCCTCCCGATCGCCTTTTTTTTTTTTTAAGACATGGCAATCGGCAGGGACAGGGAGGAGGCGAACGGCTCTGGCCGGCCAGAAGCAGCTGAGTGCTGTTCCGCTTCCAGTCCTCCTGGAGTGGAGGTAAGTGGCCCCGATCCGCTGCAGATTCCTCTGACATCCCTACAGTGGATTTCTCTGACATTCACAGGCAAGAGACAGAAGGAGCTTTGAGGTAGAATTTGTAGAACTTTGACAAATTTGAGTTTTGGTTGCATGCACACTCCTACATTGTCCTCTCAGCATTTTCCTCTTGTAAGTTGCAAAGAATTATAGGCAAAAAGAGGAGGAGGAGGAGGAGGAGGAGGAGGGGCAGGAACAGGGGCAGGGGCAGTGGCAGCAGAAGCAGAAGGAGGAATTACCATTTTGCTTTTTGACTAGTAAGACAAATGCATTCATGGATAGAGATACAAATGCCTCAAATCCTAGCAGCAAACAGGCAAGGTTTGTTTGGGAATCAGTATAAATGTCTATGTGTGCTATACAGATATACTTGCTTCCCCACTTGCCACAGAAAGGAAACCATTTTGTGGCACTTGTCCAACCCTTCACATGATTTCACTGGCAAACACTAAAATATCTGTCAGCATCATGCAAACAGGCTGGAGGAGAATTTTGAAGAAGGGAAATGAAAGCTGTCATTTATTCTGCGTGTGACACCATTTAAACATCCCTCAAAACATTAAGTGTTGAATTGCCATTTAGCATTTTGAATAGTTCATCAGCACGACATAACATGGTGCATTTGTCCATAGAAATTCAACCTGAACAATCTCAGAATGACCAACTAAAAAGCAATCAGGAATTGCAACACCCATTTAGGGCCGGAGAGGCGGAGTGTGTCAAGAGTATTTGTCCAGGCAAATGTGGAGATGCTGCGGGAATATATTTGTTCAGCCAACTATGGTTGGCACCGGCACCCAGCGAGGTTACGAAATTGCTGGATCTTTGAATGGCCCACAGAGTCCCAGACTTGGCACAATTGTTTGGTAAGGACAGTGGATTAAGGATTGTGGAAATGACTACGTGTTACACACTCTCTCTGGGGGATGGGACAAGTCTGTTGCCCCAGGCTGTGGGCCATCATCCATCTCTATTTGATGGGAAAGGGTTAACAACCATCTGATTCCTCCTCCTCCTACCACTACTCAGCCTTATTTCTTAGGAGCAGAATGGGGGGTGTGAGCTGCCTCTGGCCTCCCACTAGCCAACAAGCTCAATCTTACAAGAGGTCTCTGGCTCCCTGCAAAACTTCCTAGTGTTTGGAGTAGGGATGGTGGAGAATTTCTGAGAATTTTCCATGACTCTCGGTGAGGCCGAATGCCAACGCATTCGGCCCCCCGAAATTGGCGGTGAAATTCTCCGCCACCCCCCACCCCGGGATGGGACTTTCCTCCTGCGAATGTCCCTCACAGCAGCGGGTCCTAGCGGCGGTTCAGCAGCGGTTCGGCAGGGGCGGGGGCAGCGGCCGGTCTTCCGACCGGCTGCCACCACTGCCATTACAAAATAAAGTAAAAAAACCCAAAACCCCGTGATAGGCTACGTAACAATTAACGTAGCCTATCACGGCTAGATTTCCAAAGTCAGCCATGATAGTCCACGTTAATCGTCACGTAGCCTATCACGGGTGACTTTGGAAAAAAAAAAAAAGCGCGTACACAAATGGCGGCGGCCCATGGGCGCCGCCATTTGCGTTCCTTATTTTGGCACGTCTAGTCTACGTAAAGATTTACGTAGACTATGGCAAAAATAAGGGCAACGCTATTTGCATTGCCCTTATGTTTGCCGTAGTCTACGTAAATCTTTACATAGACTACCCGGGCCCAAATAAGGAACGCAAATGGCGGCGCCCATGGGCTTTTTTTTTTTTCCAAAGTCACCCGTGATAGGCTACATGACGATTAACGTAGCCTATCATGGCTGACTTTGGAAATCTAGCCGTGATAGGCTACGTTAATCGTTATGTAGCCTATCACGTTTTTTTTTTTCACTTTTTGTTTCACAGCCAGGGAGATTGGGCGCTTCTCCCTGGCCTGAATTTCGGCCGGGCGAGGCGGGACACCCCCCCCTCGCCTGAACTTCGGGGGGAGAAGTGAAGGTCCTCCCCCCCACCGCAAAAAAAGCTGCAGGACAAGGTAAGTCCCTTTCGTACATCCCTAGTTTGGAGTAACAGCTCTGTTGTCATGGCAAGGGACTGTGGTTCAACCGGTCCCTCACTTCTGGCTTTGGAGGATAACATGGGCATTTTGTTTCTCTTGCCATCAAAGATGACAGGCAGATAAGATGGAAAAGTGGCATTTGGACAGCCCCCCCCCCAATGGGAGGTAGGGGTGCAATCAGACACAGAATCGTCCCTATCCTGTTTTACCTCAATTGATCCTTCCACCATGACATTGAAGCCTTCATTGTTACATTGGCTCTGATACATTTATTTATTTATTTGATGTATACCCTGCCTTTCTCCCCACCCACCCCCTAAAATGGAACTGAAGGTGGCTTAAAAAGCAATGTAAAATAGATTAAAGATGTGATCCTATACATGTTTAGACAGAAAAAAATGTCCTCCAACTCCCAGCGATCCCCACTGCTGGCTGAGGAATGCTGGGAATTGTAGGACCTCTTTCTGTTTAAACATACATAGGATTGCACCCTAAAACAATAAAATGCATTAACATACAATTAAAACACAACAATTACAAAATAAAACCAGTATCCCAAAAAACAAACCCATTTACAGGCTAACGGCCATCTTGAATAAGCAGTCTTTGCTTGTTAGCAGAAGGACAACAGATAAGGAGTGAACCTAGCCTCCCTTGGGAGGGAGTTCAAATTTGGCCCTCTGTCTCATCACCATCAAACTCTCCTCTGATGGTCATGGTCTTGAAAGAAGGGCCTCTCCAGAAGATCTTACGGACTGACCTGGCAGGTTCATATGGGAGGAGGTGGTCTTTCAGGTAGCTCTCATCTTGGTGACTCTCATCTTGTATCTTGTGTGGAGGAGGTGCAAGAAAGAAAGGGAAATGATGACTTTAGAAATAGGAGCACTTCTAAACATTGCATAATCTTCCTATGACTAAAACACTAAAACAATCTTCCTATGACTAAAACACCAATAAGCTCTGGTGCAACCAACTGCCTTCAGAAGTCACATAATTCACTGAGTGGAGTCTTTGTTGTTCAGTCGTTAAGTCGTGTCCGACTCTTTGTCACCCCATGGACCATAGCACGCCAGGCCTTCCTTCCTCCTCTCTCTCCCAAAGTGTGCTCAAGTTCATATTCATTGCATCAGTGATGCTATCTAGCCATCTCATCCTCTGCCCATCCCCTTCTCCTTTGGCCTTCAATCTTTCCCAGCATCAGGGTCTTTTCCAGGGAGTTTTCTCTTCACATTAGGTGGCCAAAATATTTGAGCTTCAGCTTCAGTATCTGTCCTTCCAATGAGCACTCAGGGCTGATTTCCTTTAGGATTGACTGATTTGACCTCCTTGCAGTCCAGGGAACTCATAAGAGTCTTCTCCAGCACCACAGTTCAAACTAGGGATGGCGGAGAATTTCTCCCCGAATCTTCAGGGGGCCAAGTGCCAACGCATTTGGCCCCCTGAAATCGGTGGTGAAATTCTCTGGCCCCCCGCCCCCCCCCGGGATGGGACTTACCTTTGGCAAATGTCCCTCCCGGCGGCGGGTCTCGGCGGCCTTTCGGCGGGGGCGGCAGCCGGTCTTCTGACCGGCTGCCGCCGCTGCCATTACAAAGTATAAAAAAACCCCAAAACCCCGTGATAGGCTACGTAACAATTAACGTAGCCTATCACGGCTAGATTTCCAAAGTCAGCCGTGATAGGCTACGTAAATCGTTACGTAGCCTATCACGGGTGACTTTGGAAAAAAAAAAGTGCGTACGCAATTTCAGCCGGGCGAGGCGGGACGCCTCCCCCCATCACCTGAACTTCGGGGGGGAGAAGCGAAGTGCCTCCCCCCCCACCGCGAAGCACCCCTGCGAAAAGGTAAGTGACTTTCGTACATCCCTAGTTCAAACACATCAGTTCTTCAGTGCTCAGCCTTCCTTATAGTCCAGCTCTCGCAGCCATACGTTACTACTGGGAAAACCATAGCTTTGATTAGACGGACCTTTGTCAGCAAGGTGATGTCTCTGCTTCTTACTATGCTGTCTAGGTTTGCCATAGCTTTCCTCCCAAGGAGCAAGCGGCTTTTAATTTCATGGCTACAGTCACCGTCTGTGGTGATCATGGAGACCAAGAAAATAAAATCTGTCACTGCTTCCATTTCTTCCACTTCTATATGCCAGGAAGTGATGGGGCCAGATGCCATGATCCTAGTTTTTTTAATGTTGAGTTTCAAACCAGCTTTTGCACTCTCCACTTTCACCATCAACAAGAGGCTCTTGAGATCCTCTTCGCTTTCTGCCATTAGGGTGGTATCATCTGCGTATCTGAGGTTGTTGATAATTCTCCCAGCAATCTTAATTCCGACCTGTGATTCATCCAACACGGTGTTTCTCATGACGTACTCTGCATATAAGTTAAATAAGCAGGGCAACAATATGCAGCCTTGTCGTACTCCTTTCCCAATTTTGAACCAATCGGTTGTTCCATGTCCAGTTCTCAATATATATATATACAGAATATATATATTCTGTATAGTTCTTCTTGACCCTCGTACAGGTTTCTCAGGAGACAGGTAAGGTGGTCTGGTACTCCCATCTCTTTAAGGATTTGCCAAAGTTAGTTGTGATCCACACAATCAAAGGCTTTAGCATAGTCAATGAAGCAGAAATAGATGTTTTTCTGGAATTCTCTTGCTTTCTCCATGATCCAGAGAATGTTGGTGATTTGATCTCTAGTTCCTCTGCCTCCTCAAAACCCAGCTTGTACTTCTGGTAGTTCTCTGTTCACATACTGCTGAAGCCTAGCTTGTACGATTTTGAGCATAACCTTGCTGGCATGTGAAATGAGCGCAGTTGCGCAGTAGTTTGAATACTCTTTGGCATTGCCCTTCTTTGGAATTGGAATGTAAACTGACCTTTTCCAGTCTTGTGGCCACTGTTGAGTGTTCCAAATTTGTTGGCATATTGAGTGCAGCACTTTAGCAGCAGCATCTTTTAGGATTTTAAATAGCTCAGCTGGAAGACTGTCATCTCCGCTAGCTTTGTTGTTACTAATGCTTCCTAAGGCCCACTTGATTTCACTCTCTAGGATGTCCAGCTCAAGTTCGGTGATCGCACTATCATGGCTATCAGGGACATTCAGATCTTTCCTGTATAGTTCTTCTGTGTATTCTTTCCACCTCTTCTTAATCTCCTCTGCTTCTGTTAGGTCCCTGCCTTCTTTGTCCTTTATCATGCCCATCTTGGCACAAAACATTGCCTTGATATCTCTGATTTTCTTTAAAAGATCTCTAGTCGTTCCCATTCTATTGTTTTCCTCGATTTATTTGCATTGTTCATTTAAGAAGGCCTTCTTGTCTCTCCTCGCTATTCTCTGGAAATCTGCATTCAGTTGGATATATCTTCCCCTTTCTCCCTTGCTTTTCGCTTCTCTTCTTTCCTCAGCTACTTGTAAAGCCTCATCAGACAGCCACTTGGCTTTCTTGCATTTCTTTTTCTTTGGGATGGATTTCTTTGCTGCCTCCTGAACAATGTTACGAACCTCCGTCCATAGTTCCTCAGGCACTCTGTCTATCAGGTCTAATCCCTGAAATCTATTCCTCACCTCCACTGTATATTCATAAGGGATATGATTGAGGTCATACCTGAATGGTTTAGTGGTTTTCCCTACATTCTTCAATTTAAGCCGAAATTTTGCAAGAAGCAACTCATGATCTGAGCCACAGTCAGCTCCAGGTCTTGTTTTTACTGACTGTATAGAGCTTCTCCATCTTTGGCTGCAAAGGACATAATCAATCTGATTTCGATATTGACCATCTGGTGATGTCCATGTGTAGAGTCACCTCTTGTGCTGTTGGAAAAGCGTGTTTGCTATGATCAGCGTGTTCTCTTGGCAAAACTCTATTAGCCTTTGTCCTGCTTCATTTTGTACACCAAGGCCATGCTTTCCTGTTATCCCAGTGATTTCTTAACTTTCTACTTTAGCATTCCAATCCCCTATGATGAAAAGGACATCTTTTTTTGGTGTTAGTTCTAGAAGGTGTTGTAGGTCTTCATAGAACCCATCAACCTCAGCTTCTTCAGCCTCAGTGGTTGGGCATAGACTTGAATTACTGTGATGTTGAATGGTTTGCCTTGGATTTGTACTGAGATCATTCTATCTTTTTTTGAGATTGTACCCCAGTACTGCTTTTCCCACCCTTTTATTGACCATGAGTGCTACTCCATTTCTTCTAAGGGATTCTTGCCCGCAGTAGTAGATATGATGGTCACCTGAATTAAATTCGCCCATGCTTGTCCATTTTAGTTCACTGATTCCCAAAATGTCGATGTTCAACCTTGCCATCTCATGTTTGACCACCTCCAGCTTACTTTGATTCATTGATCTTACATTCCAGGTTCCTAAACAATATTGTTCTTTACAGCATCAGGTTTTCTTTTCACCACCAGACACATCCACAGCTGAGTGTCCTTTCAGCTTTGGCCCAGCTGCTTCACTCTTTCTGGTGCTACTTGGAAATTGCCTCTGCTCTTCCCCAGTTGTATATTGGACACCTTCCGACCTGAGGGGCTCATCTTCCGGCGTCATATCTTTTAGCCTTGTGATACATTCCATGGGGTTTTCTTGGCAGGAATACTGGAGTGGGTTGCTATTTCCTTCTCCAGTGGACCACATTTTGTCAGAACTCTCCATCTTGGGTGGCTCTGCACAGTATAGCTTATGGCTTCACTGAGTTACGCAAGCCCCTTCACCACAACAAGGCAGTGATCCATGAAGGGATCATGAGTGGAGTCTACCTGTGTGCAATTCAAGTGTCACATGATCTCAGATTAAATACACCTGTTTGTGGAAGGACCCAGAGTTTGTTGGAGAGCATGTCTAAACAAAAAGCATCATGAAGACCAAGGAACTATCAAAACAAATCCAGGATAAGGTTCTGGAGAAGCACCAATTAGGGTTAGGTTATAAAAAAAAATCCAAAACTATGAAATCCCCCAGAGCATCATTAAATCCATTATAACAAAATGGAAAAAAAAAAATAGGGCATAATCGCAATTCTGCCTAGAGAAGGCCATTCACTAAAACTCAATGATCAGATAAGGAGGCCATTAGTTAGAGAAGCAACCAAGAGGCCGATGATAATTTGAAGGAGCTGGAGAGATCCACAGCTGAGATGGGAGAAACCATCCATGGCACAGCTATCACCCAGATGCTCCACAAAGCTGGGAAGAGTGACGAGAAGAAAGCCATTGCTGAAAAACACACAAAACAAACAAACAAAACACATATCAAATCCTACGTGGATTTTGCAAAAGGCATGTGGGAGACACAACATACGTGTGGAAAAAGGCTCCCTGGTCTGATGAGACCAAAAATGAACTTTTTGACCTTACCGCTAGGTAGGGATGTACGAAACTCCCTTACCTTTTTGCAGAATCTTCCACGGTGGAGGGGGAGGCGCTCCATCCCTCCCCCCGGAATCCTCGATGGGGGGGGAGGCGATCCGGTCCTCCCCCCCGGAATCTTGATGGCCAGCTCCGCTCCGCGGCCAGGCCGCGGAGCAGCCAGCCAGGGCCATCCGCAGCCGGATTTCCGGCCACAGACGGGCTGGTGCGGATGCAAATGGCGGCCACCATAGCGGCCATAGTGGCCATAGCAGCCGCCATTTGCATACAGCCAGACAGCCGTGATAGGCTACGTAAGAAGCTAACCTAAAAAAAAAAACAAAAAACACCTCAGCGTACGCAAATGGCGGTGGCTACGGCCGCTGCCATTTGCGTTCCTTAGTTTTGGCTGTCTTAGTCTATGTAAATATTTATGTAGACTATTACAGTGAAAATAAAGGGGAATGCAAATAGCATAGCGGACGCTACTTGCGTCCCTTTTTGATTTGCCGTTTTAGCCTACGTAAATATTTAAACTTTCGGCCTCACCGAGATCCGTGGTGGAATTCTCTGACATCCCTACTCCCAACAGAGGTCATCATACAGGGCGAGCAAGGCTGTTTCTGTGCCAAAACCAGGCCTGAACTCTGATTGAAATGGATCTGGATAATCTGTCTCATCCAAGAGTGCCTGGAGCTGGTTGGCAACCACTCACTCAAGGTCCTTGCCCAGGAATGGAACATTTGCAACGGGCCTAAAATTATTAAGGTTTTCTGGGTCTGGGGAGGATTTCTTCAGGAGTGGTCTCACTACAGCCTCTTTCAGGCAGCCCAGGACCACTCCCTCTCACATGAGGCATTAATCACCTTCCTAGCCCAGCTGGCTGTTTCTTCCCTGCTAGTTTTTGTTAGCCAAGAACGGCAAGGATCCAAATTTAGGGATGGACGAAAGTCACTTACCTGATCCCGAAGCTTGCTTTGCGGTGGGGGGGGAGGCGCTCCGTCCCTCCCCCCGAAATTCTGGCTGGGAGGAGGCGCCCTGTCCCTCCCCACTGAAATTCTGGCCGGGGGGGAGGCGCCCCATCCCTCCGGCCACGAATCTTCTAGTCCTGCTGGGACGCAAATGGCGGTGGCCGTAGCCGCCGCCGTTTCAGTCCCTGCAGACAGCCGTGATAGGCTACATACATGTTTACGTAGCCTATCATGGCTGACTTTGAAAAAAAAAAAATCTATTTGCGTTGCCCTTATTTTCGCCGTAGCCTACGTAAATCTTTACGTGCCAAAATAAGGAACGCAAATGGCGGTGCCCATGGGTGCCGCCATTTGCGTACACGCTTTTTTTTTTTCCAAAGTCAGCCGTGCTAGGCTACATAAAGATTTACGTAGCCTATCATGGTGTTTTTTGAAAATCTAGCCATGATAGGCTACGTAAATCTTTATGTAGCCTATCACGTTTTTTTGTTTTTTGTTTTACTTTACTTTTTTCTTTCACGGCCAGAGAGGCGGGGCGCTCCCCCCCAGCCAGAATTTTGGCGGGGAGGGACGGGGCGCCTCCCCACCCACCAAGAATTTCGGGGGGAGAAACGGAGCACCTCCCCCTCCCCGAAAAAAGCTGCGGGACCAGGTAAGGGACTTCCGTCCATCCCTACAGGGATGTACGAAACTCCCCTTACCTGGCTCCACCGGGTTCTGCTGGGGGGGGAGGCACTCCATCCCTCCCCCCGGAATCCTCGCCAGGGGGGGAGGCACTCTGCACCTCCACCCCAGAATCCTGGCTGGCTGGCTCCACTCCACGGGGATTCCGCGGAGCCGCCGGCCGGCTCCGCCAGCAGCCGGACATCCGGCCGCTAGCTAGCAGGGACGCAAATGGCGGTGGCCATAGCCACTGCCGTTTGCATCCCTGTAGTCAGCTGTGATAGGCTATGTAAAGACTTTCATAGCCTATCACATCTGGCTTAAAGAAAACACAAAAAAGCGCGTACGCAAATGGCGGCGGCTATGTCCGCTGTCATTTGCGTTCCTTATTTTTGGCCGTCTTAAATATTTACATAGACTAAGATGGCGAAAATAAGGGGGAACGCAAATAGCGTCTGCTACGTTATTTACGTTCCCCTTATTTTCACCCTCTTAGTCTACGTAAATATTTACATAGAATTAGATGGCCAAAAATAAGGAATGAAAATGGCGGCGGCCGTAGCCGCCTCCATTCACGTACGCAGTTTTTTTTTTAAGCCAGACGTGATAGGCTACATAAATCTTTACGTAGCCTATCACGTCTTGTAAAAAGAACAACAACAACAAGACTGCAAATGGCGGTGGCGGCAGCCAGTCAGAAGACCAGCTGCCGCAGCTGCCGCCACTGCCGGAGCCGCCGCCGGAGCCGCCGCCACCCAGGAGATCCGCCCCAGGTAAGTCTCGTCCCAGGGGGGATCCGCGGGGTTGCGGGGGGGGGGCAGGTCGTTCCACCACAGATTTCGGGGGGCCGAATGCACTGGCATTCGGCCTCACTGAGATCCATGGCAGAATTCTCTGCCAGACCTAGATATGACCATGACAAAGGGACTGATCACTGTGTCCATTTCCAGCTGAGAAAGCAAGGTCTAGAGTATGCCCTGCTACATGTGTTGGGCCAATGACATGTTGGGACAGTCCTATGGCTGTCATGGAGGTCATGAAATCCTGAGCTGCCCCAGACAAGGTTCCCTCAGCATGAATGTTGACATCCCCCAGAACCAACAGTCTGGGGGATCTCAGCAGCACACCTGAGACCACCTCCATCAGCTCACCTAGGGAGTCTGTTGAGCAGCAGGGTGGGCAGTACACCAACAGAATCCCTAATCTGTCCCGCTGACCCAACACAAGGTGCGAGCACTCCAGACCAGTAGTCACATGGACAGGGAGGCTGCAGAGGGACATAGAATTCCTATAGACATAGTTCTTCCCTCAGACAGCTGACTTGACAGTTGGAAGTTGTAATACTCACAGGAGAGGACTACATGAAGTTTCCCTCCTCCTTTGCCAAACTTCATGGTGGTTCTGCCTGTCTTGGCTATGGCAAACAGCAACCTGGGAGCACTTTCTCTGCCCCTCCCCTGCTTTCAGATGGAAGACCAGAGCTGGTAACAGTGTCCAGGCCAAGATAGCAAAGCTGCTTCTGCCAGATACTTTTATCTGCCTGGGGCAAACCATAGCTACTATAGGGGATGTGCCTGATCTTGTCTGATTTAGGAAGCTAAGCAGGGTCAGCCTTGGTTAGTGCTTGGAGGGGAGAGCACCTGGGAATCAGGCTTCCTGCACTGAGCAGGGGATTGGACTTCATGGTCTTGTAGGCCCCTTCCAACCCTATGATTCTATGATTCTACCTTAAACCATAGTTTGCTTCCAAGGAAGAACTGGAAAACCCATTCAAACTTTGGATGTAATGACAAACCATAGTTACTGTGAACATAGTTACTGGGATGCAACAACAAACAATACTCCCTGTAAACCAGGAAGTGAATGGGGGAATTGGAGTGCATGAAGGCAAGTGAAGAACAGAGCACATGAGCCTGACACATAGGCCACCCACACAAATCATGGTTCGGCTGTGACATCTGAACCAGGATACAGTGAATTTCGACTGATTTGGGGATGTCTGAATCACAGTTGCCCCATGTCTGATGTCGGACTTGTTTGGCCAAAGGCAAAGTCATGCAAAACATGATTTTCCATCACGTGGCAATCGTGGCAGCGAGCACAGCCTCTCTTACTGTATGCAGTTACGCTTAGGCTTTGAAGTTTAACTAAACCAACAGGCAAGAATTGATATTTTTTTAAATTTCCTTTGAACATATCCCTGCTGATCCTAATGATTTGTTGGGCACTTCAGTGTTTGTTGTGTGACAAGTTGGACTTTGGACAAGGTCAGCTCTTGAATCTTGATTATGTTTTTTTTTTTTTCCCCTTGAGCCAGAAGACATTGATCTGTACATCTAGTTTACCTTGTTTTCTTAGCCATTTGTGACACACTACAATGGTTCCCATCGAAAAAAGTGTCATGTAAATAAATTACAACTTAGGATGTATACATTAAATAATTTTATAAATGAACTTTAAAAATGATGGTATAAAAAAAATGCCATTCCCAGCTTCTATGGCTGCAGTGATTATTCTGATCATGTTGTCATGTGTAATGAAGCACAGTCCCATCATTAATCAAAAGAACCAATCAGATAACTAATTTAGGCAATATTCTTTACCACAGGACATGTCGGTCAGTAAAAATGCATTAAAATAGCAAAAGATCAATAGCAGACGCTAGGGACTGTATTCACAAACCAGTCTTAAACTTTAGGGTATTGTGTTCTCTGTCATTTTGGGCATCTGTATTTGAATGATCTACAAAACTTTAGATAAATGTCTGAGACTCATTTTTTTTCTTTCTTTTTAAAGGTTAACAATGAATTAAGAGCATTTCTGCTATCTATGTATTTCCTCCCAATGGGTGGAAATGGCAGGGAAGCAGGTTTTAGCTAAACATTAGTAGAAAATCTTAACAGTGCAATCTTATACATGATATCTGCTCAAAAATATGCCCCATTGACTTCAGTGGGACTTACTCCCAGGTAAGTGTATATAAGATTGCAGCCTAAAATTATCAATTTCTAGAGGGTAGCCATGTGAGTCTAATGCAGCAAAAATGGCAAAGAGTCTTGTGGAACCTTAAAGGCTAGCAAATGTATTCCAGTATATGCCTTTGACAAAAGCTTATGCCAAAATAAATGTATCAGTCTTTAAAAATCACAAAACTCTTTGTCATTTTTCCTAAAGGTAAGTCATGTTTGACCATAGAACACACTGTCTAGGGAAGTGGTGGACTCTCCTTCGCTGGAGGTATCTAAGCAGAGGCTGAGCAACCCCATGTCAGGGGTTCCATACTTGTATCCAGCATTGCAGACCCTGCATTAAGCAGGGGGTTGGACTAGATGACCTCCAAGGTCACTTCCAACACTTCTACCTCCAACGGTTCTGTGAATGTGAGGGGGTGAGTCACCTCTAGTGCTTGGGAAGGAGAAGTCACCATGTACTGTGAAAATGCAGTGACTGGAGAATCAGTGGACATATTTCCTAGGCACTGTTGGATGTTGTGCAGAGTGGGGCAGGGACATCCACATACAGCACAATTGTGCATAAGACATCAGCCTAAACAAGCCAAGGAGAATTTCCTCAAAAGTTCCTTGAAATTCTTTTAGGGATGTCAGAGAATTCCGCCATGGATCTCGGTGAGGCCTTATGCCAGTGCATTCGGCCCCCCGAAATCTGTGGCGGAACGGCCTGCCCCCCCCGCCACCCCGCAGATCCCCTCCAGGATGAGACTTACCAGGGGCAGATCTTCCGGGCGGCGGCGGCTCTGGCGGCGGCTCTGGCGGAGGCTTCGGCAGCGGCGGGAGCGGCATGCGGTCTTCTGACCAGCTGCCGCTAGGGATGTACGAAAGTCACTTACTTTGATTACGTTCACTTACCTTGATTTTCGCCGTCATAGTCTATGTAAATATTTACATAGATTAAGATGGCCAAAAAGAAGGAATGCAAATGGCAGCAGCCGTAGCCACTGCCATTTGTGTACGCAGTTGTTGTTTTTTTGTTTGTTTGTTTTACCCAGAGCCCTCCGTGGCCGGAAATCTGGCTGCAGACGGCTCTGGCCTGGACGGGGCGGGCCTGGCCGGCTGGTCCGCAGAGCTGCCACGGAGCACAGCCGGCCGTTCGAGGATTCCGGGGGGAAGAACGGAGTGCCTCCCCCCCTCACCATCAACATAATCCGCGAAAGGTAAGTCACTTTCGTACATCCCTAAATTCTTTCCTGTGGAGGAGGGGAAACCAAGTGCACGGAGAACACTTTTTTTCTAAAAAGGTTCTATTTGCACATTGAAGCTGTTGTTTCTAGGATGACCTCCACCCATACAAGCAGCTTTTCACTTATGTGTGCTAGGTTGTTTAGTTACCCATGTCACTGTTTTCTTTTTGTTGTTTCCCATAGTCCACGTTAGGGATGGCGGAGAATTTCTCCCCGAAACTTCGGGGGGCCGAGCACCAATGTGTTCGGCCCCCCGAACAAGTTTCGGGGAGAAATCCTCCGCACCCCCCCCGCACCCCGCACCCCCCCCCGGGACGGGACTTACCTTCCCTGAATGTCCCTCCCAGCGGCGGGTCCGGCTGGCGGTTCGTCGGGTGTTCGAGCGGAGCGGGAGAGGCAGCCGGTCTTTCGACCGGCTGCCGCCGCCGCCATTGCAATAAAAGAAAAAAAAAAAAGTCCCCTGATAGGCTACGTGACGATTCACGTAGCCTATCATGGCTAGATTTGCAAAGTCAAATAGCGTTGCCCTTATTTTCGCCGTAGTCTACGTAAACATTTACGTAGACTACAGCAACTAAATAAGGAACGCGAATGGCAGCTCCCTATGGGGGCCGCCATTCGCGTACGCGCTTTTTTTTAAAAAAAAAGTCACCCGTGATAGGCTACGTGACGACTGACATAGCCTATCACAGCTGACTTTGCAGATCTAGCCGTGATAGGCTACGTGAATCGTCACGTAACCTATCAGGGGGCGTTTTGTTTTTTGTTTTTTTACTTTCGCGTTCGCGGCCGGGCAAGGCGGCAAGCCTCCTCCCCGGCCTGGACTTCGCGGGGGGAGCAGCGAAGCACTCCCCCCCACCGCGAACAAGCTGCGAGAAAAGGTAAGTGACTTTCGTCCACCCCTAGTCCACGTCATAACCCAGCAACAGCACTTTTAGAATTGCAATTTAAAATTAAGGATTTGGGTTGGGGGGAGTTACAAGTAAAAGGGTACATGTGAAATCACCTACCTGCTTTTGCACTTCCAGGGGAAGGGGACTACAATTTGTGTGACACTGCCATTCCCCCTGAGGCTCCCACACACACAAATGCCCTTCAGAATTACCTCAGGTGCCAAAGAGGTTTCATACTGCAAGCTATGTTCCCCAAGATAATCACAACCTGAGCCATTTAGGGCTTTGACAGTCAAGCCAGTATTATTATTATTATTATTATTATTATTATTATTATTATTATTCATAAGACCATAAGAAGAGCCATGGTGGATCAGACCCAGGTCCATCTAGTCCAGCATTCTGTTCACACTTTGGCCAACCAGCTGCCTATGGGAAACCCACAAACAGGACAGGAGTGCAACAGCACCCACCCACCCATGTTCCCCAGCAACTGGTGTACATAGGCATACTGCCTCTGATACTGGATGCTCCATATAGGCATCAGGACTAGTAGCCACTGATGGCCTTCTCCTTCATGAATTTGTGTAACCCCCTTTTAAAGCCACCCAAATTGGTGGCCATCACTATCTTGTGGAAACAGTTTAACTATGTGCTCTGTGAAGAAGTACTTCCTTCAATCTGTCCTGAATCTCCACTAATCAGCTTTATGTGATGACCCCAAGTTCTAGTATTTGGCCTAGAAACAATTTTGCAGACAGTACAGTTGTCTTGGAAGCAGAATATTTGAATGATTGACTATTATGGGTGTGGGCGCAAGTGGTCTGCCGGAATCCTGGATCGAGACAGGTGCCCGCGGCACCCATATTTAACCACAAGGGTGATAGTTAGGTCACTTAGGGGTTTATGATAAACCAGTTAATTGCAAGTACCTTACAACAGGCTTCAAAGGTATATCTACATTTCTATTACAGTTCTTCTTCCTGGATAGCTATACTTCCCTAAACAATAAAACTGTTACTTTGTGTGATCCAATTATCCTCTTCAGGCCAATAAAAAGTGCGTGTTCAAAACCAAAGCAAGAAGTATTCCCTTCTTGTTTTGGTCTGGGTGCATCATCTTTTGTCTCCAGTTAAGTCATCCCCACCATCCCCGGGATTTGGCAGTGATCTGATCTGACCTAAGAGGGCTGGATGGAGAACAGATGCAGAATTCTCTCTGTCAGGATGCTACCAAGTCAAGTCTTGATTAGTGGGCTGCATCACTGACTATGACAAGTATGGCTGGGCAGGGACCCGCCCGATCTGACTTAGAAGCCGCTGCGCAACTTCCGATGCAGGCCCAAGTTGGCTCAGGCAGATTCGGGGGGGGGGGCGACCCACCTTGGCCTCAAACCCGAAGTGGGGTTTGGGTGGCAAACCCCACTTCAGGTCCCCACAGAAGCCCCCATGCAACCCCCAGCTCCTTACATGGGCCGCCGCTTCCTCTGCCACTGCCGCCGCCATCGCCTTCTCCATCGTCATGCCTCCGCCTTCTCCACTGCACTGCTGCCTCCACCTTCACCACCTTCTTCTTTGCTGCCACCACCGCTGCCTGCCACCTTTGCCATCTCCTGAGGCCTGGACATGCAGCGACTGGTCTTCTTCCAGGGAGTCACCATTTTTAAAATGGCAACCTCCTGGAAATTCCAGGCCTTAGGAGATGGCAGTGAAGGCGAAGGTGGCGTGGTGGCAGAGAAGGCAAAGAAGGTGGTGGCGTGGCAGCAGTGAGGAGAAGGTGGTGGTGGTAGGGATGGCAGAGAATTCTGTCACGGATCTCAGTGAGGCCGAATGCCAGTGCATTCGGCCCCCTGAAATCTGTGGCCGAACGGTGTGCCACCCCCCCGCCACCCCGCGGATCCTCCCCGGGACGAGACTTACCTGGGGGGATCTTCCAGGCGGCAGCGGCTCCGGCTTCAGCGGCGGCGGCGGCTGGTCTTCCAACCGGCCGCCGCTGCCGCCATTTGCAGTCTTGTCTTGTAAAAAAAACAACAATGACATGACAGGCTACGTAAAGATTTACATAGCTTATCATGGCTGGGTTAAACAAAAAACAAAAAAAAACGCATACGCAAATGGTGGCTATGGCCGCTGCCATTTGCTTTCCTTATGTTTGCCCATCTTAGTCTACGTAAATATTTACGTAGGCTATAACGGCGAAAATAAAGGGCAACGCAAATAGCGTAGCGGGCGCTATTTGCATCCCTTTTTGATTCGCCATTTTAGCCTACATAAATATTTATGTAGGCTAAAATGATGAATCAAAAAGGAAGCAAATAGCACCCGCTACGCTATTTGCGTTCCCCTTTCTTTTCGCCGTCATAGTCTACGTAAATATTTAAATTAGGGTTGGCGGAGAATTTCTCCACAAATCTTCGGGATGCCGAGTGCCGATGCATTCGGCCCCCTGAAAGTGCTGGGGAAATTCTCCGCCGGCCCCCCGCCCCCCCCCCCAGGATGGGACTTACCTTTGGCGAATGTCCCTCTCGGCGGTGGGTCCCGGCGGTGGTTCGGCAGCAGTTCAGCGGGGGCGGGGGCGGGGACGGCGGCCGGTCTCCCGACCGGCTGCCACCACCGCCATTGCAAAATAAAAAAGGAAAGTAAAAACAAAAAAACACACACCCGTGATAGGCTACGTAACGATTTACGTAGCCTATCACAGCTAGATTTCCAAAGTCAGCCGTGATAGGCTACATAAATCGTCACGTAGCCTATCACGGCTGACTTTGGGGGGGGGGAAAAAAAAGCACGTACGCAAATGGCGGCACCCATGGGGCACCGCCATTTGCGTTCCTTATTTTGGCGCGTCTAGTCTACGTAAAGATTTACGTAGACTACGGCGAAAATAAGGGCACGCTATTTGCGTCGTCCTTATTTTTGCCGTAGTCTACGTAAATCTTTACGTAGACTAGACGCGCCAAAATAAGGAACGCAAATGGCGGTCCCCATGGGAGCCGCCATTTGCGTACGCGCTCTTTTTTTTTTTTAAGTCACCTGTGATAGGCTACGTGACAATTTAAATAACCTATCATGGCTGACTTTGGAAATCTAGCCGTGATAGGCTACGTAAATCGTTACATAGCCTATCACGGGTGTGTTTGTGTGTGTTTTTGTTTTTACTTTTTTTTCGCGGCCGGGTAGACGGGGCGCTTCTACCCGGCCTGAATTTCGGCCGGGCGAGGTGGGGCGCCTCCCCCCCTCGCCTGAACTTCGGGGGGAGAAGCGAAGCGCCTCCCCCCCACCGCGAAGCAAACTGTGGGACGAGGTAAGTCCCTTTCGTCCATCCCTTATATTTATGTAGACTAAGAAGGCCAAAAATAAGGAACGCAAATGGCGGCGGCCATAGCCGCTGCCATTTGTGTACGCGGTTGTTTTTGTTTGTTTGTTTGTTTTACCCAGAGCCCTCCACGGCCAGAAATCCAGCTGCAGACGGCTCTGGTCTGGGCCTGGCCAGCTGCTCCGTGGAGCTGCTGCGGAGCACAGCAGGCCATGTAGGATTCCGGGGGGGAGGAACAGATCGCCTCCCCCCCCACCATCAACATAATCTGCAGAAAGGTAAGTGACTTTCATACATCCCTAGCTGGTGGTGGCAGCAGGGAAGACGGCACAGGTAAGGACCTGTAGGCACTGGGGCGGGGCGCTGGGCCAGGGGGGCTGGGCCAGGGGCTGAAGCTTCAAAGTTTACCAAGCGCTTTGGTAAGCCCCCGACCAGCTTCAGGCCACTTCGTTCCCCATCCTCTTCACCTCAGAAGGGGCACAAAGTGGCCCAAAGCAGCCCACTTTGACTTGGGGTTTGGGCATCTTGCCGAAGCAGTGCACAGCCCTAATGACAAGGTAAATAGATTTCTAGCTACGGAGCCACCTCTCATGTGAGAAAGCCATTTTTGTTCAAGGTAGAAGGTAGGGATGTCAGAGAATTCCACCACGGACTCCAGTGAGGCTGGATTCTCTAGAATTCAGCCCCCAGAATCCATGACAGAACAACATCCCCCCGCTGCCACCCCACAGAATCCCCCCAGGACGGAGCTTACCGGGTGGTGGATGCGGTGGTGGTAGTGGCAGCGGATGCAGTGGCAGCAGCTGCAGCTGGTCTCCTGGCCACTGCCAGGCTGCTGCATCCGCAAATGGTGGCCATCATAGCAGCCGCCATTTGCCTGGCTGCCTTTTTCCATAATAGGCTACGTAAATACTTACATAGCCTATCACAGCAAAGAACAGGGGTGCAAATGGTAGCTGCTACACCATTTGGACCCCTGCTCTTTGCTGTAATAGGCTACGTAAGTATTTACATAGCCTATCATGGCAAAAGGCAGCCACGGAAATGGCGTAGCAGCCGCCATTTGCATGGCTACCTTTTGTCATGCTAGGCTATACTTACGTAGTCTATCATGGCTTGGCAGGGATGCAAATGGCGGCCACAGTGGCCCAGCAGTGGTCAGAATTCCGGCTGTGGCCAGCCTGGCTGGCAGCTCTGCAGAGTTGGCCAGGGAGGATTCCAGGGGGGAGGGCTGGAGAGCCTCCACCCCAACACGGATGCCCCGGAACGGACGAGTGAGTCGGATTCATACATCCCTAGTAGAAGGAAGGAACCTACATTTTAGTGGGTTGTCAGCCCCATGACTTTGCTGGCAGACTTGGGATGACCTTAAAAATTAGCATACTTTTCTTGCAATTATTGCACTGGCAGTAACAATACATACATACATATTTTTCAGCATGCTGCCATGGACAGTGCTGGAGAAGAACATCTATTTGTTAAGAATTCTTAATTCAGTCTATAGTAGGGATGTGTGTACAAGCAAAACTCAAGTTTGTTGAAGTTCTCCAGATTCCTCCTCAAAGCTCATTCCATCTTGTGTCTGTATCAGATTGCAATCTTTTCGCATAATTTTTTTTTGTGTTTTTGTTCCAAAGGAATACACCAGTTGTGTGTGCATCTTTGTAATGTATGCATTCTTCTCCAGTTGACTGAAGGATTTGTGTGCACATTTTTCAAAAGTCCAGATTTTTATGTGCTTTTTTTTCAAATATACACATGCTGTTGAACACATTTATTGTTGTTCTGTGAATGAGGTCAGAAATGGTCAGAAAGCAAGGTCAGAAATGTATGGACTTCAACCACAGATGGTGTTTGAGTCCACGTTCAAGTCTGGAAGGTGCAAACTGGGCAAAACCTTGATGAAAACTGAACTGAAACAAATTTCTAATAAATCCCTAGTCTATATGCAGCAGGAGTTCCCAATGCTTGGTTTTGCTGGCTGCCCTTCTCAGACTTTCTGTGAGTCCCTAATTTGAAGACACAAAACTACTATAACATGCTGTCAGGCACTCTGACCAACCAGGACTCACTCCTCCCCAGTGCTGCAGTGGAGACAGGCTCACAGGGACACAGTGCCAGCCCTGCTTTCTTAGCAGGTACAATGACATCAACTGCCCCCACCACCACCCCTCAAACTTCCCTGTTCCCTTTGAGCTGGCAAATGGGCCAGCATCCTCCACCACACTTGAAGGCCACAGACTATCTTAGAGGGCATAGGGCAGCCCATGTGGCCCACAGCTCTCTCCTTCACCACTCTGCTGCCACCTCCCAGCACCTGCTGCCTGAGGCAACTGCCTCACCCCGCTTAATGCTAGGGCCGGCCCTGCTAACCTGGATGACAACTCCAAACAGTCTAATGCTACTTTCCCATGCTTATCTTGTCTTGCCTGCCTGTTGTTGTTGTTTTGTTATGTAGTTTTAAATATCTTTATCTTTCCATCCTCCTGAGTTCTTGTTCCAGGAATTCTGTTTGTTCCCTGCCTGCCTGTTCTAGGGCTTGTCTCATTTCACTTCACTTCAAAGTTTTGGTCAGCTCTGTAGGGGACAGGGATGAAGTGGACATTTCAGGGGGAAAAAAAGATTTATGGAGGGGCAAAATGATTTGGGAGGGCCAGGGGGGAGCTGACATTCCTCCCACACACACACACACATGCACCACTTCTTCTTTTCTTTTAAAGCTATTTTTCCCCAAACTTATTTGTAAAGCTGCCAGCTTCCCCAGTGGCTTCAACAGTGCAGCTGCATGTCTCACTGCCTCTGGGAAAGATGCTAATGTGCATAGAAGGAAGGGTGGCAGAAGCAGCCAGACTCTGTGCCATGTGCATAGTGTGCATAGAAGAAAAGGTGGCAGAAGCAGCCACACTGTGTGTTGTATGCATAGTGTGCATAGAAGGAAGGGTGGCAGAAGCAGCCACATTATGCATCATGTGCATAGTGTGCATAGAAGGAAGGGGGGCAGAAGCAGCCACATTATGTGTCATATGCATAGTGTGCATAGAAGGAAGGGGGGCAGAATCAGACACACTGTATTCCATGTGCATAGTGTGCATAGAAGGAAGGGTGGCAGAATCAGACACACTGCCATGTGCATAGTGTGCATAGAAGGAAGGGTGATGGAAGCAGCCACATTATGTACTGTGTGCATAGAAGAAAAGGTGGTGGAAGTAGCCACACTGTGTCATGTGCATAGTGTGCATAGAAGGAAGGGTGGTGGAAGCAACCACAACTCTGCAGGTGCTGCAGCACTATCAGAATCATCAGCAAAGTCAGCTGCTTTTTGTTGTTGTTTTTAAGAAGGGGTAAAACAAGAGAAAGGGAAAAAATAGCTTTCAGAGAAAGAAGACAACCATTTATGCCTGCAAAATTGCTCTATTTACAGCCATGATTTTGTGCGAAGCACGATTTCCATAAATATGGATACCCACAATTTTGCACAAAATTGTGTCTTGAAGATTTTTTAAAATGTCACAAGTTCTCACCGGGCATCCACAGACCACAGACCATCTGGTGGCTTAGTCCATGCTCCTGCCAGGTTCAGGCAACCGGTGAGAGTCCGGCGAGCAGAGCACAAACAGGATGCAGGGAAGTTTGCCCATCCCTACTGACAACCAATCCATCCGTTCTGCCAAACACGTTGCATACCTCTTGGTAGGTTATACCACCTCAAACAGCAGAATGGAAAATCACAACTTTGAATGTACTCTCCATATAAAAAGATCTTGCTGTTCATTGAAAGCTAGCATGTCAGGGAGATTGATCCTAGCCTAGCTTTTTACCTAATGTGCTCCATTTCTGTATGCAAAGGTATTTTGTTTTAATGTACATTCATACTTCAGGAGCAAAGTGAGACCATCCAGCAAGAGTGACATTATGTGATTCTGCTGGTCATGTTGCTCACTTCTGATCTGAACAAGATTTCTGGTACTGAATCTGCAGTTATTACTCATGCCCCTCCTTGATCTTGTCTTGATTTATGGGGTACAATGCTTTGCGATGTTCAGCTGAAAGTAAGCAGTCTCAGGAGGGCACAAGAGCCAGAAATGAACGGCTGTACCCTGCTTTCAGGATCAGAATGCTACAAATTGCCATTGCTTGAACCATCAGCAGCTATCCTATGTCCATAGCAACTAACTAGACAGTACCCAATCACCAACTATGTTTACTGATTTTCTACATGAAATCAATCAAGTCTGCAGGACCATGCCTCAGGCCATTTTTCGTGACATGTGAAAGTTATAGGATAGGGGAGCATTTGATATGGGTTGTAATTATCCAGACTCGAATTTAGACCAGGCGGCATGGTTTACATCTTCTTACTTTTGCACTGCGAGATGAGTTAAGCCTCAGATAAAATTGACTTGAAATTTATAGCATGCAGGTATCTTGGGCTGGCATCTCCGGCAACATAGTTGAGTCAACTCCTAACACAATATTGGGACAATAGTTCAGTATTGATTCTTAGACTGTCACCTCCTGATTTACCAGCAGTGCTCCCTGAAATGCTGGGAATCTTTCTACAGGTCTCTTTCAAAGTGACTGTATGTCAGCATTAAGCTGCATTGATGCAATATGTGTATCCTCTAAAAGTCTTCCTTTTCGAATTAAAAGCCTTGAGACTGCTCTATATTTTTCTCTTGACCCCCCTTCTCCCCCACAAGCACAAAAGCTGCACACATATTAAAAATCATTAAGAGTGATAAAACGTAGGGTCCAGGTGATGAGTGATGTACAGTGTTATTGGAATTTGCCTGTATGTTTCTAATTAAAGCCCTGCCTTTAAAAACAAATATATAAATCCCAGCATTCTATCACAATCTTCAGCTTTCAGATGCAAAGCATTTGAAATGTACATCACAGCTGAATTTCTAACACAATGCCAAATGTACAAAAGAGGAAGGAAAATGACTTCATGCCTTTAAACCAAAATAATGAAGGCTCTACACTCAATGGTAAGAAATTCTAAGCCAGATCCCCATATGTCATAAATTAAGCATATGTGAGAATGGGGAAATACCTAGTTGCCTGAGAATACAAAAAGTCACCATTCAAGAAACTGAGTGCCTTACTAGATGAATAAGAAGAGGGACCTGGGAAGCATGAATGTGGTTACCAACTGCATACAAAGTCCAGTTGCAATGTGTTGTTCTGGTATTGGGTCTTCAACTTGTCTTCAGTGCCACTCTATTGTACTGAAGAATTAACTTTCTGCTTCTCTCTCCCTTTTGTAGAATAAAATAATAGTCTTGGAAGATGTTCCAGGATATCACCTTCATCTCCTGATCATGCTGTCTCTTTCGGACATCGTCTGACAAGTAGAGATGTGTGAACCCATCCCTGTCTGGATTTTGCGGGCTCTCGCCCAGCCCATGCACCCGCTCGCAGATCCCCAGACCATGCTTGAGCCCCTCCCATGCTCAGCGAACAGCTTGCACTCACCCCAGAGGCCTCTTCATGCTCCATAGTCACCATTTTTTGAAAAATAAAATGGTGGTCTCAAAAAAGTGCGTATTTCCGCATGTGTGAAAATGCGTATTTTTGCAAATGCACATATCTGTGTGCGTGCGAAACTGAAAATGCACATTTTCACAAAGGCAAATACGTGCATTAGCTAAATCCGCATTTTTACAATTGCCTTTTTGTTTTTTCAAAAAATGGCAACCATGGAGCTTTATGAGGTCAGTGTGGCAAATGCGGGCAGGGGCTCAATGAGCAGGGCTCGGGGGCGTGGGCAGGGGGGGTTCTGCCAGATTCCAGGATGGAAACGGGTGCCTCCACCATCCCTACTGACAAGACATTTCTTTAGATCAGGGGTGCAGAACCTCATGCCTGGAATCCCAGTCTGGACTTCTGGGGTTCCCTACATGGCACTGCTGTCTTCCCCTGGCCCCATCCCCATTCTTACACTCATCAATCATTTGTTGGTTTTCTGGCTTTTATGTACTTTCCCCCATTTTAAAAGTTTAAAAGGTCTCTCTCTGGTAGGGATAGCGGAGAATTCTGCCACGGATTTCAGTGAGGCCGAATGCACTGGCATTTGGCCCCCCGAAATCCATGGTGGAACAGCCTGCCCCCCCGCCCCCCGCAAATTCCCCCCGGGATGATGCTTACCTGGGGCGGATGTTCTGGACAGCGCCAGCTCCGGTGGCGGCTCCGGCAGTGGCGGCTGCTGGTCTTTTGACCGGCTGCCACAGCCGCCATTTGTGTCTGCTGTTTGCCATGATAGGCTATGTAAGTATTTACATAGCCTATCATGGCAAGCAAAAAACAAAACAAAACAGCGTACACAAATGGAGGCAGCTATGGCGGCCGCCATTTGCGTTCCCTATTTTTCGCCGTTTTAGCCTACGTAAATATTTACGTAGGCTATTACGGTGAAAAAAAAGGGGAATGCAAATAGTGTAGTGGGCACTATTTGCGTTCACCTTTTTTCATCGTAATAGCCTACGTAAATATTTACGTAGGCTAAAACAGCGAAAAATAGGGAATGCAAATGGTGGCCGCCATAGCCACCGCCATTTGCGTACACTGTTTTGTTTTTGTTTTTTGTTTTATGCCTGCCGTGATAGGCTAAGTAAATACTTACGTAGCCTATCACAGCAGCCTGTCTGGATGCAAATGGCGGCCACTACGGCGGCCGCCATTTGCATCCACACCAGCCAGTCCGCGGCCAGAACTCCGGCTGCGGACAGCCCTGGCCGGCTGCTCTGCGGAGCCGCCACAGAGCGGAGCCAGCCAGGCAGGATTCTGGCGGGGAGGACCGGATCACCTCCCCCCCCGGCGAGGATTCTGGGGGGAGGGACAGAGCGCCTCCCCCCCACCGCGAATCACATCCGCGAAAAGGTAAGTGACTTTCGTACATCCCTACTCTCTAGTTACAAGCAGTAAGAGCTTAAAGCTAAAATATGCTGGTATTTTTGGTCTTTTGGCCTCACCCTCTTTGCCTTCATCCCTACCCAACAGTGGGTTGTGCCCCCCACTCAAGAGCTTCTCTGAAATGGAATTCAACCATGGGGCTGAAAGAGGTTCAACATGCCTGCTTTAGATAGTGAGTTGCATCAAACCTCTTTATTCCTCTAACAGTTCTTTTAGAGCATCTCTACACCAGCCTAAAATCCTGCATTTAAAACAAGGCTTTCTGCTTCTGTTTTTAATGCAGAATCATGATGGACTCCCTTTACACATGCTTCTTTTGCCCTTTCCTTCCTCCTTTCCCGCCTTATCTGAGTCTTCCCTATGTTTCATTATACAGCCACTAGATGGAGCTGTGTCCTAGCTCCTCTTATTGTGGGTTTTCCTCTTTTCATGAGGGAATTCAAGCAGAACTCAAGCCCTGTAATTTGATAGCTCATTATCACCCATCATTTAAAAAATGGAATAGAGGTCATTTAGTTAGGGAAATGCCCTGGAGGTTGACGATATCATCTAAAGGACCCACAAACTTTGTTGAGTGAGCAATCTCAATAGCAGGATAAAAGCTCCATGTGAGGTAGCCCTTAAGCTCAGCTCTTTCTTAACCCTGCCCCCTTTCTAGGTCTCTGCTTCCTAGATGCCAGAAGCTGCTGGGAAAAGTAGTACTCCAGGAACTACAGATCAGATTAAAGTTCCATGAAGCTCAGCATCCTGTTTCTCACATTAGCCAACCAGATGACTCTGTGAAGCCCACAAGCAGGCCATGAAGATGTGTTCCCAGAATCAGAGCCTGCATGCTGTCATGGCCTTCAAAGCTAGATCAGTTACAAGAAAAGCTTACATGTGCTCTTCCATGGCTCGTGGATCAATGGGGGAAAGCAATCAATAGGGAAATCTGCCAATCTGGATAAAGGGGTGTGGCCAATGTTGGATGGGGTTACATTCACCCTGAAGGATCAGGTGCACAATTTGGGAGAGTCTCCTGCACTTGACACCATTGATGGAGGTGAAGATGGCATTGGTAGCCAGAAATGCCTTTTATCAGGCCAGTTGCACCCCTCTCTGGAGAAAGCAGACCTTGCCACAGTTAAATATGCACTAGTTACAACTAGGGATGGGAGAATTAACAAGGTTTGAGATTGTCAAGTTCCTCCTGTTTTCACCTCCAAGCTCGATATATCTCTTTTACACTCCTGAACGTGATCTTTTTAAATTTCTTTTTGAACAAAAAAAGTGTGGATTTTGGTGAGCAGTTTTGAAATGTGCACTTTCCCCCCGAAGACTAAAGTGTGAAAGTTTTTTTTTTTTTTAGTAGCCTTTTCAAATGCAGTCACAAGAACTTTCAGGTTTTCCTGGAAAATTGCACTCCTGTTCATGTTCAGTGTGTTGAGTGTGGCAGATTCTAGGGGTGTCAGAGAATTTCTCGCCGAAACTTCGGGGGGCCGAGTGCCAATGTATTCGGCCCCCGAAGTAGTTTCAGGGAGAAATTCTCCGCACCCCCCTGCCCCCCACACCCCCCCCCCGGGATGGGACTTACCTTTCCCGAATGTCGCTCCTGGTGGCGGGTCGCAGCGGCGGTTTGGCAGGGCTTCGACAGGGGCGGGGGCGGCAGCCAGTCTTTCGACCGGCTGCCGCCGCCGCCATTCCAAGAAAAGTAAAAAAAAAAAACGCCCCCGTGATAGGCTACGTGACGATTAACGTAGCCTATCACGGCTAGATCTGCAAAGTCAGCCGTGATAGGCTACGTAAATCGTCACGTAGCCTATCACAGGTGACTTAAAAAAAAAAAGCGCGTACGGCTAATGGCGGCCCCCATAGGGAGCCGCCATTCGCGTTCCTTATTTGGTCGCTGTAGTCTACGTAAAGATTTACGTAGACTACGGCGAAAATAAGGGCAACGCTATTTGCGTTGCCCTTATTTTCGCCGTAGTCTACGTAAATCTTTACGTAGACTACAGCGACCAAATAAGGAATGCGAATGGCGGCTCCCTATGGGGGCCGCCATTTGCATACGCGCTTTTTTTTTTTTTTAAGTCACCCGTGATAGGCTACGTGACGATTAACGTAGCCTATCATGGCTGACTTTGCAGATCTAGCTGTGATAGGCTACGTAAATCGTCACGTAGCCTATCACAGGGGCGTTTTTTTTTTAACTTTTTATTTCGCGGCCGGGCGAGGCAAGGCGCCTCCCCCCCGGCCTGAATTTTGGCCAGGTGAGGCGAGGCGCCTCCCCCCCAGCCTGAATTTCGGGGGAAGAAGTGAAGCGCCTCCCCCCCACCGCGAAGCAAGCTGCGAGACGAGGTAAGTGACTTTCGAGCACTCCTAGATTCAAAGTAAAAAGGAAGCCAAATGAAATTCGCACACATCCCTCACTACTTTCTGACTGGAGTAATGTAATGTTCTCCCTGGACTTTTCACCTCAAGAACTCCCATGACCGGTTTGGCATCTGTGGTTTGCAAACTTAAAATTACTCCGTGCGGTAGGATTTTGGAGACACAGTTCCAAACTAGGGTTGGCAGAGAATTTCTCCCCGAAACTTCGGGGGGCCGAGCGCCAACGTGTTTGGCCACCCAAACAAGTTTCGGGGAGTAATCCTCCAGACCCCCCCCCGCACCCCGCACCCCCCCTGGGACGGGACTTACCTTCGCCGAATGTCCCTCCCGGCGGCGGGTCCGGCCAGCGGTTCGGCGGGTGTTCGAGCGGGGCGGGAGCGGCAGCCGGTCTTTTGACCGGCTGCCGCCGCCACCATTTCAATAAAACAAAAAAAAAAAGTAGCCTGATAGGCTACGTGACGATTCACGTAGCCTATCACGGCTAGATTTGCAAAGTCAGCCGTGATAGGCTACGTCAATCGTCACGTAGCCTATCACGGGTGACTTTAAAAAAAAAAAGTGTGTACGGATAATGGCAGCCCCCATAGTGAGCCGCCATTCACGTTCCTTATTTAGTCGCTGTAGTCGACGTAAATGTTTACGTAGACTACAGCGACCAAATAAGGAACGGGAATGGCGGCTCCCTATGGGGGCCGCCATTAGCGTACGCGCTTTTTTTTTTTAAAGTCACCCGTGATAGGCTATGTGACGATTGACGTAGCCTATCACGGCTGACTTTGCAGATCTAGCCGTGATAGGCTACGTGAATTGCCACGTAGCCTATCAGAGGGCGTTTTTTGTTTTTAACTTTCCCGTTCGCGGCCGGGTGAGGCGGGAAGCCTCCTCCCCGGCTTGAACTTCGCGGGGGGAGCAGCGAAGCGCCTCCCCCCCACCGCGAACAAGCTTCAAGAAAAGGTAAGTGACTTTCGTCCACCCCTATACCAAACAGATAGATGTTTTGTTTGTCTTTGAACACTTATTCATTGCACAAATGGCACCTCACTTCCCTGAGTTCTAGAGGCATGCGTGATCTCAAGGTCTTCAGGGTTCTTGTCATATCGGCATAAAAGTCCCCAGAAGAACAATATCTTTAACCCTTCTTAATTATTTAATGGCTTTTACCTTTATTTTTACTACGCTCTCGAGTAAGTGGAGTTACTCATCAGTTAACACTACTTCTCCCTATACCATCGTATTATTTAAATATGAATTTGGATCATGCCTCTATCTTCCCCTCACAGAATCTGCTTTTAATATTTCCCTTAATATAGAACCTAAATTATTTTGGGGTAATCTATGTCAAGATTAAGTTTAATACATTTAATTGATCTAAGTGGTTTTTATCCTCCTTAATATGACAAATCTCTTGTGTGAAATATTCTTCCTTAATGATCAACATAAAATAGATAGAGTTCATTTTTAATGCAAGTACAAGATTTGAATTAATTCATAGTTGGGGCATAGTTATTAAACTGTTTCAGATATATATGTACACATATATAAGAGAGGGCCTCTTCTGTATAAACAAAAAGACCCACGCAAATCTAATGCTTGCTTTTAAATGTTTTAAGTTATATCTTACACACCTACACACAGAGATGGTCCCAAATACTCCCACATGCATTAAATCAGCTGGGGGTTGGGGTGGGGAGTAAGTATCTTGATACAACTTCCAAATAGTTGTAGATCTAAATAAATTGGCAAGGGAAGATAAGACATAAAATTCAACGGACTAAGCTAGGTAGATAATATAAGTAGTGCTGTGCTAAAGATTTCTCCCACTTTTTTTTCAACCATTCTTATTAAATCTGATAAAAATAAATTGCTTTTGAAAAGAAATTCAAAGGAGAAGAAAATTTGGAGAAATTCTCAGGGGTTGGGGTGCTGTGCTTACCTTACTTATGAGGTGGCTGAGAAGTGTGCATGAATGTCCTGTCTGTCGTCGTACAATACTCTCTGTGGCAGCCTGTAGCCTCCTCAGCTTTTTCACACTTCAATTAAAGCCACCATGAGGAAGACATCATGAGATAATTCCTCCCATGGGGCTTTTTTCAGTTCAGGAAGTGCAGGTGGCCTGGGAGGCTGCGGAACAATGGAAAGATGTGTAAGAGAGAGAGAGAAAACACACACAGCACCTTTGGCCACCTCACACTGATTAGGAACCCTCAAAAACCAAAAGAAGCCAAAATCCTTCCTCAGAAAAGTGGAAGCCTCAACACAGTTGACGCTGTTGCCCCCTACAGAAGCAGTGCAATAAACTATAAACCCTTAGGCCGGGGGGGGGGGAGAACCTGTGCTACAGTCCCTGCCAATAGTGAGCTGCCTCTGTGAGGAACATTTGGATAATTTCTTCTCCCCTAGGAGAAATTCGGTGACCCCCGTCCCCTGTTTCTCTGCCCACAAATAGGCTGGAGAATTTTGAGAAGCCCTTTGTGCCCAGCTCTAAAATCAAATGACGCATGGCATGTGAACAAGCCCTGAGAACTACAACAATTATCTCTCTAATACAGGGGCGCAGAACCGCAGGCCTGGGGTCCCAATCTGGCCCTCTGGGATTCCCCAAGAGGCCCCACCTCCTTCCCCTGTCCCCCTCCCCTCCCCCAAGCATGGCTTGTTCGGTGATTTCCCAACTTTGAGGCGGTTTTTTCCCCCTATTCTAACAGGTTGAAATGCCTCTCCTAAGGCTTAGTTACTGGCAGTTGGAGCTTTAAGGTAAAATATTCTGCTATTTTTGCCACACCGCTTTCACCTTTGGCCTGCGCAGTTTTGCCTTCAGCCCCACCAACCACTAGATTGTGGTGGCCCCCTAGAGTTTTTCTGAAATGGATTTCAGCCCTGGGGATGAAAGAGGTTCTACACCCCTGGTCTAACAGAACTCAGCACTTTAGGGAATTTGGGATTCACAAATCTAGCAGAAAGCATTGTATGACTTAATGATGGCTGCCTATGGATCTGTACATGAGATGGCTCACTGGTCTGTTATGCTTGAAATCTAACTATAACCATGCTCCTGATCATTTGAAGGTAGGGATGTATGAAACCACTTACCTGTTTCGTAAGTGGCATCCGGGGGGGGGAAGGCGCGACATCCAGCTGCAGCAAGCTGCCACCATTTACGTCCCTTCGGGCCTTCGCTGAGCCATGATAGGCTCATGGCGGCTGGTGTAGCGGCCGCCATTTGTGGATGCAGCCTGACTGGCAGCAGCTGGAGCAACCGCCACCGGAGCCGCCGCCGGAGTCACAGCCAGGTAGGCTCCGTTCTGCGGGGCTTCCACAGGGTGGTGGGGCAGGTTGCTGGAATTCGGCCTCCCTGGGATCCGTGGCGGAATTCTCAGACATCGCTACTTTGAAGGAAAATATCACCTCTAGTAAGTTGTTGTTTTACCTCCAGTTAGCCAGGCAGAAGAGCAGGAAGATACAGCTGAAGAATATGTTCTTCCTATGGATAAATTTGGTGAAATGCTGTGCCCCTCCCCTTTAATTGTCCACAAATGGGGGGGATTTCAAGGTGTGGTGGTGGGGGCGGCGGAAGGTGCAGCGGTGGGGGCAGCAGTTGCGGCAGTAGTTGGGGCAGGGGCAGGGGGGCGGGGGGGCAGCGGCAGCTGGTCTCCTGGCCAGCCGCGGCTGGGTGCAGAGTACGCAAATGGCGGCAGCTATGGCGGCTGCCATTTGCGTTCGCTATTTTTAGCCTTTCTAGCCTACATAAATATTTACGTAGGCTAGAACGGCGAAAAATAGCGAACGCAAATGGCGGCCACCATAGCCACCGCCATTTGCGTACACATTTTTTTTACTTTGCTGTGATAGGCTACGTAAATATTTACATAGCCTATCATGGCTGACTTTGCAGATCTAGCCGTGATAGGCTACGTTAATCGTCACGTAGCCTATCACGGGGGCGTTTTTTAAAAAAACAAAAAAACTTTCGAGTTCGCGGCTGGGCGAGGTGGGAAGCCTCCTCCCCAGCCTGAACTTCGGCCAGGGCGAGGCGGGAAGCCTCCCCCCGGCCTGAATTTCAGCAGGGGCAAGGCGGCAAGCCTCCCCCCCCGGCCTGAACTTCGCGGGGGGAGCAGCGAAGCGCCTTCCCCCCACCGCGAACAACCTTCGACGAAAGGTAAGGGACTTTCGTCCACTCCTACACATCACAAACTTAGAAATATATGGACTTTGATCACAGATTGCATCCGAGTTGTGTTTGGTCCAGAAGGTGCGAACTGGTTAATTCCTGAACAAAAACAAACTGAAAAGAATTTCTCATGCATCTAGGGATGTATGAAAGTCACTTACCTTTTCGCAGGGGTGATTCGCGGTGGGGGGGAGGTGCTTCGCTTCTCCCCCCGAAGTTCAGGCGAGGGGGGGGAGGTGCCCTGCCTCGCCTGGCCGAAATTCAGGCCAGGGAGAAGCGCCCCGTCTCCCTGGCCGCGAAAGAAAAAGTGGGGGGGAAACCGTGATAGGCTACGTAACAATTTACGTAGCCTATCACGGCTAGATTTCCAAAGTCAGCCGTGATAGGCTACGTTAATCGTCACATAGCCTATCATGGGTGACTTTGGGGGAAAAAAAAAAGCGCGTATGCAAATGGCTGCGGCCCATGGGCGCTGCCATTTGCTTTCCTTATTTTGGCACGTCTAGTCTACATAAAGATTTAAGTAGACTACGGCGAAAATAAGGGAACGCTATTTGCGTTGCCCTTATTTTCGCCATAGTCTACGTAAATCTTTACGTAGACTACCAGGACCAAATAAGGAACGCAAGTGGCGGTGCCATTTGCGTACGCGCTTTTTTCCCCCCGAATGTCACCTGTGATAGGCTACGTGACGATTTACGTAGCCTATCACGGCTGACTTTGGAAATCTAGCCGTGATAGGCTACGTAAATCATCACATAGCCTATCACGTGTGTGTGTGTGTGTGTTTACTTTTTTATTTTGTAATCGCGGCGGTGGCCGCCGCCCCCGCCCCCGACGAAACGCCGCCAAAACGCCGCTGGGACCTGCCGCCGAGAGGGACATTCGGCCACGATAAGTCCCATCCTGGGGGGGGGGGCGGGGGGCCGGCGGAGAATTTCCCCAACACTTTCGGGGGGCTGAATGCCTCAGTGCTCGGCCTTCCCATGATGCATCCCTACTCATCACTGGGACATCCTGCCTTCAGCACCATTTTATGAAGGGTTATCGGGTTGCCTGATACACTCTTTGGCAGCTTCAGTATTCTGTGTACCAGGCACTTAACTCCCCTTTATCCTAGTACAGCACCTGTCTCTATCTCTCTGTCTCTCTCTTTAATCCTGGCCCACCAAAAGCACCCATAGCCTGAATGTATGATCTCTGAAGATAGAGGTCAGTAAGCTTGTTGAATTAGGTGGAATTAGGGATGTACAAAAGACCCACCTTCCATTCTGGGGGGGATGTGGGGGGGAGGTGATCTGTCCCTCCCCCAGAATCCTCCCCGCCAGCTCCGCAGTGATTCCACAGAGCCACCGGACCGCTCCGTAGCTGCAGCGATACGGCCGCCATTGCCATATCACTGGCTGAGGCTGGGTGACCGTAAATGGCATCTGCTAGCCTATCGCTTGAAAAACCACAGACGCAAATGGCATCCGCTAAGCCATTTGCAGCTGCAAAGGTCTTAGTTTAAGCTAAATGCAGCCATTTATGGATCTGCATCTGGAGTCACTCAGCCTCAGCCAGCGGTACAGCAAAGGTGGCTGTATCGCTGGAGCTACAGAGCCAGCAGTGAGGAGGATCCTGCTGGGGAGGATTCCTCAGGGAGGCTGAGGTAAGTGCTCTGTTCCTCCACAGACTCCGGAGGCCAGATTCTTTTGAATCCGGCTTCAGCGGGGTCCATGGAGGAATTCTTTTCCATCCCTAGGTGGAATCCCTTCTGTCCTCGCATTGGCCTCTGTAAAAACCGTCCTGGTTCTGCTGTGAACCTGGCTACAGCCATTTGCATTTGCTTTATTTATTTATTTATTTATTTATTTATTTATTTACAATATTTATATACCACTCCACAGCAAACAATTTCAGAGTGGTGAACAACAAAGATAAAAGAATAAAACACCATGTTAAAACAATTAAAACATTTTAAAAGAAACAAATTGTGAACTTAATAAACGGTACTGGACATTCAAGGAAGGCCTCTCGAAATAACCATGTCTCCAGGAGATACTGAAAGCAACACAACATTGTCACCTCCCTGACCTCCAAAGGCAGGGAGTTCCACTGGAAGGGGGCCACCACACTGAAGACTCTTTCTTGGTGAACTACTCCAGCTGGGTCATAGGTCCATGTGGAACCATGCCCTCTGATGACCTCAGTGACTGGGCAGGTTGGTAAAGAAGAAGGCTCTCCCTGAGGTATCCTGGTCCCAGGTTGTTTAGGGCTTTATACACTAGTACTAATACCTTAAATTTGACCTGGGAGTGAATAGGCAGCCAGTGCAGTTCCCTCAGCAAAGGAGCTGCATGCTGAAAAGGGGCAGCTCTTGACAACAGCTGAGCTGCTGCATTCTGCATTAACTCCAGCTTCTGGACCAGGCTTAAGGGCAGCCCCACATACAGTGCATTGCAGTAATCCAGTCTTGAGGTTGCTAATGCCTGTACCACTGTGGCCCAAGCTATCCCTGTCCAGGAGAGGCCTAGGAATGGATGTATCTGTCAGTTTCACTTTCTCCCACATTTGATTTTTTAAAACATCTCAAGTTCTTTCTGTCCTGTGTATGACAAAATTTGCCAATCATGGTACATTCTTATTAAAAAAAATAAACTGAACTAAATTCTCACCCATCTGAACTGGCCAAATTGAATAGGTACAGCATGGAGAGGGCTGTATTGTGCCTACCTGTCATGTAGCTGCTAAAGATCAGGAGCCCATCAGAAAAGAAGAGGTGGCAACCCCAGTTCAGCACTACAAACATGGCTGAATAGGGATTCAAAGCCAGAGTATGAAGACCTAAACACTCAAAGACCTCTGCCTGGATGGCTGAATCCATCCATTTTGCTTTATCCCACATTTAAATTGTTTAAAGAAGGATGCAGACACTTTAAGAAGGATGCAGACAAACTGGAAGGAGTTCAGAGGAGGGCAACGAAGATGATCAGGGGACTGGAAACATAGCCCTATGAGGACAGACTGAAAGAACTGGGTATGTTTAGCCTGAGAAGAGAAGACTGAGGAGAGATATGATAGCTCTTTTCAAGTACTTGAAAGGTTGTCACAGAAAAGAAGGCCACGATCTCTTCTCGATCATCCCAGAGTGCAGGACAAGGAATAATGTCCCAAGCAACAGGAAGCTAGATTCTGGCTGAACATCAGGAAAAACTTCCTGACTGTCAGAGCAATGCGACAATGGAACCAATTCCCTAGGGAACCCACACTGGAGGCATTCAAGATGAGGCTGGACAGCCACTTGTCAGGGATGCTCTGGGTTCCTGCACTGAGCAGGGGGTTGGACTCGATGCTCTTGTAGGACCCTTCCAACCCTATTATTCTATGATTCTAAATCTCAAGGTCTTTTTGCCCAGTTTATGAAGAAATGTGTGAATCTTGGTAAAGCCTTATGAAAAAAAAAATAATTGAAACATGATAAGACAAACATTTATAAGACCAAATTTTCACGAGACAAAATTCTCACCCAGCCAGCCTTAATAATACTGCCATGGAGAGGGAAGGGGAGCATCAGGCATCCAATCACTGCACTGAGATGCTTCTGACCTGGCTGCGTTTACTTTAGGGATGGCAGAGAATTCCGCCACGGATCTCGGTGAGGCCGAATGCCAGTGCATTCGGCCCCCCGAACTCCGTGGCGGAATGGCCTGCCACCCCCCTGCCCCCCCACAGATCCCCCCCGGGACGAGACTTACCTGGGGCGGATCTTCCGGGCTGCAGCAGCTCCGGCAGTGGCTTCGGCGGCGGCGGCTGCAGCGGCTGGTCTTCTGACCGGCTGCCGCCACCGCTGCCATTTCCAGTCTTGTTAAAAAAAAAGATGTGATAGGCTACGTAAATCTTTACGTAGCCTATCATGGCTGGGTGGGTTAAAAAAAAAAATGCTTACACAAATGGCGGCGGCTATGGCCGCCGCCATTTGCGTTCCTTATTTTTCGCCGTTTTAGCCTATGTAAATATTTATGTAGGCTAAAACGGTTAATCAAAAAGGGACACAAATAGCGCCCACTATGTTATTTGCGTTCCCCTTTATTTTTGCCATCATAGTCCACATAAATATTTACGTAGATTCAGACGGCCAAAAATAAGGAACGCAAATGGCGGCGACCGTAGCCGCCGCCATTTTCGTATGCAGGTTGTTGTTGTTTTTTTCCCCAGAGCCCTCTGCGGCCAGAAATCTGGCTGCGGACGGCTCTGGCCTGGCTGGGCCTGGCCGGCTGCTCCGTGGAGCTGCTGCGGAGCACAGCTGGCCATCGAGGATTCTGGGGGGAGGAACGGAACGTCTCCCCCCCCACCATCAACATAATCCACGAAAGGTAAGTCACTTTCGTACATCCCTAGTTTACTTCCAGTTGGGCTGGCTGCCGCATGGGGCAGAGGCAGTCACCAATGAAGCCCAAACTACCACATTAAAAACAGCTACAACAATAATCAAATGCTTTGTCTAAAAATAATAATACTGAGGAGTATGCATAAGAATGATTAGAAACGATTTTTTTAAATCCTAAAATTGAAGAATAAAGTGTGTGTGTATTTGTGTGTGCAAGACAGACAGCAATCAAGCAGGAATTTGTCCGAAAAATAAAGGAAAACTACTGCCTTATATTTTCAGGGAAAGTTATGCAATGGCCAGTGCCACTTTCTATTTCGGTTTTGGCAGGAATTAAAAAAAAAACTTTCTGACTATGATGAGAGAGAACTCTACCTTGAAGAGTCACTTCCATTATTCCATGTTGCTCTCCCAGATCTACACTCACACACACACACACACACACATATGCTTAGGCATAGATAATATTTTGCAACAAACCGTTGATTTCAGTTAAGAGGAAGTGATGCTCTCTCTCTCTCTCTCTCTCTCTTTCTCTTTTATGGTGGTGGTTTCTGTAGAAGGCTTTCCTCTTTGTCCTCTCCTATCTGCAGGGTATTGACAGCTCTGACAAGACTTTGATTATCTAGTCAGCGGGAGCCCGAAACTTGTCACTTGTCAGGTGTGAGCTGACAAGTCAGGCAGCTGATGAAACAATTGGAAGGAGGTAGAAAGACTGAGCCTGAGAAGGATTGGGGTCATTGGGCCCAAAATGGAGATCTGTCTCAGAAGGTAGAATGGATTACGCCCTCATTAACGACTCCAATAAAGCCAGAGATGGGAGGAGCCAGGCGGACAGAAGTAAGACATAAAAGGTGGGAATGGTTGGAACGCTGTGACTGTCAACATTACTTTCTTCCACATGGCTACACGGTTCCAGGCTGATTTCAGAGCCCCTGCCTTCCCTGTCAAAGTGAATGTTAGCTGCAGGTCTAAGGCCTTCCTGGGTATCCAGCTCCTAGTTATTATAAGGATGTAAAGTTACCAGTGACGATGGCAGGTGGTAAAACAGACATTCTACATCATACAGCTTGTGCCTTCTTGCAGCTTTTGTCCTGCTTTTATTTTATTTTTAGGGTTTCGTGACTGTGTATATAGGTGCTTAATTCTTCCCCCACTCAGAAGAGTTGGGTTATCAGATAAACTGGAAATCTGACCTTGACTCTGAAGGGTTTTTTTGTTTTGTTTTGTTTTAAGGGGGGAGAATGAGAAAGAATGGGAGAAAGAATGGTTCAGAAAAAAATGCAAGTCTGGCTAGCAAGGGTTGTGGGGACATGTTTTCTCTTGTGTATGTTGTTGTTCAGTCGTTAAGTCGTGTCCGACTCTTCATGACCTCATGGACCATACCACACCAGGCCTTCCTGTCCTACAGTCTCTCCCGGAGTGTATCAGGTAATATTTTGGCAGCATACACTCCAACGTTTCACAAAGGAAAATAGAGATGTTCAGATATTCACAATAAGGATCACTGCCCATTCTGCTTCCACACACTGTTTAAAAAATTCCTCTATTTCCATTGTTAAGGGTGAGTGTCATTACCTATGGAGCCAAAACAGCACCAGCCACATATAAGAGAGAAGTATCAGCAATATCTTGGGTAAGCACCAAGTTTGCCCAAGTACAAAAAATCTTAAGGGGAAAAAACTTTGGGGTGGGGTGGGGGAAGTAGGGATGGGGGGGTTGTTTTGTCAAGATTTGAATGTGAACCTACATATTACACACTTCCCAAACCAATACATGATCCAAAGTAGGGTTATCCTTCAGTATTTTTTCACACTTCTCTGAATTCTGGAATACTAAATTCTCTGATCAAACTATGTGTACAAAAAAGTTGTATATTAAGGGAAGGTGCACACAAAAATGCATATAGTACTGAAAATAATGTAAAAGTACATTATGTTGCTTGTGATAAAAGGTGTATATTAGGCCAAATTACATACAAAACTTGTACATTCATTTAAATGTGCACAAAAATGCATAGACATTTCCATGCACATTGCTGTTGTTTTTTTAAAAAATCGCAAACTGATGCAGAAAAAGCATGGAATGAACTTGAGATTGGAAAAGAACAAAACTGATTGAAACCAAAACTGACAGATTAATCTGTCCCTAGAGGAAGGGTCCAAAAATAGCTCAGTGGCTATGTATTAGGAACATAGGAAGCTGCCCTATGCTGACTCACACCACTGGCCCATCCAGCGCAGTATTTTTGACACTGACTGGCAGCAGCTCTTCAGATTTTGGAGCCGGTGTTGTTCCATCCCTACCTGGAGATGCTGGGGATTGAACCTGGGACTTTTTGTATGCAAAGCAGGGCTCTACCATTGAGCTACGGCCTTCCCCAACAATGCTGACTGTTGGGGTAGGAGGATGGAAAACTGGGTGGGAGGGGAGAAGGAATGAAGTATGCCAGAGGAGGGCACTGAACAGGCACACTCCACACTGCAACATTTTATTGCAAGTCTCTCTTGCTCAATCCTACAATCTCTTATCAACAATTCAAACTGTTTGCCAAGGTGTGAACTAGCAAAGTGAGCACAAACTAAGCATATGGTGCCTTAATGTTCATGCATGTGCATTTCCATGCATGTGCATTAGAGACAAGATGCATCTGGCCCACAACTCAAAGAGACTGCATGTTTATAGCTGCAGGGTAGGAGTCTAAAATGTGAAGAATGGCAAATGTGCCAACTCTTTGTCCATCCCTAAGAAGTAAATCTTGTTTCACTTATTAAATAAGAAATCATGAGGTGGTTATGCTCGGAATTCAAGACTGTGTCATTCTTAGCCAGCATTTTAATCAAATAACTATTTGGGATTATTTCTCGATACTCTTAAGAAAATAAATTCCTATGTTATATTTCTTCTCCAACCCAATTTACAGAAACAAGCATCCCCCTCCCCTTATTTTCTTCACACGGTTTTGTATGCATATGAAGAGATGACTTCTCTCATTTATTAGCTAAAGATGCTTCTTCAGTGTATATGAAAAGGCCATGGTGGTTTTCAACAGCTACTAGACACACCTTTAGGCTTTTAATAGGTAAATATTCTTCTTCAACTAGGAGTAAAGAGCCATGTCAGCTGGTAGCTACTAGCTGCTGGATATACTTACCAGCCAGGGTGGGAAATGAAACCAGTGCTCTGCCCATCTGTGCGTGTGACAAAAGATAAGGAGTTTGGCAGTTGGAATGTAGCCAGTGAAGGAGACAAACGTCTGAGCTTAGCAGCTGGCTGGAAGCTCCAAATGATGTAATTTGCTTGCAGGACAGAGGCTGTTGAAGGCAGCATGCCTGCTGCCCCAAGCTCAGGGTGCAGATTACAACTTAAAGATATATTGCATAATGCTACATTATTATTTTCATCAATATGACTACGACTACTATATTTATATCTTGCCTTTTCTTACTCTTGCAAGGAACCCAAGGTGACTTACATAGTCCTTCTCCTCTCCAATTTATTATTACAACAACTCTGTGAAGTAGGTTAGGCTGAGAGTCAGTGATCAGCCTAAAGCCATCCACTGAGCTTCATGGCCAAGTGGTGACTAGGGCCCAGATCTCCCAAGTCCCAGTCCAACACTGACCGGCAGGCAGCTGTTCCCCAGGGTTTCAGGCAGGAATTCCCAACCCGGCTTGGAGATGCCATGGATTCAACCTGGGACCTTCTGCACGTAAACATGTGCTCTACCACTTAGCCATGGCCACTGAATGGTCACAAGTCAAAGGGTGTCCATTGCAGTGTTGGAATTCCAGGGAGAAGCCTCTTCTGATATGGTTCTTCTTTCCCCTCTCAAAGAAATCTGGGAATTATACTTTGGTGAGGTGCTGAGAATGCTCTGTTGGGGATCCTAAACAATTCACCAGATTTCCAGGATCTCTTGGGAAGAAGGTGTCTGTTGATGAATCTGTTTGTCTGTTGTGTGCATATGTCCTCAAACAAGAATCTAAACAAACTCTGTGTGCTGGGGCAGTTGCCACTCAATGGGGCTGTTCACACAACATACTAACCCACACTCGGTGCTTGAATGTAGGTTGTTGTGGGATTTTTGTTGAACCATGTCGTCTGAACCCAGGATATTTTCTGCAGGATGGTTGTTAATTATGCAGTGTGGCTTGTTAACCACCCAGAACAACCCAACAACAAACCATGAATTCTGAAGGTGGCTTTTTTGGAGAAAAAAAATAAGCCACTGCATGGTTAACAAGCCACCATGCGGAAAATGTCCTGAGTTCCGACAACACACTAACACACAGTTCAACAAACAACCCATGGTTCAATAAACAACCCACACTCAACCACTTAGTGTGGGTTAGCATGCTGTGACAACCCAGTCACTTTGACTGCACAACTATGTCCTTTGACTGATGGTTTCCTGTGCCACACAGGCAGAAGTGAGAGTGAACTGGCCTCAAGCCTGAACTTTTAAAAGTGTTCTTTTTTAATGGCTCCAGTTTAACAGAGGATGAAACACAAAGCAATCCATTATCAATGGGCCCATTTTGCTAGTGTAAAAATCTATCACTCTCAGTTAGATTTCTGATGCAGTGTTTTAAGGGACAAGAAATCAAATCCAAAAGACATCAGTAATGTGCTGTCATTTATTCTGAAACCGGAGATTAAATTAAAGGATTAATAACAATGAAGCCAGGTTGAGTCCATGGCAGAGCAGGCATTGATCTGTTTCTGTCGCTCACTGAACCTTAGTATTCATACCTGAGTGTTTTATTTATCATACTGTCACCCTGGTATCAAATAGCTATTTCAATGGTGGCCTTTGATTGGAAATTCAGAAGTAGCTTTCTGGGGTGGTGGTGGGGGAAGGATATCTACTATTGTGTTACCTTTATGATTAAATTTTATGGTTATTAAGTAAGGCTTGTTCACACATACAAGTGAATGTGGTGTTAGAGCAGGGATTGGGAACCTCTGATCAACGGACCGTACTAGGCCTCCAGAGTTTCTCCATCTTAAAACAAATAAACCACCATTGTGTGCAGAAGTACTCTCTGCTATCTCCAGTTTAAAAAGGATCAGGCAGCAGGCTATGGAAAGCCCCTCTGACTAGAGAGCTATCGCCATTCAGATCAGACAATGGTGGGCTAGAAGGAGAAATAATCTGACCTGGTACAGGGCAGCTTCCACTGTTCCACTGGTGGACTTGAAAAATATATTTAGTACATGGGGAAGTGGTACCTAACATGTGCAGACTACAGGGTCTACTAACCCATACTTCTTCCAATGTGCACAAATCAGGTCCAAACTCAATGTTCTTCTAATCAGCAGAGCTATGTGTGATTGGTTTCTTTATTTCAGAGTAAGCAAGCAGCATGGGCCCAATTTGGATCAGGACCCATGGAATGATAAAGAAACAGAGCAGCTGAAATCTACTTATTGCAAAGGAAAACACTCAATAGCCTCATTCAGATAATACTAAGCTATGGTTTAGCATTACATAAACAAACCTTGGTGTACCTTGGACTGATGTGTTCCCACTTCTCCTCTTCTCCTTCAGCACTGCCATGAGAAGGAATTTAGAAGCTTTTGCTTTCCTTTTTAACTAACTGTACTTCAGCATTATCTGAACCCAGAGAAACTGGTTAGACTAAACTAAGATTTTCAGAAACAAGCCAAGTTCAAACCATGGTTTATACAGCTGGCTTGTTGCAATAAACCATAGATTAACCACAGGTTAGGGCTTGGGTGTAATACTAAACTGCAATTAATTGAAAATGGAAATGACCATTTCTGATCTCATCCTTGTGGGCATGCCAGATGAGGAGGGAGAGCACATGATGTCCAATGTGGTATAAGTGATTCTATATGTCACATGGAAGAAGAGGAGAAATCAACATAGGCATGCTCTCTTTGATAGCAGCACTGTGTCAGGAATAAGAATTAGTTGCACCCTGAGCCTCAGACATGAAACTCTCAAACCAGGCAATGAGCCACCCCAGATTCAGATTGTTGACGTTTTGGTTTGGAATCATCTCTGCATGATCAAATCTCAGGCCTATATAAAACCATGTAAAGTTGTTTGTTTAGTCATGACACTAGCTTTTGCCAATATCTTAGATTCTTTCAGTCAACATCAGTTGTGTGACCCACATTAATTAGCAAAATTTTCAAAGGAACTGGTGTATCCATCAGTTCTTTTCTTCCCCCTCCTCTCACCATTGTGTTGCTAAAAAACCTTTTGCCATATGAAGCTATCACTGCACAACTATCACTGTACACATTTTTTAAACACACACACACGCAAAACATTAAATCCTCCAGTTAATATAAAATAATTGTGGAACTGGCTGGCAAATTAAAGATGGTTGTTATTGATTCCAAAAATACTTTTGCTTTCAGCAAAATACATTTTTAATTACTTTCCTACTAGCTGTCATTTTTCATAAACTAGTCTAGACAACTCGTGCCAAATCATGCAAAAACTGATTTCAATGAAATGCTTTCCTCCAATATCAAAGATCTGAAAATATTCACGTTTCTTATATATCTGAATCTAAAGGAAGAAGAAAAGATGCCCTCATTCCTCATGCAACTCTAGCAAAACCCAAAGTCCTGTTTAAGAAATAATTGCTATAGCCGATTAGTTAAAAAAAAAAACAAACTTGAATCTGCCTGTTTAGAAGGAAATTTTAGAAGATAAATGAGTAGAAGTCCATATAATATGCAGCTTTTTTTTTTTGCTCTTTCCTTTTCTAATAATTTGTCAGCTGCAGCTTCACATTTCCCTTTTCCCAAAACAGATTACCATGAAGATAAAAATCTAGCAAAATCTGCATAACCATAGCTTTTAAAAATATGCATTCCCCACTCTGCCTTTATGCTTATTTATCTTGAGCACATTGAGATGGGGGGAGAAAACGAGGAACAATCTTAACTTATATTTTCTTCACACTTTCCGACTGGAATGATTAAACCAAGTGGTAGTAAGATGGGGGAAAGACAGAGAGAAAATGTGACATGCAGTGGTACAGAATGTAGATTTTGCTTTTAGCGTCAGAATCAATGTCCAAATCTAAAATTGATATAATTGACTGTTAATTAATTCCCTTGATATTTTCATTAGCACATCCAAGCAACAAGTCTTGTGTTTGGCACTTCTGAATTATTCAGGAAGAATTCAGATTGCAATAATGAAAGCGTTATGTGGCTGCTTCTATGCCTGCTAATAAAGTTAAATGCAAGGTGTGTTTTTACAATGGGTTTTTTTTTTTCAATACTTACTGAACAAACAATGCTAGATTTTCAAACTGCAGCACTTAGCTTAGCAGCATGGAAGCCCAGAGTGGATTTGAGGGGAGGGATGGGGAGGAAATATCTGCTGCTCTTAAAACACACACACACACAATGGAACAGGATACTGATATAGGGATGTACGAAAGTCACTTACCTTTTTGCAGAATCTTTCGCAGTGGGGGGGAGGCGCTCCGTCCCTCCCCCTGGAATCCTCGACGGGGGGGGGAGGTGATCCGCTCCTGCCCCCCAGAATCCTCAATGGCCAGCTCCACTCCACAACCAGGCCACAGAGCAGCCGGCCAGGGCCGTCCGCAGCTGGATTTCTGGCCGCAGACGGCCTAGTGCGGACACAAATGGCAGCCACCGTAGCGGCCGCCATTTGCATCCAGCCAGACAGCTGTGATAGGCTATGTAAGAATTTACGTAGCCTATCATGGCTAACCTCAAAAAAAAAATGCAGCATACGCAAATGGTGGCGGCTACAGCTACCACCATTTGCGTTCTCTATTTTTCGCCGATTAATCTTACGTAAATATTTACGTAAGATAAAATGGCAAAAAAAAGGGAACACAAATAGCGTAGTGGACGCTATTTGCATTCCTTCATTTTTCACCGTTCTAGCCTACGTAAATATTTACATAAGATAAATCGGCGAAAAATAGGGAACACAAATGGCAGCCACCGGAGCTGCTGCCATTTGCGTACGCTGCGCTGTTGTTGGGGTTTTTTTAGGTTAGCTGTGATAGGCTACGTAAATTTTTATGTTGCCTGTCATGGTCCAAGGATGGCAATGGCGGTGGCAGCAGCCCTGCTGTAGCTGGCCAGGAGACCAGCCGCCGGAGCCGGCGCCACCGCCACTGGAACTGCCGCCGCCGCCGAATCCGCCGCAGGTAAGTGCCGTCCTACGGGGATTCCGTGGGGGGGCAGGAGGCCATTCCACCATGGATTCTGGGGGGCTGGATTCTAAAGAATCCGGCCTCGCTGGAATCCGTGGCGGAATTCTCCGCCATCCCTACTGATATATCAGGCAACTTCAACTTAATTTTGTGACATCAAGCCTTAAAAAACAAGAAGTCATGTTTTAAGATTTGATTCAATGTCTATGACATTCAGCTTGGAATAAGAAGCACTGGAGAAAGTGAGAGAGAGAGAGGGAGAGGGGGAGAGAGAGAGAGAGAGAGAGAAAGGGAGCTTGGTAATGGCTGATATCTAATGCATTTCTTAGGGCACAATCCTATGCAGGTTTAGACAGGAAAAAAATCCTACAGCTCCCAGCATTCCCCAGCAAGCATGGTTGGCTGGGGAATGCTGGGAATTGTAAATCTTGTTTCTGTCTAAACATACATAGAAGTGTGTCTTTACACACTTTGCTGAAATCTAATTGTTGTCTAGCTATCATCTAGCTATCATCTAATCTATCATCTATCTATTTTGAATTTGGACCCTGCCTTTCTACCAAGAAAATGGCACTCCAGGTGGATCACATGTGCATCTATCTACCTACCTACCTACCTACCTACCTATCTATCACATTTTCATCCTGATTAAGGAGAACCAGCAATTTTCAAGTTCACCTAAATTCTCCCCCAATCACAAACTAGGGCTGTGCACCACTTCAGTCTGAAGCCCAAATAACAAGTCAAAGCGGGCTGTTTCAGAAGTGGCTCCATGTGGTACGAGGCAGAGGAGGATGGCAATGAAGCAAGCACCCTGGAATGAAGCAGCTTGTATATGAAACCACTCATTCGACTCAGTGATTCGTTCTGAGCAACCCAAACAGCCTGGCATCAAAAGTATCAACTTCAGAATGTTCAGCAAGGGGTGGAGGAGGAGGAGGGAAGGAACTTTGGTGAACAGAAACTGGATGAAATGAATGGATGGAACTGATTATTTAGATCCATTCCAATCAGGTTTCAGGTTGGTTATGGGTAGGGATGTATGAAACCCCCTTACCTGGAGTCTGCGGCGGGTCCACAGGGGGTCTGCAGGGGGGGGAGGTGATCCGGGAGGGATGGATCACCTCCCCCCCTGTGGACACCCCCCCTGGACCTGGAGGTAAGCTTTCCACCCATCCCTAGCTTTGGGATGGATAAGGGAAAACAAGCTGAGCCTGAAACTTAATCCAGACAAGATGGAGGAACTGTGGGTTGGGAAATTAACTACTTTGGATGGAGGTTTACAACTGGTCTTAGATGGGGTTGCACTCCCCCTGAAAGACCAAGTGCATGTTCTGGGAGTCCTCCTGGACTGTAAGATAATTGGGGAACACCAGGTGGCTGCGATGCCCAGGAGTGCTTTCTACCAGCTTAGGCTGGTACTCCAACTGTGGCCCTATCTGGAGAAGATGGGCCTTGCTTCAGTTATCCACTCACTAGTCATGTCCGGGCTACACTAATGTAATGTGCTATATGTAGAGCTGTCTTTGAAGATGGTTCAGAAACTCCAGCTTGTGCAGAATGCATCTGCCCGAGTATTGGTGGGGGCGAGGCAATTTGATCACATAACACATATACTGCACCAGCTGCACTGGTTACTAGTGTGTTTCTGAGCCCAATTCAAAGTGCTGGCATTGACCTTTAAAGTCTCAAATGGTTTGAGACTAAGTTACTTGAAGGACCACCTACACCCTTATCAGCCTGCTCATACTTTAAGATCAGAAAGAGAGGCCCTTCTCATTTGCCCACCCATGAGAGCAATCAGATGGGTGATCACATGTGAGAGGGCCTTCTCTGCAGTGGCCCCACACCTTTGGAACAACCTGTCATTGGAGGTCCACCATTGTCAGGGTGGAAACTGAGCCGATAGAACCCCAGCGCAGTTCTGATTCTGAGGACGAACAGCAATCTGTGGGAGAGGAACGCACTCATCTCTCACAGGCACAGCAGCTGGCAGAGATTCCTCCTGCCAGCATTCCTGAGATAGATAGTGACCCTGGCAGCGAGAGAGTGCTGGAGAGGGGCTTGCTGGATGCTTGAAGCCGATGCAGGGAGCGACGACAGTTAGAGGGCGTGGAAAGGAGGCGTAGTGCCCGTTTGGCGTGCAAGCAACGGTCGCATCCTGAGGACCCAAGGGAAAGAGGGAGGATCTCTTCCTAGCCCATAAGTTCAGGGTCTTCCCATGATTCTCCTTCAAATGGGGACCAACTGCCTAACCTGGAGCATAGGCTACCCTGCTATCTTTTCCACAGTTCTGTTCCTTGCTTAGTCACTGGTGATTTGCATCTGAAAGAGTCATTTAAGTTGTAAAAAGATTAAAGCCTTGAAAAGAATCCTTTTGTCTGTGTCTTGAGCGGAGTAGACTGAAAGAGGCAGCTAGGGCGCTCCTAACAACCATGTTCCATCACTGCAGACTTTTAAGAAGGCCTTGAAAATATATTATTTTACCTTGGCCTTCTCTTCATATGGTTACTATTGTTGCTGTTACTGCTGTTAACACTGTTGCTGGTTTTATTTAGAGATGTCAGAGAATTCTGCCATGGATGCCAGTGAGGCCGGATTCTAAGGAATCCCACGGAATCCATAATGGAACGGCCTCCCCCCCCCACCCCGTGGAATCCCCCAGGACGGAGCTTACCTGGTGGTGGATGCGGCAGCACCAGTGGCTCCGGCAGCGGCGGCTCCGTCTGGTCTCCCAGCCACTGCCAGGTTGCTGCGGCCACAAATGGCAGCCATCGTAGTCGCCGCCATTTGTGTTGCTTGCTTTTGCCCTGATAGGCTACGCCATTTGCGCCCCTGCTCTTTGCTGTAATAGGCTACGTAGGTAGCTACGGTATGGCAAAAGGCAGCCATGCAAATGGCGGCCGGCGTAGCGGCCACCATTTGCAGCCACAGCAGCCCGGCTGTGGCCGGAATTCCAGCTGTGGCCAGCCCCAGTCGGAGGCTCCGCAGAGTCACCATGGAGCAGAGCCGGCTGGGGAAGATTCTGGGGGGAGAGACGGACCGCCTGCCCCCCACCGCCAATGCCCCGGAACGGACGGGTGAGTACATTTTGTACATCCCTAGTTTTATTGTTGTCTTTTATTGTTGTCTTTATTTTATTTTTAATGTTTTTATAACATTTAATATGTTAACTATTTTTATGTATTTTATTGTTGTAAGTCACCTTGGGAGGGCTTCTGCTGCCCAGAAAAGCGGCCAAGAAATATTTCAAACAAATAAACAAATAAATAAATGTGCACATAGACTTATACACAAAAAACACTGTGAATCACCCAGGTGGGAGGAAGGAGTGGGGCACGCATCCCTGCTGCATGCTAGCTGTCTTTTCCTCGTAAGCGAGAGACAGCTAGCAGCAGGGGGCACCTCCTCCTCCTCCTCCCTGGTCTGCTGTCAAGGACAGCTGACCAGAAGCATGGCGCGTGTCCCCACTGCTCTCTAGCTGTCTCCTCCTCATGAGCAGGAGATGGCTAGCAGTCCTTGGGGGTGTTTCCACCAGCGATTTACCCCCTCAATTGACAAGGCACAGGGCCCCTTTGTTATGGAGATCCTGAGGGTTAAAACGGGTCTGGTTTTTGTCTTTGTGTTGGAAGAAAGTAAAACAAGGATCCATTAAATAAAAAAAAAGGATCCTCGTGATTTAATATGATTTTTAAAGGGGAGACTCCCCAAACTACCATCCAATCACACCGCACATCTGCCTCCATGGACTGAACCAAAAAATAATGGAACTGCTGCTACTCATGGGCACAGTCATGGCACAAAAGCAGGGATTCAAGGCAGGGAATCTCTTGATTTCATATGATTTTTAACACCATTTGAGGAAAAGCAGAAGATCTGGGATCTGCTGGGAAGCAGCAGATCTGGGATTCTTAGTGTGCATACTTGGACAAAGATGAGTTCTGTGCTTTGATGGGTGGGGGGTGGGCAGGGGAGACCAAATGTAAAAATTCAGAGAATCCATATTGAATTGGGCATCTTATCCATGGCTTTATAACGTGATAGTGCTATGAAGCCCAAAAATCTATATTTTTTGTAGGGATGTATGAATCCATTACCTGGTTCCGGTCAGGGCATCTGCTGGGGGGCGGGGAGGTGATCTGTTCCTCCCCCCAGAATCCTTGACAGGGGGGGAAGTGATCCAGTCCACCCCCCTGGAATCCTACCCGGTCGGCTCCGCTCCGTGGCCATGCCGCAGAGCTGCCGTCCAGGCCGATCTGCAGCTGGGCCTCGGCCTCCAGCCACTGCCAGGCTGGTGCCGATGCAAATGGCGTCCTGCATAGGGGATGCCATTTGCGTCCCTACGGTAGCCTGTGATAGGCTACGTAAATATTTACGTAGCCTATCACGGCTAAAGCAGGACACAAATGGCAGCTACTACACCATTTGCATTGCCGCCTTATACTTACGTAGCCTATCATGGCTGCCTGCAAGTACGCAAATGGCGGCCGCTACAATGGCCGCCATTTGCGGCCGCATCCACCTGGCAGCAGCCAGCCGGGAGACCAGCCAGAGCCACCACCGGAGCCGGAGCCGCCGCCGGAGCTGCCACAGCCACCACCGCCAGAGCTGCCACCGCCAGAGCCACTGCCGCCACATCCGCCCCAGATAAGCTCCACGGGGGGGGGGGCAGGAGGCCGTTCTGCCAAGGATTCTGGAGGTACTGGATTCTAAAGAATCCAGCCTCACTGGAGTCTGTGGCAGAATGGACTACCCCCCTGCCAGCCCCCAAAATCCCCAGAACAGACCTACCTGGTGGCAGCTCAGGCAGTGGCGGTGGCGGCTCAGGCGGCAGCTCGGGCGGCGGCTCCAAGTCATCTTCCAGGATGCTGCGGCTGCAAATGGTGGCCGTCGTAGCGGCCACCATTTGCACCCCTAGGGATGTACGAAAGTCACTTACCTGGTCCTGCAGCTTGCTTCGCGGTGGGGGAGAGGCGCTTCGGTTCTCCCCCCAAAGTTCAGGCTGGGGGGGGAGGCGCCCCGCCTCGCCCAGCCAAAATTCAGGCCAGGGAGAAGCGCCCCCTCTCCCCAGCCGTGAAATAAAAAAAGTGAAAGTAAAAAAAAACCACGCACACACACGTGATAGGCTACGTAATGATTTATGTAGCCTATCACGGCTAGATTTCCAAAGTCAGCCGTGATAGGCTACGTAAATCATTACGTAGCCTATCACGGGTGATTTTTGGGGGGGAAGCGCGTACACAAATGGCGGCGCCCATGGGCATCGCCATTTGCATACGTGCTTTTTTTTTTCCCCAAAGTCACCCGTGATAGTCTACGTAACGATTTAAGTAGCCTATCATGGCTGACTTTGGAAATCTAGCCGTGATAAGCTACGTAAATCATTACGTAGCCTATCACATGTGTGTGTGTGTGTTTTTACATTCACTTTGTAATGGCGGCGGCAGCAGCCAGTTGGAAGACCGGCCGCCGACCCCGCCCCTGCCAAAATGCTGCCGAAACGCCGCCGGGACCTGCCGCCGAGAGGGACATTCAAGGGAGGTAAGTCCCATCCCGGGGGGGCGGGGGGGCAGAGAATTTCACCGCCAATTTCGGGGGGCCGAATGCGTTGGCATTCGGCCTCCCAGAGATTCGTGGAGAAATTCTCCGCCATCCCTATAATACTTACATAGCCTTTCACGGCTTGGCAGGAATGCAAATGGCAGCCGGCGTAGTGGCCACCATTTGTGGCCGCAGCATGGCTGTGGCCGGAGGTCTGGCTGTGGCCGGCCCCAGCCGGTGTCTCCATGGCTTTGCCGTGGAGTAGAGCCAGCCGGGGAGAATTCTGGGGGGGAGGGACGGATCCCCTCCCCCCTCCCGCGGACGCCAGCAGACGGAGGTAAGTGGGGTTTCGTACATCCCTATGGAGAACCTGCTTGTGGAGCCCTGTATGGACTCCATTGCAGCAAATATGATTCCTTTTAAATTAAAATCCAGTACTCCTCCATTAGCTTCTCCTCCCATTGTTGTGGAAACATGGCCATGGACAGCTGAGCAAGCAGGAGAGGAGGCGGTGGCGCGGCACTGAGAGGTAAAGCTCTTTGCTTTGAGAAACTCACAATTCAGCTGCACCTACCACAACACTTACTGGGCCCAACTGTCTGAAATTTGGCAGGTGGGATCCCCTCCATGTCAGCAGAAATGTCCCTATGTTTCCTGAATTTATCATGAAAACTGGAAAGGTTATGACCATTTGTGTTTTCCTATGGAAGTCAATGGGGAAACGTCCAAATGGAGTGGTCTTTGGATATCCTAATCTCACTTAGGATCCAGAACTGAGTTGAAACAGAGAGGGTCTGAATTGGTCCAAGTTGAAGTGGGGCTGATTAGGAGGGTCTGAAACAGCATCCAAAGCGAAGCAAGGGGTCTATGCACAGTCCTACTTCAAACCTCATTTCAGCTCAGCCCCGTATTAGTTTTTGACTGGTTTTTTTGGCTCATTCAAATGGGATAAGTGTGCATTTTGAATGGGAAAAGTGCACATTTCTGTATGTATTTTTTTCAAAAGTGCGCACTTTCTCTGAATTGACTATAGCATGAAAATGTGTATTATTATTATTATTATTACTATTATTATTATTATTAAAAAGCTAATTTCAAAGTTCACTTAAAAAATCATTTTTCAAATGCAACTGCAATTTTTGAAATTTGTGACTGTTGCTTGGAAAAAAAAAAAAGCACTCCTGCTCACATTCACATTTGGTATTGGGAATGGGATATATTTGCATGATTTTCAAACAGAACTGAAATTATCATACATCCTTAAACCTGACCTCCTCAAAGAAACTCATAGCAGTGTGCATGGAGTTTTCTGCCACTTATTCCATCACATCAGTCTGACCTGTAATATATATCCATCTTGATATCTTAACCATGGCAGGAGGCATGCTGCAGGCTTCCTCATCCTTCCTCCTCTGTTCCATCATGTGATGTGCTCCTTGCCTTCCATTGTTTGCAGTGACCATGGTATAGCATTAGATCTGCATGAGTGCTAACTACAGTTCTTGCATAGATTCCCCCTCCATGGTTCATGTTAACTTCTCCAGTCTCCACCAGTACTAACCATGGTTAACTGTGACCAGATTCCCTTATAACTATTTCATACTGATGTTTCAGACTCTGAGTAAGAGGAGAAACTTGGTTACTGTGAACCATGGTTAGCAGTGTTGGTGATGTGATGCTACATCATTCTTATTACTACATCATCGTCATCATATTGTTGTTGTTGTTGTTGTTATTAAATGAAAGGCAGGGGACAATTTGCTCAGGAGAGGATAGAGGGAGAGTCTGTGAGTCTGTGACACACTCACAATCTCCTAACCATGTTTAGTATAATGTTATCATGGTTAGAAGATCAGGAATTTTATATCTCCCAGAGATATATATCGCCCAGAGTGGCTGGGTGACCAGCCAGAAGGGCGATTAATAAATTTAATAATAAATAAATAAATAAATCTCCAGGGGGGCTCACAGATAGGTTAGGCCAGACTTCTCCAACCTTGTGCCCTCCAGAAATTTTGGAGGTCAACTTCCATCAGCCCCAGCCAGCATGGCCAGTGGTTGAGTGTGATAGGAGCTGTAGTCCAAACATCTGGAAGACACCAGATTGTGGAAGACTGGTTTAGGCTGATAAATAATTTAACTGGCCCAAAGTTATCTGATGAGATCCACAGGTGAGTGAGATGTTAACCTCTGTACCAGATACCAGACCCAAGATTACTAGTAGCCTTGTTGGTGTCTTCAATTCCAGCTTCATGTAGTAAGGTACTAAGTGGTAGGAATCTCATAAATCTTGGCTCTCCAGAAGAGGAGGCTGGAGGGGACTGGATAGCGTGCTTGATGGATGCACTGTCTTTAATGCACTTGCCTCTTTCCTAAGGGATTACGAGTTTGAATTTAGCTAAAAAAAAGAGAATGAGCTGATTCTCAATGGATGGCATTAAATGTTCATAAGCAATACAGTCTTGAACCTGTTACATGAAATCTGAACATGACTCCAATTACCTATCGGCCTCACAGCTTATTCTAAAGAAGGGTTTTAGGATTACTGTACAAAAAGCCCAGTACTGGATAATACTTATGGGGGTTCCACACCACTCTGCTCCATATGTCAAAGTCTCTCACAATCATGCCAGGCTGTGGAGGTATCCACTGAGAAATGCACTGAGAGGCAGTTAGCCCATTACCCCATGAAGAGTAAAAGCAATTGTTTGCTTTGTCCACAGAAGAGATGGCAAGAAGCAAATTACAGAGAAATTACAGAAAAATACAGAGAAGTAGAGGTAGGCTAAGCACACCTGGAAGAACTCCCTAAAGATGAGTCCATGCAGTGTAGGAATAAGTGCTTAAGAAGCCATGGTAGGTCTTACACTGATGGTTATCAAGAGAAAGTTGGACAGATATCAGTCAGGGATGCATTAAGTCCAGAGTTTTCAGACTGGGGTGGGTGCAGGACATTTGGTGAGGGTGCCAAATGTTAGGATAGTATTGATGCCAGTGGCACCAGCTCACTGGGCAAAGCTTAACATGAAGCTATTGCTGCCTTTAGGGAAGACGTGGGACATCATCAACATGGACCTGCCAGACATAATGTTTGTGAAGAAGATTCTCTGCCCTGGGTGGAGCTATTGTATTCACAAACTGCATGCATATGGCTGCATGAAATCATCTCCATGTATTGACTGATAGGATCAGTGAGTGGTGAAGAGCTGGGGGTGCCCAGAAGCATGCCTTCCATTTAGAGATACCTCTAGAGGCATGGATGCAACTACCTCCATGGATATTCCCATGCTAGTTTGGGTATGTGTAAAGGGTTTTGATCCTCAGATGGATTCCTGATAACCATTGTTGCTGTAAGTTATTTTTAACCAGCCTTTCCCAACCTGGTACTCTTCAGATATTTTGGATTTCATCTCCCATCAGCTCCACCCCCAACCAGCATGGCCAATGATCAGGAACGCTGGGAGTGGGTAATCCAAAACTTCTGGACTACCAGGTTCAGGAAGGCTGTTTTACCCACATGTTGACCTGTGTGGGTGCAACTGTGGAGGAGGAAGCCACAACCCTAATTGTTGTGAAAAGGGGTTCTAAATTTAGAAGGAAGAATGTTGGATAAAATTTGAGAAACTCTGCATTAGGCCTAGGATATCTTGCCTCAAAGCAGAGGTTGGCTACATAATCCATTGATCATCTTCCAAATGAATTGTTCCAGCATAATATGATGCCTTGGTACATTATTGCAGCAATATGGAATGACACCCTATTCTAAACACTTATTCTCTGATGCACCAAGATTGGCCCAGTTCACCTAGGGATGGGGGAGAATTTCTCCCCGAAACTTCGGGGGGCCGAGTGCCAATGCCACCCCCCCTCCACCCCCACCACCCCCCCCCGGGATGGGACTTACCTTTCACAAATGTCGCTTCCAGTGGCAGGTCCCAGCGGCGGTTTGGCAGGTCTTCGTCAGGGGCGGGGGGCAGCAGCTGGTCTTTCAACCGGCTGCCACCGCCGCCATTACAAGAAAAGTAAAAAACACCTGTGATAGGCTACGTAATGATTAACGTAGCCTATCACAGCTAGATTTGCAAAGTCAGCCATGATAGGCTACGTTGATCGTCATGTAGCCTATCACGGGTGACTTTAAAAAAAAAAAAAAGTGCGTACGCTAATGACGGCCCCCATAGGGAGCCGCCATTCACGTTCCTTATTTGGTCCCTGTAGTCTACGTAAAGATTTACGTAGACTACGGTGAAAATAAGGGCAACATTTTTAAAGTCACCCGTGATAGGCTACGTGACGATTAACGTAGCCTATCACGGCTGACTTTGCAGATCTAGCCGTGATAGGCTACGTAAATCGTTACGTAGCCTATCACGGGGCTTTTTTTTTTTTTCTTTTGAAGTTCACGGCCGGGGAGACGGGGCGCTTCTCCCCGGCCTGAATTTCGGCCAGGCGAGGCGGGAAGCCTCCCCCCTGGCCTGAATCTCGGCCGGGCGAGGCGGGAAGCCTCCCCCCCTGGCCTGAACTTTGGGGGGAGAAGCGAAGCACCTCCCCCCCACCGTGAAGCAAGCTGTGAGACCAGGTAAGTGACTTTCGTACATCCCTAAGTTCACCATTCAATTCAGAAACCAGATGAACACAGGTAGGGACAAGACAAGATCCCATGTTGCCTCAATGCGGCAGGCTACGTTATGCATTTCTTTTCTTTTTTTTTCCTGCTTCTTGATAACATGGAACATTATGTAAATTAGAAGTAAGAGTCTATTCCTGTAGATACAGAGGAACAATTTGGTCTAAGAAATCACAAAGCATTCTCTGACAACCGAGGCTCAATCAATCTGGCAGCTCTATCAATGGCCTCAGGATGGTTGCTTGATTGACAGCCAGCAGATGGTGGAGGAATGAGATTGTCAGTGTAGCTGCTGATTGCCCCTGAGTTGTTTGTAATGACAGAAAACAAAGAATGGCTGCCCAAGGTGATCTCTTGTTTTACAAGCAAGGCACGAGACTAACACTCACCGTTCCTTATGTAACTACTTAGCCAACATGGTACTCTCTGGAAGAAAATGGCTCTCCTGTCTTCCAATGCAATGCAATTTTAATCAGAGCCATGAATCTCTTTTGCATTTGCTATATAGGTACCATTATAGAATTGTTTGCTAGTGCTGTAGTGCTCAAGAGAATGAGTTCTCTGCTGGGAAGTGCCCAGTTCAAATCCCACCTCTCGGCCATAAATCCTCCCCACCCCCAGGGCAGGGAGGGGTAGTCCTAACTGATTTGTTGTGCTTCAGGCCCCCATCTTGAATACAGATATAATGATACTGCCCTGTCTAAGAAGGATGTTATAAGGGTTAAAAAGGAGTGTATATGAAGTGTTTTTAAAACTTAGGAAATATGAAATGGAAACACTACAGTTGCTGCTGAATTTCACCATTCACCTAAGTGTACATGGTGTACCTGGAAGTTGTTGTGAGCGAAATCTAGGGATGGGTGAATCTGCCTGTTTCATTTTCTTCTGCATCTGAATTATTTACATCTTATATTCTTTCTCTCCTGAATATGAACCTTGCAAATTTTGGTAACAAAAACTAAAATCCCACCCACCTGCATGGGCCAAATTCAATAGGTACAGCTACTCCCAGAATGGAGAGGACCACGTTGTACCTGCCTCCCATGTATCTGTTAAAGATGAAGAACCTGTGAGAAAAAAGAGGTGGCAACCGTAACTCAGCTCCACAAACATGGTTAAACACACAAGGATTCAAACCCAGACTTTTAAGTAGCAATGTGTGAAACCACCACACCCAGGTTCTCCGGGTGCCCACTGAAGTGCTGCCCCCACTCCTCCCCCCCGGACCTGTACTCAAGGTCCCAGGAGCTCAGCGAGTCATGTGTACAAAACCCAGGCCTGTCCAGCAAGCGCCCACCATTTTTTTATTACCAAAAGGTGCAGGATGCACCAGCCACTAGCCATCTCTTGCTCTCGAGCAGGAGACGACCACTGGAAGGGGTGTCCCGTGCCTCCTGCTGCTGTTGCCCAGGTGGCTGTCAAGGACAGCTGACCAGGCAGCCAAGTCCGAGCTGTTCCCGGCCACTTGCCAAGCTCCAGGGCACTTCTTGGTCAGGGCTGCCAGTGCCCTGGAGTTCGGCAAGCAGAGGACGGAGGTCCAAGTGTGAGGGATTTTGCTGGCCTCCTGGACTAAGTTGGGCGCTCGCGATGTCCCTGATTTTAAGAGGAAAAAACTAGGGGTGTCAGAGAATTTCTCACCGAAACTTCAGGGGGCCAAGTGCCAATGTATTCGGGCCCCCAAAGTAGTTTCGGGGAGAAATTCTCCGCACCCCCCCACCCCCCGCACCCCCCCCCGGGATGGGACTTACCTTTCCCGAATGTCGCTCCCAGTGGCGGGTCGCAGCGGCGGTTCGGCAGGGCTTCAACAGGGGCGGCAGCCAATCTTTCGACCGGCTGCCACCGCCACCATTCCAAGAAAAGTTAAAAAAACAAAAAACTCCCCCATGATAGGCTACGTGACGATTAACGTAGCCTATCACGGCTAGATTTGCAAAGTCAGCCGTGATAGGCTACATTAATCGTCACGTAGCCTATCATGGGTGACTTTAAAAAAAAAGCGCGTACGGCTAATGGTGGCCCCCATAGGGAGCCGCCATTCGCGTTCCTTATTTGGTTGCTGTAGTCTACGTAAAGATTACGTAGACTACGGCGAAAATAAGGGCAACGCAAATAGCGTTGCCCTTATTTTCGCAGTAGTCTATGTAATCTTTACGTAGACTACAGCGACCAAATAAGGAACGCGAATGGCGGCTCCCTATGGGGGCCGCCATTTGCGTACGCGCTTTTTTTTTTTTTTTAAGTCAGCCGTGATAGGCTACGTGACGATTGATGTAGCCTACCACAGCTGACTTTGCAGATCTAGCCGTGATAGGCTACGTTAATCATCACGTAGCCTATCACAGGAGCGTTATTTGTTTTTTGTTTACTTTTTATTTCGCGGCCGGGCGAGGCGAGGCGCCTCCTCCCCGGCCTGAATTTCAGCCGGGTGAGGCGGGAAGCCTCCCCCCCCCCCGGCCTGAACTTCAGGGGGAGCAGCGAAGTGCCTCCCCCCACCGCGAAGAAAGCTGTGAGACCAGGTAAGTGACTTTCGTACACTCCTAGAAAAAACTGAATGCCCTGGGCCTGGATGGAAGAAACTGTCAGTTTCAGTTTCTCCCACACTCAAATGTTCTTAATCTCAAGTTCTTTTCCCTCAGATATAGAGAGCTTTGTGAAATTTGGTCAATTCTGGGTGAAAAAAACTGAACTGAAACAAAATTCTCACCCATTCCTAGGAAAATCAAGACTTTTGCTGCAGCTAATCCCCCAAAGGGGGGGGGGGTTGCACATCCCTAATAAATATCAAGTATGAATGTTGTTGTTGTTGTTGTTGTTGCTGTATCATTCTACTGTGGTTTATCATTATGCACTGTATGTACAAGTAATATATAATATTCCTAGTTCAACTTGGATTTACTGTAGCCAAAAAACCGCAAAATCGCAACCAGGTTTTATGTTTGATCTCGATAGCCTTCAAATATTAATCACACACATGTCCATTCATTATTTTTAAATTCAACTTTCTTCAGAAAGCTTATTAACAAATAAGTTTTTAAAAATGTTAGAAAATGGAAAATGGAAATATTTAATTAAGCAAGATGTTCCATGGCCAATCAAAGTAAAATTAAGTCATGCTAATGTGCTCAGCAGATTTAATTATTTGTAAATATGGTTAATGAATATTGCTCTGGGCAGACGTTTTATAACCCTAAATGGTTTACTGTTGTGGTTGGTATATAAAAAAAAAACCTCAGAGTTTGCATAGAGTCATAATTCTGAAGCTTTCTCTACTACATAATTTACTCATGAATCAGTTGCACTTCTGATATTCCTGTCCAATTTAAGGACAATCTCATAAGTGGCGTCACCACGTCTGTTTCATGGATGTTCCATTTAAATGGTTCAAATATATGTGACTGAGCAATCTTGCTGAAGTGAAGTGAGTCTGGGTATCAGTGTCTGGATGGGGAACCACTTGGGAACCTCATTCACACTGAGATGAATCCAGAATCTGCCCTCTGTGGATGGAAAGCTCAGCTAGGCATGTATGAGAATTTCATTTTGCTTGCAAAACATGCAAGCATGCCCTATTTGAAGCTCCAAACACAACACAAGTACGAGTGCATGTCTGCCAAAAAATTCGCAAACATTCAAACACATGCTCACAGTCACCTCATTCCTGCTTTTGATCCCAGTTTGATTTGCACAAATTTCCTTATTTGCGTGAATTTCCTCAATAGACTGAATCAGACTGAGTCATAGGAAAATTGTGTGAATTTGGGGAGAGTTACGTAAATTGGGGGGAAACTGTGTAAATCTCCCATTCAATCACCACTTGATTTGTGCAAGTTTCCCATTTGTGCAGCAGGAGCAGCAACTGCAAATGCAAATGGGAATCAGACATGAGATGAGTGGAGAGACGATGTTCTGGAATCCTGGTGATCTTGAGCATCACTCGGTCACCCATCCTTAGGAGAAGGGAGCTCACAGAAGGAAGGGCTCAGCTCCAACTGATTTGGAGGGGGGGATTCTCCCATCTCCCACTGCATCACAGCTCACCTTATTCAACAGATTCCCCTGATCCTGTTTGTAGTATTTTTAGGAGGCTGGAGAATCTGTTCTGGGGAGAAGGGGGCAGGGAAGGCCACTTATGACAGCCCAGTTGCAGATGCCGAAATATGGATCCAACCTTCTGCCTTGAATTCCAGTATGGAAGACCAATGGGACCCAAATGTAATTAACAAGAAGAGAATTCTATTTACTCTCTCATTATCTCCTCTCAACAAACATGTGGAGTAGGTAGGGATGGGGGAGAATTTCTCCCCGAAACTTCGGGGGGCCGAGTGCCAACGCATTCGGTCCTCCGAAGGTTGTTCGGGGAGAAATTCTCCGCCCCCCCCCCCCCCGGGATGGGACTTACCTTTCACGAATGTCCCTCCCGGCGGCGGGTCCCGGCGGCAGTTCGGCAGGTCTTTGTCAGGGGCAGGGGTGGCAGCCGGTCTTTCGACCGGCTGCCGCCACCGCCATTACAAGAAAAGTTAAAAAAAAAAACGCCCCTGTGATAGGCTACGTAACGATTAACGTAGCCTATCATGGCTAGATCTGCAAGGTCAGCCATGATAGGCTACATCAATCGTCACATAGCCTATCACGGGTGACTTAAAAAAAAAAAAAAGCGCGTACGGCTAATGGCGGCCCCCATAGGGAGCCGCCATTCGCGTTCCTTATTTGGTCCCTGTAGTCTACGTAAAGATTTACGTAGACTACGGCGAAAATAAGGGCAACACAAATAGCGTTGCCCTTATTTTCTCCGTAGTCTACATAAATCTTTACGTAGACCACAGAGATCAAATAAGGAATGCGAATGGCGGCTCCCTATGGGGGCCGCCATTTGCGTATGCACTTTTTTTTTTTTTCAAAGTCACCCGTGATAGGCTATGTGACGATTAGCGTAGCCTATCACGGCTGACTTTGCAGATCTAGCCGTGATAGGCTACATTAATCGTTACGTAGCCTATCACAGGGACATGTGTTTTTTTCTTTTGAAGTTCGCGGCCGGGGAGACGGGGCACTTCTCCCCGGCCTGAATTTCGGCTGGGTGAGGCAGGAAGCCTCCCCCCCGGCCTGAATTTTGGCCGGGCGAGGAGGGAAGCCTCCCCCCCTGGCCTGAACTTCGGGGGGAGAAGCGAAGGGCCTCCCCCTCACCGCGAAGCAAGCTGCGAGACCAGGTAAGTGACTTTTGTGCATCCCTAGGAGTAGGCTAGGCTGAGAAATAGTGACTGGCCTACAGTCACCTAGGGAGGATCACAGCTGAGTTGGGAATTGAACCCAGGTCTCTACAGGCCTAGCCCATATTGCTAACCATTACTCCCCTGCCCCTCTGGCTGTGCTTCCCTAGACGCCTCAACCTCAAGCCCTCTTTTCTGTGTGGGGCAATTATATCAATCTACTTGATGAAGTTTGGTCAAAGCTTATTGCACTGATGCACAAGAAGCTTTTTGAACATTCAAAACCCACTAAATGAATGCTAGCAGAATATGATTATCATCTCATTATCCGCTGTGTGAAGAGCAAACTGATACAATACCAGGATGTCATCCCAAGGGGCTGGAACCATCTCCAGTAAGCCAAACTGTGTGGAAAGAGAGTTCAAAGGGAAAGCACTTCTGCTTTGTAATGCTGATAGATTGTTTATTTTGAGTTGAGAATATATATATATTCTCAACTCAAAATAGACAATCTATCAGCATTACACACACACACACGCATATACACACACACGCATATACACACACACACATATTCAGAGCTCTCTTAGAATGAATAAGGCTTTACTTGTTGTTCAGTCGTTAAGTCGCGTCTGACTCTTGGTGACCCCATGGACCATAGCACGCCAGGCCTTCCTGTCCTCCGCTCTTTCTCGGAGTGTGCTCAAGTTCATATTCATTGCATCGGTGATGCTATCTAGCCATCTCATCCTCTGCCGTCCCCTTCTCCTTTTGCCTTCAGTCTTTCCCAGCATCAGGGTCTTTTCCAGGGAGTTTTCTCTTCGCATTGGGTGGCCAAAATATTTGAGCTTCAGCTTCAGTCTCTGTCCTTCCAATGAGCACTCAGGGTTGATTTCCTTTAGGATGGACTGATTTGACCTCCTTGCAGTCCAGGGGACTCATAAGAGTCTTCTCCAGCACCACAGTTCGAAAGCATCAATTCTTCGGCGCTCAGCCTTCCTTATAGTCCAGTTCTCACAGCCATACGTTACTACTGGGAAAACCATAGCTTTGATTAGATGGAATTTTGTTGGCAAAGTGATGTCTCTGCTTCTTACTATGCTGTCTAGGTTTGCCATAGCTTTCCTCCCAAGGAGCAAGCATCTTTTAATTTCATGGCTGCAGTCACCGTCTGCAGTGATCTTGGAGCCCAAGAAAATAAAATCTGTCACTGCTGCCATTTCTTCCCCTTCTATGTGCCAGGAAGTGATGGGGCCAGATGCCATGATCTTTTTAATGTTGAGTTTCAACATTTTTAATGTTTAGTTTCAAACCAGCTTTTCCACTCTCCAATTTCACTCTCAACAAGAGGCTCTTTGGATCCTCTTTGCTTTCTGCCATTAGGGAGGTATCATCTGCGTATCTGAAGTTGTTGATAATTCTCCCGGCAATCTTAATTCCGACCTGTGATTCATCCAACACAGAGTTTCTCATGATGTATTCTGCATATAAGTTAAATAAGCAGGGTGACAATATGCAGCCTTGTCATACTCCTTTCCCAATTTTGAACCAATTGGTTGTTCCATGTCTGGTTCTTACTGTTGCTACTTGGTATCGTACAGGTTTCTCAGGAGACAGATAAGGAGGTCTGGTACTCCCATGATCTCGTTAGGAATTTGCCACAGTTTGTTGAGATCTTTGTTGATCACAGTTTGTTGTGATCTACCTTTGTTGTTAGTAATGTTTCCTAAGGCTAGGGATGTATGAAAGTCACTTACCTGTTCACGGTTTATGTTGATGGTGGAGGGGGAGGCATTCCGTCCCTCCCCCCGTAATCCTGGATGGGGGGAGGTGCTCCGCTCCTCCCCCCCGGAATCCTCCGCGGCCGGCTGTGCTCCGCGACAGCTCCACGGAGCAGCCGGCCAGGCCCAGCCAGGCCAGAGTCATCCGCAGCCGGATTTCCAGTCACGGAGGGCCCTGGGTAAAACAAAACAAAACAAAACCGCATACGCAAATGGCGGTGGCTATGGCCGCTGCCATTTGCGTTCCTTATTTTTGCCCTCTTAATCTACGTAAATATTTACGTAGACTATGAAAATAAAGGGGAACGCAAATAGCGTAGCGGGCACTATTTACGTAGGCTAAATATTTACGTAGGCTAAAACGGGGAATCAAAAAGGGACGCAAATAGAGCCCACTACGCTATTTGTATTCCCCTTTATTTTCACCGTCATAGCCTACGTAAATATTTACGTAGACTAAGACGGGCAAAAATAAGGAACGCAAATGGCAGCGGCCATAGCCGCCGCCATTTGCATACGCGGTTGTTGTTTTTTTAACCCACCTAGCCATGATAGGCTACATAAAGATTTACATAGCCTATCACCTCGTGTTTTTTTTTTAAACCTAGCAATGATAGGCTATGTAAATCTTTACGTAGCCTATCACGTCTTCTTCATTTTTTTTTTACAAGAACAAGAGTGGAAATGGCAGCGGCAGCAACCGGTCGGAAGACCAGCCGCTGCAGCCGCCACCGCAAAAGCCGCTGCCGCAGCCGCCACCGCCTGTAAGATCCGCCCCAGGTGAGTCTCGTCCCGGGGGGGATCCATGGGGGGGCGGGGGGGCAGGCCGTTCTGCCACAGATTTTGAGGGCCTGAATGCACTGGCATTCGGCCTGACCAAGATCCGTGGTGGAATTCTCTGCCATCCCTACCTAAGGCCCACTCGATTTCGCTCTCTAGGATGTCCGGCTCAAGTTCAGTGACTGCACTATCATGGCTATCAGGGACATTAAGATTTTTCCTGTATAGTTCTTCATTGTATTCTGAGCCACAGTCAGCTCCAGGTCTTGTTTTTACTGACTGTATAGAGCTTCTCCATCTTTGGCTGCAAAGGACATAATCCATTTGATTTCGATATTGACCATCTGGTGATGTCCATGTGTAGAGTCGCCTCTTGTGCTGTTGGAAAAGGGTGTTTGCTATGATCAGTGTGTTCTCTTGGCAAAACTCTATTAGCCTTTGTCCTGCTTCATTTTGTACACCAAGGCCATGCTTGCCTGTTATCCCAGTGATTTCTTGACTTCCTACTTTAGCATTCCAATCCCCTATGATGAAAAGGACATCTTTTTTTGGTGTTAGTTCTAGAAGGTGTTGTAGGTAGGGATGTCAGAGAATTTCTCCATGAATCTCCAGGAGGCCGAATGCCAATGCATTCGGCCCCCCAAAATTGGTGGAGAAATGGTCCGCCCCCCCTGCCCCCCCCGGGATGGGACTTACCTTAAGTGAATGTCCCTGGCGGCGGTGGCTCCCGGCGGCGGTGCAGCGGCGGCAGCCGGTCTTCCTACCAGCTGCCGCCGCCGCCATTTCCAAGTAAATAAACAACAACAACAACAAACATGATAGGCTACGTAAAGATTTACGTAGCCTATCACAGCTAGATTTTCAAAAAAACACCATGATAGGCTATGTAAATGTTTACGTAGCCTATCACAGCTGACTGTGGGGGGGGGAAGCGCGTACGGAAAAATATTTACGTAGACTACCCGGACCAAAATAAGGAACGCAAATGGCGGCACCAATGGGCGCCGCCATTTGCGTACGTGCTTCCCCCCCCCCAAAGTCAGCCATGATAGGCTATGTAAACATTTACGTAGCCTACCACAGCTGACTGCAGGCCAGGGACGCAAACGGCGGCGGCTATGGCCTCTGCCATTTGCATCCTGGCAGGAGAAGGGGTTTCGCGGCTGGAGAGATGGGTGCTCCCCCCTGGCCAGAATTCGGCGGGGAGGGATGGGGCACCTTCCCCCCGGCCAGAATTTCGGCGGGGAGGGACAGGGCGCCTCCCCCCCTCCCAGAATTGCAGGGGGAGGGACGAACCTCCTCCCCCCCACCGCCAAGCAAGCTTTGGGATCAGGTAAGTGACTTTCATCCATCCCTAGTTGTAGGTCTTCATAGAACCAATCAACCTCAGCTTCTTTGACCTCAGTGGTTGGGGCATAGACTTGAATTACTGTGATGTTGAATGGTTTGCCTTGGATTCGTACTGAGATCATTCTATTGTTTTTGAGATTGTACCGCAGTACTGCTTTTCCCACCCTTTTATTGACTACGAGTGCTACTCCATTTTTTCGAAGGGATTCTTGCCCACTGCAGCCCACAGGAGTAGATATAATGGTCAACTGAATTAAATTTGCCCATGCCTGTCCATTTTAGTTTGCTGATTCCCAAGATGTCTCTGGTTAAAATGATGGTAATAAAACCAGACAGAGAAACACAGAGGAAAATATGTGTGAAATATTTAAATTACGGATACGTAAAATCGAATCCTTTACATTCTCACTAGCATTGTACATTCAGGGTACTTATCCATAAAAACAGAGATGTGTGATTTTCACCAAGCATATCCAACTGAATCTTTCTTATGTATTGCAAGTGTATGATCACGAGCAGATATGGAAATAAAGAGGCATGACACAGTAAATGGGTTGAACCAAGGGCTAGGAATGTCATGGGAGTCCAAGAGGGGGGTGGAGTCTTGTGGTCTCCCCCCATTCGGCCTCACAGCCTCCACTCACTGAGCCGCCATGGGGTCTGCAAGCTCCCGGCAGCCGGTCGTTCCCTCAGTAAGCTGCCATTTTTCAAAAGAAATTATAGCACTCAGTTTTTTCCTTAAGTGTATTGTTACATAAATCTGGCCATAAAGGGGCCAATTACACAACATCACAGGTGTAAATGATCCATTTACATGGGTAATGTTGCATAAATGGCCCCTTTACTGCCCCCATTCATGCAACATTACATTTACGGAAAGAACCAGGCCGCCATTTTGCGAACAATGGCAGCTCACTGATGGAACAGGTGGCCACTGGGTGCTTGCCAGGTACTCACAGCAGCTTGTGGGCACAGTGAGCAGGGGGAGCCAGACAATGGGGGTTCAGCGGATGCACAGCGATACAGACAGAGGTGAGTCTGTCCATGCCTACCAAGAGCCATATATATTAAATCATAACATGATCCTTTCTATGTAGGAATGTGAAATCTGATGAAATCAACATCACTAGTCTGGTAGTTATTTGGGTGGAGCTGATCCTGGCCTGTGAGGGGGGTGGAGCTGATTCTACTACTCCCCAGGGCCACGTCTATGTGGGTAAATAAAGAGGGCTTCCCATATCATCTCTTCCCAGGGCCCCACAACTCTAAGCAGATGAGACAAGTTAGCTCCAAAGGTGCTCTGTTTTCTGTCCATGGACCCTACAGCCGTGAGCAGCAATTCTTGGGAATTGCCAATCACAGCACTCACCTAACCTGTATTCTACCTACCAAATTCCCACAGATAGGGATGCTGGAAAAATCTGAGATGGACTAAATCAGCTCGTATTTCTGAGAATCCAACCTGCGGAATCTTCTGCAGACCAACCTCTTCAGGTCGCATGGAATCTGTGGACTTCCGGATTTTATTTTTTATTTTTTTTAACTTTCCCCAAATGTACACATACTTATTTGTAGGAAAATATGGAACTTTCTGCTGAGACTGATAAATGTATACGGGGGAAAAGTTGAATGCAATGGGGAATGTAACATACGCTAAATGTTACATACCAAGGTGAATTATGTAACTTGTTGCAGTCCCTCTTATGGAATTATTTGTGCATTTTTCCGCACAACGGGAAAAAAATCAAATCCGTCTGTGAATGGATGATGTAACAAAAAGCACCTGACAATCCACAAAACACAGAGTGGACCTTACACAAGCCATACATCCCTACCCACACATACCTTCCAAACCTGATGGATTTAACTGATTTAACCAGAATTTAAGATCTCTGTTGTTGTTGTTCAGTTGTTAAATCATGTCCAACTCTTCGTGACCCCATGGACCACAGCACGCCAGGCCTTCCTGTCCTCCGCTCTCTCCCGGAGTGTGCTCGAATTCATGTTCATTGCATCGGTGATGCTATCTAGCCATCTCATCCTCTGCCGTCCCCTTCTCCCTTTCCCTTCAATCTTTCCCAGCATCAGGGTCTTTTCCAGGGACAGGGAGTTATCTCTTCGCATTAGGCGGCCAAAATATTTCAGCTTCAGCTTCAGTGTCTGTCCTTCCAATGAGCAGTCAGCATTGATTTCCTTTAGGATGGACTGATTGCAGTCCAGGGGACTTGTAAGAGTCTTCTCCAGCACCACAGTTCAAAGGCATCAATTCTTCGGTGCTCAGCCTTCCTTATAGTCCAGCTCTCACAGCCATACATTGCTACTGGGAAAACCATAGCTTTGATTATACGGACCTTTGTCGGCAAGGTGATGTCTCTGCTTCTTACTATGCTGTCTAGGTTTGCCATAGCTTTCCTCCCAAGGAGCACGCGTCTTTTAATTTCATGGCTACAGTCACCGTCTGCGGTGATCTTGGAGCCCAAGAAAATAAAATCTGTCACTGCTGCCATTTCTTCCCCTTCTATGTGCCAGGAAGTTATGGGGCCAGATGCCATGATCTTTGTTTTTTTAATGCTGAGTTTAACCAGCTTTTGCACTCTCCAATTTCACTCTCAACAAGAGGCTCTTTAGATCCTCTTCGCTTTCTGCCATAAGGGTGGTATCGTCTGCATATCTGAGGTTGTTGATAATTCTCCCGGCAATCTTAATTCCGACCTGTGATTAGGGATGTGCGAAAGTCACTTACCTTTTCGAAGGGTGACATTCGTGGGGGGGGGGAGGCGCTCCGTCCCTCCCACCGAAATTCTGTCCGGAGGGGAGGTGCTCCGTCCCTCCGCCCACCGAATCCTGGCCGGCCGGCTCCGCTCCACAGGGATTCTGCGGCGCCGCCGGCCGGCTCCGCCAGCAGCCGGACATCCAGCCGCTGGCTAGCAGGGACGCAAATGGTGGCGGCTGTAGCCGCCGCCATTTGCGTCCCTGCAGTCAGCCGTGATAGGCTACGTAAATGTTTATGTAGCCTATCACGGCTGATTTAAAAGAGAAGGGGAAAAAAACGTGCGTACGCAAATGGCGGCGCCCATGGGCGCTGCCATTTGTGTTCCTTATTTTGGCACGTCTCAGTCTACGTTAACATTTATGGAGACTAAGACGGCAAAAATAAGGGGAACGCAAATAGTGTAGCATAGGGTTTTTTTTTTCTTTTAAATCAGCCGTGATAGGCTACGTAAAGATTTATGTAGCCTATTACGGTGTTTTTTAAAAATCTAGCCATGATAGGCTACGTAAATCTTTACGTTGTTTTTGTTGTTGTTGTTGTTTTTTAACTGGAAATGGCGGTGGCAGCAGCCGGTCGAAGACCGGCCGCCGTAGCCGCCGCCGCCCAACGGCCGCCCAACGGCCGCCGCAGCCGCCGCCACCAGGAAGATCCACCCAAGGTAAGTCCCATTCCGGGGGGCAGACCATTCCGCCACCGATTTCAGGGGGCCGAATGCACTGGCATTTGGCCTCCCCAAGATCTGTGGCAGAATTCTCTGACATCCCTACCTGTGATTCATCCAACCCGGCATTTCTCAGGATGTATTCTGCATATAAATTAAATAAGCAGGGTGACAATATGCAGCCTTGTCATACTCCTTTCCCAATTTTGAACCAATCAGTTGTTCCATGTCCAGTTCTTACTGTTGCTTCTTGTCCCTCATACGGAATTGTCAGGAGACAGGTAAGGTGGTCTGGTACTCCCATGATCTCTTTAAGAATTTGCCACAGTTCATTGTGATCCACACAATCAAAGGCTTTAGCCTAGTCAATGAAGCAGAAATAGACGTTTTTCTGGCATTCTCTTGCTTTCTCCATGATCCAGCAAATGTTGGCGATTTGATCTCTAGTTCCTCTGCTTCTTCGAAACCCAGCTTGTACTTCTGGTAGTTCTCGGTTCACATACTGCTTAAGCCTAGCTTGTCGGATTTTGAGCATAACCTTGCTGGCATGTGAAATGAGCGCAATTGTACGGTAGTTTGAACACTCTTTGGCATTGCCCTTCTTTGAAAGTGGAATGTAAACTGACCTTTTCCAGTCTTGTGGCCACTGTTGAGTGTTCCACATTTGTTGGCATATTGAGTGCAGCACTTTAACAGCATCATCTTTTAGGATTTTAAATAGCTCAGCTGGAAGACTGTCATCTCCGCTAGCTTTGTTGTTACTAATGCTTCCTAAGGCCCACTTGATTTCACTCTCTAGGATATCCAGCTCAAGTTCAGTGACCGCACTATCATGGCTATCAGGGACATTCAGATCTTTCCTGTATAGTTCTTCTGTGTATTCTTTCCACCTCTTCTTAATCTCCTCTGCTTCTGTTAGGTCCCTGCCTTCTTTGTCCTTTATCATGCCCATCTTGGAACAAAACGTTCCCTTGATATCTCTGATTTTCTTGAAAAGATCTCTAGTCTTTCCCATTCTATTGTTTTTCTCAATTTCTTTGCATTGTTCATTTAAGAAGGCCTTCTTATCTCTCCTTGCTATTCTCTGGAACTCTGCATTCAGTTGAATATATCTTCCCCTTTCTCCCATGCTTTTTGCTTACCTTCTTTCCTCAGCTACTAAAGCCTCATCAGACAGCCACTTTGCTTTCTTGCATTTTTTCTTTAGGATGGATTGAGTTGCTGCCACCTGAACAATGTTACGGACCTCCGTCCATAGTTCCTCAAGCACTCTGTCTATCTGGTCTAATCCCTTAAATCTATTCGTCACCTCCACTGTATATTCATAAGGGATATGATTTAGGTCATACCTGAATGGTTTAGTGGTTTTCCCTACGTTCTTCAATTTAAGCTGAAATTTTGCAAGAAGCAGCTCATGATCTGAGCCACAGTCAGCTCCAGGTCTTGTTTTTACTGACTGTATAGAGCTTCTCCATCTTTGGCTGCAAAGGACATAATCCATTTGATTTCGATATTGACCATCTGGTGATGTCCATGTGTAGAGTCGCCTCTTGTGCTGTTGGAAAAGGGTGTTTGCTATGATCAGTGTGTTCTCTTGGCAAAACTCTATTAGCCTTTGTCCTGCTTCATTTTGTACACCAAGGCCATGCTTGCCTGTTATCCCAGTGATTTCTTGACTTCCTACTTTAGCATTCCAATCCCCTATGATGAAAAGGACATTTTTTTTGGTGTTAGTTCTAGAAGGTGTTGTAGGTCTTCATAGAACCAATCAACCTCAGCTTAGGGATGTACGAAAGTCACTTACCTTCTCGCGGAATTGATTCGCGGTGGGGGGGAGGCACTCCATCCCTCTGCTTTTCCCCAGTAGTATATTGGACACCTTCCGACCTGAGGGGCTCATCTTCCGGCGTCATATCTTTTTGCCTTGTGATACGTTCCATGGGGTTTTCTTGGCAAGAATACTGGAGTGGCTTGCCATTTCCTTCTCCAGTGGACCACATTTTGTCAGAACTCTCTGCCATGACCTGTCCATCTTGGGTGGCCCTGCACGGCATAGCTTATGGCTTCACTCAGTTAAGCAAGCCCCTTCACCACAACAAGGCAGTGATCCTCGAAGGGGATCTTGACTCCCACTCTAATCCCCAAACCCCTTCCTTCAGTGCAGAGACAGTGAAGAAACCTGCCACCTAGGCCAATATGATGACAAACCCAAAATTCCTACCTGGCCTCGAAGCCACCAGATAACACTGCACTGATAGCAAGGGATAGGATAGCCATGTGTCCTCTTTTACAGAGGACAGTCCTCTAATGGAAGGGCTACCAGATGATAATTGTCCTCTATTTTGAACGTGTCCTCTATTTGAAGGGCTGCCAGACCAAGTCCAGTTTAAAGATGAAGGACTGTTAAAAGGAAGACGTGAGCCCTGAAATTCCCCACCAACAGTGAGCCCCTGGACAAAAGACTGAGTAAGGGACACGGGTCTCCTGGTCACAGTGTTCCACAGTAGGGATGTACAAAAATCACTTACCTGTTCACGGATTATGCTGATGGTGGGGGGGAGGCATTCCGTCCCTCCCCCCAGAATCCTGGATGGGGGGAGGCACTCCGTTCCCCCCCCCGGAATCCTCCTTGGCCGGCTGTGCTCCGCAGCGGCTCCGCAGAGCAGCCAGCCAGGCCCAGCCAGGCCAGAGCCATCTGCAGCCGGATTTCCAGCCGCGGAGGGCTCTGGGGGAAAAAAAAACAAAACCGCGTACGTAAATGGCGGTGGCTACGGCTGCCGCCATTTCTGTTCCTTATTTTTGACGTCTTAATCTACGTAAATATTTACGTAGACTATGACGGCGAAAATACAGGGGAACGCAAATAGCGTAGTGGACGCTATTTGCGTTCCCCTTATTTTCACCGTCTTAGTCTATGTAATTATTTAAGTAGACTAAGATGGCCCAAAATAAGGAATGCAAATGGCGGCAGCCGTATCCACTGCCATTTGCGTACACTTTTTTTTTTACCCAGTCGTTTTAGGCTATGTAAGTTTTTACGTAGCCTAAAACGTCTGGGTTAAAAAAAAAAAACCTGCAAAAAAAACCTGCGTAGCTGCCGCCATTTGCATATGCCTTTTTTTTTTTTTTTTACCGAGATGTTTTAGGCTACATAAAAACTTACGTAGCCTATCACGTGGGTGTAAAAAAAAAAAAAACCTGGAAAAGGCGGCAGCGGCAGCCAGTCGGAAGACCAGCCGCCGCAGCCGCCGCCACCGAAGCCGCCACCGGAGCCGCCACCGCCCGGAAGATCCGCCCCAGGTAAGTCTCGTCCCGGGGGGATACGCGGGGGGTGGCGGGGAGGTGGCAGGCCGTTCCACCACAGATTTCGGGAGGCCAAATGCACTGGCATTTAGCCTCCCCGAGATCCATGGCGGAATTCTCTGCCATGCCTAAGTGGAAGTCTTCCACTCTCTCATATGGTGAGATGTACTGTATTTCTGTTTAAATGATTATCAGTGTTTCTGATTATCACAATGCATGTAAATTAGCATACGGTTTTTATGATTGATTAGGTGGAGGATCGGTTTCCTCTTTAGTACGCTTTGTTGATGCATTTCTGTTGCGGGTGGCAATTCATAACAGGCCATGCTATCGAAGGAAAGTGGATGGGAGCAAGCTGATGCAATGAGCCTGGGGCCTTTGTGAACAGCCCCACCCCTGACCCTATATCAGCTAGCGTTCATCTTCACTCTAATGCAGACATGATCCCACCTCCCTTCACTGTGCCTGCAACCATTTCCTCACCCAAGGTTTTGCACTGGAGATAGAACATCCTTGTCCATATGTTTGCATCAAGTTGCCAATTCAAAATTACAAATTGTAAATTAATATTCATCTATCAGTGCCATCCTAAGCATGTTTACTCATAAGTAAGCTCCACTGTGTTGAGTGGGGCTTACTCCCAGATAGGAATGGGAGAACCAGCAATTTCTGAACTCAAATACTCTGAAAATCACTTTGAGCTCATTTCATCTCACTCCTGTTTTTGCTTCTGACCTGTTCTTTGGCTCATTTGAATGGGAAGAATGCACATTTCAAATGAGGAAAGTGCACACTTCTGCACACATTTTCCAAAAGCGCATACTTTTTCCCTTATTGACTGAAGTGTGAAAATGTGTATTTCTTTTTAAATGCACATTTCAAAGCATGCACTTTTTAATGCATTTCTTAACTCAGTTGCAAATTTGTGAATTTGGGAACATTTCTCCAAAACAAAAAAAAGAAAAGAAAAAAGCATCCTTGCTCATGCTCAGAATTGTGAATAGGAGCATTTTAGCATTTTAGCTTTCTAGACTTTTAGCTTTGCTGTTTTAAATCTGTATTTTAAATTCCTGCACTGCTGCTAGGTTTTATTGTGGTTGTAGTGTTATACTGTGGTTTTAATGTTCTATATATTTTATATTGTTTTATTGTGTAATGTTTGGTTTTAATTTTTGTGAACTGCCCAGAGAGCTTTGGCTATTGGGCAGTGTATAGAAATGAAATGAATGAATGAATGAATGAATGAATAAATAAATAAATAAATAAATAAATAAGGACATGCTCAAATTCTCACTCCCAGATCAGTGTGTACAGAATTGAGGCCTAAATCATTGCTGTGTTGATTTGTTTGTTCGTTTGCAAATCTGGCGATACTTTACAAACTTGATGCTTCTTGTGGCAGGAAGGGAATACAAAGTTTTTGCTTCACAGCAAAAAAATCATAGATATTTGCTGCATCCCTATATAAAAACTTTTTTTAAAAAAAACCTACTTGGAATTACCAGGTCTCGTGATACTTTACAAACTTGCTGCTTCTTGTGGAAGGAGGGGAATATGAAGTTTTTGCTTCAGAGCAAAAAAATCATAGATATTTGCTGCATCCCTATATAAAAACTTAAAAAACAAAAAAACTATTCAGAATTACCAGGCCTGGTATTGGGGGTCGGCACTGTTGGGCAGATGCCAATGGCCCAAGCTCTCCAGAGGGACCACCAGCTATGGTGCTGCCTAGGGATGTACGGACTATGTAAAATCCGCTCCGTTTTTACAGATTGTCAGGCGCCTTTCATTCCATCATCCGCCCACAGACGGATGTGAATTTTTTTTTCATCATGCAAAAAAATAGAGAAATAATTACATAAGTATTTACATTATTTACCTCAGTACGTAACATTTACTGTACTGTCCCCCATTCCATTCAATGTTTCCTCAGCAGAAACTTATGTATTGTTCTACAGATGTATACGTGTAAATTTCGGGAAAGTAAAAACATCATCCAAAAGACCACAGACTCCGCATGGCCTGAGGGGGTCACTCCACAGAGGATTCCACAGGTTGGATTCTTAGGAATCCGAGCTCATTTTAATCCATCTTGAATTTCTCCAGCATCCCTAATGCTGCCACATTCTCTGGCTAGGCTGGTGTGCTGGCTTGCTCACGGGCTAGTAGTGGTGGCTTTATAGGTCATAAGAAGCACTGCAGATTGTGGACCAGTAACCAGTAACCAGGAGCAGTGATTGCAAATGCAAATGGGAATCAGACACGAGACGAGTGGCGAGACCATGTTCTGGAATCCTGGTGATCTTGAACATCACTCGGTCACCCATCCTTAGGCTTAGCTCCCAGAAAGAAGGGCTCAGCTCCAGCTGATTTTTTTTGGGGGGGGGGTATTCTCCCGTCCCCCACTGCATCACAGCTCACCTTATTCAACAGATTCCTCTGATCCTGTTTGTAGTATTTTTAGGAGGCTGGAGAGTCTGTTCTGGGAAGAAAGGGGCAGGGAAGACCAGCCCAGTTGCAGATGCCTAAATATTGATCCGACCCTCCGCCTTGAATTCCAATTCCTTGCTATCATAACAAGGAAGCCACATGCTGCCTAAAACCCCCCACAGTCAACAGTCTGCTGCAAAATTCTGGACCACCTGGAGTTTCTGTATACTCCTCAAAGGCAGTCCCACACAGAGCATGTTACAGTAATCTAAATAGGATGTGACTAATGTTTGTGACACTTTGGCCAGATATGACATCTCAAGGAAAGGGCATAGTTGCATCACTAGCCTTTGCTGAGTAAATACATTCCTGGTCATCAGCAAAATGTGGGCTGAATCCAGGAATACACCAAAATTGCTAACATAAGTCTTCATGGGGAGGTCTCACCCAAGTGATGATGAAGGGAGGGGGCTTACATTTAAGTAACTAAGATTTGGATGATAGAAAAGTAAGCAGAAAAGAAAATAGAAAAGGTTGTGATGAAAACTGTGGAACATAAAATGGTCTTCATTGAAACATCATTATTATTCCAAAGGGGATTGGGGCTAGGGATTGATGGATCAGGCTATTTCCATTCTGTCTATTTCACATGGATTCATTCCTAAATCTGTTCTGCCCCATTTTCGCATTAATCTGCAGGGTTTTAAAAGAAACCCACACAAAAATCTGTACACATTTGATCCTAAAATATGAAGGTTTATACACATCTGATGACAAAAGATGTATCTTTATCATTTTTAAAGCTGAACGCTGCATTGCAAAGCTTGGAGAAGCATGCAGTTGGAAGAATAACTTTTTCAATCCACACATTAGTTCAGGCAGGTGTGAACCAGGTCAGCTTGTTTTCAAATGCAGTTTGTATGAAATCCCTGAGCATCCCTGAACAGGGCAGGAAATACTGTGAAATAACTGGGTTGGGATCCAGACCAGCCAAAAGAACTGAACACTTTGCTTCAGTGAAATCCTTCCCAGCATCGTTTTGCAAATCTGGTGAGTCTCAATCAACGCTGAGGAATTTATAACCTGTTGTGGGACAATCTGAACATTCCTACCAATGTTGAGGTTCCCTTAATGAATAGCTTTTACAGGGTGGGCGGGAAGGATATCAGTGGCCGGCACAGTACAGAAATAAGAGGGGAGGGGAGGGGAGGGGAGTGCTTTCTTAAGCACATATGTGATTCCAAGTAAATCTGAACTGTTGCCTGAGAAATGTTTGCCAATTAAAAAAGAAAGTCCTACAACACAATCACAACATGATATGCATCATATGGCCTCCTGGCTGTTGGGGATGTTTTCGCTTTGCATAACTGAATACATTTGCACTACCTAGAATGTACACAGCAGATAACGGGCGGGGGGACGACACACCATCCTATATAGTATACTCACAGAGAATGACTAAGAGTCATATGCTCCAGAAGCCCAGTCGGGTGGCTTAATTGTTACCGTATTTTATAAGAACATAAGAAGAGCCATGCGAGGGCCCATCTAGTCCAGCATCCTTTTCACACAGTGGCCAACCACCCACAAGCAAGGCATGAGCCCAACAGCACTGTCCCACCCATGTTCCCCAGCAACTGTACATAAGTTCACTGTCTCTGGTACTGGAGGTAGCACATAGCCATCAAGACTACTAGCCATTGATAGCCTTTTCCTCCAGGAAATAGTCCAACCCCCCTTTTAAGACATCCAAATTGGTGGCCCTCACTACACCCTGTGGTAGCAAATTCCATAGTTTAACTCTGCACTGTGTGAAGAAGTTCTTCTTATCTGTCCTTTATCTCCCTCCAGTCAGCTTCATAGGATGAACCTGGGTTCTAGTATTTTGAGAGAGGGAGAAAGTTGTATCCCTATCCACATTCTCCACACCATCCATAATTTTGTGGACCTCTAGCATGTATCCCCTTATTCTCCTTTTTTTCCAAGCTAAACAATCCCAGCTGTTGTAACCGTCCCTTATAGGGGAGATGCTCCAGCCCCTTCATCATTTAGTTGCCATTTTCTGCACTTTTTGCAGTTCTACAATACCGTTTTTATAGGTGTGGTGACCAGAACTGTACACAGTGTTCCAAGTATGGCCACACCATAGATTTGTAGAGGTCCTTGTAGAGGTCCTCCACATGCCCTTGTATACATGTGTACACCTGGGTACCTGGGTACTTCCTGAGGCATATTTTGTCTTTAAACTAGAGTCAGGGTGTACAGCAGTATTGTTAAGTGTCTAATTAGGAAAACAACAATAAGACAAACAGGTCACAGCTTAGAATAACCAAATAAACCTGTCCCTGCCCCGCCAGCCTGTTTTGCCCCTGCAAGTCTATGTGTGACCTCAGGCAGGGAGGAGGCAGTGCTGTGATCTCCTTCCTCTAGATCAGGTTCAGTTGGGTGGTGTGTTTGTTACAAATAAAGCCATCTGGGCCACATGGCCAGGTCACACTAATCTTGTCAGGTGGGTATGGATCTGAATCCCTTCTCATATACTAAAAACAAAATAAAAGCCCATTAGGGTTCAAGCCCACATAGGCTTGTGAAATACATTTCTAATTCAAAATACATTTATAACAGAGCTGTTGCAACTATCACACAATAGCATAGTTCTTTATGAAAAAAGTATGCATGCATGTGTCGGTGAGTTAGCTTCTAAGAGCACCATCCTCTAAAGCAGGGGTGGGCAATGTCATGTGTGGCCCTACATAAATCTCGGCCTACAACTCCCATGATCCCTCACCATTGGTTATGCTAGCAGGGGTTGATGGGAATCTTAGATCAAAATGTCTGGAGGGCCACAGAATGCCCACCCTCCTGAATGGATTCACTGCATCAGGACCCTGATTCGTTCCAAAAGACTAAATTCTCACTGCATTAAGAGTGTTATTCTTTTTAAACAATACATTCTCTCCCTCTCTCTGTCTCTCAAAAACTTGGCAAAATGCATATTTGACCTTCTGGGAGAAGAAGAGGAGTAAGAGTCAAGAACTGAAGCACAAATGGGAGTTGCATTTAGGCAAAGAGAGGAAGGCCAGGTTAGATTCAAGGAAGATTCAATTTAAACATTTATTTATACCCTGCTTTTCTTTATAGAATACATTCAAAGTAGCTTACAATAATACTACTACTAAGTATGCAAGATACAATTAGACAGTTGACATTACTTAACAACAAGAGCAATTATGTCAATTCAGTATAAAGTCAGGGGCACAGAAATTTAAGCCACGGTAAATGCTTTAAATGCTTGGCAAATAAGAAAGTAAGCAGCACACCTGGATCTTGAAAGTGAGGAGCCCTCTCAAGGGACGGTTCTTGGGTGCCTCAAGATAACGGACGCTATCCCCATTTGTGTTCCATTAAAGGACAGAAAATTGTAAAGAAACAAGGCTCTGATCACGTTATAAATCTGTCTGCATCCCTTTATACAGAGAAATGAAAGTTGTGGGTTTTAAAAAGGACAGAAAAGAAAAGAAAAGAAAAGCTGCCCCTCTGAGCCTCTGTTGCTGGGAATAAAAACTCCTAGCTCTGGAAACAAAATTAAACCTAACAAAATCCATTTATTTTATTGGTGTATTCATTCTTTTATAGCTTTGGAGCTTATGTTAACCGAATCCAAGTTCTACTGCAATCAATTGAAGTTCGTTAATGTGGGGGGGGGGACACTGAGAAGATTATCGGCAAGCCTATAACATTCTTAGATTCTGTTTGCAGCTTTATATTAACAACTCCGGATTCTTTGAATTATTATTTTTTTAAAAAAATAGGAACAGCAAAAGGTCAACTTGGGAATTCTGTAAGGGGGATTCTATTCAGCAAAAAGATGTAAAGGTATGGTAAATATCTCAAGGATATGAAGCCTAGCCCACCAAAAAGTTCATCACAGCCAATTTCCCCAACATGAAGTCACTCATGCAAATTTAGTGCCACTGATTTAAGTTGAGCTAGCTCTCTAAAACCCACCCATCCCAACACAATCCATTGGCTAAGTGAGCTAGACAATATATAAATTGAGTGCTCCATACGGATGTGTAAAACCCTCTTGATAACATTTTGCTAGTCATTTCGCTAGTCATTTTCACTCCCTTCTAAACTCCTCAAATGTTTCCACCTAGGGATGTGTGAGACTTTGGTTTCAATCTGGTTTTGATAAGGATTTACCAAAATTCATGATGCTCTCCATATTCAGGACAAAAAGAACTCGAGATAAAAAAAAAAAAAAAAGGTGGGAGAAACCAAAACTGACAGGTTTGCCCATTCTATTTCTGCCGAAAGCAGAACCTTCAAATTGCTTCAGATTTCAGTCTAGGCAAAATCTAGTGATACCTAGTTGTACTACCCTTAACTAAAACACTTTTGGCTTCCCTAAAAAAGTCCCTCAGCTGATTCAGCTCAAAATATAATTGTTTTGGATTTGATTCTAGACAAATTTCATTTTGTGGCAATGGCTTGCTGGCTGACATCTCCATCACAAAGACCCAGTTTTAAATTAGGCTTGTGCAAGCAATATTCAATACTTTGTACTTCTCCTACTTGGTCTAGTGTTGTGCTGCGAGATATGAATGAGTCACTGGTGAAGGCTTCTTCAAATACATCTACATATCCTGGAACAAGAAGGAGAAATGAGGAGCAGCAGATGGGGTTGGAATCAAACTCTTAAGAAGGAAAGATGGCACATTGGTAGCATCTCTAGTTAGAGGAGAGCAATGAAAGGAAAAGAAGCTCCAGGACTTTCTGGGCCTGATGCTGCTGCCATTAAGACATCTGCTCATTTAATATGATTTTTAAAGCTTCCCATTTCTACACTATTGCTCCTTCTCTGGCCTTGTCTTTCCTCTGTTTTCAAACTTGAGGAAGGAAGATGTTAAGTTCCTGACCATAGTTTTGAGAAAAGGCAGGTGTGACAGGGAATAATTCAAAGCATTATCAATATCCTCTCTGGTACCTCGCAAATTAATAGCTGATTTGAAAGTAAATAAAATGTCCACTGGATAATACAGAGTGACATGTCCCCATAGCGCAGTGAGCATGTTTATCTCAAACTTCTTCCAGGTCTTCAGCTTCTGAAGCAGGGGTACACTAATGCCAGGTTGGACCAAAAATCAGGATATCATTACCATTGGTACTATTTTTAGTCAATTAAATAACCTGTGTTGTACCCTCCATGTAGTTTTCTGGGTGGAATTTTGCAGAAACCTCTGCTTGTTCCATTTACAATGCCATTCCTTCAATCACTTTAAGCTTTAAAACCTTAAATAGATGTAGACAAGGTTATGAAAGACTACCTTCTCCCATACGTATCTACCTAAACCTTAAGATCTTCAGAGACCTAGTCCAAGTGCCCCTGTCAAATCAAATGCAGTGAGGCAGGTAAGAGAGGGGCTTTTCAATACTGGCACTCTGGTTAGGTAACGACCTTCCCCTGTAAGTTTTTCATTTCCAGGTGAGCACCTTTCTGTTCACATAGGCCTGTTAAATAATTCCTGTAGTCAGGGCCTCTCAGGTTTAAAATCTGTGTGGTTTAATTTGGGGTGTTGTGAGTTTTATTTTGTCCTATTTTATGTTGCTTTTGTTTTATGGTTTAATAATGTTCTATTTTGTATCTAAATGTTGTTTTTCTTTTTGTTAATAATGGCTGATTCCCCATTTGGGACAGGGGAACAGTGGCTACTCCATTCCACCTAACCATGGTTACCCTATTGTTAGGTAGAATGCACAGGTTCCTTGGTATATGGAAAACAGAAGTAAAAAGAAACTAGGCTGTTTCCTATTAACAAACTGGAGATTAATTTTAGATTATGTACTAGGATAAAAAAGCAACAGAAGCCATGTGGAATAGCTTCACCTAGCAGATGGAGGGAAGGTGCCCCCAGAGAATAGAGTCCAGTCTCCAGGTAGCATAAAATCTAGGGAAGTATAACAGTCACTTTTTCGATGGGGTGATTCACGGTGAGGGGGAGGCGCTCCGTACCTCCCCCTGAAATCCTAATCCGGCCAGCTCCGCTTCTCGGAGATTCTACAGAGCAGCCGGCCGGGGCCGCCCGCAGCTGGACATCTGGCCACTAGGCAGCCTTCTGGAAAAAAAAAAACCATGTACGCAAATGGTGGCAGCTACGGCAGCTGCCATTTGCATTCCTTTTTTTTCACTGTTTTAGCCTACGTTAGGGGTGCACAAAAGTCACTTACCTGGTCTCGCAGCTTGCTTCGCGGTGGGGGGGAGGCGCTTCGCTGCTCCCCCCGAAGTTCAGGCCGGGGGGGGAGGCTTCCCTCCTCTCCCGGCCGAAATTCAGGCCAGGGGGGAGGCTTCCCGCCTCGCCCGGCCAAAATTCAGGCCGGGGAGAAGGCACCTCGCCTTGCCCGGTCGCGAAATAAAAAGTTAAAAAAAAAAACGCCCCCGTGATAGGCTACATGACGATTTACGTAGCCTATCATGGCTAGATCTGCAAAGTCAGCCATGATAGGCTACGTTAATCATCATGTAGCCTATCACGGGTGACTTTAAAAAAAAAAAGCGTGTACGCAAATGGCGGCCCCCATCGGGAGCCGCCATTCGCGTTCCTTATTTGGTCGCAATAGTCTACGTAAATCTTTATGTAGACTACGGCGAAAATAAGGGCAACGCAAATATCATAGCCCTTATTTTCGCCGTAGTCTACGTAATCTTTACGTAGACTACAGCGACCAAATAAGGAACGTGAATGGCGGCTCCCGATGGGGGCCGCCATTAGCCGTACGCGCTTTTTTTTTTAAGTCACCCGTGATAGGCTACGTGACGATTTACGTAGCCTATCACGGCTGACTTTGCAAATCTAGCCGTGATAGGCTACGTTAATCGTCACGTAGCCTATCACGGGGGCGTGTGTGTTTTTTTACTTTTCTTGGAATGGCGGCGGCGGCAGCCGGTCGAAAGATGAAGACCTGCCGAACCACCGCCGGGACCCGCTGCCGGGAGGGACATTCGGGAAAGGTAAGTCCCATCCCGTGGGGGGGGTGGGGGGCGGGGGGGTGGAGGATTTCTCCCCGAAACTACTTCGGGGGGCCGAATACGTTGGCACGCGGCCCCCCGAAGTTTTGGGAAGAAATTTTCCCCCATCCCTAGCCTACGTAAATATTTACATAAGCTATTACGGCAAAAAAAAGGGGAATGCAAATAGCACCCACTACACTATTTGCGTTCCCCTTTTTTTCACCATAATAGCTTATGTAAATATTTACGTAGGCTAAAACAGCAAAAAAAAGGGAACGCAAATGGCGGCCGCCGTAGCCGCCGCCATTTACGTACACGGTTTGTTTGTTTTTTAGCTTGCCGTAATAGGCTACGTAAGTATTTACGTAGCCTATCACGGCAAAGGCAGCTATGCAAATGGCATGGTGGCTGCCATTTGCATGGCTGCCTTTGCCATGATAGGCTACGTAAATACTTACGTAGCCTATCACAGCAGCCTGGCTGGATGCAAATGGCGGCCGCTACGGCAGCCGCCATTTGAGTCAGCAGCAGCTGGCCGAGAGACCAGGTGCTGCCTCCAGAGCTCCCAGAACATTCACCCCAGGTAAGCTTCATCCTGGGGGGGATTCCGCGGGAGGGCAGGGGGTGGGAGGCCATTCCGCCACGGGTTTCGGGGGGCCGAATGCCAGTGCATTCGGCCTCACTGAAATCCGTGGCGGAATTCTCCGCCATCCCTAAATAAAATCCCCTTCCTCCAGGTTAGGATTCTGATCTTGAAGGGCTAAATTTGGTATTCTCCATTATATGTTTACAATGATCCAGAAGATGATCTGAGAGATCAGCCTTTCAGTTCTCCTCTCTTCCATGATTTGAGTAGCCTCATGGCCAGGAGACTAGTTTTTACCCTTATCTCCTCCTCCTTGACTGCCCTGTGGGAGGGGAGTTCTCAGCTCCTCCTGGTGGAGAAAAGACTCAGCTTACCCATCTTTCTCAGCTTACCCATCTAGCATTTCCCAACCCCTAGTGAGGCTGCGTCACACCTCATTCCACTTAGGAACTTGGTGCTTCCTATCCCTCCTCCTGGCCTGACCCCTCCTCCATGTCCTACCCCTCCAGCAGGGGCACTGAACATCTTTATTTTATTTTATTTAATTTATTAGATTTATTAGCTGCCCATCTGGCTGGCTACCTGGCCACTCTAGGTGGCATACAATATGAATAACAACACAAAATACAACATAATCAACTGAACAAAACAACATTGCTCTAAAAAAAAACCTAATGCCCTCCTGAACAGCCAAGTTTTCAAAGCCCGGCAGAAGCTCATCAAAGAGTGGGCATGGCAGAGGTCACTACGGAGGGAATTCCACAGAGTGGGGGCCACCACAGAAAAGGCTCTCTCCCTACCTAGTCCTCACCAGTCCAGCTGTCCTTATGGAACAGACAGAATGCCTTCAGTGCTGTGCAACTCCTTCAGCCCTCAGTGATGTGATCTTGCTGACAGCTGCCTTTAATCAGGTGGGCCGCCATGTTCTGCACCAGCTGCAACTTCTCAACCATCTTGAGGGGTAACCCCACATAATGTAACCCCATTACAGTAATATTTTGAAAATTAACTCAAGGATCATAAGCTCCAGAACTCAGAGCCTTATGAGCATCCTATGCAGGGTGGGAGGAACAGCAGAGGTGATCTTCGCCTCCCCATCCTCCCACCCTACTTTTTTGCCCAGGTACTAGCTGGGGCATGTCAGAGGAGGAGGGAAGGAGGCTCCAAAGCTGGAGAGGTTTCAGGATAATTCATGTCCTGGCCTCTCCAGCATACTCCCCTCCCCACTAGGGATGTACGAAATTGCCCTTACCAGGCTCTGCCGGGTTCCGCTGGGGGGGGAGGTGCTCCGTCCCTCCCCCCGGAATCCTTGCCAGCCGGCTCCGCTCCGCGGGGATTCCACAGAGCCACTGGCTGGCTCTGTCAGCAGCCAGTCATCTGGCCGCTGGCTAGCAGAGACACAAATGGCGGCAGCCGTAGCCACCGCTGTTTGCGTCCCTGTAGTCAGCCGTGATAGGCTATGTAAATCTTTACATAGCTTATCACGTCTGACTTTAAAAAAAAAAAAAAAGCATACACAAATAGCAGCAGCTACGGCCGCTGCCATTTGCATTCCTTATTTTGGCCCGTCTTAGTCTACATAAATATTTACGTAGACTAAGACGGGCCAAAATAAGGAATGCAAATGGCGGCGGCCGTAGCCGCCGCCATTTGCGTACGCGCGGGTTTTTTTTTTTAAGTCAGATGTGATAGGCTACGTAAAGATTTACGTAGCCTATCACGTCTTTTTTTTTTTTTTCAACACTGGAAATGGCGGCGGCGGCAGCCAGTCGGAAGACCAGATGCCGCAGCCGCCGCCACCCGGAAGATCCGCCCCAGGTAAGTCTCATCCCGGGGGGGATCCGCAGGGTGGCGGGGGGGTGGCAGGCCATTCCGCCACGGAGTTCAGGACCGCACTGAGATCCGTGGTGGAATTCTCTGACATCCCTACTCCCTACCCACTAAAATGCCCCCTTCTAGGAGGTCAGGTTCCCACTGTCTTCAACCTTGGGTTGGGGAATCTGAAATATCCTATGGGGCCAATGGATTTCTCCCTCCATGGCAGGAATGCATAATGCTTATTGATGTAAGCATGATGAAGGAGCTAGTGCAGGAGAGTTTCCCAGTGGATTGTGTCCAATGTCATTAATGCGTTTCCTGCATTTGATTTAGCCCAAGTGACTCTTGACTTCAGGCATCCATTCAAATACCATGAAAAGAATGTGCTCTGCATCCCTGTCAGAAAGATAGAATATTGAAATGTTTCCATGCACAGTGGTCATTGCTTTGTCCCTACAAGCTTCAAGACTGACAAATCCATTTGCAGTCCAAGCTCACTCATATGCCAAGAGCAGAGGTCAATTCATAGTCAGAACCTTTAAAGGGGATAAGTGGGAAATTTAGATTCTAGTCCTCAGTATGGCAGCATGCACCTTTCTAACTAATTAGAGATCATCTTTTCTGGCTCACTCTTCCACAATTACCCAGACAGAGAGAAATTGTCTGTAATCAAAGGCTGTAATCAGAGGCTGTAGAAAGGTCCCCATATATTTTACATTGGTCATCACATACCACAAGACATTTTAAAATTTGTAGCCAGAGACAGGCTGAAAGCTTGTAGCCAAATAATGAGTAAAATAAAGAAAAGGACATTCTTGCAGTAAATTTTAGCGTGGAAAGAAGCCAAGATGCTCCTGCAGTTGATCCTCTCCTTGGAGCTGGTAGCATAGAATGTAATAGATTTATCCCTCTGTTGGCACAAATACTGATGTGAGCGACAAAGGAGAATTTAATTATCCTTGCTCAGTTGATGGTGGACGTTAGCCTAAAGGAATGGTCATGGTCTCCTTGCCCCCACAAACAGAAAGTCAACAGAAGACTGTGGGTGGAACATATAAATATATTTAAACAAATCACCATTAGGTGTCAGAGTGCTGGAGCATGCATGCACTGGGGCCATAGGCTTTGCCCATGGAGCTAGAGACTAGGGTTGTATGAGAATTTCATTGTTGCTTGCAAAACATGTGAGTGTGCCCAATTTGAATCTCCAAACACAAGTCTGCTGAAAATATTCTCAAATTGTTGAACATGTCCTTGTGTTTATCTCATTCCCAATTCCCAGTATGATTTCCTCAAATTTTCTAATTTGTGTAAATTTCCTCAGTAGGCTGAATCAGCTCCACTTTAGCCTATGGGGGAAAGTTATGCAAGTTAGGAGACTTGCACAAATCTCCCCTTTGCTCACTGCTTGATTTGCACAACTTCTCTGTTCTTGCAGAGTGAGCAGTGATCATAAGCGCAAACAGGAATCAGGCTTTAGACAAGTGGTGAGGCAAGTCTGAGAATACTAGCTATCTTGAACACCGCTTGTTCACCCATCTCTACAAGAGACAGGCAGGCAGGCAGGCAAGGGCAGAATCCAGCATGTCTGAGTTTCACCATCTTGCTCCAGGAGCAGAAATCTCTGCAGAATCCCTGGGTGGAGTATACCTAGGGATGTAGCAAGAGTCCACAGGGGAGGTGGAGTCCAATGGACTCCCCCTTGCCCACCCTCCTGATGCAGGCGAAGGTAAGGCAACACAGCCAAACAGAACTCAAATCCTGCAGTGTTGTTTGCCCCATGAATTTTCATAACCATACTGATGCAAAGCCAGGGGACATCACAAATATGTTGCTTGATTCCCAGCCTTATTCCAAATGTTTCAGGGCAACCCAAATAACATTCTCATTTATCCTCAGAATATCTGCATGGGACTGTGTCTGAACCCTGCCACTTCTGCTGTATGGCTCAGAAATAATCCTAGATTGGCTTGGCCTCACCTGAGCAACTTTTGCCTCACCCCTTCCTGGCATGTAATCAAAAGGACTCTGATTCCAGAGTATGCAAGGAGTCTGTCTTCCTTCTCCTGAGTAGGGATCATCAGAGATAATAGACCTTTGCCAGACCTATTCTTTACTTCTGGCTTGGGGCTTCTGCTTATACATGCTGCCACCTCTGTCCTGGGGATTCTGGGGCTGATCTTTCTGGGTCTGGAGCAGGAGGGATGAGACTGGTCAGGGTGAATTGGTTCGTCCAAACTTGTGGCCTTCTCAAGCAGGGTATATTGCTCATTTCAGGAATTCCCTTGGTATCTGCTGACTCTTCTTGAATCCCATAAGTATTATGACCAAGAGTAGGTCTTTCTCCTTCTCTGAGGCCTCATTTAGTTTTGGGCTGGTCCTGCTAGGAAGGTGGTGGGATGGCGTCTTCATGGTTGATCAGGATTCTGAGGGAGGGAGCAAAGCTCAGTGATGGATCACATGCTTGGCATGTAGAAGGACCCAGGTCCAATCACTGGCATCTCCGGCAAGTGTAGGGTCCACAATGAGGGCTGCATGGGATGCTGGCTCGGGAGGTGGAGCAAAACACACAGACACACAGACACATGGGCTGTAGGTAGGGATGTATGAGAAATTAGTTTCATTTGTTTCTGGCAAGGATTTACCTAGTTCACTCACACCATCTGGACTGATCACGGACTCAGACGCAACGTGTTTAATGGACCAAAAAAAAGAAAGAAAGCGTTCAACAGCATGAACAAGTGTGTACTTTTTGATAAATATGCACAAATATGCTTTAATCAATTGGAGAAGAAGGTGTACATTGCAAAGATGCACACAACTGATGTGCACATCTGGAAAAAATATGCCCCAAAACATGCACAGACATTCATGTGGAAAGAAAAGAAAAAAAACGATGCTTGCAATCCCACATGGGCTCGAGTCAGAATGAGTGTTGAGATGGAGGAATTCAGAAAACTTTGCCAAGCTCAGGTTTCCTGATTTGCACATCCATAGCTATACCAAATACAAACACACACCCACACATATGCATGCACATATGCATGCGCACACACGCACACGCACACACACACACACACCAGTGAACTTGATGATCACTCTTTCTTCACTGCTAGCATAAGTAGGGAAAGGATAATCCTTATGAGGATCTGTGAGGGAGGAAGTTGAGAGTCTTCTCTCCAGCCCTCCTCCAGTGATCCTGATACAATTGCTCTTTCATCACCGCTGCTACCACCTATGGGCACCTATGGAGGGCACAGTTAAGGCACTGAGTTGTGTATCACTGGGTTAGTTGATCCCACATAACATGGCAAAAAAAAGCTCAGAAAAGAAAAATTATCCTGGACAGTTGGCGAATCACAGTCCTCCCTCTGGAGAATATTCAAGTCAATGGCCTCCCCAGTTTCACCAACTAGGAACAGAGTGAAGTGTTTTGGGTGCAACTGTGGATCCAGTGTTAATATTGTTTAATATGGTTGAGGGAAGCAATGGACATGTGCCCTCCTCCTTCCAGGCTTCCCCTCCTATCCCATGGCTTTCTCCATTCACAAGGATGAACTAAGAATTAAGAACAGAGATTTAGTCAGTAACTGACCACACATTTCTGATTTCTGAGAAGTTTTCTGACAAATCCCCCCCCCCCACAAGCTGTTGCAGAATTCCACCTCCAGCCATGAAAACGTTTTGCAAAATGCCCCCTTCAATTTTGCCATCCACAGAGAGTAGGGATGTGTAGGGATGTCAGAGAATTTCGCCACGAATCTTGGGGAGGCCGAATGCACTGGCATTCGGCCACCCAAAATCGGTGGCGGAATGGTCTGCCGCCCCCCCGCCCCCCCCGGGACAGGGCTTACCTTGGGTGGATCTTCCTGGCGGCAGCGGCTCCAGTGGTGGTTCGGCAGCGGTGTGGTGGCGGCAGCAGCAGCTGGTCTTCCGACCAGCTGCCACCGCCGCCATTTCCAGTTAAAAAAAATACAAAACAAAAAAACATGATAGGCTACGTAAAGATTTATGTAGCCTATCCCGGCTGATTTAAAAGAAAAAAAAGCAATGCACGTACGCAAATGGCGGCGCCCATGGGCACCACCATTTGAGTTCCTTATTTTGGCACGTCTTAGTCTACGTAAACATTTACGTAGACTAAGACGGCGAAAATAAGGGGAACGCAAAAAGCGTAGCATCTACGTTATTTGCATTCCCCTTATTTTCACCGTCTTAGTCTATGTAAATGTTTACGTAGACTAAGATGTGCCAAAATAAGGAACGCAAATGGCGGCGGCCATGGGCGCCGCCATTTGCGTATGCGCATTGTTTTTTTTTCCTTTTAAATCAGCCGTAAACATTTACGTAGCCTATCACGGCTGACTGCAGGGACGCAAACGGTGGCGGCTATGGCCACCGCCATTTGCGGAGCCGGTCAGCCAGGATTCGGGGGGAGGGATAGAGCACCTCCCCCCCACCACGAATGTCACCCTTCGAAAAGGCAAGTGACTTTTGTACATCCCTAGGGATGTGAGAACCCATCCCAGCTCGGGTTCTCCAGGCACCTGCAGAAGTGCAGCCCCCACTCTGCCACCCCTTTGACGTTTAGCATCAGCAGTCTGGTTCCATTTTGGTTCAAGTGCATCCCGTCCCATCTTGTACAGGCCTGGCTTGTCCCAAAATGTTTCCCAGTGCCTAACAAATCTGAACCCCTCCTCTCTGCACCACCATCTCATCCATGCATTGAGACTCCTCAGCTTTGCTTGTCTAGCTGGCCCTGCACATGGAACAGGTAGCATTTCAGAGAAAGCCACCTTGGTGGTCCTGGATCTCAACCTCCTACCTAGAAACCTAAATTTGGCTTCCAGGATCTCACAACTACATTTCCCCACATTGTTAGTATCAACATGGACCACGACCATTGACTCCACCCTAGCACTATCTACCAGGCTATCTAGATGGCACGTGATATCTGCAGCCTTCACATCATGCAGGCAATTCACACCATGCAGTCTATACGCCTATCACAAACCCAGATGTCCATGTGTCTAATGATCAAATCTCCCACTACCACAAGCCCCCCCTCCCTCCGGAGGCCTCAGTATGAGAGGAGGTTTGTACATATGGTTTGTACACAATGACAATAACACCTGCAGGAAATTCCTAATAATGAAACACAACCCAAGGAGACCGGAAAAGGTGCTTATTCCAACAGAACACATACTATCTTTCCAGCCAGTGTTGAACCACTTACTGTGAAATTCTCCAAAGCTTTGGGCAATGCAAAAGGCAGGCACAGAAGAAGACTGTGTAAAGAGACCTTCTAATATTCTGGCTTTTATATTTTATCAAAAATGTTACAGACAACAGTTATGAGTAGATAGCCATTGTGAAACAATAGCTCAGGTATGTGGCTAATTGCTGGCAGTGATGTCCCCTTAGGAGCTTTTGAGCAAAAGTCAGCCCTGAACTGCAGAGCTTTTGATGCAGTTCTTATTCATTCTTTCCTCATTTATAAGACAAATAATTTTGAAGATGTATCTAAAATTACTTTACAACCTTTTAATCACTGGAAACTGTGTATAATTACTCTACCTGCACTCAGGTGCCAAGAGATGCTGTGAAATACTTGGCTGCTCAACATGTGCAGAAGAAAATGCTTCAATTCGAGATTAATTAAAGAATTTCCCCCCTATTCCTGTCCATTAACAGCCGCCATGCTTTTGCTATGGATGGTCATTATTACAGACAGAAATAGGAACATAAATTTTTGGATAATGAAAATGTCAGCCAGAGGAGCAGTCTATCATACTGTGTGCTGATACGGTCAGACCTTTTTTCTGCTGTCTCGCTTTTTTTTTTTTTTTGCCTTGTTTCGGAAAGACTAGACTAGAAAGGAAAGGCACCTCTTTTATTGAGACCTGTAAAACATACTTTGAAATAATGCAGGAGCAATTTTCTTAGGAATGCATGAAACTTGTCCCTTTAATTCCATGGATACCTGCCTTGTGACACTCATATCCTGCTTAGCTCATTCTGGAGGAAAAGAAAGGTTCCTCCTGTGCAAGCACCGGGTCATTACTGCCCTAGAGGGATGCCGCTTGTGCTGGCGTTTTCATGGCAGACTATAGCAGGGTGGTTTGCCATTGCCTTCCCCAGTCATGACTACCTTTCCCCCAGCAAGCTGGGTACTCATTTTACCGACCTCGGAAGGATGGAAGGCTGAATCGACCTGAGTTAGCTACCCGACCCAGCTTCTGCTGGGATCGAACTCAGGTCGTGGGGAGAGGTTCGGTTGCAATACTGCCGCCTACCACTCTGCGCCACACGAGGCTCACTGGAGACTTATCCACAAAGTAGGGGTGGAAGAAAGGCACTTACCTTTCGTCGAAGCTTGTTCGCGGTGGGGGGGAGGCGCTTCACAGCTCCCCCCAAGAAGTTCAGGCCGGGGGGGGGGGAGGCTTCCCGCCTCGCCCGGCCGAAATTCAGGCCAGGGAGGAGGCTTCCCGCCTCACCCGGCTGCGAACTCCATTGTTTTTTTAAAAAAAACAAAATGCCCCCGTGATAGGCTACGTGACGATTAACGTAGCCTATCACGGCTAGATCTGCAAAGTCAGCCGTGATAGGCTACATTAATCATCACGTAGCCTATCACGGGTGACTTAAAAAAAAAAAGCGCGTACGCTAATGGCGGCCCCCATAGGGAGCCGCCATTCGCGTTCCTTATTTACTCGCTGTAGTCTACGTAAATGTTTACGTAGACTACGGCGAAAATAAGGGCAACGCAAATAGCGTTGCCCTTATTTTCGCCATAGTCTACGTAAATCTTTACGTAGATTACAGCGACCAAATAAGGAACGGGAATGGCGGCTCCCTATGGGGGCCGCCATTATCCGTACACGCTTTTTTTTTTTAAAGTCACCCATGATAGGCTACGTGACGATTTACGTAGCCTATCACGGCTGACTTTGCAAATCTAGCCATGATAGGCTATGTTAATCGTCACGTAGCCTATCACGGGGGCGGTTTTGTTTTTTTTTCTTTTATTGGAATGGCGGCGGCGGCAGCCGGTCGAAAGACCGGCTGCCGCTCCCGCCCCGCTCGAACACCCACCGAACCGCCGGCCGGACCCGCCACCGGGAGGGACATTCGGTGAAGGTAAGTCCCGTCCCGGGTGGGTGAGGGGTGCGGGGTGGGGTGCGGAGAATTTCTCCCCAAAACTTGTTCGGGGGGCCGAACACGTTGGTGCTCGGCCCCCCGAAGTTTCGGGGAGAAATTCTCCGCCATCCCTACCACAAAGCAGATATATGGTGATGGTGGTGGGGTGTGTGTTTTGCAATATAAAACCAAATTGTCATACGCTGCATGCTTAATATTATTATTCACAATTTGGGATGGGAGAGAGATGTGTTGAGTTTGTATTTTAATGTGAACTTGCTTAATCTCACACTTCCAAACAAATACACAAATCGAAATTCAGTTCTTTGAAATTTGCTCTTCTCTGAATTTTGCAGTGGCTTCTCCAATTAAAAAAAAAAAGCATACAAAATGCATCACTTAGGGGAAAGTGCACAAAAAATGCATATGCTAGTGAAAATACTGTTCAAAATGCACTACGTTAGAATTACTTGTACAAATGTGCCTGATATACAAATGTGTATATCAGGCAAAATTGTGTAAGAATGCATATTATATATTAAAAGAAATGTGCACAACAAAGAATGAACTGAACTTCAGATTGGGGGGGGGGGAATCTCAGTGTTGAGATGAACCAAATTTAACATTGGAAAAAAGAGAAACTAAGAGAAACCTACATTAAAACTTCATCCAGGCCTGTTTCACAATTAAACATAGACAGTATGATACCTATACAGTATAAAGTGGGTCTGGATAATAGCTATTCATTCAATGCATGTTAATATCCACAGTTCGCTTAGCGGTATATCAGCTTTCATGTACACACATCAGGATTTTTCCTTGTAGATGTAACAATAATATTCTCAGCCCTGCTGGCTGTTCAAGACACTTACCCACAACCGTGAATCTGCCGTTCTTCTCACATTGGAGGTAGACAGTTGAAGATATTTGTGTCACCAATGGGTAATTCTATGGATAGCAGTAAATACTGCATTGACTTCAAAATTTCTCCTCCTTTCATATAATTAAGGGCAAGGTCTTTGACAGAAAACCACCATAGCTCCTTAAATACTAGATATCCTTACAGTTTAGGGATCCTTAAGGAATTTGATCTTTGCAAATACCAGTATAAAACAACCAAATCTGCATCTCAGTTTATGTTGTGACACAGTTTTAACAGATCAATGTTGGGGTGGGTTTCTGGTGTCAAATTCTGTGCCCGAAGGGTGGAAGGGAAAAAGGAGCAACACTTTTGCTCTCCCCATCCTCATGTGGCCTTTTGAGTTTTTAAAATATGAATTCCCTCCCTTTGATTTCAATAGGACAGCATGAGTCTATACCATACCCAGGGCTGATGTAGATCTGCAGCTAAACAGTTTGCAAATAAAAAAAAAAACATTGCAAATAAAAAAGTGAGTGACCCAAACTGAGCTTCAAAGTGAAGTTTGGAGAATGTTGGCAAACTTGAACATCCCTGGTTTGCCCATCCCAACACCCCACTATGCTTCCTTTCCCTCCTTTCCAATGAACCTGTATCAGAGGTTTCTACAGCACCTAACAGGGGGTTTCAAGGCTGGATCCTCCCCAAGGGTGGACCTCTCTCTGCCTTCAACATATCCATCTTCAACATATCCCAAGGAACATAGGATTTCAGCTTTATATGCATTTAATTTCTTATTTGGGACAAAATACACATTTAAATGCAAATTAAAATATATATTTAAATACATATTTACAGAAGATATTTTTAAAGAACAGATTAATTTAGAAAGGAAACAAATGGAAGTGACACATGACAGAAATAGACAGATTTGTCCATCTGCATTGAAGGTTGATCTTGTTTGTTTTTGTTTTACTTCTGAAGGAAATCCATTCGCTCTCCCAAGCTTTTTTTATGCTTGCAGAAGAAGCTTTTAAACGCTGCTATGTCCAACATCTTTAGAATTTTTATTCTCCCTTAATACATGTTGCTTACTCTGTTGTGGTGTTTAAATCTAGGTAGAAAACATACCTTTTTGATTTAAGTTTTACTGCTTAATGAATTTAGTGTTTGGATTATAAGCTCCAGTGGTGTTTCAGCTGTTGATTAGTTTTATTAGCTAAAGCACCTTTTGATGCATGGCTTGAAAGGTGCTATAAAGATAGTCTGCGCTATGGTTGTGCAACTATAAGCGAAACTACATTGCTTGAATATTCATTAAATCATTAAGCAATAAAATGATATGGAAAGAGATATAGTTTCGAATAATCCCTCCAGGGAGGAAATCCTCACTTTGGGAATTGTTGTTCATTTATTTCTTCTTCTTTCTTTTTTTAAATCAAGGCTAACAAATGCAAATTTCTCAATGACTTCCCACTTTCATGGCAAGAGAAATGACAAGCTAAAAAGGCCTTGCAGGATGGGGAAAACATATACCTTTCAATGATGATGTTGCCAAAGGTGACCCGTTTTGGGTTCTCAGTTGAGGGTACATTTTAAAAATACAGGTGTTTTTTTTTAACTTTTGATTAATTGTGGATTAAAAAGTAGGAGAAAATTGGCTTTCCATAGCCTGTTTGATTGTTGTGCGATATACACTTTCCTGTCTCTGAACACAATGCCTATTTACATCTATATAAAGCAAATCACCCATTTTTCTTCTTAATCAGTCAAACAATGCACATCCAAACTCATGTTTAAAAGATCAGCCATAAAAGTGTGTGTTCCCTGCACACGTATCTATTTATTTTATTTTTTTCTGAATTAACCAGATTCTTGATTCTTCCTACCTGGTCCTTCATCATAATAAGACGTGGAAGCAACGGCATATCTCTTCCACAGAAAAACTGAAATGGTCAGTTTGTCAGTTGCAATAGGAATGGCACAGGCACATGAGTAAATAAAATACCCCCTTCCAGTTCACTTGAAGAAAGGAGTAAAATGGGTGGAGAGGAACATAGTCGAAGAAGATGGAGGGAAAGGCAACTATAGGAAAACAACAAAACAAAACACCTGTGTGCGTTTCATTTATGCATCATCAGGCTTAGGTTGCTTCTACCCTGAGGTCTTTTAGTGCTGCTGAAGCATTGCTTTTCCAGCAATTTGCTAGCCTGGAAGCAAGATTAAAATGGTGGTTCTACATGGCACTAAGTATCATATGATATTATTCAGCAATGGCCAAAGTCATTCTATTAGGTTTACCCAAGTCAATCTTGTTCAACAAAGATCACCTGCTACATTAATTAAAAGCTTTCTGCTTTCAGATTCTGCCTAGGGTGGCTGCTTAGTGCTTATGCATCACCCAAAATGATAGCAGCCATTTGCATATGACGGTGTGTATGTATGGATGCAAGTTTAGAAATAATGAGTACAATCTGAGTAGAAAGGCAAAAAAAATTCACCAACCTAGTGGCCTGTGTGCCTGCTGCTCACTCAGTCTGCTATGACACTAACTGTTGATGGGCAATGTCAAGGCCCCTGCACTCCCTTCTTATATTTTTATATTTTATATTGTTACAATTTGAAGAGATTCAAGGGACGAGAGATATGTGGCCTTAAAGTAGGGATGGACGAAAGGGACTTACCTGGTCCCGCAGCTTGCTTCGCGGTGGGGGGGAGGCGCTTCGGTTCTCCCCCTGAAGTTCAGGCAAGGGGGGGGAGGCGCCCCGCCTCGCCCTGCTGAAATTCAGGCCGGGTAGGAGCGCCCCGTCTACCCGGCTGCGAAAAAAAAAGTAAACACACACACACACACACCCGTGATAGGCTACATAATGATTTACGTAGCCTATCACGGCTAGATTTCCAAAGTCAGCCATGATAGGCTATGTAAATCGTCACGTAGCCTATCACGGGTGACTTTGAAAAAAAAAAAAGTGCGCACGCAAATGGCGGCTCCCATGGGACCGCCATTTGCGTTCCTTATTTTGGCACGTCTAGTCTACGTAAAGATTTACGTAGACTACGGCGAAAATAAGGGCAACGCAAATAGCGTGCCCTTATTTTCGCCGTAGTCTACCTAAATCTTTACGTAGACTAGACGTGCCAAAATAAGGAATGCAAATGGCGGCGCCCCATGGGTGCTGCCATTTGCATACGTGCTTTTTTTTTTCCAAAGTCACCCGTGATAGGCTACGTGACAATTTACATAGCCTATCATGGCTGACTTTGGAAATCTAGCCATGATAGGCTACGTAAATCGTTACATAGCCTATCACGGGTGGTTTTTTTTTTCTTTACTTTACTTTTTTTTTTGCAATGGCGGCGGCGGCAGCCGGTCGGGAGACCGGCCGCCGCCCCTGCCCCTGACGAAACGCCACCAAAACGCCACCGGGACCCGCCGCCGAGAGGGACATTCGCCGAAGGTAAGTCCCATCCCGGGGGGGGCGGCGGAGAATTTCCCCAACACTTTCAGGGGGCCGAATGCGTCGGCACTCGGCCTCCCGAAGATTCGTGGAGAAATTCTCCGCCAACTCTACCTTAAAGCCAGTCAGAGAAGTAGTTCCAGGCATAAGGGGCAGCAAAGGAGAAAGAGCAGAATGTGTATGAATAAGACCTTATTTTAAGGTTAAAGGCTTATTCAGTGAAGGCCAATGCATGCAGCAGCCCTGCTTATGATGCCTCTTCTTTGTTCCTTGGCTGTGCCAATTGCTGCTCTGTGTTTGAACTGTCCACCAAAAGCCTCTGGAGAGCTTGGAGAGCTGTCCAGGAGCGTGCCACAGCTGCCCACACTTCCAGCCAAGCCACCATGTTTTATGCAAGATGGGACTCTATTTTCGTGGATTTATTGTTGCACACAATGATGGCCGGAAAGGGCCATTTCCACAACATTAAGAGGCTTGTAATGTTGTAGGACTGGCCCTTTCCTTCCAGGTTTTGTACAACATTAAATCTATGAAAATATAGAGCTCAATGATGTGTAAAAGGAGCACTACATTTGTACTGTGGCAGATCCTGTCTCCCTCTCCTCATTCCTGTCTCCCTCTCCCTTCCCGGGTGAGTGGCTTGACAGGACAAGGAAGGAGAGAAGAGCTCTCTTGCCTTCCTTCTCCTGTCAAGCCACTGCCTTTGCATAGCTGGGATAAGAGGAGGAGAGCGGATCATTCCAGTCTCCCCCTTCCATCCCGGGACAGCTATGTGGGGGGGCAGCAGCTTGACAGGATGAGGAAGGTGAGAGGGAAGTGCCTTTTGCCTTCCTCCTCTTGTCAAGCTCCTGACTCCACGTACCTGGCCTGGAATGGGAGGAGGAGACTGGAATGATCTATGGGCACATAGAGTTATACGCAAGATTCGTGTCACTATTTGCCAATCACAATGTTTTTTTAAAAATGTGGTGATCGGCACGGAGGTGGACAGGTCAGAGTAAGCAGAGGGCCAGTCACCGAGCATAGGAGGGTGGTCTAGGGGCAGCCCAGGGCCCAGCGAGCAGGGTGGAGGGCTCAGGGGGCACAGACACTATCGGTCCAGCGGTTTTGCAGACCAAAATGGGCACCCATGCCATCCCTAGCTTAAAGCTCCTAGTGTCATTAACTGAGATAGGGATGTTGAAGGAATCCATTGGGGTGTATGAAGCTCAATGAACTTCCCATGGTTTAGACCCTTGGACTTTGGCTCACTCTCCACTGCAGAGCCCGACTTTTGGTCTACAAAATTATGCATGGTGTGGAGAATGTGGATAGGGAAACATTTTTCTCCCTCTCTCAAAATACTAGAACCCAATGGGGTCATCCAATGAAGCTGATGGGTGGGAGATTCAGGACAGATAAAAGGAAGGACTTCTTAACACAGCGCATAGTTAACTATGGAACTTGCTATCACAGGATGTAGTGAGGCCACCAATTTTAGGGATGGACGGAACACTTACCTTCTGTTCCATTCTGTTTCTGCTGGGGGGGGAGGTGCTCCATCCCTCCTCCCAGAATCCTCAACGGGGGGGAGGTGATCCGGTCCTCCCCCCCAGAATCCTGCCTGGCCAGCTCTGCTCCGTGGCCAAGCCGCAGAGCTGCCGGCCGGCTCCGGCCGCCTGCAGCCAGACATGCGGCCGCTGGGCAGCCCTGCAGGGACTCAAATGGCGGCTGTTGTAGCCGCCGCCATTTGCGTCCCTGTATTTAGCCATGATAGGCTACATAAATATTTACATAGCCTATCAGCATACGCAAATGGCAGTAGCCACCGCCATTTGCGTACACTGGGTTTTTTCCCCCTGTTGTGATAGGCTACGTAAATACTTACGAAGCCAATCATGGCCTCTGCAGGGACGCAAATGGCATCCCTGCGTTAGCCGTGATAGGCTACGTAAGTATTTACATGGCCTATCACGGCTATGAAGAGGAAGCAAATGGCGGCCGCAGGACAGCCGCCATTCACAAAGCAGTGTGGATGGGAGCAGGTAAGTGCTCCATTTTGTGCGCCTTTTGTGGGTTGGGGGCAGTGGGAACTTAGTCCAGCACACCTTTCATGGGTTGGGGGGGTGGGGGCTTCGTTCTGTGATGGATTTTGCAGGGGCAAATGCACTGGCATTCGGCCTCACCAAGATCCATCGCGGAATTCTCTGACATTCCTAACCAATTTGAATGGCTTTAACAGGGGGTTGGACTAATTCCTGGAGGAGAAGGCTATCGGTGGCTACTACTCTTGATGGCTATGTACTACTTCCAGTACCAGAGGCAGTGAGCCTATGTACACCAGTTGCTCGGGAACATGGATGGGAGGGTCCTGTTGTATTTATGTCCTGCTTGTGGCCTTCCTGTGGGCAGCTGGTTGGCCACTGGTGGTGAACAGAATGCTGGACTAGATGGACCCTTGGTCTGATCCAGCATGGCTCTTCTTATGTTCTTATGATCTGCATCAAGTCAGCCCAGTTCATGGATTTTACACATTTTTTTAGTTGCACAAATGATGGCAGAATCTTGTGCATATTTGTGTAATTTGCGCAAATCATGCATATTCCGGTCGCAATTTGTTCAAATTTCCATTTGTGCAAATTACGGCTTGCTCCACACACACACACACACACACACTGGAAAAAGTTCCCAGAGTTTGGGAAAAACCTGCCACTCAGCCTGCAAATACAAGCAAAGTTGGGCATCCTGCAGAAGTCCATTGTGCAGAAAGGGAAGCGGATTTCCCAGCAATGGGCATCCTTACCCTTAGAAGAAGAATTTCAGCCTTTTCGAATGGGGGGAAAAACTGCACAAAAATCAGGAATCCACCTAATGATAAGCGTTTGGCAAAAAGGAGGAGGAGCCAGGAGAAGGGGTGTGGCCTTTTTGAGGAACCTTGGAGGGCTGGATTGGGACTCCTGGGCTGAGGTTGTGCACCCTTGCTTTAACTCAAGCAACATAATAAGCAACAAGTTGCTTTGATGATTTGGAATTCTTAAACACTCAATGGCCTTGCTGTGCCCCCTCCCCCCGCTGCCCCAGACAACAAGCTGGATGCCAAGTGCTGTGTGCATGCTATAGAAACTAAAGCAAACTCTACCCTCTGGAGCCTGTACACATCCCTGGACCCATGGCAGGACCTACCATGCAACCAGGTGAAGCAGGCTGCTTCGGGTCACAGGATTTAGGGGGCTGGGTAAAGAAGGCAGGAACTGGTATATCTGCAGGGTTCATTCATTGAGAATTCAATTGTTAAGGTGTTGACCGGATTGCAGGGGTGGAGAGAAGACAGAGATATTTGGTGCTGTGCTTCAGGCAGCACTGGCATGCACCAGCATGGAATAGGGATGTCGTGGGAGCCAGACAAGGGGCTGGAGTCCAACAGACTCCATAAAAATGGTGGCTCATTACTCTGTGTAAAAGGTGTTTTACAGAAATGGCAGCCGTAAAGCTGCCTTTTATGCAAGATTAGAGACATAAATGGTCCATCATCAGGCCATTCAGTGGCTTGCATGGCAGGGTTCATGGGGGCGGGGGGGGGGTGGCAAGGGTTCACCAAGTGCCCTGCAATCGCAGACACAAGTAAGTCCATCCATCCCTCGTGTGGTGAAACTTAATCTATGTCCATAAACAGCTAAAACAAACGGCTCAAAAATTACTTTAATTCTATGTCTTCTTTTTTTCTTCATTTTTTACTTCAGGCCCTCCCACCCCCAGTATGGATTTTAAAAGCCCCCCCCTTACTAAGGCACCAAAGTCCCAATCCAGATCTGGACCCTGCACCTACTCTATAGTAAAATGGGGGGGTGATACGTAGCTGCTAGACAACAGATTTAAAGTAATGTCTGTTTTGGCCCAAAGATCCATGTAAGAGGAGGGTTAAGACCATTATACAGAACATAACTTATAGAATCATAGAATCATAGAATAGTAGGGTTGGAAGGGGCCTACAAGGCCATCGAGTCCAATGCCCTGCTCAATGCAGGAATCCAAGTCAGAGCATCCCTGACAGATGGCTGTCCAGCCTCGTCTTGAAGGCCTCCAGTGTGGGAGAGCCCACCACCTCCCCAGGTAATTGGTTCCATTGTCGTATTGCTCTTACAGTCAGGAAGTTTTTCCTGATGTTCAGCCGGAATCTGGCTTCCTGTAACTTGAGCCCATTATTCCGTGTCCTGCACTCTGGGATGATCAAGAAGAGATCCTGGCCTTCTTCTCTGTGACAACCTTTCAAGTACTTGAAGAGTGCTATCATATCTCCCCTCAGTCTTCTCTTCTCAAGGCTAAACATGCCCAGTTCTTTCAGTCTCTCTTCATAGGGCTTTGTTGCCAGTCCCCTGATCATCTTTGTTGCAGACTTAAACACCTGCACTGAAAATGGTTCATATACCACAAGTACTCCTCACATCCAATTCTCTCTCTCTCTCTCTCTCTCTCTCTCTATATATATATATATATATATATATATATATTCCTCATGTCTCCAGTTGTCCAGTAAGCTCCCCACCACCACCACCAATTTTGTGGTGCATTTCTGTGAATGCTCCAATATATGTGGAGATGACAATTCATCAGGCATCCCCTGCCAAGTGATCAAAGGTTTTTCTTTAGCTTCAATCTTAATGTGTGTGTGCCAGGAAATTACAACTCCTGGTGATTTGGTGGCATGTAACCCACTGGTTGTCAGGATATGCTCCTGGGAGTTTTATCCTGCACAAGTCTCAGCTACATGGTTGGCTATTTGTATATTGCAAAGAAGAACATTTCCTGCCATTTTCTATCTGTTTTCCTACCTTCATTAAAACACACACACACACACACACTAGGAGAAAGAACATGGGCAGCAGAGTACAGACTAAGTAACACTGTAATTATGTATATTTCTAGTAAAACAGTGACACCTTATGCCCACGGATGTTAAACTGATGTAATGTGCATAGTTCATCAGTATTGGTAGACACAGGAGGAGGGACATTTGCTCAATGTTGTTTTTACTCATTTGTTTATTTGCTTTTTACCCCACCTTTCTACCAAAAACTGGCACTCCAGGCAGCTTACGCTCACTTATAAAACTTGATAGCAACAATAAACAAATACATTAAAATGCAACACAAAAGCAATTAAAAACATAACAACAGAGTAAAAATAGCATTCAGCTTAACAGACCCACTTACATACCAAAGGTCCACTTGAATAGAGTGGTCTTTGTCTATCACTGGAAGAACAGCAAAGAGAGAGCTAACCTCATCTTCTTTGGCAGGGAGTTCCACAGTTAGGGAGCAGCCACCAAGAAGGCCCTCTTTCATCATGTTGCCACCAAAGCCAGCAGTCTTTAAAGAAAGCACTCTCCCTAATTTCTTAAGAACCAGGCAGACTCGTATGGGAGAAGGCAGTCCTTCAGGTAGCCCGAATCACAAGAAGTGATACCACTCCCATTCTTATTCATTGCAAATGAGATTTTGTGTGGTTTGTGGCCCATTTCCAGCTACCAGAACTTCCATTATTATGAAATCAAAAATACCACTTTTCAAAGGGATTGATCAAAATGAACCCCACAGATCTGACATATATGACTTCTAAAAAAAACACCCCCACAATTACTGCCGGCAATCTGCTAGGCAAGATGGAAAATGCAGAAGGTTCACTGATCCTACAAAGAGGTCTTACAAACTACAGTCAATGGGCAAGGCCTTCACGAATTCTTTCCAATTATTTGAGCTTTCTGAAATGTCAAGATTTCTTCACCAGGTTTAATGCAAACAGAAAGGACCTTTTCTGGATATAATGTAGAATCATTGCTATATTTAATAGTGCAGGGCAGTGAAATGGGGCCACCCACAGACATAAGAGGAGTTTCTGCACACTTAACAGACCCTTAGAAATGTATGCAGAAAAACACACATTTGCAAGGAAAATTAAACACACACACACACACCAGCCAGGATGTTGAGGGTGTCAGTAAAAAGAAAAGAAAAAAAAAGGGTGATGGGGAAATTTGCCTGACTGAACTAATAACAGCTTATAAAATAAAGCACAAACCCCTGCTTAGTCCAGAATGCTGTAAAATTTTAAGAGATGTAGCCCCTTTGAATCTAAAAGGAGGGCTGAACCAGAAAGACCTTCCCACCCACTTATAGCATAAGAATGTAAGAGCCAGGCTGGGTCACAGGAAGGGTCCACCTAGTCCAGTAATCTGTTCACACAGTGGCCAACCAGCTGGTCATGGGAAACTCACAAGTAGGTCACAAGTGCAACAGCACCCTGCCACTCATGTGTCCCCAGGAGATGGTGTACATAGGCATACCACCTCTGGTCCTGGAAGTAGCATATAGCCATCAGTACTAGTAGCCATGGATAGCATTACCCTTCAAAGCTTTGCAGGCTCTAATGTTTTCTTGGGTGTGTGTGGCTTTTTGACTGTTTTCATGGGGTGAAGTGTTTCAGAAAGGTGTGTGAGAATCTCACACATGTTTGGCCCTGAGGACTGCATCCAGCATCATCTGGGGAGGAGTGTACACACATACACTTATCCAAATAAACTGGGGTGGCGGAGGCTATAACCTCATCCCCATCCCAGTGATCCTGTGCAACATTACTGGGGTTGGAGGAGGCTGATGGGGGACACGGAGGAGGAGAGAGGCTGAAACCTCCTCCTCTCCTAGAAACCCTGACAGGCATCTCTGCTTCCGTGTAACCATTACCAGTGTGGAAACAGTCATGCCAGTTGGTTTGAAGTTGTGGGGGGGGAGGAAGCTTTAGCCTCCCCCCATCCTAGAGACTCTGATAGGCAGGGCGGGGGGGTGACTTTGGGGCCACGGGTCTGTCACAACAGGTATCTGGTCCCTGACATGCATTAGCATTGAGTCAGGCCAGCCCCCAGATTTTCCACTGTTGTTGTTTCTTTCTCATAAGGAAGTTGTGCCAATTGCAGCTGCAATTTGCATAATTTGTGTAAATACCAGCCATTGTTTGCTTGATTTGCGCACATCCCAACTGTGATTTGCACAAATTACCCAAGTGGCGTCAGCAATTTGTGCAACTTTCTATTTACGAGAAGAAAAAGAAAAACCTGAAAAAAACCTTCCTGGATTTGGGGATAAGCCTGTGGCTTGGCTTGCCAATGCAAGATGAGGCAGGCAGGCAGGCAGCAGGGATCCATTGGGCCCAAAGAGGGCCGGATATCCAAACAGCAGACATCCCTAACATAGGTGCACAATGGCCCTGCGTCAAAGCTATGTTAACCTATAGTTTTGTTCCAAGGAGAATTATTGCTAATAAAATGGCACTGCCATTTTTTGGGTGACATCCACAATACACACACACACACACACACACACATCAAATAGCACCCTAGGAATTATGCTATATAATGATGTAGCATCATTCTAGTGGCATTGGGGCAGAGACCACTCAGGAGGGCCTGAAAAAAATAATGGAATGACTCTCCTTACCCTCAAAATTGAGCAAAATTCAGCTCAGCACTAGCTAATAGAGGCGGGTGGGGGGTTGATTATTAGCATGAAAAGAAAATTCCATCCTCTGATCCCAGATAATTATTCCCCCTTCAGCTGTGAAGAGTCCCTACAAGCTTAAGAAAAAGAAAGAAAGAAAGAAAGAAAGAAAGAAAGAAAGGGAGGGAGGGAGGGAGGGAGGGAGGAAGGGAGGAAGGGGGAGGTGTAGAAAGAGGAATGAGAAATCTGCAGTGAGGCAGACATGCCATAACCCCGGTCCTTTTCAAACACTCCCAATCACTGTAGGCAGAGGGACAGTTAAAAATACTCTTCTCCCTGCTCTGTATAGCTGAGGACACAACTAGGCAATGAGGAAGCTGCTCGCCTAGCCCTGAACCTCATCCGGAAGCATGGCAGAGCAGATGTGCTATAACAGCAGATGGCTGTGCTTCAGGACGAGGTGGGCAGGAAACTCCTTCTTCAGCCCTGGAGCTCAGTGGTCTTGGGCTATTGGGCCATGCTATGGGAAAGAATTTCCCAGGTCTTTATACTAGGGGTGAACGAAAGTCACTTACCTTTTCTCGCAGCTTTTTCGCGGTGGGGGGGAGCGCTTCGCTGCTCCCCCCGCGAAGTTCAGGCCGGGGGGGGGGAGGCTTCCCGCCTCGCCCGGCCGAAATTCAGGCCGGGGAGGAGGCTTCCCGCGTCGCACGGCTGCGAACACGAAAGTAAAAAAAAAAAAGTCCCCTGATAGGCTACGTGACGATTCACGTAGCCTATCACGGCTAGATCTGGAAAGTCAGCCGTGATAGGCTACGTGAATCATCACGTAACCTATCACGGGTGACTTAAAAAAAAAAAAAGCACGTACGCGAATGGCGGCCCCCATAGGGAGCCGCCATTCGCGTTCCTTATTTAGTTGCTGTAGTCTACGTCAATGTTTACGTAGACTACGGCGAAAATAAGGGCAACGCAAATAGCGTTGCCCTTATTTTCGCCGTAGTCTATGTAAACATTGACGTAGACTACAGCGACCAAATAAGGAAGGGGAATGACGGCTCCCTATGGGGGCCGCTATTATCCGTACACACTTTTTTTTTTTTAAAGTCACCCGTGATAGGCTATGTGACGATTCACGTAACCTATCACGGCTGACTTTGCAAATCTTGCCGTGATAGGCTACGTGAATCGTCACGTAGCCTATCAGGGGACATTTTTTTTTTTCTTTCATTGCAATGGCAGGGGCGGCAGCCGGTCGAAAGACTGGCTGCCGCTCCCGCCCCGCTCGAACACCGGACGAACCGCCAGCCGGACCCGCCGCCGGGAGGGACATTCAGGGAAGGTAAGTCCCGTCCCGGGGGGGGGCAGGGGGCGGGGAGGGCGGAGGATTTCTCCCCGAAACTTGTTCAGGGGGCCAAACACGTTGGCGCTCGGCCCCCCGAAGTTTCGGGGAGAAATTCTCCGCCATCCCTACTTTATACCCTCATGTAGGGATGTATAAGAAATTCATTTCAGTTTGTTTTTTGACCAGAATTTATCCAGTTGCCACCTTCTGAAACTCAATGCAATCTGTGCTCAAAGACTATACATTTCCAAGGTGATGATGTGCTTCAGAACCACCAGGAGGGCACCAGGTTGGGGAAGACTGTCTCAAGAGTTTCATCCGCAATCAATGGCTCTTTCTCTTCTTCTCTATCACAGGATCTTTTAAGTGCCTCTTTCATCTGCTAAAACAAAGCAGGCCATTACCTCACCTCAGCTCCTCCACCATCTATCTGCCATCTCTTACTACCCCTACCCTTTTTATTCCCATTCCTCTTCCCTCTTCTGGCTCTTCGTCCTGCTGTTTGAACCCTGCATTTTGCCATTTTCACTTTGTTTTATGAATGTCGTTTGGTAGCCCAAACACAGTGCCAGTATAACTTAACTTAGCAGCATGATTAGGGTGGGGTCGTCCCTGGGTAGTGTCCAACTGTGTCATTCCACTAGTGTAAATGACGTTGTCCTGGTGAATGTGCAAGAGGAGAATCCAACTGAAGTTACATTTGGACAAATGGTTGTGCATAACTCTTGTGCACTCCATTGTGCAACCAGTTGCTCAACTGCTTGCACAACCAGTTGCACAAGCATAATGGGCAACCGCTTGCACAACAGAAAGATTTGGAGGAGCTCTGCTAGAATGATTTGAGTTTGTGGAACGATCCCGGTGGACACTGCCCCCGGTCCCTAGTTGCTTCAGCTGTTAAGAATCATGATTGCTCCTATCTCCAGAGCTCACTGCTGGCTTCAGTTCCTTGGTCACACTAAAGCATAACAGAATATTGAGAATGACAGATGTCCTAATCAATACTAGTAAGTAACTCATTCCCTGACGGTGAGTTGTTATGTCATCAGAATGGCACCATCCACACACAAGATGGAGATAGCAGCAGGTTTGGGGGAACCACAAGGTTTGCAGAGGTACAAAACAAAAATCTTTAGAAAAAACCTTAATGGAAGCAGAACCCTAGAACAGCCTGATGAGAACTGAGCATTGTTGTTGTTGTTGTTGTTGCTGCTGCATATATATCCTGCCTTTATTCCTTGGTTTACATGATTCTTCTCCTGCTCTCCATTTTATCCTCATAGTCACCTTTAAGGATGGGCGAAAGTCCCTTACCTGGTCCCGCAGCTTGCTTCGCGGTGGGGGGGAGGCGCTTCGGTTCTCCCCCCGAAGTTCAGGCCGGGGGGGAGGTGCCCCGCCCCGCCCGGCCAAAATTCAGGCTGGAGGGGAGGCGCCCCATCCCTCGCCTCCGAAATTCAGGCCAGGGAGGAGCGCCCCGTCTCCCCGGCCACGAAATAAAGAAGTAAATTAAAAAAAAAAAACCACACACGTGATAGGCTACGTAACGATTTACGTAGCCTATCACGGCTAGATTTCCAAAGTCAGCCATGATAGGCTACATAAATCGTTATGTAGCCTATCATGGGTGACTTTGAAAAAAAAAAAGCGCGTACGCAAATGGCGGCGCCCATGGGCACCGCCATTTGCGTTCCTTTTTTGGGCAGGGGTAGTCTACGTAAAGATTTACATAGACTACGGCGAAAATAAGGGCAACGCAAATAACATTGCCCTTATTTTTGCCGTAGTCTACGTAAATCTTTACATAGACTACCCCTGCCCAAACAAGGAACACAAATGGTGGCGCCCATAGGCGCCGCCATTTGCGTATGCGCTTTTTTTTTTCAAAGTCACCCGTGATAGGCTATGTAACAATTTACGTAGCCTATCATGGCTGAATTTGGAAATCTAGCCGTGATAGGCTATGTAAATCGTTACGTAGCCTATCACGTGTGTGTGTGGTTTTTTTAAAAAAATTACTTTGTAATGGCGGCGGCCAGTCGGAAGACCAGCCGCCGCCCACGCCCACGCTGAAAGGCCGCCGAAAGGCCGCCGGGACCTGCCGCCGAGAGGGCCATTCGAAGGAGGTAAGTCCCATCCGGGGGGGGGCGGTGGGGTGGAGAATTTCACCACCAATTTCAGGGGGCTGAATGCGTTGGCATTCGGCCTCCCGGAGATTTGTGGAGAAATTCTCCGCCATCCCTAGTGGGGTCATGCACACCTATTCTAGAGTTAAAGGAAGGGAGGGAGATTATCCTCAGCTAGAGATGTGTACGGATGGATGGACCCATCTCCATCTGGAGCAGGGGGAGCTAGATGAGCTCCCCCCCCCAGCTCATGTGGGCTGGACTGGGATCAAAATGGGAGTGTAATGGAGTATCCTGGAAAGAGGCATCACTGGCTGGCACTCTGAACTCCACACTAGGGAAGTATGAAAGATTCATTTCAGTTCATTTTTTATCAGGATCTACCCAGTTCGCAGCTTCCAGACAAAACATGGACATAGATGCAACCTGTGGTCAAAGTTCATACATTTCCAAGCTTGCAATAGGATTTGCAGACATCCCCTCCAAAACACATACACACACACATTCCACAGCATGCATATATTCCAAAAATGTACACAAATACACTTTAATCATGGGAGAAGGATGCATACATTTAAAAAATGTGTACACTTCAAAATGAAAACATTTTAAAAATGCATACATTTCAAAATGAGTACATTTCATAAATGCATACAATTAATGTGTACATTTGAACAATAATCCTCACGGAAAATAGCATGGATTTTCACATGAAAAGAAAAAAAAGTGCTCGCAATCTGACACAGGCTTGAGTCAGAACAAGCTTTGAGATCGAATTCAAGAACTTTGGCAAGCTCAGGTTTTCCTAGGGATGTCATGAGTGCCAACAGTGGGGTGGAGTCCTACAGACTCCCCCCGCATACTCGGTCCCCCGGATGCTGCTCACTGAGGGCGCTCACCCTTCATACCTCTAATGTTGCAGAGATGGCCCTGTTCAGCTGCCATCGTGCACAACAATAAATATACGGAAATTACAGATCCTCGACCTTGTGTAAAAATGGCAGCTTCCATGGAGGAGTAGGTGGCTGCCTGCAGGGCACTCCCGGGTCAGCCCTCCAGGGCTCACATGACCAGGCAAGCAGGGGTGGGTGACAGCAGTGACTCAGCAAGCGCCTGCACTTGGTGGGCACAGGGTGAGTCCAACCAGCCCGAGGTTTTCCTGATCCACAAATCCCAACTCCACAACATTGTTGAATGTCCTGTGTGTGTGTGTGTGTGTGTGTGAAAGAGAGAGAGAGAGAGAGAGAGAGAGAGAGAGAGAGAGATCTATCGTTACATTCTTGCTTCACTTCCATGGCAAAATAAACAAGGTCCAAGTTATTTTCAGCATTAACAGTAAAACGAAAAGCTTCAGTAAATAGGTAGTTAAATTTGCAGTGGGGGATGGGGGAACAGATATTTTTATTTTGTTCCATATCCATTTACATTGTAAAAGCATGCCATGTATATAAAAAGTGTGGGTGTTTTCTATTGCAGGAATTATATACTACACTGCCTTTTTTTCTCCCTATATAGGTCGGCTGATATGCATTTTACATGTAGAAAGCACCCAGAATTATGCGGGGGCCAACTGCTAAGGAAAACATGCGGTAAATGGTTGCTTTAATAAGTCCTGTTCCATTGAAAGGAAATAAAACCTGAGTATTAATGAGATATAATTATATATTTAAAATCTTTTTTCCCTTGTGCAGTATACAGAATTAATGCCAGTAAACTCACAAACTGCAACATTCTACTCCATTACATCTGCAATGATTAGAGATAGTTTGAACATCTGGCATATAATCTGTGATAGAAAACAGCATTCTGCACTTTAATGGACGTCTGGAGGCTACACATATCTGATTTTATTTCTCTCACTTAACTCTTCCCTGGAAAGATGAAATTTGATGCCTCAGCGCCTTCTTTTCTATGATTTTTTTTGGAGAAGTCACACACACACACACACACACACACTTTTCTTTCTCCCCCCCCCACCTTTTGGTATGTTTTTTTAAAAAATAAAACACATTACTAGCCTGTCTTTCAGATTCACTTTATTGCAACCTCGAGTTTGGAAGACTATGGTGGAGCCTTTCAAGAGTATTCCAAAATTATGATTGGTTCAGAATGCAGCAGCTAAGTTCCAAACTAGGGCTGAGCCATAACTTCTCATTTGAAGCTTAAAATGTGTGTGTGTGGGGGGGGGGGGAGGCTGGATTTGGGGGCATGAAAACAGAGCCCTGAAATTATCCAAACATTTGGGGAAAATCTTAGCCATTAGTGGCAACAGCAGGAGATTTGTTTTCTTTCTCTTTTTAAACCTTGTTTTGCTACCATGTCAAGTGGTGATGATGGTGGCAGAGCTCATTGTCTCAAGGGGGCATTGTGAGTGGAAAAGATGGCCACCAGGAAGCAACTACTGAAAATAACTATGTGGTGGAGGCAAAAACAAAATGTAAAAAGAAAGAAAATAGGCAGTGTCATCACTACCTGATTCTTCCCAAAACTTGTGAATAATGTTGCCCCACAGACAGAACAAAATGGCAAAATGTTTCCCAAACCTACTGTCTACAAGTGGGGTGGCAAATTTGGAGAGGTGTTTTTGCTCAGCCTTAAGTTGCGCATCAGAAAAGTCATATAGCTAGGGATGGACGGATTTCCTACCTGCTGGTCCAGGTGGGAATCCTCCCTTGGGGGGAGGCGATCCATCCCTCCCTCTGGAATCTGTCCGGGCCGGCTCTGCTCTGTGGCATCCTTTGCTGTGGAACTCCCTATATGACATTCCCAGTCTGATTGACTCCCTTCTGGCTTTCAGGAAAATGGTTAAGTCTTCTTTGGAGAATGGTTTGGATTTGTTTACTTAGTTTTGCTAGAAATTATGCGATACATTTTAAACTGCTTCTTGATCTTTATAGTATTTTGTATTTGCTTTCTTTATTTAGCTGTGAGAATCTATTGGCCTGGTTTGCATGTAATGAGAACCCACTCTGAGTGAATTTCTCCACAGGGCTTCTCATTGTGACACTGGCCACCATTTTGAATATTCGGGGCAAGGCAGGGAGGACACTGTAGCTTCTCATTACATGCAAGAAGGGTGGGTTGTTGGGGAGGCTAACAAGCCACCTGCAATGTTAAAACAGCCCATGGGGCTTCAACCACACCAACAACCCACCCTCAAACATAACAAAAAGCAGCAACAGTGGGGGCTTCGACTGGCAGCCTAGCACCCGTGAGCTGCCCAACCCACCATGGCTAATAAATCATGGTGGGCTGTGGTGATTTCTCAGATTAGGTCATTGCATGAAGGGTATTAAAACATTAGACATAAATAAATAAAATTGTAACTAGGGCTCCCAAGCTTTATGTGGTTTTAATGGGAGCTGATCAACCTACGATTTTAACTGAAGTATTGGGATTTTAAGAGATGATTTCTGGGAGTGAAGGGCAAAGGCTCTATTCTACCTCTAAATTTTTGCAGCAGAGGCTAACTATGCACAGCCCTCCAGTCAGACAATTTCAAATAACATAATGCTGATTTGAGCAAGGAAAGGAAAGGTTCCTCCTGTGCAAGCACCGGGTCATTACTGACCCCTAGAGGGACGCCGCTTGCGCTGGCGTTTTCATGGCAGACTGTACTGTAGTGGGGTGGTTTGCCATTGCCTTCCCCAGTCATGACTACCTTTCCCCCAGCAAGCTGGGTACTCATTTTACCGACCTCGGGAGGATGGAAGGCTGAGTCGACCTGAGCCAGCTACCCGAGACCCAGCTTCGAACTCAGGTCATGGGGAGAGTTTCGGTTGCAATACTGCTGCATGGCTAATTGGTAGGCCACATGATTTGTATAAAGGCAATCTAACATCCCCAGTTAAGAAGATGGCAAGGTTTGGGAAGACTCCTAACTGAGATCTCTACCAGTCTGAATAGATAGGCCAATGGTCTGACTCATATAAGCCTTCTCCATGTGCTCATATGATTGGCTGTTTGGCAGGGGAGGAAGACAGGATAGGGCAAACCCACCACTTTCCCTCCCCATACAGCTGACAGGTAGATCTCAGAACATCTAAGATAGTGATCATCATTCATAAACCTGGCTGATGGATAAAGGTAGGGAATAGTTCATGCAGCATTTGTTTTGCATGGACAAGTCCTCAGTCAGCTAGAACTACCCAGAAAGAAGACATTTCCTGTATGCCTATGGCTCCTAGCTGGATCAGAGTAACACTTTAACCATTTTTCAAGTTATTTTTGGTTCTGGTATCTTACTTTAATAAGGAATAACCATGGCATCTTCTTACAATGAAAGGTAGCACTTTTCTTTTTTTAAAGTCTGAAAATCATCTCAAACTCCCTCCAATCTCTCTCTAAAAGGCATCTAAATTGACATTTTGGTAATAAGTAATTTTGTTTTGTGCATTCAGTCAATTATCAAGAAATTGTTAAAAACAACATGGTTAAATAATGGAGGGAGTAATCCTTTGGCCACTAGACAGCAGCTACACGGTCACAGGATATGTGGTTTTCAGGGAACTGACCTTGGAGAACCGACCTCCCCCCACTTCCGCAGTGCCTCACAGGCAGTGTGGAACAGCCCTATGCTCCACGCTCACAAGAGGAGCACAGAGTGGCCCAACGGGTGAGTACCGGGGGCGGGGAGGGGCGGGAAGGGGCAAGGAGGGCGGAAATGCCTGTACCACACATCCTATGTGTCACACAGCAGCCTCCTTCCCTGCTCCATGCTCCTGCAGCTAGACAGCTGCAATCGGCTGTCTAGATGAAAATGCAGGGCAGGAGGAGTGAGGAGGGATGATCCCCTCCGTGCTTCTCCTGACCTGCACTGGATAGGCGGTCGCCTCCGAGTTCAGAGGTGGCCACCTATCTGAATAGGGTTGTGCCTTAAAAATACTTTTATCAGTTGATAGAGAAGCTCACATTCAAGTCAACCTTCTTTGGATCTGTTCGATTTTTTTTATAAACAATTGGCAATTGGACAGCATGCATATTTATACTGAGAGGAGAAACCATAACCAACGAAAAAAGAGATTTTTTTTCTCACTATCAATGAATCAAGAAAGTTAAAACGGAGGCGAGACCCTTAGCTACTGAAAAAGCATTGTGTGTGAATGTGTATTCTTAATTTAGCTCCCTTTTATAATACAAGCTCAGTTTGCCTATCTCACCTAGGGTTTCCAATATTTGTACATTTTTTATGTCCCTGAAGTATAATTCTGCAAGAGCTTGAATGGCACCAAGTTTCATTGAAAAAATTAGATTATTTCTCTGCTCATGTAGGGTGTGTTTTGCCCCAAGCTAAACAGGCTAGGCTTTAACCCTACTGTGTTCTATGGGGAGCATCAAAAGGCTTCAATGAAAAGAGAAAGAAGATGACAGATCTAGCTTTCCCTTATTTATTGGACTATTATCTCATGCCAGCACCTATGGAAGACTTTAAATTGTGCTCTAGAAGCCAGAATTAAGACTGATTGAAATGTCTAGCATCAGTAACAAATCAGTGCCACTGACTGTCAAAAAAGTGTGTGGCACAATATTTGGCATCTTATTCCTGGACTGGGGGTGGAGAGGGGGTACGTATTTATTATTCATTTATTTATTTTGTTGCCCACCCCATGCAGCAAATTCAGGCTATGTGGCGACAATATACATTAAAACATAAATAAAGAGCAACCAAGTAAAATGACATCAACAAAGCCAAAGTCCACTCAGGGCCAGCTTCAATGCACAGAGATGTAAGCTCTCACCAGGTTGGAGAAGGCTGCCTTATGGGTGGGGATGTCAGATAAATCTGCAACAGCCTCAAAGGAGTTTAGATTTCTATGAATCTTACTCATGGATTCCACAGCAGGCCTGTGGATTCCACAACTCCTGACCTGAGTCATACAGATTGTGGGGATTTGTGGACCAGGGTTTTGTTTTGTTTTTGTTTTGTTTTTGTTTACTTTCTGGAAGTTTATGCAAATGTAGTGGTAGAAAAATACATTAAAATAATAATAATAATAATAATAATAATAACAACCAGCCAAAAACATGCATTTTCTCTATAGACTAAAGCATGAAAACGCACCGGGGCAGGGGGATTTGTGCATTTGAGGGGATTTGGGCATTTCTGCAAGTGTGAATTTGTGCAAATTAGGGAAACTGGAAAAAATCCAATTCCATCAATGAGCAGATGATGGAAGCAAAGGCACTGGACAATCCATGAAATGCAGACAGAACGGATTTTACAACATCCATATATCCCTACTTATGGGGCACCTCAAGGTTATTTCCCATTATTCACCATGATGTGGCAAAAGAGAGATCCAACCACAGGATTTCTGAGAGGGAACAGTCAGTGCTTGCAATTCTACTCCAGCATATGAAATGCACCAATAAGTGGAAGAATTACAGCATTGTGTCACCCACAGTGGCATTTCCCAGTGAAACAAATAGATTAAATTCTTAAGTAGCCACACCCTTGTTTCCTGGAAAAAGTTAAATATATGAAGGCTGAAGTCATATGCACACTCACTTTGGAATAAACCACACTGAACACCATGGGACTTGCTTCTGAATGAACAAGCATAGGATTGCACTGAAATCATCAACTCACATTCCTGTTTCATGGTCTAGGCATTTGCATGCCATACTCAATTTAGGAAACCAAAGCCTGAATCTCTCAGTTCAGAATAACATTGATGGATTTCCATCAGGAGTCAGGAAGTAGTCTTGATTTGTTTTAATAAAGACATCAGGAGAAGCCCGTGGAGAGACACGTGCATTGTGTTATCCGCCTTCTCAGATGGTGGAGATTGGCTCATTAGCCTTAAAGCATATCAACTCAATAACCCTATTTATTCCGTATAGAATAATGATTTACTTTAAAGGAGAGAGAACCATTGCAGAAACCAAAATGAACTCATTCATTATTAGCTGCTTTCATACTCACAGATATGCATTTTAACTTATGTACAAAAAGTGAGATGGGGGAGCAAGAAGGAGACAGAGTTAAGTCAAGTCTTAACTAACACAAAGTCAAAGGCATCCCATGTGTTTTATTTGCACAATGTCAAAAATGTTAACTATCTATGGCAATTATGTTAGATTCTAGATTACATTATGCAAACCCTTCACCTTTGTTCTTTAAATGTGGTTTTAACAAGGTGAGGCACTGTAAGCCAACACACATACACACACACACACACACACACACCAATATTTAGGGCTGCAATCCTATGCATACTTAGTTGGGAATAAGTCCCATTGATCTCAGTGGTGGGACTTATTTTCAAGTAAACATGGACTGTAGATCTTCTTTTTGGTCTGTGCTGATCACAGCCAGGCTTTCATCAAAACTGTATTTCTTGCACTCTTTTGAAAATGGATTATATATTTTTCTCAATACCTTGTGTGTGTATGTGTGTCTATCCGTCATTCAAGGACAATAATTTATGAACAGGGCTGGCCCTCCCATTCAGCATAGTGATGCAGTCATCTCAGGTGGCAAAATCTGAGTGGTGTGGAGGGGACAGCAGTGGAAGCTCCCATGCTGTTTCCCTCTGTTGGAGGACATATATATCAGGCAAGTCTGGTAGCGCCAATTTTGGTGGGGCAGAGTTCCATTTTGGGTTTTAGTTACAACTAGCCAGAAGTCTAAAGGAGCTATCCAAGATGCTGGACCAATTTTGGGGATAGGGTTCAGCACCCTGGACAGCTCCTTTAGACTTCTGGCTGGTTGCAACTAAAACCCAGGATGGAAACTCCAGCCTACCAAAAACTGGAGCCACCAGCCTCCCCTGTCATTCAGCGAGAGAGAGAGAGAGAGAGAGAGAGAGAGAGAGAGAGATTACCTGGGCATCTTGTCCTTCACCAAAGACATGTCTTCGACCGGCCCTGTTCATACATCCAGCGGAGGCTGGTGGCTCCGATTTCAGTGGGGCTGTGAATCCATTCTGACTTTCAGTCAGAAGCAGCCAGAACTCTAAAGAGGTATGGTTCTAAAACTATATGGGGGATGCGGTTCAGCACCTTGGATAACTCCTTTAAGGGTCTGCCTGGTTTAGTCTGAAAACCCGGAAGCGACTCACAGCTCCACCGAAATCAAAGCCACTAGCCGCTATGGCATACATCTGATGGAATGGGCAATTGTTCATGAACACTTATGCTGGACTGAATCCATCCATCTTTAAGGTGCAGTTGGACTCTGTTTTGTGTTTTATAAAAAGTAGTCTTCTGTTCCATGGTAATAGCAACCTCTACTGTCTTTATCCCCCGCTCCTTTTTATTGGTATGATTTAAAAAAACAAAAACAAATTTTGAACTGATACATTTTTTTCCAGCTCTCTAAATGAAATGCATCCCTTGATTGAGAAATGGATACAAATTGAAATGTTGTAGATCTAGAAATTTTACAATCTGGTACCCTCCAGATGTTTCTGGTCTTCAACTCCCATCAGCCCTAGCAAGCACAGCCAATGGTCAGGAATGCTGGGAGTTGTAGTTCAAAATCTCTGGAGGGCAACAGTTTAGGGAAGGCTTTGATATATGTATATATTCTTAGTTATTATTCCGGAGAGTATCTTGCCTCCACAGTCCCTTGTATCCTGCTGCTAGAAGAATAGTCTTGCAATGTTCAAGCAATATTGTTGCCAATAAAAATATTATTAAAAAGTAGATCCTTTAAACATGCAGAAGTTGTGTCTGAAAATTAAATATCCCAGCCATTAATTTCCCCGTCTCCAAATTACTGAAAAGCAACAGTCCCCACTAAAGCCTAACCGCTTGTAAAATTGGATTTTTGAAGATTAAGTCTTTTAAAAAGTAATGCTGGCCGAAGGGAGGAAATAAGGTGTGGGAGGCACGTTAGAGCAGCACTTTGTATCTGGGCCGCACCCCATTACACAGATGCTAGAATTCATTTCATGCTGATCACATCCGTGTTTTCAGACATTGTGATTTAAAAGAGCTGAGATAGTAAACCTCACAAAATATGGAGCAGGGAATGACTCAGGCCATGGGTAATGAGATATTGATCTTCCTGCCTCCAGGTCACAGGTTGAAATTTGCATAGGTTAGTAGTCACTTGAGTAGTACAAACCACACCACATCCAGGACTGCTTCTTCAAGGCCTTAAGATGCTGCAGAGATCATGGTGGAACAGCTGCAGATGAATCTGTTTAATAGTGAGAATGCTCATTCTCCAACTGTAGTGATGTGACTCTTGGTACATCACTATGAAATAGATGCATACACATAAAGCCATTGTCCTAGGCCAGGGGAGGGCTACTGTGAGCACAATCTGGCCCAGAGGGTCGAGCACCTTCAGCAGCCCCTTCCTCCTGCCTCCTACCAAAGCCTTGACCCCTAAGGGCAAGCAGCACAAAGGAGAATCACTTTCTTATCTCTGATCAGAGTAGCAATGTCCATTGCCAGCCAGGAGGAAATCCATTTCTTTTTTGGCTTGAGGGAGTTCCGTGGAGTACCCGACTTAGGTCACATTTGTGGGCCGAGACCCAGGTTTTTCCAGAACTCGGGAACTTTTTGCAGTATTTTTTTTTTAATTTGCAGAAATAGAGATTTGCACGAATTGTGTCTGTGTACTGTGTAAGTAATTGTGCATTTTGTGCAAATTCCAGCCATATTTTGCATAATTTGCATGAATTGCCACAACAGTTTGTGTAATTTGCACAAATTGCAGCTGTTCAGGGATTTTCTTTTTTATTATTGACACAGAGATTTGTGCACATTTCAGCTGCAATTTGTGTAATTTGTACAAATTTCAGCCACAACTTGCATAATTCATGCAAACGGCAGTCACAATTTGCATAATTTGTGCAAGTTGCAGCTGCAGTTTGTACACACATTGCAGCTGCAATTCATGTACTTTGCATAAATTGCAGCTGTAATTTATGCAAATCTGTATTGGGGCAAATAAAAAATATGGAAAATCCATGAATTTGCATGACTTGATGCAGATTGAGTCAGGCCAGTTCTCAGAAAATGGGCCAAAATCCGGGGTGGCGGGTGAACCAAGGGAAGCTTATCAAGCTGTACAATGCCTAGAGGACTAGGAGTAGCAGTAGAAGTAGCAGTAAGAACCTAAGAACATAAGGAGAGCCCTGCTGGATCAGAGCAAGGGTCCATCTAGTCCAGCATTCTGTTCACACAGTGGCCAACCAGCTGCTCATGGGAAACCCACAAATAGGACATGAGTGCAACAGCACCCTCCCATCCATGTTCCCCGGCAACTGGTGTATGTAGGCATACTGCCTCTGATACTGGAGGTACAGTAGCATATAGCCATCAATTCTAGTAGCCCTTGATAGCCTTGTCCTCCATGAATTTGTCAAGTAGCTCTATGACTACCACATAGCAAATACTGGACTTGAATGAAAACTATTATGCTTTTGCACTCCATGTGAGGAGAAAGCTATTTATTTCATTTATTTATTGTATTTATATTCCATCATTTCCTGCCCAAGGAACCCAGTCTTCTTTTCCATTTTACCCTCACAACAGCAACCCTGTGAGGTAGGTTGTGCTGAGAGTCTGTCGCCGGCCCAAAGTCACCCAGTGAGCTTCTGTGGCTGAACAAGTACTAGAAACTGGATCTCTCAGCTCCCAGTCCAACCCTTTAACCACTACACCACACTGATTCACTTCCTAAATTTTAGTTCAGATTGAATGGACTGGTTTAATTGGGTGTCCTTCAGTCAACATGGGAAATCTATTCCTTAGGCTAATAGGTTTCTCTGTTACTAAATTTGCTTTTGCTCATTTTCACTCCATTAGTGCTAACTATACTCCCTTCCCTTCAAGCACTCTAAGCAATCCTCTCCCACTCATTGGTGGTTGCTAACTTCGTATATTTCCAGATGCTAAATGGCAATATTGCTGCTACAGCATGTCTGGCCAAGTTACATGTACCGGGAAGGGCTGTAGTTCAGTAGCAGAGCAGGCACTTTTTATGCAGATGGTCCCAGATTCAAATCCCTGGAATCTTCAGGTAAGGCTGGAAAAAGACTCCTTTCTGAAACTTGGACCGCTGCTGCAGGACAGTGCAGGCAATGCTGAACTAGATGGACTGCTGGCCCAACTCAGTGTTTCAGATCTCATTGATTTGTATTAATCAGACCATCTGTCTGATTAAATCTGTCCATTTAATTAAGTCTGTCCCTCTTCCCCAAATCAGAAATTAACTCACAGAAGATTTGGCACATAAATGTATGTCTTCAATAGTGTAAATCAATAGTCTAGGTTCTAGAGCCTCACTGGTGTACATCCTTGTTCTAGATCCTAGAAAAATATTATTCTTCTCATCCAAGGTTTGCATGTGTGAAGAAGAAGTGTTTGTGGTGTGGGAACCAACTCTTTTCAGTAGAATTAACTTAGACACACTTGTGGATGGTGAAACTCCACATGTATCCTAGTGCTCAATGCACTATGACCAATTGGAGTGCATCTGCCTAGTTTACCATAGGATGTTCTTTATGCTGCCTCATAGCATACCAAGTGCAGCCTTAGGCCTTGTCTGCATTGCAGTTAATTTGCCTCTACTTAGGGGTTCCTTTGGCCTACCACAAATTTCTCGACTGTCATCTGGTCAGTCCAACAGATCCAACATAGACATGAATGTCTGTGCTAGAGGTTGCCTCATTCACTTCAGGGTCAGAAATGCTCCTTTCATACAACCACACTGCATGCAAAAATCACTTGGGCACAGAGGCAACTACTGAGCTTCAGAATGTGGCCAAATCCTATAGATTTCGACTTCTCAACTGAGATGGTGGAAGATACCAGAAAGCCTACAAGCAGACATGGCTGGCTCCAAACACAGGCACAATGGTAATGTCTGATTTTCTTGGTTGTACTTCCATACGTATTTTTGAAGTGCAAAAAGTTGATGTGTAAATTTGCCCTTCATTAGACTTCTGTAATTTCCAATTTCAGTATCTGTACAGGCCGCTGAGGACAGATTATGCAGGTCTGCTCCAGAGCAGCATAAGGCCATGATCCCCCAGAGTTCTATGCCACCCACAGTGTAAGAAGGAGCTGTCCCACACATCTGTGTGTTTGCATTTAATGCTGCTGGAGTAGTCTACTGGAGTAGTATCCAGCCATATATAATTCGAACCAGTGACCACTGGAACCATTGGGTCATGGTGATGATATTCACCAACGCTTGCAACATTGCCTTGGCCAACTATGTTTTCTTTCTTTCTTTTTAGCATCATTATTTCCCCTCCTCTTCATCCTTCTGTCTGTGGGTTGAATTCTTCTACTTGCTTTTAATCATATTTGTTTTAGCAGCTTTTTTATTCTTAATCCCTGCCCATTATTTTAACCTCTTCAAATTCCTTTGTGCTATTACTCTGTCCTCAGCGGCACTTGCAACACCTCCTAATTTACCATCATCTGTGAATTTAATTAATGTACAGTTTTCCCCATCCTTCAGATCATTAATAAAGATGTTAAATAAAACCATGCCTAGTACTGATTATGCCTTTGAAGGAGATAGGAAGTTACAATAGAATGCAATCTCGTCATAAATTATTGGCTGGGATTTTGGGTTGTTGCATTCATCATTGGCCTCTTTGTTATGGATGCAAACACAAATCAACCATTCACAGCGTCACACCTATGTCTTCTAGTTAGGTTGTCTGTAATCAGGGCCAGCCAAAGACATTCTGCTGTCCATGTGGCTGCACCATAACCCAAGAGGTGCTTTCCCATGATTCCTTGCTGGGCACAACTCTTCTTAGATTGCATGCCGTTTAGGCAACGGTAAAAAGAATAGATAATATGGGTGTCATGATAGTCTTATGTCAGCTCCTGCACTATTCAAGAATTTTATTTTCTCTAGAAATAATAGCTAGACAATCACCCTAGTAACATGCATGGATTACAGTACATTGAGGGTAGCAGGATCATGCTAACTTTCCCCCATCCTCAACTTTCATGGATTCATCCAACGGTCAGAAAAGAGTGTACCCATGTACACGCTGTAAAAACACAGGCTTTTCCTGTGGGATTTTAACCTCTAAATGCGGGAGGGGGGCATTCATGACTTTTCATGGACACCTGGAATCTAGCAGGCACAATTCAACTCTCCCCTCACACTCATATCCACACACGTTACATAAATAGGACTAGCATTATCAGTAATAGGTGAGGCTATTTAAATAATGGGATGTCTTCTGCCCGTACAGATGATAAACTAGCCAGTATGTATGATGTCACGGGTGCCCGACTGGGTCTGGGAGTCCACTGCCCACCCCCCACCCCCACCTGTGACTCCCGGACTGCACACACTGAGATGCTGTTCTCGCTCCCCCCCCCGCTTGCCTCCCCCGCTCGCGCCCTGCTCGCTTTCTCCAGGACTCGCTGCGATCCTGCCCAGTGAGCACCCACCATTTTCCCGCCTTTGTTGCGAGCGCAAAAAGGGAGTAAAAAAGAAAATGGGCATATTTAAATATGCACAGTTCGGGGCCAAGAAAGCTTAATGTATGTAGCATTAGAGGCATAATGCCTCTAATATTGTGCACATTAAACTTTCCTAGCCTCTGAACTGCGCATATTTAAATATGTGCTTCTTCTTCTTTTTTTACTTCCTTTTTGTGCACACAGCAAAGGTGGGAAAATGTCCAACGCTCACTAGATGGGATCACAGTGAGTCCGGGCAACTTGCCAAGCTCATGGGCAGCCTGAGCACGGGTCCGGGGGGGTTGAGTGGGGGCCGCGCTTCCGCAGATGCTCTTCCACAGACACCTGGAGAATGTGAGCTGGGGTGGGTTCTCACATTCCTAATTTCTCTGTAACATAGCTGGAACTTACCCAGCAGTGGTATCTAAGGGTGCAATCCTATAAAGATAGTTGCCAGCCCTTGAACTCAGCACCTGGTGACTATCCTATGCAGGGTGGCCAGAGCACAGAGGGGATCTCTTCAGTGCTCTGGCTGCCCTGCATTTCTGGCTAGACATGAGATTTCGTGCATCTGGCTGGAAACTTTGGAGCAGGAGACGGGGGGGGGAGACTGTGCGGTGGTGTGTAAAAGCCTCATGAAGATGCTACAAGGGGGAGGGGCCCTAGTTTACCATAGGATGTTCTTTATGCTGCCTCATAGCATACCAAGTGCAGCCTTAGGCCTTGTCTGCATTGCAGTTAATTTGCCTCTACTTAGGGGTTCCTTTGGCCTACCACAAATTTCTCGACTGTCATCTGGTCAGTCCAACAGATCCAACATAGACATGAATGTCTGTGCTAGAGGTTGCCTCATTCACTTCAGGGTCAGAAATGCTCCTTTCATACAACCACACTGCATGCAAAAATCACTTGGGCACAGAGGCAACTACTGAGCTTCAGAATGTGGCCAAATCCTATAGATTTCGACTTCTCAACTGAGATGGTGGAAGATACCAGAAAGACTGTGTGGTGGTGTGTAAAAGCCTCATGAAGATGCTACAAGGGGGAGGGGTTTATGGGAACACTGGCTACGAGGTGGAGAGGGAGGGGAGTGTGATTTATGGGAACTGAGTTCAGAGCCAAGGCCAAGGCTCCTAGAAACTGAAAAATCTGGTGGGCCTGTAGACAGTGCCTAGTGGCCATAGGATTGCTCCCTAAACTACAAAGGATCTCAAAATGGGGAGCCTTGCAGATTCAAGCCACTTACTATACACCCCAATCCCAGGAGGTGGTCTTCTATTCTCCACTTGCCTTGGAAGCTACCAGAACATGGTGTCAGAAGGTGTTACTGCAGTTCACAGACTCAACAATGGTCAAGTGACACAGTGACAAATGGCACCAACAGCCAAAGCTTAACAAGACAGTTCTAAATTCTGAAATCTTTCAGGCTATGCAAGTAAAATTATTAGAAATACAGCATCGATACATTGGGAAATATGATTGGTTTGCATATTATTTTCTGAAAATTTTGGCTATTTGAATTGAGGCTCTGTACGTGTTGGCTTATGAATCTTTACTCTCCTTTGATTAAATGGCAACCAATGGGAGTGGATAGTCATATATTATTTTATTTTGGGGGGAATTGAATCTAGTGCAGTACTGAACTTCCCTCCCAATGTCATGAAAATGCCCCCCCCCTCCCTGCACCCCAAAGGCAGGGGGCTATTTTATGCCACTTCGGAGGGGAAATGTCGGTGAATATTTTGGTGGGTTGGGGGACTTGGCACTTACCTTAAGTTTGCAAGGCAGCTGAGGTGGTTCTTCCTTTAAACCCTGGAATCTCTGTAGCCTCCTCCACTTCCTGGAGTGCCCATGAGAGTACTGGGAAATCTGGTGTGACTTACAGCAGCACTGCTTTATATAGAGAAAATGTGGCAACACAGTATTTAGTATTGGAGGCAATAAATGCAGTCTAGAGCCAGTTTAAAAGAAGTTCAGATCAACTTACTTTATTAGTGCTTTTATACACTTTGTCAGAAAAAAAATCTGTCTAATACTGTTTAACTGCAAGCACCCCTTAAAGGTGGGTGTGTGAGTGCAAGTAAGTGAAGGCATGGGATCTGGTTACTTGCTACCTCTCTGGAGAGACCGCAAGGAGCTTGCTTGTTGCAGTGGCAGCAGAAAAAGGAAGAGGAAGGGGAGGGAGCAGGAAAATAGGAACTTATCAAGCTACAGGACATTCTCTATTGCCCCCTAGACTCTGGAAGCATGCAGAGGTGTTCCTCTTATCCAACAGAGCGGATGTTGTATTATAACTTCTTCCTGTGGGCATTCCAGGAAACCTAGCCATCCAGGGAGGCTGCAGAGATATCAGACAGAGAGCAATGTGTGGCCTTTAAAAAAAGTAGTAGTTGTTGTTGTTGTTGTTTTACATTTTAAGTCCATTTAATAGAAGAAGGAGAACCCAGCCGCCTACACCTCCTAGAATGCTCTTGCGAGGAGGACATAATGGTCCCTCCATGGTCATTCCAGTGAAGCTGTGGAGATGCCAGAAAGCAGCACAACACTTTGGTGTTGTTGTGTTGTGTTTTGTTTATAAAGTTTAAAGGAAGAACACCCCTCAGCTACCCCAGCCATCATAGCCTGTTCCAGCTGGACTGCCCAACTCCCCTGCCCCCACCAGAGACCATCTACTACTGAAATGGCCCTGTGGGGAGGTTCCAAGAACAGCGAGGGAAGGAGGCAAAGAAGACATTAAGGACCCTGTGGAATAATCTCCCCTCAGAGGTATGTCAAGCCTCAACATTGGCATGTTTTAGGCATTTGTTAAAAATGTATCTGTATGTTTTGGCTTTCCCTCAGCCATGAGCTATCTTTGTACCAATCACATGATCCTATTGTATGTGTGTGAGTGTATGTGTGTGTGTGTGTGTGGTTTTTGTTTGTTTTGTTTCATTTTTATTCTTTTGTAAACGGCTTTGGGATTTGTTTTAAATGAGAAACGGTATATGCTATAAATATTGCTCCTAAAGAAGCAATAAATAATTGTGGATTTTTAATGATGCATTTTTGATGTTATCTGTAAGCCACCTTGAATGGATTTGTATCCTGAAAGGTGGGATAAAAGAATGGTAATAATTAACTAACATTAGTACCAATTGTGAAACCTCCCAATTTCCCCCCCTTCCGCAATTTCCACTGAAATTCTCCCACATCTCCCCAATGCCTGCGATGTAGCTATTAAAGATAAGGACTCTGTCAGAAAAGGAAGAAAAAAATAAGAAGTGGCAACCTGAATTCTGCACCATGAACATGATTGGATACACTAGAATTCAAATGCAGGCTTTTAAGAGCTAAGTATTCAAAGCCCTGGGTCTGGATGGAGAAATCTGTCAGTATCGCTTTCTCCCACATTTATTTATTTATTTGTTAAATGGCAAGGGCTAGATCCAAATTTGCACTGAATCAAGAATGCTGATGGAGGTGGACTTTCCTGCTCCCTCCTTCCCATGGCAGCCCCTCCAGTCCCCTGAAAAGGCTACACAGAGAGTCAGACCCTGCTGAATAGGGTGAGCTTTGGGGTATGTGGGAGGGGTTCCCCCAAAATTGGGAGAGGGACCTTCCGTTAGTGGAGTTTCCTCTCTCATAAGGTAGTTCCTGGATCCAACCCAGATTGTTTCCATCCATTTTATGCAGGGCTGTCCCAAGACATGTTGCTGCCTGAGGCAGAGGACAAGATGGCGCCCCCTCCCATTCCATGTACAAAAGCCAACAGCACTGGCAGTTGAAACTTCCTTCCATACAGGCAGCAGGACAGCATCCTTCACCACCCCTGAAGGCAGCAGACTAGCTTAGAGGGCAAAGGGCAGGTCATGTGGCCTACAGCTGTCTCCTCCAACATCTTGCTGCCACCTCCCAGCATCTGCTGCCTGATGTGGCTGCTTGATTTTACCTAATAGCAGGGCTGGCCCTGAGTTTTTGATGAAAACTGCAAATGTTGGTAAGTACTCATTAGAAAATGACCCAAATATATGTAGTGATGTCACGAGTGCCCAACTTAGTCTGGGAAGCCAGCGATATCCCTTATGTTCGGCCCCCCAGCCTCCGCTCCGAACTCCAGGGCACTGACGAGCCCAGCCAGCGAGTGCCCTGGAGTTCAGAAAGCGGCTGGGAACAGCTCAGACTTGACTGCCTGGACAGCTGTAAGAGATGCCTGAGATGGCTAGCAGCTGGGGTGCCTCTTGCCTCCTGCTGCTGCTGCCCGGGCAGCTGCCTTTGACAGCCGACCAGGCAGGAGCAAGAAGAGGCGGTGCCCTATTGCAGGCACCCTCCCAGACACTCCCCACCCTCACCCCAGCCCCTTCCTGCTAGTGCCAGCCATTTTGCCACTTTAAAAAAGAAAGAAAGAAAGAAAGAAAGAAAGAAAGAAAGAAAGAAAATAAGGGAGCTAAAAGAAACCGCACATATTCAAATGTGATTTTGCCGGACAAGCCCGGGGTTAGTGCGGGTGTCTCGAAGAGCTCGGGGGGGGGGAGCGTGAATGGGGGTGGTGCTTCAGCAAGCTCCCGGAGGACCTGGGGTGGTTTTTCACATCCCTAATTTATGTGGGGGGGTGTATTTTACCCATTCCCAGTTACTGTGGAAAACAGGATGCTGGATCAGATGGACGATTGGCCTGATCCAGCCAGGCTCCTCTTCTATTCTTATTGTGATATCAAATTATCACTGATTTTGTCAAGTACCACTACCAACCAGCTTCCTAATACACTCTTGAGCCTTCCTCTTACTGTTGTGCTGTAAAAAGGAGTGAAACCTTCTCAGCATTTTATCTTGCTGCTGTGCCAATACTTGCAATTATATTGAGTATAACAGTTTATGGTGATGGAACAATGTATCTCAGTTATTTCTCCAGTGAATCTATGGAAAGCAAAAACCAACTTGTTTTAGTGGCCTCCAGTTCTTGGTTTATTCTTATTATTGTTAATATGGAAAATAATGCAGTTGAAACCATGGCAAAGCCATAAGAAGAGTGGAGTGGAATGTTTCCCAAGAATGACTTATTATTTCATGGAGTACTAGCCTTCGGTCATTACATGATTATTGGCATTACTGGTTATAACCAACTCCCCAAATTGCCTGCTTCTGTAGTCCTTTTGCTTGCATCAACAAAACACCTAGTCCCGATACACAGTTGCTGACAGGAGGTATAACAGACAGTCTCATCACAGATGCCAGCATCCCACAATTTGAATCCTCTGTAGAGTCTCATCTCTACCTTCTTCGGATTTGCTCATCCTTAAAACATAATGTCACCAGCTTGTTGGACCAGGTTCCTTTTTTTTTTTTATCAGATTATAGAATGGTGATAGAGAAGCTGAAAAGACATTTCTGAAATGGGGATCTCAATTTATATAAGCAAATCAAACTCAAAATAAAACATCTTCCCTAGATAAAGTCCCTGATCTTAAACAAAAGCACATTTAAAACAAAATATATTAAACAAAAGAAAATCTTAAACAAAAGCCTCCTTAAGTGCCATTTTTCATAGAAAGGCAGGGTACAAACCAAATAAATAAATAAAGGGTGTTTCAACTATGTTTACACATATTGATTTGAACTGTTTGTACACATGCACAAACAGGGTTACTGGACACGTGGTGAATATTGACTCATAGAATCATAGAATCATAGAATCATAGAATAGTAGGGTTGGAAGGGGCCTACAAGGCCATCGAGTCCAACCCCCTGCTCAATGCAGGAATCCAAGTCAGAGCATCCCTGACAAATGGCTGTCCAGCCTCGTCTTGAAGGCCTCCAGTGTGGGAGAGCCCACCACCTCCCCAGGTAATTGGTTCCATTGCCGTATTGCTCTGACACTCAGGAAGTTTTTCCTGATGTTCAGTCGGAATCTGGCTTCCTGTAACTTGAGCCCATTATTCCGTGTCCTGCACTCTGGGATGATCGAGAAGAGATCCTGGCCTTCTTCTCTGTGACAACCTTTCAAGTACTTGAAGAGCGCTATCATATCTCCCCTCAGTCTTCTCTTCTCAAGGCTAAACATGCCCAGTTCTTTCAGTCTCTCTTCATAGGGCTTTGTTTCCAGTCCCCTGATCATCTTTGTTGCCCTCCTTTGAACCCTCTCCAGCTTGTCTGCATCCTTCTTAAAGTGTGGTGCCCAGAACTGGACACAGTACTCCAGATGAGGCCTAACCAGTGCTGAGTAGAGGGGAACTAGTACTTCCCGGGATTTGGAAGCGATGCTTCTATGAATGCAGCCCAAAAGAGCATTTGCCTTTTTTGCAGCCACATCACATTGTTGGCTCATATTCAGCTTGTGATCGACGACAATTCCAAGATCCTTCTCGCTCGTAGTGTGGTTGAGCCACGTATCCCCCATCTTGTAACTGTGCATTTGGTTTCTTTTTCCTAGGTGCAGAACTTGGCATTTGTCCCTATTAAATGCCATTCTGTTGTTTTCTGCCCAGCACTCCAGTCTATCCAGATCACTTTGAATTTTGTTTCTGTCTTCCAAAGTATTAGCTATCCCTCCCAATTTTGTGTCATCTGCAAATTTGATCAGCATTCCCTGCACCTCCTCCTCCAAGTCATTAATAAAAATATTGAAGAGCACTGGGCCCAGGACTGAGCCCTGCGGTACCCCACTCGTTACCTCTCCCCAGCTTGAGAAGGTCCCATTGATAAGCACTCTTTGGGTCCGATTCTGTAGCCAACTGTGGATCCACATGATCGTTGTTTCATCTAGCCCACTTCGAGCTAGTTTGCTCATCAGGATATCATGGGGCACTTTGTCGAAAGCTTTGCTGAAGTCGAGGTATATGATGTCTACAGCATTCCCACGGTCTACAAGGGAGGTGACTTGATCAAAAAATGAGATCAGATTTGTCTGGCAGGACTTGTTTTTGACAAATCCATGTTGGCTTCGAGTAATCACTGCATTGTTGTCAAGGTGCTTCCAGATGGATTGCTTTATGATCTGCTCCAGAATTTTCCCAGGGATTGATGTCAGACTGACTGGTCTGTAGTTCCCAGGTTCCTCCTTTTTACCCTTTTTGAAGATAGGGACAACGTTAGCCCTCCTCCAGTCATCTGGCACTTCCCCGGTCCTCCATGATTTCTCAAAGAGAATAGACAGCGGTTCTGAGAGCTCTTCTGCCAGTTCCTTTATGACTCTAGGATGCAGTTCATCTGGCCCTGGAGATTTGAACTCATTCAAAGTAATGAGGTGTTCCTTGACCATATGCCTGTCGATCTCAAGCTGCAATCCTGCCCCTTCAGCCTGTACTTCGCCTTTGCCAGGGGGGTCATAGACCCTCTTTTGGGAGAAGACTGAGCCAAAGTAGGAATTGAGCACCTCTGCCTTTTCTTTGTCCTCTGTTATCATTTTGCCATCCTTATTTAATAGCTGAACAACCATTTCTTTCCTCTGCCTTTTACTATGCACGTAGCTGAAGAAAGCCTTTTTGTTGTTTTTAGCATCCCTCGCTAACCTCACCTCGTTCTCCGCTTTAGCCTTCCTGACGCCATCCCTGCAATTCTGTGCTACCTGCCTGTACTCTTCCTTTGTTACTTGGCCTTCTTTCCACTTCCTATATGTGTCCTTTTTTGTTTTCAGGTCATCCCTAAGCTTTTTGTGAAGCCACATTGGCTTCTTCTGTTGTCTTCCACCTTTTCTTCTTGTTGGAATTGTTTGTGATTGTGCCTTGAGAATTTCCTTTTTTAAAAGTTCCCACCCATCTTGGACTCCTTTTCTCGCTAGCATTGCTTGCCATGGGACCTTACTGATCATTGTTCTGAGTTTATTAAAATCAGCTTTCCTAAAATCCAGGGTACGCGTTTGAGTACACTCGGCTTTTGCTTCCCTTAGAACCAAGAACTCAAGTACAACATGGTCGCTTTCCCCCAGAGTTCCTGTAACTGCTACTTTATCCACTAAGTCATCTCTGTTGGTTAGGATCAAGTCAAGGATAGCCGATCCTCTAGTTCCTTCCTCTACTTTCTGTAGGAGGAAGTTATCCGCCACACAAGTCAGGAATTTCCTGGAGGGGCCATGTTTTGCAGAATTTGTCTCCCAACAAATATCGGGGAAATTGAAGTCCCCCATTACTACTACATCATGCTTCCTTAAAACATTGGCTATTTGATTTTCAAAAGTTTCATCCTTGTCTTCTCCTTGATTGGGTGGCCGGTAGTAGACTCCAACCACCAGGTTCCTTTTATTCTTTGCTCCATTTATTTCAACCCAGATGCTCTCGATGGGGCTACCAAGCTCCTCCTCCTGTATTTCTGTGCAGAGATATGTATTTTTCACATACAGTGCAACCCCGCCTCCCTTTCTGTTCCTCCTGTTCTTTTTGAACAACTTATATCCTTCAACTGCTGTATTCCAGTCATGAGAGTCATCCCACCAAGTCTCAGTTATACCTATCAAGTCATAATTTCCCTCCTGTATTAAGAGTTCAAGTTCGTTCTGTTTGTTTCCCATACTCTGGGCATTAGTATATAGACATCGAAGACCATGTGCTTCATAGTCTGGCTTTCTTCCTACATGTGTCTGAAGACTATTATTGGGCGCTATCAGCGCTGTTCTCTCCATTGCAGTGCATGCGCCTACGTCCATTGTTACCCCCAACATTACATCTCCCTTCCCCGTAGGATTCAGTTTAAAGCCCTCCTGATGAAGTTCTTCATGCTGTGGCCAAACACATTCTTCCCAGCCTTTGTGAGGTGCAACCCATCCCTAGCCAACAGCCCATCTTCCAGTAAGTATAGCCCGTGGTCCCAGAATCCAAATCTCTCTCGTCGGCACCACCTTCGTAGCCAGTCATTCACCCGGAGTATTTTTCGTTCCCTTTCTATCCCTCTTCTAACTACTGGAAGGATGGATGAGAAAACTATCTGGGCCCCAAAGTTCTTGAGTTTCCTTCCCAAAGCTTCAAAGTCTGACGTGATCTCTTCGTAGCTCCGCTTGGCGGTATCATTTGTGATACTCCATGTTGAATTATTAACTCTCTGCATAAGTGAGTTATTTCTAAACTGAATATATATTCTAACCCATATAGGAGTTACATTTGAATTACAGGTGCAGGACTTGCAAAGGTACTGTAAGCATCATGAGTGAAGATGCCCTAAACACAGAAGGTGGTAAAGCAGCTCCTTCTCTCCTTTAGTCCCTTACCATAGTTTTCCAGATCTTTCATCTGGCAATGGAAATTTTCCACATTTTTGCCATTTAGGTATATTCAAAAAATGGCAATTCCTCTCAACATTTTGTGATGTTTTCTTTCACAGAGGAGTAAATCAAATGAAGGTAGCTTGCTTCAAGGGATTCATTTTGATACAGCCTCTGCAGCCAGCATAGTAACAGCAAGCAGTATTTTATTTTATTTTTGCTGTTGCTGTAGGTGTTGTGGTGACCAAGTCCTTCGTACAACAAGCCAGTTCCTATTATAGTTACATGCTTGGTGACTTGAAGTTTGCTGGGTGAAATATGAGTACTGAATTTGCAGTAAAGTTGTCTGGTGGCTTCACCACACTCCCAGGTAGAACTCATCATTACACCACTGGAAAAACTCCCACTATCAGGATCAGCTACAATTTGGCCTCATTTTTTTTTTTTTTGGCCATTTGTCCAAACATCTGCCATGCAAAATGCATTGTTTCCAATTCAAGCAAACCAGCATTCCACAAGTTTAACTTGGTGATCTCAAAAATCATCACAGACTGGAGGGGGGGGGGAACACTTATCTGAATCTATCCTAATTGCTTAGGGATGGGGGAGAAATTCATTTGGTTCACAGTTTAATGAGAACTTACCTAATTTTGCTCTTTAGAGCTGATACATCAACAGAAATTCAGTTACCCTTTTAAATTCTCACTTCTCTGAATTTTGCCATGAAAAAATGTGTATATTAGGGGAAAGCGAAGGGCCGTTTTGATGGTCCACCCCAGGCGACTGATGGAATCAAACAGATTTCTGAATGGTCTTGGGGACTGAGAGATGCTGATCCAGCCAAGGCTCTGGTTTCACTGTGGAAAAGTGAAATGCAGAGGGCCATTGACTTGGTGGCACCTGAGTGCCCTCTCCAGTTCTCTAGAGCCCACTCTGCTCCTCGGTATACTGGGGAGCCGGGGAGACAATGAAGCATGGTGGCCATCAGCTAGAGCACAAATGGCATAAGACTCGAAGTGAATATAAGCAAGCATGTTCTAGAGCACATAATCATGCCTATTGTGTGGTGGTGCAGACAGCAAAAAAGGTAGGGATGGGGGAGAATTTCTCCCCGAAACTTCGGGGGGCCGAGTGCCAATGTATTCGGCCCCCTGAAGTAGTTTCGGGGAGAAATTCTCCGCCCCCCTGCCCCCCGCCCCCCCCCCAGGATGGGACTTACCTTTCCCGAATTTCCCTCCCGGCGGCGGGTCCCGGCGGTGGTTCGGCAGGTCTTTGACAGGGGCAGAGGTGGCAGCCAGTCTTTCGACCAGCTGCCGCCACCGCCATTCCAATAAAAGTAAAAAAAAAAAAAACGCCCCTGTGATAGTCTACGTGACGATTAGCGTAGCCTATCACGGGTAGATTTGCAAAGTCAGCCGTGATAGGCTACGTTAATTGTCACGTAGCCTATCATGGGTGACTTTAAAAAAAAAAAGCGCGTATGGCTAATGGCGGCCCCCATAGGGAGCCACCATTCGTGTTCTTATTTGGTCGCTGTAGTCTACGTAAAGATTTACGTATACTACAGTGACCAAATAAGGAACACGAATGGCGGCTCCCTATGGGGGCCGCCATTTGCGTATGTGCTTTTTTTTTTTTTTTCAAAGTCACCCGTGATAGGCTACGTGACGATTAACGTAGCCTATCATGGCTGACTTTGCAGATCTAGCCATGATAGGCTACGTTAATCGTCACGTAGCCTATCACAGGGGCTTTTTTTTTTAACTTTTTATTTCGCGGCCGGGCAAGGCGAGGCGCCTCCTCCCCGGTCTGAATTTCGTCCGGGCGAGGCAGGAAGCCTCCCCCCCCAGCCTGAATTTCGGCCGGGCGAGGAGGGAAGCCTCCTCCCCCGGCCTGAACTTCGGGGGGAGCAGCGAAGCACCTCCCTCCCACCGCGAAGCAAGCTGCGAGACCAGGTAAGTGGCTTTCGTGCACCCCTAAAAAAAGGCTTACTTTGCTGCCTCCATTGCATCCTTGAGTAGTTGCAATCCAGCAGAGTTCTTCTGGGTGGTCCAAAGGACCTACCTACTTTTGGCATCACACTCTGGGGACAAAATTGCTTGTCTCCACAGCAAATGTGATGCTGTTGTCAGCACAGATCCAGTCAAGGTGTCTGTTGCCACTATCTGCCCAATTTTGTGGGATCAATTTCAGTTGCTGCAGCCTGATGATGTGGACAAGGTGCTTCTGGCAATGCGGACAAGCACATGTCCTCTCAATCCTTACACTTCCTGGCTAATAAGAGCTAGCTGAGGAGGAGTGACCAGATGGGTACAGGGAACGGCAAATGCATCCTTACATGAAGGAGTGGTTCCTACTGTCCTTAAGAAGAAGGTAGGGAAACCACTCCTGAAGAAACCCACCCTGCCTCCAATGGTATTTGACAACTAGTCTTGAATTCCCCTATCCTAGCGAAGGAACTGCAGAGGGTTGTGGCAGAGCAACTGCAGGCACTCTTGGAGGATTCTGATTGTCTAGACCCATTCCAATCTGGGTTTTTTGGCTGAGTTACACGACCAATCAGCCTTGGTCACCCTGATGGATGACCTTTATTGGGAGAGGGACAGGGGGCATGTGACCCTGTTATTTTTGCTCCATCTCTCATTGGCTTTTCAAACCATTGACCATGGTATTCTCCTGGAACAACTCCATGGTATGGGCATTCAGTGGATTCAGTCTTACCTGCAGAGTTGATTTCATACAGTAACATTGGGTGACTATTATTTGACCCTTTGGCAATTGAACTATGGGGGGGGTGGTTCTGCAGGGTACCATCTTGTCCCCAACTTTGTTCAGCATGTTTATGAAGCCACTAGGAGCAGACATTAGGTGATTTGGAGCCAAATGCCATTAGTATGCTGATGACACTCTCAGCTCTCTGTGACAACTGAATCAGGCGAGGCTGTGCAAGTCCTGGATCAGTGCTTTGACTCTATGATGAGCTGGATATGGGCCAATTAACTGAAGCTGAATCCTGGCAAGACTCACCTTATTGGTGAGTGGTTCCCAAGTCTGGGAAATAGGCTCATTGTCTGTTCTGGATGGGGTTGCTCTCCCTTTGAAAGATCAAGTTTGTTGCCTTGCCTGGGGGTACTTCTAGATCCATCACTGTTGCTGCAGGCCCAAGTGGCCATGGCACCTTGGAGTGCCTTTTACCAGCTTCGACTGGTTAGCCAGCTACAGTCTCTCCTGGACAGGGATAGTGTGGCCACAGTGGAACATGCACTAATAACCTCAAGACTAGATTACTGCAATGTGCTCTATGTGGGGCTGCCCTTAAGGCTTATCTGGAAGCTGGAGCTGGTGCAGAATGCAGCAGCTTGGCTGTTCTCAGGAGCTATCCCTTTTCAGTATGCAACTGCTTTGCTGGGGGAACAGCACTGGCCAACTATTCACTACCAGGCCAGGTTTAAGGTTTTGCTACTAGTGTATATAGCCCTAAACAACTTAGGACTAGGACACCTTCTTCCTTATCAACCTGCCCAGTCAGTGAGGTCATCAGATCAGATGAGATGTTCCTGGTGGTTCTGCATGAACGTTCAGTGTGGTAGCTCCCTTTCTGTGGAACTCCCTGCCTCTGGAGGTCTGGCAGACACCAACATTATGTTATTTTCAGCATCTGCTGAAGACATCTTTATTTCAACAAGCCTTCTTCAATGGACCAGCCATGATTTTTATTGGTATTCTGTTAAAAAAAAAAAACTTTTAATATTGTGTTTTATTCCTTTTATAGTTTATTCTTGACTGCTCTGGAATCTGTTTAGTTATGGAGAAGTATATAAATGTTATAAGTAAATAAATGAAAAATAAAAGTCCAAAACAGAAATGTGTATACTTGTGAGACTAATGTTCAAAATGCATTGTATTAAGAAAAATGTTTGCAAAAAATGATAGGCAACATATGCAAAAAATTATTAGGAGAAATGTGGCAGAAAATGCATACAAATTTTCATGCAAACTTTTTAAAAAGTTCTCAGAGTTCTGGACAAACCAAACTTAAGCCTGGAGAAATAAGAAACTGAGAAATACCTAAATTGACAGATTTGTCTAACTTCAGACTTGCTAGATAATTGCCTAAGAAGAAATAATATTAATTCAGAATGTGAAATGCCATTAACCTCTGAAGCCAGGGTTTGTATTTCTCCTAGAGTAGATATAGACAACTCTTTACCAAGTGGTAACTCATCACAATATGCGTTTGGCTACTTGGCAAGGTGGTTGCCTATATTCCCATGCCTTCTTCAATCTCTGGTCAATTGGATTCAGAAAATTTGTCCTTACCACTTGGCAGGACAATACCCATATCAGTTTGGTTTATTAAGTGGTTGTATACTCACCATGACAAGTTCCAAGTTAGTAAATCTGTATTCATTCTATGGCTTGGATCCAGTGTCTACCTCTGTAGACAGAAAGGCTACTGATCCAGTGGAGCATTTCTGCTAGTGGAATAGGGGAGGTGATCTTCACTGATTCGCCTCTCCTGGTACAGTACCCTATGCTACCAAATATTTGGTCTGTAGGCTTGGGAACAGTTGGGAATGTAGGAAGTTGCCTTATACTGAGTCAGACCCTTGGACCATCTAGCCCAGTGTTGTCAGCACTGACTGTCAGCAGCTCTCCAGGGTTTCAGGCAGGAGTTTTTCCAGCCCTACCTGGATATGCTGGGGATTGAACCTGAGACTTTCTGCATACAAAGCATGTGCTGTACCACTGAGCTACAGCCCTTACACCCAACAGTGTGAGAGGAAGCTCTGGGGGATGCATATGGAAAGGGAATCAGCAAAAATCACATCACCCCACTCCCACCAGCCAGAGCATCCTGAGCAGAAGTCAACCCTGTATCCATCTGTATGTCTTGAACAAACCTGACGTTAGATTTTAAGGTGGGTGGGTCACAGTCCAGCTCCAGAATCAGTCCTATATGTTGATTCTGTGTATTCAGTCAGTCGCTAAACTTGCAGTGATGGATTCCAGTCTGGTTTCGAATGAAGAATTGGTTTTAGGGCCAGGACAATTCTTCATATGATATCCTGTTTTCGGAAATGGTACTTAATTCATCAAAAGCTGTTGCTTGCCTACCATGTATATGATGATTTGTAGCTTCACCTCACATGGCATATATATATATATATATATATATATATGCATAAATAACCATGTGCTGTATAAATAATTACATGTAGGAAAGGCAGTAAAACACAGAAGACATATTAATACTTTTGACATATGAAAATAGAAATGGCGGCATTATTCTGCAAGTGAGAGGGGGCATTATACGTTGAATGGACTCACGTAGAGAACATTTTCCAAAGTTTCCCCCCACCTTCACCAACCCACCCTCTTTCAGGTCACACTAACATTATAGTTAGCGAATTGATAAGGTTCTTCCGTTAAGCTTTATTACTTCTGACATGAGCCTATGACACTTTATAAAAAGAAGTAATCCAGAACAATCTCTAGGTAATTAACACCTAGATAAACAAACATAAATTTCTATATTGCATTTATTTGGACTACCACTCAAATATGCGTGAACCATGCTTTTTTAATTAAAAGATAAATCTATGTGACACTTAGCCTCAAACTTAATTATTCAGCATAGTATAATAAAAAATACAGCCCATTAAATGTGTCTTGCTCTGTATTTCTGTATTAACAGCAAAACAGTTCACTCTGGGATCATTTAAATTTTCTTCCCTCCTCTTTTCCTGTGATTTCCCTGTTCGCTGAATCTCTCTCTCTCTCTCTCTCTCTCTCTCTCTCCCTCCTTCCCTCCCCCTCTCTCCCTTTTAAACATGACTTTAGCAACACCAACAGGTGAGGAGCTGTAGAACTTTTTGTTGTTGTAATCTTGCCCTATAAAAGCTGTGCAGGTTTTTTCCCCCTTTTAAATATTAGAGTACAACCATAGTTTTGCCTTTCTGCCCATACACAACTACTCTCATTCCCAGTGGAACCATCTTTCTGGTTTTGCCAATTCTGCCAAGCACCAAGATCCAGAAATGAAAACCACACTAGTTCAGAATAATTTTGCTGGGATTGTGCTCACCACACACAAGCTAAAGTTCTCTCTCTCTCTCTCTCTATATATATATATATATATATATATTGGTTACAGATGTTAAACAGATAAGAAGAATTCCTTTTTCCAATGAAAGTAGAAAGAGAGGTTATAGGCCTTATAAAAGTTTCAACAAGAAACATTATCTTAAAGCTGAGAGAAGTTTTGAAATGTTAGGTGGAGAGTGTCTTGTTAAGACATTCACCATCTGCACAGGAAGGCTGCTGGTTTAGTTGAAATCTTCCTAAATGTGTGTGTGTGTGTGTGTGAGAGAGAGAGAGGGGGGGGGGCGGGCAGGCAGGCAGGCAGGCAGGCAGATAGACAGACAGACAGATAACAGTGTTTAATAATATTTGTGAATCTTCTGCTTCCCACAGCATAGATAGGCTTCAGCTGCCATGTGGCTTGATGGAAGGCCTAATAGCACCAGCTGTTTCCAAAGGTCAAATGAACACTTTTATCATGGGCTCCTACTGTCCATGCTGGGATGTACAGGAGATGGTTCACAATTATTTCTATCAAGATGCATACAGAACATCTGCTCATGCTTTTACTGTATTCGTATGTTGAAATGCATGTTTGACAATATTACTTCCATAGGTTCCTAGAAAAAGGCATGAAATGGTACCTCTCATTAATGGTTAAAAACAACACACCCATACACTGAATTTTGCTGGTGAATATGTCATGCATCAGATTCCGTGTTGTATGCAAGGTAAACAATGACATATTGACCAAATTGAAGCGAACATTTACCTTCTCTCCCCAGACAAATGCACTGCTGTACTCTGATGACAAAGTCCACATGATCAGTTTAACTGATATCTCAAAATCAACTTAGATATTTCCATACTATAGCCCATTGTTGGGTACTTGCCTGATGTGAGAAAGAGACAATGTTCTGTGATAGCAATTTCACACATTCAGGTCATCAAGTGATAATAGCAATTATCACACATGAGATCAGAGCTCACCCAAAGTTAATTAGTCAGGAGAGGCTGTGAAATACTATAAATCTGTGTTCCCCAACCTGATGCCCACCTGGTGCTTACTGGGGGGTGCTGGGACTTGTAGTCCAACACATCTGGAGGGCACCAGGTTGAGGTAGGCTGCTATGAACTATGGCTTTAACCAAGGGAAAATATGGCACACCAAGCTTGCCCTGAAATCTATGGGACTTCAGAATTTAACCAACTTTGTAGATATCGGTGAGAGTGCTTAGGTGTCGCCCATGGTTTTTTTTAGGTTGCACTCTGCTTGATGAACATGCAAAAACTAGATTCAAATCCACTAGAAAGGATTTCCCCTTACTAAATGTGGTCAGGAGAGCTGGAATAATCTTCTTTTACCATATGTAACATAGACCTCTGGCATGCAGCTAAACAGCTTGCTAGTAAGAAAGCATTAATTGCTAAATACAGTTGAATCCTTGATCAAAATAAATACAGCAATATTTGCCAAGCGGACTTCATCTGTAGAAGGAGTTCTTTCTGCCCTCCAGTTAGAGAATTGGTCAGCCCTTTCTGATGAAAAGAAAAGAAAAAATAAAGTATTGTTTGACTAAGGCTGCAATCTTATGCACACTTATTGGGGAGTAAGGCCCACTGAATTCAGTGGGACCTATTTCTAAGTAAACATGCCTACACTTGCTGTGTTTTGAACTCTGCAAGAAAGAATCTGCTGAATTGGATTAAGATCAGTCAACTGTTAGGACCAAGCATGCTTTATTTAGTGGGTTGGATCAAGACTTAGGCATTGAAATCCATGGCACAAATTAATCATGACTAACTTAGGTCTCCTTGAATTCAGTTAGTCTAAGCATGGCTGAGTCTGAGTCGAGCCCCATAATTTGTATTCGTCTCCAAGGAAATTTGATGTATTTTGACTGGAACTTTGTTTTAGTAACTCTGAGTAAATTTAGAAGACTTGCATACTTTTTATATATACCTGAATGCTGAGCTGTATACTGTAAAGTGTAAACAAGGATATAAACCTGTGCCAGAAACATGGTGAACCATTCATTATCTTCTTCCATAGTGAACTGTTTTGATTAAAGTCCACCAAACGTTATGTGAACCACCATAAGTCTCTGCCTGTATGCTTGTCTGTGACTGCCCTTACATAAGGAGTTAACTAGGAAGCCTGAAGACCTTAGACCATAAGAATGTGACATCTTCCCAACAAGTACATATGTTTCAGTTTTGTTATAGCACTAATTTTGACATTGCTTTTCTCTATCGATGGATGAGATGTGAATATGAAACCTAGATGCTACAATATTCATAGAATTTTCTCCAGAGATCAGTTGTCTTGGGTTTATCTGAACTTCCCAGTAAGGAAATGTAACATCAAAACTGGCCTTTAAAAGATACTTCGCTTTGCTGATCACCAAAGTGAAAATTGAGCTCAAATTGCAACATTAGATTAGAATTCTGAACTACTACTTTTCTTCTTGCCTGATTTTAAACTTGCTGTAATTTTGTTACATTTACCACAATGAATCAGACCGTAAAATAATGAGGAATCAGTTTAGCTGGAGAACAGTAGCAGCAGGGTACATGAGAACAGCAGTCACACAGCACAGCTTTATTTGGGCAGGACCATTTCAGATTGCAGGTATATATTCAAAAAATAGCATGTCCTTTCCCCCTAAATACTTGATTTTTTTTTTTTTAACAAAAGCCCTGAAACAAGCAACCATTCCATGTACAATGGGAAAGCCCAGCAAATATCTCAACATGTGATTCTTATGATTTTGTGTTTTAGTTCTGCTTTTCTTTCCCCATCTCTTTGTGCCAGTCGTGTCCTTTTGTTTGATTATATTTGAAATACTGACTTGCTGGATGTTACTCTTTCCAATGAGCAGTAGTCAAGAACTTCAGATCCTTTAATCGCATCTGAGTATGAAAATCAAACTACATACAGGAAGAAATATGATGCATCTGAAAATATGATGGCTGTTGCACTTGTAGATTCCTTTAAAACTGAAAGAAGTCTGATGGCATACACCATTAGTAAATCCCACAAATTTCTAAAGTAAAAAATTATATCTATATAAACAAATGCGTTCTTTTATGTGAAAACATGACTTCATACTTTATAATGTATGATACACACTTAGAACACTTTAGGATCAGTTTGATAGACCCATCATCTTTTTCCTGTAGTACATCATCAGCGTTATAGAAAACAATTATAACTACATGCTAAAACAGATTTCAACACTTAATAGATTTGTGCAGAAAAATAATAAGGGGATTGAGTAAACACCCAGCATGTAACACTCCAGTACCTACCCAACAATTGTGATTTTCCTGACATCGATTTCCCCCCTCAAATCTAACGAAGCTGCAGAAAAAAATGTTTGTAGCTTCCTAATAAATATAAGCAAGTAGGAAAACTTCTCTTTTTCCCAGAGGTAGAGGTTTTATTGCGTAAAACACTGGATAAAACTTGTACTGCTTAGATGACATTTTTATTCTAACTGCAAAAAGAAAGAAGAAGAAGAAACAGTCATTTGCTGGGGTGGGGAACAACTTTTAATACTTCTATACCAGAATAAAGTTCTGTCAACTGATGTATTATAATAATAAATAATGACCAAGAATAAACTTTAAATACAAAGTTTTTTTCCTAATCGTTACAAGCATAGCAACAAAATCATCTACTCTATTGATCTCAGATTTTCTCCAAGATAGATTTTTTTTCCTTTGTGTAGGAATGTAGACAGTATTTTGACCAATATCACAGACTACAGAAGTTACAGAGAAAAAACTTGACATGTTTAGATATGAGAAGCATGATGATATTCAGAAACTGACAATGTTTCACTGCTCCTGTCACTTGTTTGTATTCCAAGTTACAAATGTTCTGGGGAAAAAAAGGGTGGATGTCAGAGGCAAAAGATAGGGACAGTAGCACCAGACCAAATGGATTCAACACACACATCACAAAGAACGGGGGAGAAGTTTCCAGTGTCACAAACGGAATTATTGCCTGTCGTATCTGAAAATGCTCAGAAGACACAAAAGAATACTGAAAAGAGCTCCAAAAAGTGCAAGAAAATGGAATGTGGGATCTTTTTTTTTCCTCTTTTTTTTCTCGCTAAGATACTGAAGGCGGCGCAAACACACGAAAAGCAAGCGACCGAAACACAGTCACCAAACACGGTAGTGCAGTTAAAATCCTAAAGCTTACTACAGTCAGAAAGTCTTCAATTACATTTCAATCCTTTCCCAAGGATCATATGAAACAGTTGCATTAAGTTTATCAACTCGATTTAAGTAAGGCAGTGAGAACTATACTATGAAAAAAAATCCCAAAACAAGAAAAGCAGCTTGCCTCTGCCAGATGGGGGTCCAGGTTACACAGCGACCTCAGTTTAACTGAAACTTCAATTGAATGGTATCGTTTTTATTTTTTTCTGACAGCATATGCAAACCGTATTCCTTATTAGCCTGAGAATCTCTTTCTTTCTTTTCAGTCTCAGGGTAGCGCTATGAATTTTATTTACATTGATTGCAGTTTAGGGTTTTTTGTAAACTGCTGTAGGCAGAGCTGAAGTTTTTAAGGCCCTGGGGTTTTACTCTGTGCTCCCCGCCTGCAAGGATATATTGACTTTTTCCCATTCTTTTTTTCTTTTTCTTTAAAGTCTGAATGATTTTGTTTTGAGAAGAACTTAATACTTCTCTATCATTGTAAACAGCACCAATTTTGCTTCTCTCAAAGGAAGTACACGAGAAGACTAAAATCTTTCGCCATTCAAGTGGATGTAAGAATAAACCATTAACCGGCATTCTTACTTTATGTTTCTCCTTCCTTTCCTTTCCTTTCCTTTCCTTTCCTTTCCTTTCCTTTCAGTCATGTATTTCATTGTAATCTCTCCAAAGCTTCTTAGGTGGGAAACAACAGAATCAAATTTGGAGGGGCCAATTGCTAGAAAAGCTAAAATCTGCAAAAATATAGAACACTTTTTCCCTTACAAAACCAAAGAAATATTAGTTAACACTTTTTGTTCTTGTTCTTCATCTCTTTTTTTCTCACTAGAACAAAAAAGCAGGATGTCTGGATTCATATTTTAGATCAAATTTCTTGAAAAGAGATTGCTCCAGTAAAAACAAAAACAAAAAACGATTCCTGCACAATGTCTGTAACACTTATTAAAAACAACAACAACAACCCTCTAATAAATGAAAGTTAAGCTTGACTGGGGAATCCTTCATTCAAGTTTTCTTTAAATGAAAAAGAAACAAACTTTCTATTGAAATATATATATATATATATATATATATATATATTTGCACTGATATCTCCTCTAGATAAGGCTAAATAGTTACCCTATCCAGTACTTTTTTTAATATGTGTTTCTAAATCTCTCTCTAGCAACCTACTTTATTTTGAAAAGGAACAAAATAGGAAGAGAAACTTTTCCCTCAATACTGCAAGTTGATCTAAAAAACAAAACAAAAAACCACACACAACCCCCAAAAGACATCATACAATAAATCTGCAATCTCACATTGGGCTGCAGAATTTCTTTCTTTCTAACACTTAATTCATTTGGCCGTCTGTGTGTGTGTGTGTGTGTGTGTACACACGTGTGTGTTTCTATCTACCTATCTATCTACATCTTTTAAAAATTAAAATGTAATAACACAATCATTTTCAATATAGGTCAGTGTTGACCATAACATATGGGCCATCTAAAATTTCTCCTATAGTGCAGTTGAATTGATTTTCTCTGCAATGACAGCTCCAGTCAGACTGGCACCAACACATCTCATTACTATGCTAGGCAAATGACAGCGGTTGGTGTCATATTAAGAAGGTGTTTTCAGCAATGAAAACACAGACCCCCACTCCCATCATCTTCAAGGCAACATTAAATCTGTAAGATGGGATCAGTTTTTGTTTTTGTTTTGTTTTCTGGGAAGAGCATTATTTCTGGACAAAGACCACTTGCAGGTTGGAAATGCCCCCTTTATTTCCATATTTTTTACACACAAAAATCTTACATCCTCCTCACGTTTGGTGGGGGGAAAATACCCACTTGATTTATCCCCACCTACATTGTTTGGAAGTACTTGTTGCCAGGTAACAGTTTAACAGCCATTTTCAAGGGCTGGGATTTCCCCCCCTTTCTTCATATATATATATATATATATATATATATATATATATATAACCTTTAATGTCTTAAACATCATGTACACTTCTGGGAATTAGCACACCATTTGTTTTCCTCAGAAGGCAGTTAAGCAAACTCTCTGTTACCCAAATGCATATCTAAAAACTGTGTAAAATAATATTGCAATATACAGATTGATTTGTTCTGCTGTATTACTCTTGGGCCTTCCTGCCCTCCTCTGTTAACTCTGTCGCGCTCCCAGGTTTGACAGCTGCAGGTTCCTCTAAATTCCCAGAAGCCTCGGAGTCAACTCTGGAGCGCTTGAACCTGCGATCTGGATACTGGCTGTTGTCAAAAGGCATGCGATGGACACAAAGAACGTGGGTCTTCAAATTTCCCTTCTGAGAGGCACTGTAGGGGCAGTATCGGCACTGGAAAGGCCGGTGACCTGTATAACAGACAAACATCAGGTTAGTTTTTCCTCACATCAGCAGGGTTTTTTTCTTTATTTCTGTATAGTAGTACCGTTCATGGAGTGAAAGTATGTAAAATAGAAACCTCTTTTTCTTTCATATATGGGTTGATTCATACAGCCTCTTTCTGATGTGGTGCAGCCTTCATACAGGCACTGTGCTACTGAAGTTTGACATGGGACAATATTTGTCCCAAATCACCCCCACATGGAACTTGCAGTACTTAATGTATCGGACAAAAGGCCTCTCCCTCTCCCTCCCTCTCTCTCTCTCTCTCTCTCTCTTTCTCTGGTTCTGCAATTTGCAAAGCTGAGTGGATTTCACATGCATTCTCTCCCCCAAGAAACTGGGTGTACAGTGCCCACAACAATAATTTACCAGTCCAGAAAGGCATCAATGAATCAGTCCCGGCAAATACAAATGCAGTTTATGATCCTAGAATCATAGAGCTGGAAGGAACCATGGAGATCATCTGCAACTTGTTCAATACCAGATGTACATTGCAGGGTGCAGCTACAGCATCCCGGAGAGATGGCCATCCAGTCTCTGTTGAAATATCTCCAGCAAGGAAGACCCCACTGTTGGGAATATTGAAATCTTGTCTGCAACTTACTGGAAAGGGGCAGTGTTGCAGTTAGTTAGTTAAAGCATGGGCATAGCTAGCCTTAAGATCTCTATATCCTACCGTGTGGTTCCTTCTTCCTGCTCATCCCCTTCCTTCTCTCTCTCTCTCTCTCTCCTGCCTGTGTAAAGGAACCATACGATACCTGCATCTTTTGGCAAGAATATTTATGAGTAAACCCTGTTACCTTTTCTCCATAAAAAGAAAGCTTTTTTTACCCTTTTATGTGCATGTGGGACTGGTAAATGCTCATTCTGTTCTGCATTTTGTTTTTCTCTGCCAACTACCTTTTTAACAGGAGGCAGCCATACCAAATAATTCCTATCACCCACTACCTCCTGAGGCACTCTATTCATCATTATCTTGGAATGGTAAATTTAAAAATAAGCAACACCCATCAAATACTTTGAAAATCTGTATTCCAACCCTTGGTAAATAATATTGAATTTAATTTCTTTGTGTAATATTTATCAACAATAGCTTTTCTTAAAAAAATAAAGCAATGATTGAATAACCTTCTGAAATGTATTTTAGTAAAATGGTTTGATTGGATTTTAATGCCAAACCAAATGTTTCTTTTTAATCTGGTCTTTTTTCTTCAAATGGAATAAAGATGGGACACTAAGGAACTCAAAAGTCTAAATGTGCATGTGTTAGAGAGGAACAGAAGGGAGAAAGGAACTTACAGAGTAATCATCTACATTTTTTTTCTTATTCTGTCCTTTTTCCAAAGAGGTTGAGTGGCACATTGGTGGAACACGAAGTCAATTTTATCCTCATACCAACCCTGTGAGTTAAGCTAGACTGAAAGAGACTGGAAAAAGGTCACCCCAATGAGTTGATGGTTGAACAGGAACTGGGACCTCAGTCTCTCCCTTCTAAGTCCAACACCTATCAACTAGGAAGGTACCTCATTAAAGTTCAGACTATCTGTCCATCAAGTCTGGTATTGTCTACTCTGATTGACAATGGCTCTCCAGGGTCTAAAGGAGATTCTTTCCCATCACCTGTTACTTTATCTTAGGAGAAGCCAGGAATTGAACCTGGGACCATCTGCATGCAAAGCAGGTGCTCTACCACTGAGCTGTGGCCCCTCTCCATTTGTGTGCATGTGTGTGTGTGTGTATTACACACAGGTGGCATTCACTGCCTGCAGTGAAAGACAAAATGGTGCCTTCATCCATTCCAAGTCCAAAAGCCAACCAGACTGTCAGTTGAAGCTCAGTTCAACACTGGTGATGGAAAACTATAGACGGTGCAGGCCAGGGGGCATAACACATACAGATTTTCCCTCCAACACTTTGCCACTGCTTCCCACCCACATGGCAGCATCTTTAGCCTGAAGCAGCCACTTCACTCTGTCCTGCTATTCCATTCCCCCACTCCCCTTCCATACCAGGTCTAGGAACAGCCAGGCAGCCAGCCACGCACTGTACCATGAAAGGTGAAGCAAAAAGCACAGTTGCAACTTGGTGAAAATGAATTGTTGTGTAGTTACAATACTACATGTGTTTCTGCACCATGGAACACCTGGTAACAGAGCACAGTGTCTTAGAAGAAACTTCAGTAGCTCAATTTTTCTAAGAAAATACTTCAATTAAATAAACTCTTTTGTCAGAACAAGAAACACTCTTTTGGCTGTTCATCCAGCCCTATCCTATGAAAATGTTCAGTGTGTGTACACTGAATGCACATAGATGGAGAGGAGAGCATAAGAATGTAAGAACATAAGGACATAAGAAGACCCATGCTGGATCAAACCAAGGGTCCATCTCGTCCAGCATTCTTTTCACACAGTGCACAGTGGCCAACCAGCTGTCAACCAGGAACCCACAAGCAGGGCATGAGCACAACAGCACCCTCCTACCCATGTTCCCCAGCAACTGGTGTACATAGGCTCACTGCCTCTGGTACTGGAGGTAGCACATAGCCAGTAGATCCTGCCCCTAATCTGTGTGTATTCAGTGTTCTGAATGACTAACCCAGCCATGAGATAAATGAATGTCCTCATATCTTCAAGAAGATGAACAATCTCTAGGCACCATCATCACCATGACTGCAATATTTTGGACTTCAGTGAATTTTAATGATTTGCCAGTGATCTCCTCAACTCTGTTGAGGAGTATTGGATATAGAAAGAGGAAAGCCAAAAACATGGGAAGAGTCCTGAAGTGATGATTGTAACTCAACCCTTCCCATAACACATGCAACCAGAAAGAGACAAGCAATTGGCATTGGTACCAGTGGCAACAAGGGACAAGAAGAAGGAGAATCCATCTCCACACTCCTTGTCCTCTGCTGCTGGGCCCAATCTGCACCACCTCCCAGAGGGAGAGGATGGGGGATACTGAGGTTTCTTCTCCATGCACTTCTCTCTGCTTCCTCACCAGGATAAGACAGATGAATAGGCAGCAACAGGAAGGATGAGAAGCCACATGGCTAGAGGTTTCAGGGACTTACAATGGACCTTTTACTGAGGCATGGTCCTCGGCAGGTGCCTCACAGTGCCAACTCCTGATGGTTCTAGTCCATCACTGTATTTGCAACAGTAGCTAGTTAGATACCATAACAATGCTCACAACAAACAAGACATGATAGGGAAAGCCATACCCCGTTGTTGCACTCCAGTATTGGGTACTCAGGTTCAGGGTTGCATGGATTTTGTTAAATCTGTTCTATCTTGTGTTTTACAAATTGTCAGGGGTCTCTCATTCTGCTGTCCACTCACTGATGGAATCTTGGGCAGGGTATGTATGAGCATATCATTCCTGTTTGCAAATGTGCATTTGAGCAACTCCCCACCCTAAAAGTTAAAAAAAAGGTCTGCAAGTCTGTGGAATCATGCAATTCAGGAAAACCCAAACTGCTGCAGAATCAGAAGGTCAGATTCACAGAAATCCAAACTAATTTAAATCCATTGAGGATTTATCTGACATCCCTATTCAGATGTGTACTGTGTCTGAATATGAAAGTTCAACTTTTAGCTATTGTGGCTAGCCCTGGTTGATAGGCCTGTCCTCCTTGAAATCATCTCTCTGTCCATCTGTCTGTCTGTCTATCTATCTATCTATCTATCTATCTATCTATCTATCTATCTATCTGTTCTTAAAGCCATCTGAGCTACTGGCTATCACCCCATCTCGATGTGGTGAATTCCTGTATGTATGTTCAACTATATTCTCAGCTATATTCTCAGCTCTATCTCCCTGTGACATCTGAATCAGGCTGTGCAAGTCCTAGATCAATGCCTAGCCACAGTAATAGGCTGGATGCAGTCCAAAAACTGAAGCTGAATCCTGGCAAGATGGAAGCCCTGTGGGTGAGTGGTTCCCGAGTCTGGAAGATAGGCTCATTGCCTGTTGTGGATAGCATTGCACTCCTTCTGAAAGATCAGGTTCATAGTCTGGAGGTACTCCTAGATCTGTTGTTGTTGCTGGAGGCCCAACTGGCTGCTGCAGCTCAGAGTGCCTTTTACCAGCTTTGGCTGGTTCACCAGCTATGCCCTCTCCTGGATAGGGATAGCTTGCCCACAGTGGTACAGGCAATAGTAACCTCAAGACTGGATTACTGCAATGTGTTCTATGTGGGGCTGCCCTTGAGCCTGGTCCAGAAGCTGAAGCTAGTGCAGAATGCAGCAGCTCAGATGTTGTAAGGAGCTGCCCCTTTTCACCATGTAACTCCTTTGCTGAGAGAACTGCACTTATTCACTACCAGGCCAGGTTTAAGGCTTTAGTACTAGTGTATAGGGGTGGACGAAAGTCACTTACCTGTCCTCGAAGCTTGTTCGCGGTGGGGGGAGGCGCTTCGCTGCTCCCCCCGCGAAGTTCAGGCCGAGGGGGGAGGCTTCCTGCCTCACCCGGCCGAAATTCAGGCTGGGGGGGAGGCTTCCCGCCTCGCCCAGCCGAAATTCAGGCCGGGGAGGAGGCGCCTCGCCTCGCCCGGCCGCAAACTCCAAAGTTTTTTTTAAAAAAAATAGCGTTGCCCTTATTTTCGCCGTAGTCTACGTAAATCTTTATGTAGACTACAGCGACCAAATAAGGAACGTGAATGGCGGCTCCCTATGGGGGCCGCCATTATCCGTACGCGCTTTTTTTTTTTTTTAAAGTCACCCGTGATAGGCTACGTGACGATTTACGTAGCCTATCACGGCTGACTTTGCAGATCTAGCCATGAAAGGCTACGTTAATCGTCACGTAGCCTATCACGGGGGCATTTTTTTTTTCTTTTATTGCAATGGCGGGGGCGGCAGCCGGTCAAAAGACTGGCTGCTGTTCCCGCCCCGGACGAACACCCGCCGAACTGCCGGCCGGACCAACCGCCGGGAGGGACATTCGGCAAAGGTAAGTCCCGTCCCGGGGGGGTGCAGGGGGCGGGGGGGTGCAGAGAATTTCTCCCCGAAACTTGTTCAGGGGGCCGAACACGAAGTTTCGGGGAGAAATTCTCCACCATCCCTACGTAGTGTACAAAGCCCTAAACAACTTGGAACCAGGATATTGAGAGGGTGCCTTCTTCTTTACGAACCTGTCCAGTCAATGAGGTCATCAGAGGGTATGTCCCTGGTGGTTCCACATGGACCTATGGCCAGGTTGAAGTCCACCAGGAAAAGAGCCTTCAGCATGGTGGCCCCCTTCCTGTGGAACTCGCTGCCTTTGGAGGTCAGGCAGGCATGTGTTGTTTTCAGTGGCTCCTGAAGACATTATTATTTCGAGAAGCCTTCCTTGAGTGACCAGATGTGGTTTATTAAGTTCAGAATCTGTTCTTTTACAATGTTTTAATTGTTCTAATTATGAGGTTTTATTCTTTTATCTTGTTGTTCACTGCTCCAAAATCTTTGCTGTGGGGTGGTATATAAATATTGTAAATAAATTAATTAATTCTAAGCCACATCTCTTGTATTGCAGAAATGTCTGTCAGGATGGGTTCAAAAACAGATTATCTTCAATAAGTTATGCACATCAGGATAGAAAAGTGACAATGTGACTTTGTTCTAGGGATGCTGGAGATATTTGAGACAGACTAAAATGAGTTCGGATTTCTAAGAATCCGACCTGTGGAATCTACTGCAGAATGGTCTCCTCTGGTTGTGCAGAGTCCATAGACTTCCGGATTTTATTATTATTATTATTATTATTATTATTATTATTTACTTTCCAAAAATTTACACATATTTATTCTAGGAAAATATGTATGCTTCTGCTGAGACTAGTAAATATATGTGGGGGAAAATGGAATGGAATGGGGGGAAATAAGCTAAATGTTATGTACCAAGGTAAATTAGAATTTTTGTAAACCCTCTTACATAATTATTTGTGTATTTTTCCAAAAATGGGGGGGGGAATCTCATCCGTCTCTGGGTGGACAATGGAATAAAAGGTGCTTGACAATCTGTGAAACACAGACAGAGTGGATTTTACACAATCCATACATCCCTACTTTGCTCCCAAGACAAGTGGTTTTTCTATAGAAAAGACTGAGTGGACCATTTGACATTTCATGACTAAAATACCATACCCCACTTTTCAAAAGGTTCTGCCCAGCCAAAGCAACTGAATAAGGTTCACACTGATGTAGAGTGGCGCTGAGCCAAAATTGCTTAGAAGACATTTTTCTCATAATACCTGAGATTTTTCTTTTTCCCTTTTCAACCCCACCCCCTGAAAAAGGACACTCTGCAGAATTTTCTCCAAATATGCTCCACTATTTTTTGAGTAGCAGCTGCCATTCCCCCCCACACACACACACAATGCGCCACAATGATGCTAAGTCTGGGGCATTGTGGAGGATGCAAAATAATGGCCAGGCTGCCAATAAAGTTACTGCTGCGACCTGCAGAGGTGGCAAATACAATTACAAACCTTAAGAAAAAAAGGGAGATGTTGTACTATGGCTTATGGTGAGCCCGGCCTCTGACAAACTGTTAGAGAATTTCTCCACCTAAAAAATCAGTGAAATGATCCCCCGATTCTCTACTCACAAATAGAGTGGAGAATTCCAAGGGTCTGTTTGTGCACAACACTCATTGTAGCATACAATCCTCTTGTACTGTGTAGTTTGCTTCTTGCACAGATTATATTTTGTTCCAGATTATTCTGAGCTAGCCTAAAACTTCATGCTGCATCTATCTAGCTTGGGAGATTGTGTTTCAGCAATCACATTTCAATTTCAACCTATGCTGGGAAGTTGTTGATGTGTTTTACTGGAACTTTATGAGCTTTGTCTCTCAAATTAACTTAAACCAGAGCCATCTGAGGTCAAATGCACTTAGCTTACTTTAATTTGCTGAAATAAATGAATAAATAAATGTGCCTGACTATCTACATGAAAAGCCAAGGCTACTGGAAGACACAATCTATTAACAAAGTTACCCCTCCCCCCACCACCCTTTCTTCTTTCTGTTGTTTGTGTTGCATGCAAATATACACTCATGCATGTAGGCTACCCTCACATTTTAGAGGCAGAATTAAGAAAGTGGGCATGTACACAGTAGGCATGATCCAGATGTGTACATGGACAGCTACCACAACAATCTTGCAAAGAATGAATTATGCGATTTCCCATCTATGTACCACACATTCATCTCCCATATCTGAGAGGGAGGAATAGATGGCATAACATTTACAGGCATCAGCTCCAGGCTAAACTGCAGTCTGCTAGAACCTACACACCCATAAATCTCTATTGGCTCTCTTTCCGATTTCAAATCTGTCTGCTTCAGGAATGGATGGAGCATTCTACTTCTGGCCTGTTTCAGTTCTACATATGTTCATTCATACATTCCTTCCTCCTGCATCAAACTGCTTTTAAAAAACACACACACACACAATAAAAATATCTATATTAGGCACCATTTTGGAGATGAGTACTATATCACAAAATTCACAGAAGTGTGAAAACCAAAGGATAACTGCATTCTAGCCCATGTATTAGTCTGGGAAGCGTGAATGAGGACAGTACGCTTAAAAAATATGGACCAAACGAAATCCTCAAGAATCCCTACCCTTCTTCAATATCTAGTACTACTCAAAGTTTTGATAAAGAAGGAAGAAACAAGTAAGGATTAGTCTGAAATGTCTATTTTAGCACCCAAAGGAAAGGGAGTGGGAATGCAGAGAACAAAATCATAGGTACAGCTCAAGAATTTCCAGCAGGTTTTTTAAAAAATCTGTTAATGGAGAAATTGCACTTTGGAGTCTAAGGATGAATCTGCTTATTACCTTGTGGGCCTATATAATCTATGTTGTAATGTGCTGAGGAATTTTACTGCAGCAACAATAAAACCTCTGGTACCCGTTGGCTGAGCTGAAGTGATGCCATGGGATATCCATGAACATCCTCTTTGCTGAGGGAAGTTGTCAGCTGTTGAATGTTCATAATAGTTCAGTGAGTTGAAAAGAAAGATAAGTTGGGCTGAAGAAATCCCACACAGTCCCTCACCAGAGCCAGGAGGAAGAGTTTGGAGCCAGGTGGCAAAACTGAAGACTACAAAGCTTAGTAGGAAGAGGCCCAAAGGACAAAGAGAGAAAAGGAATGATGGTGGGAAAAAAAGCACTGGGCAAAAGAGGCAGAGCACTGAAAAACAACAGCCCCAAAAAGGGATAGGTTTTGGAGACAGAGACCTAAGGAAAGTTAAGGGGAGAGAGCACTTTACAGTTGCTCAACACTCATAGTTTCTACATTGGGGTCCTAGTTTTTCATATTTGGGAATAAAGATTTCTGGATAGATTATTGGCCCCAAATGCCCACCAGCAGTAGCTTGGAATCTTTAAATTCCAGGAAAATCTATGTACGTTGCATTCGATTCATGTAACCAAAAGAGGTTCATGATATATTCTAAACATGGCTACATGCACTGAAACAGGTAATCTGATCCCCCTGATTCTGAAACAGAATGTAGAAATGGAATATAGGAGGGATTTCTGGATTTGAATGTCAAAATATTTTACTGCCTCCTAAAGCAGGGGTACACATCCTTTTTGGCTGTGAGAGCCACATGGGATGTTGCTTCTGTATGAGGATTGCTGGAGCAAGGAGAAGAGAGCCTTCTCTCTCATCCTTCCCTCAGTGATCCTGATAGAGACCTGACTATCAGTGGCAGGAAAAGAATGATGTATATGAGGATCTCTGGGGGAGGGAGTAAAAAGTTTAGGTGGTTGAGTATCACAAAGGGAGGTTAGGGTCAGGCCAGGGCACCCTTGGGACTGCAGTAAAGGCCTTGGGCTGCAGGTGGGGTACCCCCGCTCTAAAATAATATGCAATTTCAAATTAAGTCTAGTGCTCTACCAACCCACCCCCTCACATTTTGCAAAAGTCACACACACCCAAGGTATGTGGAGGGTGATTTTTGGACACTTTCAGGAGCTGCTAGGTGCTTGGTGTTTACACTGCCTTTATGAGGTGGTGCTGTGGGGGTTTTCTTCCTTTAAATGTTGTTGTTTTTTAAAGGTTTGTACACACTCTGGCTAGCTGGAGGGCTGAAGAGATACTGGAGAACCTTGTGCCACTACGATTGAGCCGGACCCTTTTTAAAAAACACGTTCAAAGGAAGAAAACGGATATGGTGCCACCTTGTAAACTTAAAGTAAACCTCACGTGCCAAGTCCTTCAATCTCTCCTCCAAAATTTCACCATTTTTTTTTCCTCCCCCTGTATGTTGAGGAACATCTTTGGCTTCCCCACCCCACCCCTACCTACACACAAATGGCAGATAAAGTTTGGCAGAAAATTTTAGAAGAGCTCTAATTAGGGATTCACAGATACTTTAGTGGGGCACCATAGCCAGAGGGTCTCATAGGAACTGTTTTGTTTTGCTTTTCCGCACAGTTTGCACTCTTAAATAAGGACTATTAAATAAGGGATGACCACAGTACTGAATATTGTTTTGTCCAAGCATCTAACATCCCCAGTCATTGCTCATACTATAGGGATATCCCAATAGAGTGTGAGAGAACCTATGGAGTTTCTCTGATTGGACAATGTTCCCCAGTTATGTTAAAAAAGAGGCATTACCTTCATATACCTACTTCACTTGGGAGCCACCTAGGACTATGTTCCCATGGTGAATTTTCACAGTAAGTTCTCTGATTGTCATTTATCTGGCTACTCCTCCCCCAACCAGGGAATCTCATCTCTTCATATGCATCCTGCAGCTAGGCCCTGTTATCCTCATCCTAGGGCTATGGTAGATTCATATCATACAGCCAGAGAATTATATGGTGCTTTCATTGTGGAGTGGAGCTGGCTACCTTTCACGATCATTACCCAAGATCCAGTTATCACAGTCTAACAAACTGAAGGACCTGTAAGGTAATATTGAAATCTATTTTCCGAGCTTCTATTGCAACCTGTGATGCCAGCAGTAGCTACCAAGTATATTAGGTTAATCAAAAGCAGCAGTCATTAAAGCATTAACAGTAATTCATTAATCAATTTACTAAAATAATTTTAAAGAAGGATCCAAAAAGAGTGAAATGAATAGCACTTAATTATGCCCCCAAATGCTTTCTCCACTTAGTATCATACTTGAAACCCCCCCCCCCAAATTGAACATTAATATCTGCACAACATAGTACAGATTTTGCTTATTAATCCAACTGTATTAAACAAGCAGGAAAGCATTAATGGTACCTAAAGTGGTTTCAGCTCTCCACTGCATGGTTTTTCTATCACTAACTTTTGGGGGCCATCAAAATTTCACATCACTGTCATGTGGAAAGTTAAGTACACAATAAGTTAATTTATATTGTCACTGTGCAGTACAACGGCGGTAAAGAGCACATCAATTTTTAATCCGGTATGAATAATATATAAATATGTATACACAGCGAGGCTCAAAAAGTGTAAGAGCAAAAGAAGTGGTATGTTGTTTACAGGAGCAGTTATACTCCCCCCACACACACACACACACACAAAATCCTAGAGATCAGTCTTACAGAAGATAACAACATCTGCAATTTGCTTGTAACTAGGGGGCAAAGCAAAATGCCCATTTCTCTTGGGGAACACCACCCATTAATTACTGCTGAAAACTGGTTGTGGGCAGCAAGATCTTAAAAATAACCAGGCCTAGATAAGCAGGCAAGTAATTTATACCATTTTTATCAGATGATAGTTGGGGAGGATTTGGGTGCTGCTGGCTCCTTCTTTTCAAGTCATAGATCACACACACACACTATACACACACTATACGCGCGCACACACGCACGCGCGCACACACACACACACACACTAGCTGGGATGTATGTTCCAACATATAATCATTTGAAAGCCATTTTAAGAGAATACTTTCCCATAGTTCTGAAGACAAATATTGTACGTGATTCCTGGAAGTAAAATTATCAGTGGGTTAGGCTGGTAACTGGCAGTCTGTGCATTTAGAACTGCTTCACAATAGCCAAGCACAAAGAGGAGAGATATGCCACTGTGATGACAGACTTTGGGGTCTCTGAAAGAAGCACATCTCATATGTACCTCTGGCTATTCTGTTATTACAAAGACGTCCCATGCCAGGGACTTTCTGGCTGCTTCCTGAATATGCATATTTTCAAAGTGGTGTTTCCCTTTCAGCCCCACACCCAGATCAGGAAGGCAAGTCTTTTGATGTGTCTAATTGTAACCTCATGAACTGTAACTTCATGAATTTCACATGTATTTTCTACTAAACTGAGGATGTCTTTATGGGCATCCTGCAAACATATTGTTCAGTTCATCTCAATGGATCTTATTAGCCCTGGCTTGTGAGTGCATTTTAACTTCATAAGGAGTATCGTAGGGATGGACTATCTGTATCACTTTCTCATGTGTTCACCCATATGTCTGTTCCATCCTGTTTCTGCATTAATTTGTATTTTTTTAAAAAAATATATCCATATTAAAATATGCATTTAAAACTGTATTACGTATGTATGTTTTCTCAAAATATACATTTTCAAACGTGTTGATACATTTTTTTTTAACCAAAAGGTATATTTTAACAGTTAGGAAGTGTGAAATCCATGGACAACTAAGTTCCAGTACACATATTACTCCAAGAAGTGCAGATCAGTTTGTATCAGAATTTGCAAAGATATTTTCCCCCCGCATCCTTAGCATTATAGACTTAAACTAGTTTAATGGTAATTCCCTCTTCCAAGGGAACTTTGGGAAGTGTGAGCAGGTCTTAGGTTGCAATTCTATACACACTTTCCTGGGAGTCAGTCCAATTGAAATAAATAGGAATTGCTTCTGAATAGACATGTATAGGATTGTGCCATAAAAATCTTTAATAGAGACTTCTCACTACCCTCACCAAACTACAAATACCAAGATTCTTTAAGATAATGCATGACAGTTAAATTGGTATGAAATCATTATTATTTTGTAGTGCTAGTATGCTACTTTCTTCACTGCTGAATATTTAAGAAGTACCAATCTGGAATGACCTCTGTGTTTATTATTCCTTCGCAACTCTCTCTCTCTCTCTCTCTCTCTCTGTGTGTGTGTGTGTGTGAGAGAGAGAGAGAGAGAAAGAGAGAGAGAGGTGAGTTTGAGCCTTGTTGAACTGGTCTAGCCAAAATTTCTGTTGTCTGATTTGCTGAACCCAAACTACAGCTGTGTATCTTACAAGAGTGGCCGTACTAAGTTGGCAACAGTTCTGGAGAACATATCTTGGTCAAAAAGAAGAGCAAAAAGCAAATCCCCATCTTTTATAGAATGTACATTTTTTTCCTTTTGAATGTTACTCAGTTAATTTGGCCTTGGGGGGGGGGGATGCTGTGTTTTGTTTTGTTTTCTTTCAAATTCATGATCTGATATGTTGCTTTGTGACACAGAATGTCAGCTTGCATCAATCACATCACAACATATTAAGTTTCATGAGATGGTGTGTCTGAGCGCTGAGTCCAAGGAAGAGCATAAAACAGAATAGGTTCTGAAATTTTGAGGGTGTGTGTGTTGTTTTTACAGATCTCAAAAACTGCTTTCATGACTATTATCAGGTTGACATAGCTTATAACATGAGCTTTTCCTCTCTCTCTGTCTCTCTCACTTTAAGTACAGTTCATTAGTAGATTTCTAGGGACTGAAATATTTGCCAGCTTTATTTCACAGTGGCATCATTTAGAACACAAAACAGCATGTAACAAAACATACAATGCAATCCTATACCTGTCTACTCAAATGTAAGCCCCACTGAATTCCATGGGACTTACTCCCAGGTAAGAATGTACACAATAGTAGCCTATTTTATATGAGTCTATTCAAAAGTAAATTCCATTGAGTTCAATGGGGCTTGTTCCCAGTAAGAAGATGTGGGGCTGCAGGTTTAGTGGGCATAATCCAGCAATTATGTATATATGGAGTCCTTCCAATGAAGGAGCTTCCCGTATTCACAGGAAATGCTCAGAACACACAATGGGATATCCTAGTACACTTGTGCATATTCTTCTCATATAAAGAAATGGGAAGCCCCTGTGTGCACAGAAATCTCAGTCCTGGCCAATACTTGCATGGAGGTGAAAGGGTTACATACCATAATCCATATCCCTTTATTAGTTACTAATTTATTGGCATCATCAAATGCCATTATTTTAAAATTCTACTATGGAAAGACACACAGATAAAAGAAGGTAAAGGTAATCAACGTTAAAGATGTTTATTCGCATGGTCAAGGTAAATTAATTCTGCCCCTTCACGAATATTTGATCAGTGTCCAAATTCCATCTACATTTCCACCAAGAAATATCTAATATTTGTGATCTAAAAAGGCACATATGTAGGGGTTTGCTCAGTAGTGTAAAAAAGACCATTAGAATAGTCATATGGCTGAGATGAGGAATTAATTCCAGATTGTTACGGTTGTACTAATAGCAGCAAAATCATGGCTTTCTCCCAAAGCAGCAAGAAACGGTAATTTCAAAGAAAAATGCCAATAGTCTATTACTCAAAAGCCTTCTGCTCTTCCCACTATGCTGTGTTTTATAGTTTTGCATATTTGTATGGATATTGTTTATGCGCAGATGCAAATAGAAAACATATCAAAATGTACACACACACACTCACACTCTTTAATGTTAGAATGTAGATAAAGAAGCAAGTAATAGGGATCATCCAGTAATAAACATTAAAAGCCATAAAAGATGCTATAAATTAAAGCCAAAGGGATACAGTCCTGGATTTTAGTCGGAACCTTAAAAAAAAAACCACCTCTCTCTAAATCCACCCTCTCCAAATTCAGCAGCAATTTGATTGAAAAATGTGACAAAGACTGTATGAGGAGGTTGTTTCCTGGAATAAGATTAAGATAATCAAGGATGCTGTAACATTATTACCCTCTTTGAATTGATTTTTTAATATAGAAACTAGATGGACAGACAGATATCATTTCTAGACTATCTGAAATGTGATTGTCTGCTTCCAATCCATGGAACTGTGAATGAAGGAGAAGAACATACACTTAACAATGGCACCTATAGAGGTCTGGAGAGGAGAAGCTTCCCCTGGGTGAGATCAGCTCTTAGGCAGGAAAAGAGGAACCCACACCCCAAACTGAGTTCAGGCATGCATCCAGCCACCCATAGCTCAGTGATGACAGATAGATAGATAGATGATAGATAGATGATAGATAGATAGATAGATAGATAGATAGATAGATAGATAGAACCTGTCCTTGACATGCACAAGGTCCCTGGCATCTCCACTTAAAAGAATCAGGTAGGAGGTGATGGGAAAGACAAAGACTGCTGGAGACCTTCTGCCAGTCAGAGTAGACAATAATACTGGGCTAGATAGACAAATAGTCTAGCCCAGTATAAGGCAACTTCCAATGGCAATATAAGGCAGTTGTTGTTTTTTCTGTCTGTGTTTCGTGGATTGCCAGGAGTCTTTCATTCCTTCATCTGCTCATTGAAGGAATTAGATTTTTCTTACCAGAATTTTGTTCTGCTCACATTGATTCATGCACCCTTGAATGGGTGTGCTAATCCACATTCATGCTAATATGAATTAGTGCAAATGCCACCCCATCCCCCACCCCCAGGCAAAAATGGAAAACTGGTCCACAAGCCCACGGAATCTGCACAACTCAGAAAAAGCCGTTCTGCTGTGGAATCCGGAGAAATCCACAGAAATTTCATAGAAGTCCAAACTCATTTGAATCCATAGCAGATTTCTCTGACATCCCTACCTATTGTTGAACCTGGCACCTTTGGGTTTTGCTTTGTTTTAATTATTATTTTGAAAAAGAATTCTGCCAATCAGAGTACTGAACTAGATAATGGTCTGATTCAATAACTTTCTATGTTGAAATGCAAGTTCACATCATATAACTAGGGATGGCGGGACACACACACACACCCCATGCCTTGTGCGTTGCCTGCCGAACTCCTGCTATTTACTCAACCCAGTGAGCAGCACAGGGCAAGCCAAGGGGGCTGTTGGGGGGGGGGGTCAGCAACAGTGATGCGGGACATCTCTTCCTTTGGCTACTGACCTGATTTCTATGAGAGCCCCATTTTAGCGCAAGATGGAGACTCCGTTTTTTGCATAGATCTACTGCAGCGAACAATGGTGGCTGTGAGGGCTATTTCAGCCATATTAGAGGCCTCTAATATGGCTACAGTGATTCTTTATGGCCACCGTTGTGCACAACAGTAGATCTACAAAACATACAGAGACCTCACCTTGTTCCAAAATGGGGCTTTTATGGAGACCAGGCAGCTGGTGCAAGTCCCAGCCAATCATGTGGCGCGGGGGGGGGGGTCAACGAGGTGGGTTCAGGGGCATGGATGGTGGGGGGATTCGGTGCATTCCCAGACCCATTCTGGTGCCCGCACCATCCCTACATATAACACAACATCAAATTGAACACATTACCAATGTTATTAATTATGGTACAATTCAAGCATGTCTTCCTGAAGTAGTCATAAGGCAGAACTACACATGATCTCAGCAAACATGCATTCCTGCTAGAAGGCCAAGAAGATAGAGGGAAGAATCTGTCAGTGGGAAGGGAATTCTTAACCCTTTCCACACCCACTAATACTCCTCTGCCAATGGAGACGTGCAACTTTGGAGCCCAGCTGAGAGAGGGGAACAAATCTTAATGAAAACTGGCCTGAGGACATTTGCCAAGTGGAATCAGTGGGCTGGAGAAGATGAACTAAGCATGCTCTCTTTTGGCCTTTTATTATTCCCTGCAGGTACTACAACCAGTGGAGGCTGGTGGCTCCAATTTTGGTGGGGCTGTAAATCCATCTTGGGTTTTAGTCAGAGCCAGCCAGAACTCTAAAGGAGCTATCCAAAGTGCTTAACCCTATCCCCAAAACAGGTTCAGCACCTTGGACAGCTCCTGTAGAGTTCTGGTTGGTTCTGAATGAAACCCAGAATGGATTTACAGCCCCACAGAAATCAGAGCCACCAGCCTCCACTAACTACAACCCTCCACCCACTTCCCACACCAGCATTATCAGGGCAAGATGGGGTTTGGAAGCCACTTTAGGCCTTGGAAAAATGTAGTTGCACCCTTCGTTTTGCCTGTGTGCCATCAGTATGGAGGCCAAGAATGAGATGCAGATTCATAAATGAAAGTCGGGGACTCTTGAGGGAACTGTTCCCATTTTCAAATGAGAACACTACACTATGAAGACTAGGAATTTGAAGAGGTATGTATATTTCCCTCCTTAAACCCTTCCTGGTGGTGACTACTGCTGTGCTTGTGCATTTAGATTTCCCTCCTCTCCCTGCAATGAACTTCTGGCATATTTTTTTTTACTATCCATAGCTAACATTCTAAAATACGGTATGCATTACCCGATAGACCAGAATGGCCCTAAAGCAGCCATTCTGACCTGGAACATAATAATATGGATCAGAAAAATGCTGAATAAATGCATTTGTCCAATAGACAATAATGGCTCTGATGAAGCCATTCAGCTTTATGAGTCTCACAATATACATTTTGGAGGAAAAAAACTCTCCTGTATTGCTGGACCAATTGAGATGGCTCCAGTCGACTACATACCCATAATGAAAGTTTTCAGAAACTTTCTAGATGAGCTTTCATCCAAACATAGACACAGTAGCTACCAAAAGGAGCTGCTGACTGAACAGTAATATTCCACAAGATGCAGTTGCTGTTGCCCCAATTATAGCAAGAACAGATAGAACAGCTTGTTTTGCCCTGGAGGATTCCATTGTTCATGGATCCAGATATGGACCTGGAGTGGGCCAAAATGGTTCAGATTGAAACAGCTGCTGAAATGAGATATTTTTTTTTCCCAAAGGGGAGAGGGAAATGGTCAAAACATTTCAGAGGGGGTGCTGATTAACTTTTTACTTTGGTCTTTTAATTTTCTCTTAGGTAATCTAGTGGAGAAAGAGAGTACTATTGGCTACCATTCCCCTACCCCCAGGAGGCAAGAGTAGCAGTGCTACATCCATTAGGGGAAAAATGGTGGATGGCAGCCAACAGCATTCTTTCCATGAGAGAGAGAGAGAGAGAGAGAGAGAGAGAGAGAGAGAGAGAGCCTCCCTCCACAGCAGGTGTATGGGTCTGGGAAGCCACCATTGAAAATATTCCACAATGCCCTGGAACACTCAGTGTATCATTGTAAATTTAAATGGTGACATCGTGTTGTGGCATTTTCGAAAATTTAAATGGTGGCCCACAACTGGTGCCCAAAGACACTGAGGCTGTCCCATTCCATGGGCACTTGAGGCTCATAGGGCCGGTAGTGTCCAATGGAGTCAAATCTGGTCAAGGTAGACAAAGTCCAGCCATGGTAGGCACAGCCATATCAAGCAAGTAAAGCCCAGTTCAGGTAAGTAAAGTCATGTCACAGCAGGCAAGGTGCAATCAAGTAGATACATTCAGGCCAAGCAAAAACTCTATTATGCAGAGGGCAAACAAACAAAGGACATTGGATAGCTCCAAGTGAGCCCTGATGGTTGAGGTTCTCCCCTACAAAGATAGCTATCGGAAGAAGTTGTCTCAACAAGGAGCTAAAGCCAACTAAATCCTTATGCAGGCTGACAAGACCTGTAGCATGGTTGGCTCCACCCCCAGGGGAGCTTACTAGGTTGTTAAAAGTTCCTTGCCTGATTTTTCAGTCTTTGACTCCTGTAAGGCTGGGGAAATGGAGGTACTGACAGGGATATCCTTTGAATCCAAAGTTGGTGGTAACCCCTCATCCCAATTAAAAAAAATTCAAAAGTGCTGTGTCTTCTGGCTAGGTGGGACCGAAGAAAGTAACCTTGCCCTCATCACAGTCCTCCATTGCATACTGTAAGATCTGAATGTCAGGGCTCATGGCAATGGAAATTTTAAAATCACAGCTACCCAGCTATCTGCCACTAATGTCAGCTGGCACTGGTCTCCTCCATTTCACAAACATTTTCCCAAGCAGCACAGAGGGGGTGGGTGGGTCTAGAAAACAGTTCAGTTGTAGATCCTAACCCACATTTATTTTGGAGGGGGGAAGAAGAGAGAGAGAGAGATTATTACTTCCACATTAACTTTGTTGCCTCCCAACATTTGTAAAGACAAACACACACACACACCATATTCCTGCATATTATGTATACATTTAAGTCATTAATCAGATGACTCACCAAAAGGTAGAGGAAATTTCGATAATTTTAAGATTAAAAAAGACAGCCAGTGAAATATATCTATTGATGAGTCATGAATATATATATATATATATATATATATATATATATATATATGTGTGTGTGTGTGTGTGTGTGTGTGTGTGTGAATTATTGCTGTATGAGGCAATGGTAAAGACAGATTTTCAGTTGAGTAATTAAAGTTCCAGAAATATCTAGATACAATTATGTCCATGACAAATGTAGAAGGCCAAATATTTTATATGGCTTGGAACATTACTCCACCATTTAGAGAAAGAAAGAAAAAAATACAGTTGTACAAATATGCCAGGCACTATATTATCATGGTAGAGAACACATGGATAAGAAGAAATTACATGTGGTTGCAAAGCATGTTGAGCATCAGTAGGGATGTATGAAAGTCCCTTACCTGAACCCGAAGCTTGATTCACGGTGGGGGGGAGGCGCTCCTTCCCTCCCCCCGAAATTCTGGCCAGGGGGGAGGCGCCTTGTCCCTCTGGCCGCGAATCCTCCTGTCCTGCCAGGACGCAAATGGCAGCGGCTGTAGCCGCCGCCGTTTGCGTCCCTGCAGTCAGCCATGATAGGCTACATAAATGTTTACGTAGCCTATCACGGCTGAGTGAAAAAAAACAAACAACCGTGTCTCCGCAAATGGCGGCGCCCATGGGCGCCGCCATTTGCGTTCCTTATTTTGGCACATGTAGTCTACGTAAACATTTACATAGACTACGGTGAAGATAAGGGGAACGCTTACATGGGCGCCGCCATTTGCGTACGCGTGGGTTTTTTTTTTTTCACTCAGCCGTGGTAGGCTACGTAAACATTTACGTAGTCTATCACGGTGTTTTTAAAAAATCTAGCCGTGATAGGCTACGTAAATCTTTACGTAGCCTATCACATGTGTTTTTGTTTTTTTTTTTAACTTGGAAATGGTGGCGGCGGCAGCCGGTTGGAAGACCGGCCGCCGCAGCCACCGCCGCCACCAAACCACCGCTGAGCTGCCGCCGAACCACTGCCGAATTGCCGCCGAACCACCGCTGGAGCCGCTGCCGCCGCCAGGGACATTCGCACAAGGTAAGTCCCGTCCCGGGGGGAGGCAGACCGTTTCTCCACCAATTTTGGGGGGCGAATGTGCTGGCATTCAGCCTCCCCGAGATTCGTGGAGAAATTCTCTGTCATCCCTAAGCATCAGGGCTAAATCTTGCAGGCATGACTTTTTCAACTTCAGAGTTCATTTGCTGATGATTTCTTTGGCATCACCAGGTCAACGTGCATAGGAAGTCATCTCAGGTGGATTATGAACAGTACTTCAAGAGGTTAGTGGGAAAAGCAATGGGACATGATTATGAATAAGGGAGGAATTATTGGCCGGGGAGGAATCCTGGAATAAGGGAGGAATCCTGGCCGGTTGGCTGTGCTCCGCAGCGATTCTGTGGAGCCGCCGGCCGGTTCCGCCAGCAGCCAGACATCCGGCCGCTGGCTAGCAGGGACCCAAATTGCGGGCGGCCGTAGCTGCCGCCGTTTGCGTCCCTGCAGTCAGCCATGATAGGCTACGTAAATGTTTACCTAGCCTATCATGGCTGACTTAAAAAAAAAAAAAAGCACATACGCAAATGGCGGCGGCCACGGCCGCCGCCATTTGCGTATGCGCGTTGTTGTTGTTGTTTTTAAGTCAGCCGTGATAGGCTACGTAAACATTTACATAGCCTATCACAGTTTTTTGTTTTTTGTTTGTTTGTTTTTTTAAAACTGGAAATGGCGGTGGCGGCAGCCGGTCAGAAGACCGGCTGCCGCAGCCGCCGCAGCCGCCGCAGCCGGACCACCACCACAGCTGCTGCCGCTGCCGCCGCCTCCAGGAAGATCCGCCCCAGGTAAGTCTCGTCCTGGGGGGGGGGGCGGGGGGGGCAGACCGTTCTGCCACCGATTTCGGGGGACCGAATGTGCTGGTATTCGGCCTCCCCGAAATCCGTGGTTGAATTCTCTGACATCCCTAGTCACAACCTACAACCAGTTCTGTCTCTAGATATCTTCTTTTTTTGTTCAGACTATGTGAAAGTGCAGTAGCCACAGGGCTTATCATCTTTAGGAAACATTCACATTCTGCATGGCTAGCCCTACCATTAGGCAGAGTGAGGAAGCTTCCTCAGGCATCTGATTCTGGGTGTCATGAAAGGCCAGCAAATTGTTAGTTATTCAGTTTATTATTATTTTAGCTTTACTGCCTAGGAAGGAGATAGGCACATGGGATTTTCTGCCTCAGGTACCAAAATAATTTGTACTATGCCCCTTGACAAATGCCTCTGGAAGCAAAATGTCTTAGGCTGGCTCTGTATGTCTAGAGTTGGCAATACATGGTTGCCTAAAGTTAATTTGAAGGCAATGTAAAACTTCCTCCTTAGGCTAGACACCAAAACCATTTTAACCTAGGGAGCATTGATAAGGCTAGTGACATTTCTCAGGTGAGCCCTACATAGACATAGGATGTAAGCCAGTGTAGTGTTGTGGAAAGAGTTTGATCATAGACTGGAGACACCTGGGATAATATCCCCACTCAGACATGGAGCACACTGGGTGACCTTGGGTCAGTCACTACCACTCAGTCTAATCTCACTCTCAGGGATGTATAAAATGGAACCATGGACACCACAGTGAGATCCTTGGAGGACTAGAAGCTCCGCTCCCACTACTCCCACATACACTATGCTCAGCATCTGAGGCCCTCTTCTTAATGCCTTGTCCAAGGGAAGTTCAAGGGAGAGGGCCTTTGCAGTGGTGGCCCATGATAGGAGAATGCTCTTCTCAACAAGGGCTGCCTTATTGTCTTTTTGGCATTATCAGCATTATCATTTTGTAGCACCAGGTTAAGTCTTTCCTTTATTTCCAGGCATTTGATGGTATATGATGGGCTTTTAATGCATCAGTTGAAGTGTTTGGTTGTCACTGATGTTTCAGTTGTTTATGGGGTCATGGTTGTTGTTGTTCAGTCGTTAAGTCATGTCCGACTCTTCGTGACCCCATGGACCATAGCACGCCAGGCCTTCCTGTCCTGTCCTCTGCTCTCTCCCGGAGTGTGCTCAAGTTCATAGTCATTGCATCGGTGATGCTATCTAGCCATCTCATCCTCTGCCGTCCCCTTCTCCTTTTGCCTTCAGTCTTTCCCAGCATCAGGGTCTTTTCCAGAGAGTTTTCTCTTCGCATTAGGTGGCCAAAATATTTGAGCTTCAGCTTCAGTATCTGTCCTTCCAAGGAGCACTCAGGGTTGATTTCCTTCAGGATGGACTGATTTGACCTCCTTGCAGTCCAGGGGACTCGTAAGAGTCTTCTCCAGCACCACAGTTTGAAAGCATCAATTCTTCGGTGCTCAGCCTTCCTTATAGTCCAGCTCTCACAGCCATACATTGCTACTGAGAAAACCATAGCTTTAATTATATGGAGCTTTGTTGGCAAGATGATGTCTGCTTCTTACTATGCTGTCTAGGTTTGCCATAGCTTTCCTCCCAAGGAGCAAGCGTCTTTTAATTTCATGGCTACAGTCACCGTCTGCGGTGATCTTGGAGCCCAAGAAAATAAAATCTGTCACTGCTTCCATTTCTTCCCCTTCTATATGCCAGGAAGTGATGGGGCCAGATGCCATGATCTTAGTTTTTTTAATGTTAAGTTTCAAACCAGCTTTTGCACTCTCCACTTTCACAGGTTCACCCTCATTATGGGGTCATGGTATTTTAGTGTAAATGTTTTTAGCTGTTTTAAATTTTGTATGTTTTAATCTTGTTGTAAATTGCCTTGAATCTTTCTTTCTTTTTTTAAGAGAAAGGAAACTAAGAATTCAAATGCATAAATTGGCCGAATAAAAGTATCAATAAATAATAAGAGTATATGGTGTCACTAGATTTCATTTAAAGCAAGAATCAAGATAAAATTGGAAGTCCTCCCTTGGGCAAAACATCTGATGTATTAGGGAACCAAAAGATTGCTTTGCAAATATGAATGAAATGTCTTAGAGGGTTTTACATGACCCAACAGGATGACCCAATTCCATGTGTTTTACAAAGTTTTGCCTAAGTATCTTTTGGTTCACTTGGGTTCTTAAAATATATTATCCTTTGTTTCCATGATGTCACTTAAAATAAATACGCTCCTGCTTTTTAATCTGAGCTTCTGCTTTATTACAAAAGTTAAGTAATTTAGATGGTATTTTGTCACATTATAACCTGTCTTACCACCAAAAATGCTATAACCTACAATGACAGTTTACTAAGGTGTCTCAAAAACACCTTGCAATTTCTAAATGGTGACATGACATTACACATAATCTAGGTATAATTCAGTGCCCTGCATGGGGGGTGGGGGGGACTCTCTTCTCTTTTACATAAAGACTATACATCTGGAGGTGAGCACTGGAGAACCTCTCAGTTTAACAGATGAAATTTTTATCACTTTGCATCTGAATGCGTTGTTGCTACACTGAATAATGCTACACTCCCTTACACTATATGTGTAAGGGAGCATAATTTAGACAGCTGTGTGTGTGTATGTGTGTGTGTGTGTGTGTGTGTGTGTGTGTTTAGAGCAGGGGTGGGCAACTGGTGGCCCTCCAAATGTCTGAAGGTGCATGAGGTTCCAGGGCATAGTCTGAAGGAACATGAGGCAGGCAGCCACCTTGCTGAAGCGAAGCAGGTTTGTGCCTGGAGAGTGCTTGGAGGGGAGTCCACCTGGGAACCACATGTAGGCGTGTGTAGCCACCTTGAGTTCCACGAGGGAAGAAAGGTGGGATATAAATGTAATGAATGAATGAATGAATAAATAAATAAATAAATAAATGGATAGATAAATAAATAAATAAATAAAATTAGCCATCAACCTTAGCCAGCATAGCCAATGGTAAGGGGTGAAGAGAGGTGTAGGCCGCAACTACCTGGAGATACCATAGAAACGAGCATAGGTTTCACTAGCAGTTTGCTTCTTTTGGCTTTTAAGGGGTGAGAGGACAGTGTTGTCTCCAGGCCTTTAGTGCCCTTGGGCAAGCCCCCCACAGTGGGCCCCCTCCCTCGGTGAGTCGACCTTCTCACCGCCATTGTCCCCAGCTGCTCTTGCTCCTCCTCCCCTCCCCCACCATTGCTACCAGCCGCTTGCTTGGCAGGCGGAGAGCTAGTATCCTGCTCTAGATTGAGTCTTGGCTGTTTGCGAGCAAATACAGGGAGTGACGCAATCGAGTAGCCAAGGTGGCAAGCACATTACGAAGTGCACAGGTTTCAGTCCAAGGAGGTTTAGGCTAAGATAGGAGTGGTCAAAATCCAGGCGGAGGTCAGAACACAGGCAGGCAGGCAGGCAGGCAGGCAATGAGGATCAGGCGGCAGCAGGAGCAGTCAAGGTAACAAGCAAGAGTTCAAACACAGGAAATCAGGACCGTTTCGGAGGGACCTTGGGCAAGACACCCTTCAATGCCCCCCTCCTTCGGGGAGCCTACCTGCTCAGCACCATTGTCAGATGCTGCTTTCGCTCCTCAACCTCTTTCTCATCATTGCTACCACTCACTTGCTTGGCAGGCAGAGAGCTGGTGAGCAAGGAAGCCGTGGCACTTCCTGCTCCTCCTACTCATCGCCACTGTTGTCTGTGCCACAGTGGCCAAATCCACACATAGCAGTCATACTGTTATCATACAGTTATCACAACTATTGGTACACATGACACCGAAGGGCACCAATATTTATGATAATGGTATGATAGTGGTATAACTGCTATGTGTAGAATCAGCCAGTGACATGCAGGTGAACAAGCAGGTTGCCATGGTGAAGATGAGAAGCAAACAGGGGGGGAAGAGGGTCTCTTGTCAGTGGGCCCAACCAGTGGACCCAACCATGCCTAACCTGTGAGAGGACATACACACCTTCATGCAGCAGATGTATCCAGCTTGACAACTGCATGGGAAGATCATTCCTTCCGTTTCTAATATTCACGCAGTGCATGCCATTGTTTATATAGCCAAAATGACACCATACAAGGGACATAACAGTAAGCTTAAGGGAACCCCATATTTTGCATAAGTACAAAAATATTAAAGGGGGGGGCTACCTGGGAAGACCCCGAAACCAGCCCAGTGCAGACTGAATGTAGCTGGAATCCTGGAACAGAGTGGGTGCGATCCTGAACAGCAGCACTCTACACTGTGACAATTTTTTGTAGATCCTGCTCATACCTCACTATTATTATTTATTATTTCCATTTAGCAGCCCCTTTTCAACTTTACAGTTCCAAGAAGGGTGACAGTTAGGGATGTATGGACTATATAAAACCTGCTCTATCTGTGTTTCATGGATTGTCAGGCTCCTTTCCTTCCATCATCTGACCACAGAAGTAGGGATGACGAAAAATTCCACCACAGGCCCCAATGAGGCCAGATTCCACTAGCCTATCGTATGAGAAAACAGGGACGCAAATGGTGTAGTGGACGCCATTTGCAGCTGTAAAGCTGTTAGATTAATCAAAATGCAGCTGTAAATGGCTGCATTTAGGTTAACCTAACAGCTTTACAGCTGCAAATGGTATAGTGGACCCGATTTGCACCCGGAGTTGGCCCAGCGATATGGCACGGCAATGGTGGCTGGCCGTATCACCAGCAATGCGGACCTGGCAGCCGGTTCTGCAGGATTGCTGTGGAGCAGAGCCAGCCCGGATGGATTCCAGGGGGAGGGATGGATCACCTCCGCCTAAGGGCGGATTCCCAGCCGGACCAGCAGGTAGGGAATCCACGCATCCCTGCACAAATGGATGCAAATATTTCTGTTTTCGTCATGAGGAAAAATACATAAATAATTACGTAAATATTTACATAAGTATTTACATAATTTATCTGAGTACATAACATTTAGAGTATTGTCCTCCATTACATTCAATTTTTCCTCAGCAGAAACCTACATGTTTTTCTACGGATTTATATAAATAAATTTCAGGAAAGTAAAAAAATCATCCGAAAGACCACGGACTCCAAATGGCCTGAGGGGGACGCTCTGCAGCAGATTCTGCAGGTCGGATTCTTAGAAATCCAAGCTCATTTTAGTCTGTCTTGAATTTCTCCAGCGTCCCTAGTGACAGTCTGTCCTCCATTAGCAATGAAAACTGTAGCAAGGTGTCATCACTAGAACTTAATTGTTTGGAGTAAGTGGAAGGAAGCACATATAGGATAAGATGTCCCCTGAAACATTCCAGACACAGGCCATTCAGGGCTTTAATGGTCAAAGCCAGTAGGCTGAACGTATCCCAGAAAGAAACTGGAAGCCCGCAAAACTCTCTCGGGATGGGTGCAATATATTTTAAAGAGTATTACAACAGCTTCCTTTAGCATAGTTGGACATCTTCTCACCTTCTGGTGAGAAGGCATGTGCTGTAAATATATCGGAACACAGAACAGGGAAGCAGCCCTCTATGCATCTAAGATGCAGGTCTCCCTTTTAATTGTTATGCAGATTCACTGGGAAAGAGAGATGCAGACGATGCACATCAAACTCCTTTTCCACACAGGACACAAACTGACCCACAATATAGTCAAGGAGGACTCTCTTGTGACCTTAGAGTTAACAATGGCATAGACCTGCCTTTGAAGCAATGTTACTGTGCCAGGCCCAGGAAGCATTAGAGATCATTATCATCAGCACCTTGATGAGCTTGTTTCAGTTGGGGAGGATGCACAATGAATGCATGCAGGGGCAGGGGTATAGTTCCTGCTATCCTCATTCCCAACCTCTACAGTTAGAGTGCACAACTGTCCCTCCACTGCCAGCCCAAGCCCTGTTGTGTGGGCTTTTCTACATCAGTCTTTTAACCCACCATTTTATTGATGTTTCTGTTTCTGGATTCTTTGCAGGATTAAGATCAGCTCCTTTACACTTTTTTTCAGGGGTTTTCTTTCTCTTCCTTTCTTTATGTTCCATTACACAAACACTAGGTGGTGCTGTGGTATAGTGGAACTGCGCAATTACACAGTTATCCTGCCAAATAATACCAGACTTCCCTTGCTAGAAAACACACACACACACACTAAAATGGTTGCAAAGCATCGGAGAGGCCCTGGAGGATGACGACATCATGTAAAGGACCTGCAAACTACTGTGAGTGAGGAATCACAAGTGCACAATAAATGCCTCAAGAAGAAAGGCTCTGTGTGTCCCCCGAAGAATCCTGGTGGTGATGAAGCAGGATCAGAGGGCAGGGGCAAGGAGGAGGCTGCCTCCTCCATCACTTGCAGCCCCGAAGCAGCCTGGATTGTTGCTTTACCAATGCTAATGGGGGTGAATCAAAGCAGCAATTGGAATGCGGTCTTTGAGGTGTGAAGGATAGGGATGGCGGAGAATTTCTCCCCGAAACTTCGGGGGGCCGAGCGCCAACGTGTTCGGCCCCCCGAACAAGTTTCGGGGAGAAATCCTCCGCCCCCCCGCCCCCCGCCCCCCCCCCCCGGGACGGGACTTACCTTCCCTGAATGTCCCTCCCAGCAGCAGGTCCGGCTGGCGGTTCGTCCGGTGTTCGAGCGGGGCGGGAGCGGCAGCCGGTCTTTCGACCGGCTGCCGCCCCCGCCACTGCAATGAAAGAAAAAAAAAAAAAAACCGTCCCCTGATAGGCTACGTGACGATTCACGTAGCCTATCACGGCAAGATTTGCAAAGTCAGCCGTGATAGGCTACGTGAATCGTCACGTAGCCTATCACGGGTGACTTTAAAAAAAAAAGTGTGTACGGATAATGGCGGCCCCCATAGGGAGCCGCCATTCCCCTTCCTTATTTGGTCGCTGTAGTGTACGTCAATGTTTACATAGACTACGGCGAAAATAAGGGCAACGCTATTTGCATTGCCCTTATTTTCGCCGTAGTCTACGTAAACATTGACGTAGACTACAGCAACTAAATAAGGAACGCGAATGGCGGCTCCCTATGGGGGCCGCCATTCGCGTACGCACTTTTTTTTTTTTTTTTAAGTCACCCGTGATAGGCTACGTGACGATTCACGTAGCCTATCACGGCTGACTTTCCAGATCTAGCCGTGATAGGCTACGTGAATCGTCACGTAGCCTATCAGGGGACGGTTTTTTGTTGTTTTTTTTACTTTCGTGTTCGCGGCCGGGCGAGGCGGGAAGCCTCCTCCCCGGCCTGAATTTCGGCCGGGCGAGGCGGGAAGCCTCCCCCCCCGGCCTGAACTTCGCGGGGGGAGCAGCGAAGCGCTCCCCCCCACCGCAAAAAAGCTGCGAGAAAAGGTAAGTGACTTTCGTTCACCCCTAGTGAAGGAGGCTACAGTCCCTGCAAAGCAGCAAGCCTTCAATGTGTGTGTGTGTGTGTGTGTGTGTGAGAGAGAGAGAGAGAGAGAGAGAGCACTTTTCTACTTGAGGCTGTTAATCCACTGTATCTGCCTCCAGTTTCATTGCAGAATCGAGATCCAAGGTCTACACGAAGAGTGTTTCCTTTCCTGCTTTTCTGCTACATAACAGCTAGGTGGCACTGTAGCCCAAGTACACTGGTGGAAAAAGTGTTTTCTTTCACTTTCAGAAAAAAACCCTACATTTTCCCTGCTCTAAAAAATAAAAAAAAAAAACACCTTGCTGAAAGTGCTTTTTAAGAACAGAAGCGAACCTGGAGGGTCATGTCATTGCCTAAAGACCCCTTAGACAATTGTGAGTAGGGAATGACGACATCACAATGAATGCCTCATCATGTAGAAAAGCTCTGTGTGAATGTGTGTTCCTGCACACACACAACTAAAACCACAACAGTAGCAGAAGAACTACAGCACCCCACGCAACAGACTCGCTTCCACACCAAAGGTAGCAGAATGAAGTGAAAATACGATGGTAGACTCCTGTTGTGGGGAGAGTGGGCTGTACCACTTCAGATGGCAGGTGGGAAAGTACAATTCCTGAATGCCCCCCTATAAAACAGCTCCCAGTACATTGAAAACTACTTCAGCATGGGCTAGGACCATGCTCTCTGGCAAGACTGTTCTGTGTTGTTGTTGTTGATAAAGATGTGTTTAATTTGCAAGGAGATTTTTTGCATGGAGAGCATTCCCAATTGCTATGCCCCACCTGCAATCTTGAAGCAGTACTGCCCAGAATTCTATCATCTCATTCTTCTACATGCGTAAACTAGGTATGCAGAAAATTCTGTCCAGATGCTATTTCTAGGGTGGCAGGGGAGGTGTGTGTTTTCAATCAGGCTTCTTTCACTTCCCCTTTTCTGTGGAAGATTCTTCTTTTTCACCACCCCTGCCCGCCACATGCACACACACAAATGAAAGGCATCAGCCTTTGCTTTGACTTCCTGATGCGATCCGGAATGTATGGCCAAGGAATGACAGATATCTGAAACCAGCTGCAATGAAGCATGCTAATGTTTCCATCCAATCCACTTATTTCACTGCCATCACATAAACCAAAACAAAATGGGCAATGTTTTACACTTGGGGGGGGGGGAGGTTTGTTATATAACATAACCTATAACCATTATAGGTTCTATTTTTTTTAATGAAAAGTGGGTTTGTTTGTTCATTTTAAAAACAGTTACAGCATAATGTAATACAGCGTGTCTATGCCTTTGTCTTAAAACCATCTTAGAATGGTTTTCCATTTGGTGGACTTAAAAAAAAATGCTGTAACTCAGGCATTCCATAATAAAGTTTTGTACAAGTGATAATATTGGACTTGGGGTAATATGGTATCATGCCCATGCACCCACAGGGCCCACCACTTGCACAACAGGGCAATTCTAAAGAGAACCCCAAACAAGCAGCCAGAAAGACTTGTTTCTGGAGCAGGGCAGAGCAGCAGAACTTGCAGAAGGGAGCCCCACTGGCCTGGCCTGATCCATAAGTGAGCATTTCCACCCATTTCTAGAGTTGTTTTTAGAAGCGCAAAAGTCCTGCTGCACAAGCATTAGGTTCTGCGAACACAACAGAACCAGTTGCTGTCCCCAGATTTCCAGTACAGACATGACCTCATTAGACACTTGTTGGTCTCCTCACATTCACTTTACTTTACTTCATTCAGTTTACTTCAGTAGAAGAGGCAGCTGTCTGTACAGACCAAGGAATGTGTATGTGGTCCTCTCCTTAAATGTATGAACCCTTTGTGTAGTTGGGAGTTCTGGGTAAAATCCAATGTCAGTCCTATGAATTGGACTTATGTTATGTTGGATTTTTCCCTTTGGGTAGAATCCAATGGGGCACTTACTTCCTTGCCAGTTCTTTTACGCTCCACCAGTTCCCTTCCACAAGCCGTGGGTGACGGGTCCCACTGGTTCGATTGGGCAAGCAGGCCTCACTGCTTATGCAAGGGAGATTTGGCATTTCCTAGGGGAATGTCCAAAACGAGCAGAAACAGTTGTTCCTCGAAGGAGGCAGGTCGGCAGAGCTCCCTTATGTGAACTCCGCCGACCTACTTCTTTCCAGAAATGAGCATTTCCGCTACTTTCAGGTTGCGCTAAGTCGCCATTGCAGAAGTGGTGGTGGCCATTAACATGAAAGAATTGTCAGGGCATAAGAGAATTGGTAGGGCTGTAAGCACTCCATTGGATTCTGCCCTCTGTGTGAAATTCAAGTAGGGATGGTGGAGAATTCCACCACGGAGGCCATGGTGGAATGGACCAACCCCCATCTGCCCGCCAGGTCCGTCTGCTGAGTCCGCTACGCCATTTGCATCCCTGCTCTTTTCATGATAGGCTATGTAAAGATTTACGTAGCCTATCACAGCAAAGAGCAGGGACACTAATAGCATCCGGTACACCATTTGCGTCCCTGCTCTTTGCCGTGATAAGCTACGTAAATCTTTATGTAGCCTATCACGAAAAGAGCAGGGACGTAAATGGCGTCCACTACGCCGGACGCCATTTGCATCCGCAGACCAGCACCTGATGGAAGTCCGGCTGCGGATGGACCCGGCCGGTGGCTCAGCAGACTCAGCACGGAGCGGAGCTGGCCAGGGAGGATCGTCTTCCTGTCCCTGCAGACCCCCAGGCTGACTGGTGAGTGGGGTCCATACACCCCTAAATTTAAGTCCGGATCATGGAGCTGTAGCACACAGCCATTATTTTTCCACCTCAAACCTTATATTTAAGAACATGATTAAAGCCCTGCTGGATCAGACCAAAGGTCCATTTCATCCACAAGTCTGTTTCCAGTGGCCAATCAGCTGGCTCTGGTAAGCCCACAAGCAAGATGAGGGTTAATATCCCTCACTCATTGTTTTTCCCCAGCATCTGGTAGTGAGAAGTATATTGCCTCTGATACCTCAAGGCTGAATATAACCACCAGGACTAGTAGCCATTGATGGACTTTTCTTCTATGACTTTGTCTAATCTCTTTTTAAATGCCATCTAAATTAGTGGTCCTCACTACATGTTGTGGCAGCAAACTCCATAAACTGATCTATAAAAATTGGAGGATTGCTGATCTGAATGAAAGGGCTGCTGCCAGAAAGAAACAGATAGAGACAATAAAGAACCTTTTTAAGTATTGGAATAATAACATTAAAGCTTATTATCAATACACAGTAAATGGTTGTTGTTCAATATTATTCAATTCAATGGGAGTCCAGCCATTGATTCCTACAGGATGTAGATTATACTCAGTTATTATAATGGAGAATTTATTTATATTGCAAAAGAACACTGACTAATATTCAAAAGCCCAAGAGCGGAATCTTTAGCATTTCACTCAGACATCACACTGAGTCCAATGAGACTTTCTCCACGTAAATGTGCAGTTTAAAACTGAGGCTTTGCTACTACACCTTCATGGACTTTGGTCGCTACCTTTTCCATTCAGATTAATGCTTTCTCATACATTCAGGTAACATTAGGACAGCATTACAGGCTGTGAGAATCATATGAATTTCTCCCTCCATAATATATAGTAAAGATGTTCTGTTGTTATTACAACCCATATAATGGGTTGGATCCATACTTGATCATAATTAGAGGGGCTTTAGCTCAGTGAGGGGATGTAGTTGAATGCAGAGCACCTGCTTTGCATGCAGAGGGCCCCAGGTTCGATCCCTGGCACCTCCAGGTAGGGCTAGGAAAGACTCCTGCCCCAAATCCTGGACAGCCACTGTCAGTCAGTGTTGACAATACTGGGCCAGATGGACCCAGGGTCTGACTCAGTGTAAAACAGCTTCCGATGTCCCGATGTCCCTAGAGTAGACTTGCAGTCCACTCTGTGTGTGGCCTTCCAGATGTGTGGCCTTCCAGATGTTCCCTACCACTGCTATACACAGTAGTATTTAAACTAATTTAAAACAAATAAATATGCAGAGTGGGAGCAAGCACTACTGAATGTAATAGGACTTTCTTCTGAGCAGACATGCATCAGATTGTGCTGTTATTCTAGATCAGGACTGGAGAATCTGTGACCCTTCGTATGTTGGACTACAACTACCATTATCCCTGACCATTGGCCATGCTGGCTGGAGCTGACTTGAACTGGTGTCCAACAACATCTGAAGGTCCACATGTTCCCCAGCCCTGGTCTAGATCCAACCAACCCTATACATTTTACCACATGTTGCCAGAGGTAAGGAGAGACCTTGACACAGGCCGGCTATTTTCAGTGGTAGCCCTGTGTAATGTGTAATTCCATCCTAAGGTAGAAAAGTGAAAGGGGGGGGGGATACGACAGAATTTTTATTTCATTGACAAGAGATATTTATAAGACTAAAATACTATTTGTTGATGTTTGTAGGTAGCCTGTTTAGACAGACAGACAGAGAGAGAGACAGACAGACACGATCCCAGGCACAATGCACACACAGTTAAGTATATTTAATATTGAAATCAGTAGCACCTCAATAGTTAACTGGGTGCGTAAATCACTTTGATTTCAGTAGGACTTGGGCTTTAACATTCTCCGGATTGCACCCATTTGCATCTAATGAAAAGAATGTGCTTTGCATCTCCGTTTTGTGGAATGCCTGGAAAGAACAGCCATTCCTTATTTTGTTATGCCAGAGGGAGTGCTCTAATGAAAGTGAACATGGCATTGCTTCCTGGAAAGTAAGACCCTGCCTCTCTTTAAACATGTAAGGCCATCACCTTTTGAACCCTCCCTCCTTTAATCCTTGTAAGGCAAGAGAAATGATAAGAAGCCATGTGGGGCTTCCCTCACCCTCCCACCCACCCCCCTCAGCAGCTTCAACAGCTGTGAAGCCGTCTTCCAGCACAATTCATAAAAAAGATGTGTCGAACTTTTGCCCGTGGCAGAATGGCGTACAATTTCTGGCCCTTCAGGCTAAAACAATAACATGCAAAGAGGAAAATGTGAGAGGATTTTTATCCTTCTCTCTCCTCTCTTCCCCCTTTAAACTTCCCACAACAACCTCAGCAAAACCACATGACTTGTCTTGTACTATCTCCCTGGTGTTTTCAGTGCTACTTTGGCAGGAAATCAGAATTACTGTTATATAAATTCCATCTGATGCCAGAGCTACCATCTGTGAGTAAAACTGTTTCACCTACATCGGCCGGCAAAGCCATTCTCTTAGAGACAGGGGAGGAGGTGGGGAGGTGGGGAGGAGAGGGAGAGAGAGAGAGAGATTTTGATTAATTTGCAGAATGCTTATGATTTGCTCATATATTATTATAACTGCTCATCACCACATGACAAATTCCCAGCACTCTGCACAGGACCCTGTTCGGTTTCAGCAGTTTCTTTGTATCGGCACCTGACAGACTGTAGAGCCTCTAATGACTTTCAGATGCTTACAAACAGTAATTCTATCTTCAGCATAAAATAAAATAAAAAAAGAGGGGCGGAGAAGAATCCGTAGGAAGGGGGGGGGGCAGAAAGAGTCGAGTTAGTCTGTTTCATTTCCTTCCTCTATATCAACATGATTTAACACTTAAGAGCAGCATTCCTTCCAAAATCACAACAATGCATGCACAAATGCACACACACAAAGGCAAAGACAGCCAATCTCAAGAGAAAAGGTGATATAAATAATAAAAAAATTCCCAGCCTCTTGATACATGTGTGTGTATCCATACACACACACACACACACACATCAAAAGAGCATAAATGATTACTCAGGAATACAAATATGGTGTAGGGATGAGGAAGAATCAGTCGAAGCTCGCTAATTTTATTTATTTGCCCCATTTTGATATTTCCGATAATCTTCCCGCATTTCCAGCAAACACATCTGCTTCTTAACTGCAGAAGATCCCCCCCTTCTTTAAAGCTATGATTATGCTTTCTGAACCACTGTCTGTGTGCTTGATTGCCTGTTTTAGATTAGAGATTTTAGCAAGGAAACAAAGACTTCAGGATGCACATCAGTCGTACATACGAGAAACCACAGAAGGAATAAGCAGTAAAATGTGATGCACCATCTGTCCGCAAACAATAACCTGCATGTTCTAAAGGCTTACAAATTATTTAGTGCACAACCTCACCAAATTATAGGACCCTTAAATAGAGCAATAGAGTGGAGATGTGAGAACCTCTTTGATGTCCCCCTCCCCTGCATGTTTTGCTTTAGTTTGCCGACACCCTCACCCCACACCAAACACATCCTCAACTGATCGCTTAACAGCGGAGGTATTTCCCAGTGACTATCAGAGTAGGTTGATTTTCATTAACTAGGTCTCCACAGAATTTTGTGGCACAGATTTGAACAGTGGGATATATATTGCCTCTCCAGCCATAGCCTGCTTCAAACGTCATGTTAATCAAAAGATGGTCTCAACATAATAGCCACTTGGGAGGTGGACTTCTAAGGGCCAAATTCAGCCTCAAACAGGGATGAGGTATTGATTTCAGCTTGAAGCTCTGAAGTAGGACTTCCTAAAGCTATTTAGGGGTTACAGGCGGGTGGTGGTGGTGGTGGGCAATAAATTGTCTGGTATCCGTATCCTGCAACATATACAATGGTAAAGTGTCCCCACCTCAGTTTAAAAGGTGAAATGACTTTCTTTCTTTCTTTCTTTCTTTCTTTCTTTCTTTCTTTCTTTCTTTCTTTCTTTCTGTGTCACTATTTTCCTGAAAATTGATTTGACCCAAAGTTGGGGTGAGGTTTACAGGGCCATCCATAAGGAATTGGCACCCAGGCCCAGATCTGAATTGTATGCTGCCTTCTACCACCCCACCCATTTGTCCTCTGTTTGAAAATGTTTAGTTAATCTGCATACCATCTAAAAGGCAGGGATGGGGGTCAGATGGGGATGGGGAATGGTCATGGGGGCTGGGGAAGCAAACTCGGGCACCAGTTAAGTTTTGTAATGACCAGCTGAGACAGAAACAGTAGCTTGATGGTATGGCTTCTGCTACATGACAGAAGAGGAGCCAAAGGCAGAGGGTCTCCCAGTCCCAGCAGAGCTGATGGAATGCTCTGCTTCCCTTCTCACCCTCTGCTGCAGCCTGATGGACTTTAAAGAGGCAACTAGTCTGTCAGATATCACAATGATGAAAAGGGAACGGGAAGCACAAATGTGTCATGTTTCCTGTTACTCTTTATCGTCATCCCATGCAATGTAGATCTTTTTCAGATCCCTAGAAGTGAAATGCACAAGCTGTCCCTATGTCAAGAGTATTAGTATTTCTCCATCGCAGAAGAGGTGAAAGATCTGCCTGGCATGAGGGGACACAGAGGAAGAGGCAGCATAAGGCACTTGATTGACTTATTCATCCACTTGTGCATCCTGTTCCCTAGGTCACACTTCCTTCCTTATGAGCTTCTTGGAAGGAGCATCCTGATTTTAGTTTATGAGAAGTGGGACCTACAATATAATGTTGCAGTCTGGAGTGCTGCTGCTCAGGATTCCAGCCACTCCATTCCCATCCCTCCCCAGTTTCCATTTTTTTCCTCCAACAGCATTCCATGGGCAATTGGTAGGGATGTACGAAAGTCACTTACCTTTTCAAAGGGTGACATTCATAATGGGGGGGAGACGATCTGTCCCTCCCCCCAAAATTCTCCCCGGCCGGCTCCACTCTGCGCCGACTTCGCAGAGCTGCCAGCCGGGGCTTCCCACAGACATCTGGCCGCTGGGCAGCCTGCACAGGGACGCAAATGACGGCCGCCGTAGCCACCGCCATTTGCGTCCCTGTATTTTGCCATGATAGGCTATGTAAATATTTACATAGCCTATCACGGCAAAAAAAAAAAAAAGAGAGAGAGAGAACACAAATGGTGGTGGCTACAGCAGCCACCATTTGCATTCCCTTTTTTTTGCTGTGATAGGCTATGTAAATATTTACGTAGCCTATTACGGCAAAAGACAGGGGCGCAAATGGCATAGTGGCTGCCATTTGCGCCCCTGTCTTTTGCCGTAATAGGCTTCGTAAATATTTACGTAGCCTATCACGGCTATAATGAAGAAGCAAATGGCGGCCACAGACGCGGCCGCCATTCACAAAGCAGTGCGAACGGCAGCAGGTAAGTGCTCTGTTTCGTGTGCCTTTTGCAGGGGGGGGGGGGCTTCGTTCCACCACAGATTTTGGGGGGCTGAATGCACTGGCATTTGGCCTCACTGAGATCCATAGCAGAATTCTCTGACATCCCTAGCAATTGGCATGCTCACCTCCTGGGAAGAGAATGTTGTGTGGGTTGCAGCCATAAAGGGCGATCTATGCAACATTACAGGCATGAATGGGCCATTCAGGGAAGGAGCAGGCGGGCTGCTGGACACTCGCACACCATGCAGCACTCATGAATAGGTCCGGTGAGTGCCACGGGGTCTGCAAAGGGGGGTCCAGGGGACCAAGTGAGGATGAGTCCATCAGACCCCTCCGCCATATCAGGTGCCCATGGCATCCCTAGTAATAAATGTTTGAAAGGCTTAAACAATATTTGCAGTCTTTCCTGTTGGAACGACCAGTTCAAATGCGGGGCTCTTTTTTGAATCTTGCAGAATGCACAGTTGCCACCAAATCTAACCAAAGTGAACTATGGAGGAAAATTGGTGGTTCCTGTTCAGGTTAGGGATGTACGAAACCCCCCTTACCTGGCTCCGCTGGGTTCCACTGGGGGGGGAGGCACTCTGTCCCTCCCCCCGGAATCCTGGCCGGCCAGCTCTGCTCTGCAGGGATTCCGTGGAACCACCAGCCGGCTCTGCCAGCAGCTGGACATCCGGCCACTGGCTAGCAGGGACGCAAATGGCGGCGGCCGTAGCCACTGCTGTTTGCGTCCCTGTATTCAGCCGTGATAGGCTACGTAAAGACTTACGTAGCCTATCACGTCTGGGTTAAAAAAAAAATGCATACACAAATGGCGGCGGCTATGGCCGCCACCATTTGTGTTCCCTATTTTTGGTTGTCTTAGTCTACGTAAATATTTATGTAGACTAAGACGGCAAAACTAAGGGGGAATGCAAATAGCATAGCGGATGTAAATATTTACGTAGTCTTAGTCTACGAAAATATTTACGTATACAAATAAATAAATATTTATTTATTTGTATTCCCCCTTAGTTTCGCCGTCTTATTCTACGTAAATATTTACGTAGACTAAGACAACCAAAAATAGGGAACGCAAATGGCGGTGGCCGTAGCCGCCGCCATTTGCGTACGCATTTTTTTTTTAACCCAGACGTGATTGGCGACGTAAATCTTTACGTAGCCTATCATGAATGGGGGGGGGAAGACTGCAAATGGCGGCGGCGGCAGCCAGTCGGAAGACCAGTCTCCGCCGCCTCCGCCAAAGCCGCCGCTGGAGCCACCACTGTCCGGAACATCTGCCCCAGGTAAGTCTCATCCCGGGGGGGATCTGCAGGGGGGGGGCAGGCCGTTCCACCACGGAGTTCGGGGGTTTGGAATGCCAGTGCATTTGGCCTCACCGAGATCCATGGCGGAATTCTCTGACATCCCTAGTTCAGGTGAATCATCCAAGGAATTCTGAGATCAGTTAAATGTGCTCCAACAAGGCAAGACAAATTATCCAGGAATGAAGAGGGGATGGTCCTTGTGACTTTGTCGTAAGTAGGGGTGAGGAACCTTTTCCTGTCAAGGGCCGTATTCCCTTGGAAGTATCCAGTGGTGGGTGGGGCAAAGGCCAAAGCTGGCCAGGGCCATCTCTCCTCTCTTTCTTTCTCTTTCTCATCCTGTTCCCTGAGCCCACCTGTGCTGACCCAGATACAACCAATCAGGCTCATTGCACCATGTGCTTTCTTACCTTGCTATACCATCCAATTACCAGTCTACTGGTCCGACTACTAGTTCAGTCTAAAAGATCACATATAAAGAAGGCTGAAGTAGCTGGGCTCTATCAATTATTTCCAACATAAATCTCTCAAGTTAGTCTGCACACACACACACACACACACACACAGTCCAATATGAAAGTGGAAATTTACCATCCCAATGTAATATGAAGGACACACACATACACATTGCAATAGCGTATATGCCAAAATTCTCTGTGGAAAGCAGTGCATGCTTGTGCACCCTCATTTATCCCAGTTCTACAGAACTAGAAGTTGGGGGGACCTTACAGATCGTCAGGTACAAGATAACTGCTGTACCGACTCCCATACACCTGGTGGTATTTTTGCCCCTGAAAAACCTAGCATAGGGATGTACGAAAGTCACTTACCTTTTCGAAGGGTGACATTCGCGGTGGGGGGGAAGCACTCCGTCCCTCCCTCCAAAATTCTCTCCGGCCGGCTCCGCTCCACGGAGATTCCACGGAGCCACCGGCTGGGGCCGCCCACAGCCAGTCATCCGGCCACTGGGCAGCCTGCAGGAATGCAAATGGTGGCGGCCGTAGCCGCCACCATTTGTATCCCTGTATTTTGCCGTGATAGGCTATGTAATTTCCCTTCTTTTTTTTGCTGTAATAGCCTGCGTAAATGTTTACGTAGGCTAAAACGTCCAAAAAAAAAGGGAATGCAAATGGTGGCTGCCATAGCCACCGCCATTTGCATTTGCTGTTGTTGGTTTTTTTGGGGGGGTTGCCATGATAGGCTATGTAAATACTTACATAGCCTATCACGGCCTCCGCAGGGACGCAAATGGCATTCCTGTATTAGCCATGATAGGCTACGTAATTATTTACGTAGCCTATCACAGCTATAATGAGGAAGCAAATGGCAGCCGCCATTCGCAAGTCAGTGCGGATGGCAGCAGGTAAGTGCTCTGTTTCGCGCGCCTTTCATGGGGGGAGGCGGGGGGCTTCGTTCTGCCACGGATTTCAGGGGGCCGAATGCACTGGCATTCGGCCTCACCGAGATCCATGGCAGAATTCTCTGACATCCCTAACTTTGTCTTTCTAAAATGCAGTCCAACACATTCTCTGCTGCTAATTGCTAAGGACTGTTGACATGCTAAGAATTATCTAGCAATTTTTTTTAAAAAAAGCCCAGAATTCCCAAGCAATAATGATTTCTATGCATGGCTGAGTTTTCTGCCCACATTGTTTTGTATATAAAGTTCTATTAAAGTTTTATTTACTTAGATTATTGTATAACACTGAAAAACATTGTCTCCCCAATAAATGTAATCCAGTTCTGATATATGTATTTGTCCCTTCCAGTAACGTTGGTTCAGTTCAATCTTCCAGAACATGCTTTGGACACTTAGAAATGTGCCACGATGAGCATAAGCACCTTGCTTCCTCCTTTCTCACATGCACAGCTGCACTTTCAGTTTGCTGTTGAGCGCTGACCACAGTTTGCCAGTTTGTTTTGACTCAGCACACTATGGTTAGCACTCACCCTCCAAACCAGAATTGGAAACCACGATTTGAAGTGGGATGCTGATTCGGGCTTGGAGATCATGTGGCAACGGCTGTTTGCCAGTTCAGACATCATGGCAAACTATGTTCAGCACTGAACCACAATTGAAAGTGAACCCACATGCATGAGAGGGGAGGAAGGAGCCTCTGAGCCTGCAGTTGACTGAAAGACCCTTGTGTTGGGTAACATCAAGCTGCCTGGCAAACACTGTTCTAGACAGTTTTGTAGACATCCAAAGAGGCTTCCCCATGGTGAGGAGAGGAGCTAAATCAAAGTATAAATCATTAGCCATTTTTTTAAGATATTGGAGGCTGGGGTTTTATACAGGACAGTCCTCTGTTTAAAGGACTGTCCAGGCCAAGTCTGGTATCAAGACAAACACCCACCTGAAAGATGGGCCTTGAAGTTGCCCATCAACAGCACCTGGACAGCAGACTGAGTAAGGTGCACAACAAGACACCATTTTCCACACTGTGGTGAGATCTACTGCATTTCTATTTTGATTGTAATAATTATTTCTAAATGTGCATCTATACATATACATTAGCATATGCAAATTTTATTGAAATAGGCCCTCTTTTGGGATGATGCATGTCCTCTTTGGGGGCAATTCACAAATGGCCAACCTACCACTTACCCACAGCCATCACACCCTAACTGTGTGACTGACCTGCCTTTTCTGTTTTGTTGTGGGAGGGAAATGAACCCAGTACTAGGGATGGATGAAAGTCCCTTACCTGATCCCGCAGCTAGGGATGGCGGAGAATTTCTCCACGAATCTCCGGGAGGCCGAATGCCAATGCATTCGGCCCCCAGAAAATGGTGGGGAAATTCTCCGCCACCCCCCCCCGCCACCCCCCGGGTCGGGACTTACCTCTGTCGAATGTCCCTCTCGGCGTCGGGTCCTGGCGGCATTTCGGCGGCGTTTCAGTGGGGGCGGGGGCGGCGGCCAGTCTTCCGACCGGCTGCCACCACCGCCATTTCCCCGAAAAAAAAAAAAAAAGTGATAGGCTACATAACGATTTACGTAGCCTATCACGGCTAGATTTTCAAAGTCAGCCATGATAGGCTACATAAATCTTTACGTAACCTATCACTTTTTTTTTTTACTTTACTTTACTTGGAAATGGCGGCAGCGGCAGCCCCCACACTGCCCACCAGCCTGGTCTGCCCCAGGACCCCAGGCTGGAGAAAAGGTGTGCAAGAGGAGAAGCAAGATGGACAGTCCTAAATGAGCTTTGACAAAGTCTCTGCTGTGGTGCCATCAGGGCAGGATGTCCAGGGACCCACTCAGCAGAATAACCAGAAGGGCCCCCAAACCCAGCAGGGATAGGTTACCACTTTTTAAATACTACACAGTACCATCCAAAGAACATCCCACCCCACCCCAAGTGACCATTTGGTCCGGTGGAGGCTGGTGGCTCCAATGTCAGTGGGGCAGTGAATCTGCTCTGGGTTTCAGTCAGAACTCTAAAGGAGCTCTCCAAAGTGCTGAGCCCTGTCCCCAAAATGGGTTCAGCACCTTGAATAGCTTCTTTAGAGTTCTGACTGGTTCAGACTGAAACCCAGAATGGATTCAGAGCCCCACTGAAATCGGAGCCACCAGCCTCCACTGCTGATGGTCCTATGGAAGGTGAAGAAGGCCTCCAAAGCTCTCCGTGGTGGTTGAACCTTCAAGATCCAGCAAGAAGAAAAACCAGAAGTAAGTACTGGGTTCATTTCCCTCCCAGATTTACCACCCCAGTGACATAGCACTGCCAGCCTCTGCTGACGATGTCCAGAGTCTAAAATTTCTGCACCTAACTGGTTCTCCACTAGGGACAGGTGAGAATTTTGTTGCAGTTTGGTTTTGATAAGACTTTACTAGAGATGTACGAAAGTGACTTACCTTCTCATGAAATGGCTGTAGCCGCCGCCACTTGCGTTCCTTTTTTTTTTTTTTTTTTGCCGTGATAGGCTATGTAAATACTTATGTAGCCTATCATGGCCTCCGCAGGGATGCAAGTGGCATCCCTGCGTTAGCCGTGATAGGTTTCGTAAGTATTTACATAGCCTATCATGGCTATAACGAAGAAGTGAATGGCGGCCCCAGACGCGGCCGCCATTCGCAAAGCAGCGTGAACGGCAGCAGGTAGGTGTCCCATTTCGTGTGCCTTTCACGGGGTGGGGGATGGGGGGCTTCGTTCCGCCATGGATTTTGGGGGGCCGAATGCACTGGCATTCGGCCTCACCGAGATCCATGGCGGAATTCTCTGACATCCCTAACTGGTAGATTTGCCCATCCCTGGTCTCTGCTTGAAGTGAATTACTTGGCAGTGCTTGAGTATTGGTGTGGAAAGAGTAAATTCTGCTTGCCCCCTCAGAGAAGACACTGCATAACCTGCTCTCTGCATGCCCAAGCTGTATTGTGGACTTAAGTGTACAGGTATATATAGATGCACCATAGGTCAGACCAGCTCAGGGAAGGAACAGGGGTTACTGTACCCTCCCTAAGAACATCTTTTGCTAGGGATGTATATGAAATTCATTTCAGTTCATTTTGAATCAGGATTTATCTGGTTTGCACCTTTCCAGACCAAACACAGACTTCAACTCAGTCTGCAGTTGAAGCTCATACATTTCCAAGCTTGCAATGTGATTTGTGGGCCAAGAAAACATGCTTTGGAAATAGGGCTATGCAGCCCCCCCCCTTTGCTTCAGATGCTGCTTTGGACACTCCTAATCAGCCCCGCTTTGACTTGGACTGATTTGGATGGACCACCTGCTTCAACTAGGTTCCGGATCTGAAGCGAGATTCTGATATCTGGATCACTCGGTTTGGACGTTTTCCCCTTGACTTGCATGGGAAAACACAAGTAGCCATAACTTTCTCAGTTTTCAGGATAAATATATGAAACATGGAGGCCTCTCTGCCAACATGGAGGGGATCCCACCTGCCAAATTTCAGACAGTTTGACCCAGTACTTTTTGTGCTAGCTGCAGCTGAAATTTGACTTTTTTCCCCACAAAAAAACTCTCAAAGCAAAGAGCTATAACTATCACCCCCATGCTGCTGCCTCCTTCTGCCTGCTCAGCTGCCAGGGACTGCTAGATCAGTCCTGCTCATGAGCAAGCAGGAGGTGGAGGAGGCGTAGCACATGCCCCCCCGTACTATCCATCTCCTGCTCGCGAGGAGGACACAGCTAGCTAGTAAAGGGGCCATGTGCCATGCCTCCTCCTTGGCCGATTCACAGCGCTTTTTGCATATAAGTCTATGTGCACACATAGACTTATACTAGGGGTGTACAGATTCCCCCCTGCCTGTTCTGGTGGGGAATCCGTGGGGAGGGGTGATCTGTTCCTCCTACCCAGAATCCTCCAGAGCGGTGTTGCTCTGCTTGGATTCCAGGGGTGGGGACTGGCTTGGGGGTGCTTACCTTTCCTCTTGCCAGCCAGAGCCATTCGCCTCCTCCCTGTCCTTGCCGATTGCCTTTAGAAAAAAGTCTTTAAAAAAAAATGGCGATTGGGAGGATATGCCCATAGACTTACACGCAAATAGAGCCATGAATCTTGCGTATAAGTCTATGTGTCCATAGGCTTATACGCAAGATTCATGACTCTATTTGTGTATAAGTCTATGGGCACATCCTCCCGATGGCTTTTTTTTTTTTTTTAAGACTTGGCAATCGGCAGGGACAGGGAGGAGGTGGACGGCTCTGGCTGGCAGGAAGCAGCTGAGTGCCATTCCGCCTCCAGTCCTCGTGGAGCAGAGGTAAGTGGTCCTGATCTGCTGCGGATTCCTGAGGCTGGATTCCAAAGAATCCGGCCTCATTTGAATCCGCAGCAGATTTCTCTTAGGGGTGTACGAAACCCCACTTACCTGGCTCCTCTGGGGTTCGCAGGTGGGGGGAGGCGATCCATTCCTCCTCCCGGAATCCTTGATGGGGGGGGAGGCAATTGGTTCCTCTCCCCTGGAATCCTGCCCAGCCGGCTCTGCTCCGTGGCCAGTCTGCAGAGCCGCCGGCCAGGCTGATCCACAGCAGGGCCTCCACCCGCTGCTGGGCTGCTGCAGACACAAATGGCATCCCGCATAGGGGATGCCATTTGCGTCCCTACGCTAGCCCATGATAGCCTACGTAAATATATACGTAGCCTATCATGGGCAAGCATACGGATGCAAATGGTGGCCGCTACAATGGCCACCATTTGCGGCTGGAGCAGCCTGGCAGTGGCCAGCCAGGAGACCAGCCGAAGCCGCTGCTGCCACCATATCTGCCGCCAGAGCCACTGCTGCCAGAGCCACTGCCGCCAGAGCCGCAACCGCATCCGCCACCGCATCTGCCACCAGGTAAGCTCCGTCCCGGGGGGATTCCGTGGGGTGGCGGGGGGGGGGGAGTCCATTCTGCCACGGATTCCATGGGGTCAGATTCTAAAGCATCTGGCTTCACTGGAGTCCATGGCAGAATTCTCTGACATCTCTAATTTCTCTGACATCCTTACCTAACTTATACGAAAAACCCCTGTGAATCGCCCATATACTCGATTCATGGTACTTTTTGCATATAAGTCTATGTGCACATAGACTTCCAGTTGCCACATTTCTTAAAAACATGGTGATCATGGTGAAGGGACTGGCAAGTGGAGGGGGCTGAGGGGGGTGTCCGGAGAATCCAGATAGGAGTGGGTTCTCATATCCCTAAGTAACACTACCAGAATGATCTCTGTCTCTGAAACGCAGCCACCTTTCTCCAGTTTTCAGTGTCCTCCCCTCCTCCACCACTGTCACTGATTGGAGATTGCTGTGTTACATTCAACCCTGATTTAGCAATTAGCGTTTCCATTCCCCAAAGCTCCCTCTGTCCTTGCCTTGTCCTTGTCCTTGTCCTCATCCTCCTCCCTTCCCCCTCCCCCCTCCCCCCTCCCTCCTCCTCAACCCATCACTGGCTGAACTTTCTCAAGTTCATAGTTTTGGTGGTAGGCTATCTGGGTTGCTCAGAATGAATCACCGAGTCAGATGAGTATATAAGCCGCTTCGCATCAGGGCACCTATTCTGCTCCACCTCATGTCATGTGGAGGCTAGGGATGGCAGAAAATTCCTCCACGGACTCCATTGAGGCTGGATTCTTTATGGAGTCCATGGCGGAATGGACCACTCACCTCCGCCACCCCGCAAAGTTCGCACCTGCCGGATCCTACCTGCCACCGGCTGGGTCTGGGTCCATCTGCTCACTCCGCTGCCGTCCGCTGCTGGTCTGCAGATGCAAATGGCATCCAGCGTAGCAGATGCCATTTGCGTCCCTGCTCTTTGCCGTGATAGGCTATGTAAATCTTTACATAGCCTATCACGGCAAAGAGCAGGGACGCAAATGGCATCCGCTACACCATTTGCATCCTTTCTCTTTGCCATGCTAGGCTACGTAAAGATCTATCGCATGAAGGGACAGGGACGCAAATAGCGTCCACCATGCCGGATGCCATTTGCGTCCACAGACCGGCAGCGGACGGAAGTCCGGCAGTGGACAGACCCGGCCAGTGGCTCCTCAGACTCGCCGTGGAGCAGAGCCAGCCAGGGAGGATTCCGGGGGAGGAATGGATCACCTCCCCCCCCCGCGGACCCCCAGCGGACTCGTGTGAGTGGGGTTCATACACCCCTAGTGGAGGCACCTCCAAAGCAGCCTGCTTTGACTTGTTATTAGGGCTTTGGACCAAAGTGGTGCACAGGCCTAGTTCGAAAGCATGTGTACATTTGAAAAATGCATATGAGAAATATGTACTTTTGAGAAATGCACACAAATATGCTGTAATCAATGGGAGAAGAATGCATACATTTCAAAGAGGCACACAACTGATGTGTGCATTTGGAAAAACACATGCAAAAATACACATGAATTTTCATAGGAAAAGGGGGAGGAGCAAAGCTCGCAATTTGATACAGACTTGAGCGAGAACAAGGTTCAAGTTGGAATTTGGAGAACGCAAGTTTGCTGATTCACACATCCCTATCTTTTGCACATTTTAGCAAAATGAAAATGTGCTCCCAATCTCCTCCTTTCTTCTGTCTGTGAATGATTCTGAGTGATGGAGAAATTCTATATCTGAAATAGGGATGTACGAAAGTCACTTACCTTTTCGCAGGGGTGATTTGCGGTGGGGGGGATGGGGGAGGCGCTCCGCACCTCCCCTCAAAATCCTAACCCAGCTGGCTCCACTCCATGGCAACTCCATGGAGCCTCCAGCCGGGTACATTCGCAGGCATGTGGAGGCTGCAGACGCAAATGGGGGCGGCTACGGCGGCCGTCATTTGCATTCCTGTTTTGGCCATGATAGGCTATGTAAATATTTACGTAGCCTATCACGGCGAAAGACAGGGGCGCAAATGGCGTAGCGGCCGCCATTTGCGCCCCTGTTTTTTTGCCATGATAGGCTACGTAAATATTTATGTAGCCTATCATGGCAAAAAACAGGAACGCAAATGGCAGCGGCTATGGCATGAGAAGACCACATGGTCTTCTCACACTGTCTTTTTCTCCCCCCTCAACAAAAACGTCTGAATGTGCATTAACTTTAGCAGGGATAGATGGAATAGCAAACCAAACAGCGACTTTCCAAAATGGCAGGAAACATTGGTAAGAAACGGGCTTCACTGTAGCATTTGGATTTTCTTTTCCCCTTTTGTAAAGTGAATTCATCGTTCACAGCTTGTATTACCAACATCTGGGTGTTGTTTCTCCTGGAAAGCTATTTCTGATGCTCTTTAAACATGAAAGGTACAAATAAGAACATTAGAACTGCCCTGGTGGATCACACCAAGTTCCATCTAGTCCAGTATAATCTGTTTTTGACTGCAGCTAACCTGATGCCTCTGAGCACTCACAGGCAGGACATGAAGACAATGGTCGTGGCTTGTCCGAAGCACCTGGTATTCATAGGTAGACTACCTCTGAACATGGAGGTTCTCGCAACCCTGCCACATCATTGGGAGTTATGCAGGTGGAACAGGACTATAGTCAAGTAAAAGTAACTATTGATTTTTATTTTTATTTTTTTGCAAAAAGCATAAATGCCAGGCATCTCAGGCCTTATTTGGTTGGGTTTAATGACTGGATTATTAGTGAGGAATCAGGGTCAGAAATGAATATAGAAATCACTATAAAGGGATTGAGATTAAATGCTTGGCAAAACTGTTGTGGTTTATAATCCTCCATGCATAGTGCAAAGGCTTTCAGATACATTCTCCCCAATGCTTTTTTTTAAAAAAAAACAATAGTTTGATTTGTTTATGAACTAGTGCATCCCTATTTCCATGAGATACAGACATTGACAATAAATAGACCTTTTCTAATTTAACTGATAGGCTGAAAGTGAACATGTCCTTGAATTCATACTGAAAGATAGGCAGTGATTATTTATAATAAGGGATGTACCAACTGCCGTTCCATTTGTACAGCAAGGACTTTATCATAAGACTCGTGTTTAGGTAAATAGTGCCAAACAAGATAAATTCGGTATTAAAGGACAAATGTTTTTGTTTTGTGTTGTTTTACAGTGCCCGATGTACATAGAAAGAGATGTTTTGTTGATGGCATGTCCTGTACAGTATAATAAGAGGGAGGGTTGAGATAATATGGTGTGTATGTGTGTGTGTGTGTGTGTGTGTATGTGGCTAATATATCAAAGTTTCCTAACATTCCTGTCTTCATCCAAAGCTGTACATCAGGATGCTTTTTAATTTATATCTCAGATTAATTTCAATTGAAATGCTTTCGCCCATAGGTCCCTCTTTTTGTAGCTTAAGAATAGAATTGCTGGATTTGCAAAATAGCACAGATGTGTGTGCATTAATAAATGGTCTGTGTGTTTAATCAGACTCGAATCCTTTCTTTTAAATCACGTGCAGACACACAAACTCTGTCTCCCCGAGCTTCCTTTGCTCCCGATATTAGAGCGTAGCTATCTCCTTGCTGAAGGACCTATTTGTCTACTTTAAGTGAAATCACTCAATTCTCAAAAGTCAGTGGAGGACTTTGGAAGGGGGAGGGAGCTGGTAGAGGCCACTCCAAATAAGTTCCATTAATCAAAAGACACCGTCTAATGTAACTAATATTTTACAATTAGAGAAGACAAGATGGAACTAAAAGCCATCTATCTCTCTTACACCACATGATCATCGATTCATAATCAGAAGACTGAGAGTCGCACAAAGATGCATTTACAGGGGTTTGGGGTGGGGAGAGAGAGAGAGGAGGGGGAATTGGTCTGAGCTTGAGATAATGAACACGATGAGAAGGAGCAGTGCTGAAGGCTGGGAAAAGATGACAGAGTGGTTCAATGGTGACAGATGACATGAAGATGAGTACTGATACCTGACAGGCAGCAAATGATGACTGGAGTTCTTTCCCACCATTACAATACTCAATTATCTTGGTAAGGACTAAAAGAGAAGTGGGGAGGGACCCGAAGTGGCTCAACCCATCCGTTTATTTATAAAGCTTGGCTAGGATAGTGCTTGATGGTGCCAAATTCTGCTGGGGGGGTGGGGGGGGGAGAAGAAAGCCAGCTTTTCACAATCGGATCTGCAGCACTTTGTACGAGGTGTAGTTTTCATTGTTGCCACTCATGGGCACAAGGAGAAAGGGGCAAAATAGAGGGCTTGCCCATCTGTTTTGTAGCTTCAAAGGGAAAAGATTCTTTCTCTTTCACTGCCACCTTCAGGATAAAGAAGAAGAAAACAACACACAGAGAAAGGAAGCCAGAAAAACTGGTGGGAAGGGAAGTCCCTTACCACCTCCGTGTATGTATTAACTGGCAATCCAGAAGTAATATTCACAGATCTTCAGAATAAGAGCTACATAGTGGGAAATAAGCCGGGTGGGAGGGAAGGATTGGGAGTAGGGAGCAGAGAGCAGAGAGGGAGAGGGAGAGGGGAAAATGGAAGAGCATTTTGGAGGGGTTCCTCATTGACTTAGGGAATTATTAATAAAAAGGGAGGAAAGTTACCATGAGACAGCTTTGTGGTTGTGGAAGATGCCACAGGCTAACACTGTTTTTCCAAAAGACAGGACTGTTCCACTACATTATTTATTGTTAAAGAGACAGAAAACTCCAAGATTAAATGTGGTTATAATCAGAGCTTTGGAACAAGTGTTCCTTCCTTCACCACCACCACCCCTTTTAATTTCACAATGTCACTAACAAACAGCTTAAAAAGCTGATAAATATTTGGTCTGATGAAATTTTGACCACTTCCAACATGTGGAAGAATACAAAATGTAACTTTTCTTAATCCTGCATGTCTATTTTTCATCGCATATACTATCAGTTAAAGTAAGGTAGCCCATAACAAAGACAATTTTGGAAGATAAGCATTCATGTAAAGAGAGCTAATGTAGTGTCGTGGTTAGAATATTGCACTGGGATTCGGGAGACTCGGGTTCTAGTTCCCACTCGACGATGAAGCTCACTGGGTGACTCTCATCCATTCACTGACTCTCAACCTAACCTACCTCACAGGGCTATTGTTGTGAGGATAAAATGGAGAGAAGGAGGATCATGTAAGCCACCTTGGTTCCTTGGTGGAAAAAAGATGGGATAGCAGTGTAATAATTAATACATGAATGAATGTAGCAGCTACTTGATCAAAAATAAATCCAAGTACTATGTATGTATGCTATTCCTCTGCAAACTGAAAACCACAAGTACAAGCTGTTACAGCTGAAAGTAGGGAAGTCCTGGAGACATCTAGTTTGCTGGGCCGCCCCCTGCCAATGAATGTATTCCAGTTTGCTTTGTCCTTTTCTTCTTGAGAGTTTTATTCTTCATAAGTCTCTATCTCTGTCTCTGTCTCTGTCTCTCTCTCTCTCTCTCTCTGTGGGTGTGTGTGTAGATAGAATGATAGATGGGTGTACGCATACACACACACACACACACACACACACCATTTGTCTTCACTACAATCCTTTGATGTAGGTCTCTAGGATCCCCATTTTGCAAAGATGAACTCAGCTACCCCAGCTCAGAGGTAGGGATGTCAGATAATTCTGCCACGGATCCCAGGGAGGCCGAATCCAGTGAATTCACCCCCCTGGAATCCGTGGCAGAACGGAGCAACCCGCCCGACCACCCCGTGGAAGCACCCCGGAATGGAGCTTACCTGGCTGTGGCTCCAGCGGGGGCGGCGGCTCTGGCAGCTGCTCTGGCCACTGCCGGGCTGTGGCCGCAAATGGCAGCTGCTACACCGGTGGCCATTTGCATCCCTTCACTGAGCCGTGATAGGCTACATAAATATTTACATAGCCTATCACAGCAAAAGTGGGGATGCAAATGGTGCAGTGGACACCATTTGCGTCCCCACTCTTTGCTGTGATAGGCTATGTAAATATTTACGTAGCCTATCACAGCTCAGCGAAGGGATGCAAATGGCGGCCACTATGCCAGCCACCATTTGCATCCACAGACCTGCTGCAGCCAGATGTCTGGCTGCAGATGCACCTGGCTGGCAGCTCCATAGAGTTGCCGTGGAGTGGAGCCAGCCAGGGAGGATTCCGGAGTGAGGGACGGAGTGCCTCCCCACCGCGGATGCCACTTATGAAACAGGTAAGTGGTTTCATATATCCCTACTCAGAGGTTGCTCATAGAGGCAGAAGCATCCCATGCCCACATACAGTTCCCCTACCCTCAAGTAGTGATGGACAAATCTAGTAGTTCTGCTTTCTCTCCCATTCAATGTTTGTAAATCTCAAAGTTCTTTCTGTCCAGTTTATGGAGAAATTTGTGGATTTCAGTAAGTTCTTATAAAACAATGAACTGAACTGAATTCTCACCCATCCTCTTTGGCCACATTCAATAGGTGCAGCTATTCCTACCATGGAGAAGTTCATGCTGTACCTGCCTGCCATGTTCCTGTACAAGATGAGGAGCATGTCAGAAAAAAAGAGGTGGTAACACTAATTCAGCAACATGGTCATGGCTGAATGCACAGGGATTCAGCCCTGGACTTTTAAGAGCTAAGCATTCAAAGCCCCGGGCTTTCAGTTTCACTTTGTTCCACATTCATTAAAAAAACACCCCCTTAAGTTGTTCCCATCCCCTTCCTTCCTTCCTTCCTTCCTTCCTTCCTTACAGTACATTAGCCGAAGCTCTCTGGGCAGTTCACAACAATTAAAGCCATAAAATACAATATAAGATGCATCATTAAAAATTAAAGTATGGAACTACAGTATAAAATGAACTAAAAAAACCAGAATAAAACCTAGCTAGCAGCAATGCAGAGATTTAGAATACAACAACAGATTTAAAGCAACAGAGCTAGATGATTAAAATGCCTGGGGGGCGGGGAGGTTTTAACCTGGCACTGGAAAGTGCACAATCTAGACACCAGGCAAGCCTCTCTGGAAAGCTCATTCTGCAATTGGGGTGCCACAGCAGAAAAGGCTCTCTTTTTGGTAGCTACCCACCTCACTTCTTTCATCAGAGGCTCCCAGAGAAGGACTGCTGAGGATGATCTTAGGGTCTGTGCTAGGACTGTGCAGCCCCCCCCCCTCCCCCGCATCTGACTGGGAAGTAGGGATGTCAGAGAATTTCGCCACGAATCTCGGGGAGGCCAAATGCCAGCACATTCGGCCCCCCGAAACCGGTGGCGAAACAGTCTGCCACCCCCCCCGCCACCCCCGGGACGGGACTTACCTTGGGCGAATCTTCCTGGTGGCGGTGGCGGCGGCTGCGGCGGTGGCAGTGCGGTGGCAGCAGCGGTGCGGCAGCGGCGGCAGTGCGGCGGCGGTGCGGCGGTGTGGTGGCGGCAGTGCGGCGGCGGCAGTGTGGCGGCGGCGGCCGGTCTTCCGACCGTCTGCCGCCGCCGCCATTTCCAGTTAAAAAAAAAAATACAGTGATAGGCTACGTAAAGATTTACATAGCCTATCATGGCTAGATTTTAAAAAAATACCGTCATAGGCTACGTAAATGTTTACGAAGCCTATCACGGCTGAGTAAAAAAAAACAAACGTGCATAAGCAAATGGTGGCGCCCATGGGTGCCGCCATTTGCGTTCCTTATTTTGACACGTCTAGTCTACGTAAACATTTACGTAGACTACGGCAAAAATAAGGGGAACGCAAATAGCGTAGCGTCTGCGCTATTTGCGTTCCCGTTATTTTCGCCGTAGTCTTCGTAAATGTTTATGTAGACTAGACATGCCAAAATAAGGAATGCAAATGGCAGCGTCCATGGGTGCTGTCATTTGCATACTTGCGTTGTTGTTGGTTTTTTACTCAGCCGTGATAGGCTACGTAAACATTTACGTAGCCTATCACGGCTGACTGCAGGGACGCAAACAGCAGCGGCTATGGCCGCTGCCATTTGCGGACCCGGCCGGCCAGGATTCGGGGGGGGGAGGATGGAGCGCCCCCTGGCCAGAATTTTTTTGGGGGAGGGACAGAGCGCCTCCACCCCCCAGCCAGAATTTCAGGGGGAGGGACGGAGCACCTCCCCCCACCTCGAATCACATTTCGTGAAAAGGTAAGTGACTTTCATACATCCCTACTGGGAAGCTGCTTCACGGCTTCAGAGGCTGGCCCAATTCATCTCAGACTGATTCGGGGGCCCCTAACCCGACTTGGACCCAAACCCAAAGTGGGATTCAGATGGCCAAAGCCTGCTTTGGGGGACCCCTGATGCCCCTGCGAAAACCCCACACTCCTTTTCTTGCTGCCGCCTCCTTCTCCATTGCCGCCTCCTCCATGGCCACTGCCTTCTTGTCCTCCATTGTTGCCACCTTCTCCTCAGCCACCATTTGCGCCTCCACTGCCACCACCCACTCCTCCATTGCTGCCCCCTCTGCCACCACCATTATTGCTGCCATCAGCTCCTGAGGCCTGGACACATGCCGACTCTCATTGCAGGGAGTCGCCATTTTTAAAGTTCCAGGAAGTCGCCACTTTAAAAATGGCAACTCCCTGCAATGAGAGCTGGCACACATCCAGGCCTCAGGAGCTGGCGGTGACAGTAGTGATGGGCAGCTCTCAAGTAAGGACCTGGAGGTGCTGGCATGGCTGAGCCAGGGGTGCTAAAGCTCCGAAGCACAGCAAGGCATTTTGGAGTGCCCCTGACCCACTCCAGGTCACTTCATGTCCGTGTCCCCTCCACTTCACCTCAGACAGGGCTCAAAGTGACCCAAAGCAGCCCGTGTTGACTAGGGCTTTGGGCTTTGGGCCAAAGTGGTGCACAGCCCTAGTCTGTGCAGGTACCTATGGGAGGAGATGATCTTTCAGGTAACCTGGCTCCAGGTTGCTTAGGCACTTTGACTGTTAATACCCCCCCCCCAAGCCCATTTTGGTACATTTTTATTTTTTAAAAAACAGAATGAAATTCTCACCCACTCCTACCGTCAAGCCCTCCACAAATTCATTGATAGAGGAGGAACTCATGAGTATCTATGAGCTCCATGTCTATGCCTGGACACACTTGGGGCTCTGAAACTGTATCAGTGATTTAACTCAAATGATTTTTAATTCAAAGCACATGCAAAAAAAGGTGTTAATTGCCCTAAAAAAGAAAAACCAAAACCAAAACAAACAAACAACCCCCCATGAAGGCTACCATCTTCCAAAAAATTAAGCTAGGTGGCATTTCAGAATTACCAAGCTTTCTCTTCCTCCATCCCACCCTTCATTCCTCTAGAGTTTGAAAGGAGATATGCTACAGAAGTGAAAATTTATGGGAAGGTCATGGGTGATAACAGAAGAGAAATCATCAAAGGGCAGAATGATACAGACAACAGATTTACCAAGACTTTGACTTCTCTGTTGCAGTGACTAATCAGTGGCCAAGGCAACAGAACTGGTCGAACAAAAATAAATATTGCAACAATATCTGGTTATACAACAGGAAGCTGGAATAATTTTGAAAATGCAGGCATGCAAGAACTTCTGAAAGTTAGATAGATGATACTTGATATCATACTGGAGTTTACAGGAGTCTACATGCAAACATACTTATTCCTTCATCTAAGGAAAGGTACAAATGGAAGCTTACAGGTTTGTTCCACCAAATAAATGTTGAGGATTCACCGTATCTACTATGGTGATAACATAATGTCAAGACAGAAGTTTATGCCCTCACTGTAAATTGATCCACTAAAGCAACTGCTTGTGGTATAAATATGTCAGTAATACAAATATTATAATTTTTTGGACAAAAAAATCCGAAAAGCAAAAGGAGGCTTGGGGCCATTTGGTGCTATATCAATAATATTAATTACTACATGGAATCACTGTACTGCCAGAGTTGCTACTGTGAATGCAAGTGGATATTAAAAGTAAGGGTGTATGCTGAATATGGACGGATACGTAAACAAGACCTCAATAGTTCAAGAACAGGGAGAAAATCAATAGATAGTATTAAGCTCAATATATTTGTGATTGCTTGCATCAGTAAATGATATGCTATCTTAAACCTTTGAGTGGTGCAATGGTCTTAATAGGCACTTAGGGAATATATACTAGTTCTAATTGGCAACACTGACTGATACAAATGGAACATGAAGAAAGATTATGACATGTGTCTAAGAGGCTTTATGGATGTCGTTTGATGGACAAAGAGTATTTCCAGGTGGCTGTTAAAATATATTACTTGATGTATGGTGCATTTTATGAAGCTGCTCTTTAAATTAGTACCACTTTTGCTCGTAACTTTGTATGGTACATTTTTTTATCCATAACTTACTTCTGCAACATCAACACACACACACACACACACACACACACACACACACCATAATAGCTAATATAATTGCTTCACAATCCTACCGTCCCTGTCATTAAAAATAACAGGTTGAAGCATTTAAGTGTTTGGGAGATATCTGACAGGACACTCACTCGTAAGCAAAAAAAAGTAGTGATTTCAAATAGGTTTTCCATAGTTGGTAAATTGCCAGCCCACTGGAGAAATGTCTATTATCTCTCATCAACATTGGGGTTGAGGATGTTTTTAGCAGTGATTATCTCCTGGATATGACTACTATAACTAGCCTATATCACACGTCTGTTAATGTTTGAGTATAATATTCAATGTGTTTTGCAAATGCTCCAACATTTCATGTTGGAAACAGGAACACACCTGTAGTGTTCCTATTTATCAAGGATCACTGCCCAAGACCCCACCACCACCACTCACATCATTATTACACATTGTTGAGGCTCTGTGAATTAGTTTACTCTGCAATAGGTTGCCCTCTGCTGTGTTAAAAACTGATAAGGTATTTGCTCCTTCAGTGAAAGATCTGCTAGAAAAACACAATTGTCCTGAATTATGCTGCTGACAGGTCACAATCAACCTCCTTGAGTGCCATTTCTTGGGGTGGGCATAGCTGCCTTGAGTGCCATTTTTGGTAGAAAAGGTGGGGTACAAATAAAATAAATAAATGATAAATAAACCTCCACAGTTGCAATGTCATGTGTAAAAATGACAGATGGACTACATCAGAAGGTAGATCTGATACACTACATCCGAAGGTACATCAGAAGGCACTATCTCCACGAGGTTGAGACTTCAACTCCCAGAAGTCATCATGGTCAATAGTCAGTGATGCTGGGAGTTGTAGTTAGGGATGCTGGAGAAATGACAGATGGAGTGCACTACATCAGAAGGTAGATCTCCAGATGGTTGGGACATCAAGTCATCATGGCCAATAGTCGGTGATGCTTAGAGTTGTAGTTAGGGATGCTGGAGATATGTGAGATGGATTAAAATGAGCTTGGATTTCTAGGAATCCAACCTGCGGAATCTGCTGCAGAGCGGCCCTCTCAGGCTGCACAGAGTCCATGGACTTTCGGATGATTTTTGTTTACTTTCCCAAAATTTATGCATATAAATCCATAGAAAAATATGTAAGTTTCTGCTGAGGAAACATTGAATGGAATGGGGGACGATACACTAAATGTTATGTAAATTATGTAAATACTTACGTAAATATTTACATAATTATTTGCGTATTTTTCCACATGACAGAAAAAAAAATTGCATCCGTCTGTGGGCAGACGACGGAACAAAAGGCATCTGACGATCCGTGAAACACAGACAGAATGGATGTTACACAGTCTGTCCATCCCTAGTTGTAATCCAAAACATCTGGAGGAGGGTACCTGATTGGAGAAGGCTGCTACATGGGGTTCTGCAGCTACAGCTGCTGCCACCTTATCTCCTCCATCAAAGAACTACTTTCTACCCACACTTGACCTACATGGAAGCTGATTTATACCAGGTCAGATTATTTGTTCATCTAGCCCAGTAAAACCTCTTCCTAAGACCCTAGGGAGCTGCTTCCAATGTGACTACTCTGATTCACATCAGCTCTCCAGGGCAATAGGGAAAAGTCTTCCATGTTGCCTACTACCAGGTCCTTTTACCTGAAGATGCCAAGGACTGAACCTGGGAGAGATCTTCTGTATGCAAAGTAGATACTCTGCCACTGAACAATGGTCGCTCCCCCCAAATGCATATTTGCGCATTGCATGCATGCACTCTAGGAGCAAGATGCCCTCCCTCCCACCTTTCCACTATTCAGATATTTCACTGTAGTGGTGGGGAGAGATGGATGGTGGGTGGTGAGGAGAGATGAAGAATGACTATTCTACCAATAGGCACTGCTGTAAAAAAAAAAAAAACACACACACATTGTTTTTTAAAGGCTTCCCCAAAAGGCAAAAATTCAGAGAAATTAAGGAGAATGATTTACCCAGGACTGAGTCCAGAAAATATGGAGTATCCATGGTAAATTGGGAAACTGGGATTATATTACAAGTTTGTTTTTAAAATAATATCACTTGATTTAGGTGCTGAATCATGGAACAATACCATTCTCTTAAAACCATACAGTGGACATAGATTCTAGGAATCTACCCAGTCACAGAATAGAGTTGATTTAGACAATCATTTACCAAGTGATAACTGATCACAATGTACATATAATTACTTGGTAAATTGGTTGTCGTTATCATCCTGCCAAATGATCAGAATGTAAGGTCTTGTGCAGACTTGTGGCCAGACACGTGATCTATAACCACCCAGATTTAGGGATGCTGGAGAAATTCGAGACAGATTAAAATGAGCTCAGATTTCTAAGACTCCGACCTGCAGAATCTGCTTCAGAGCGACCCCCTCAGGCCTCGTGGAGTCTGTGGGCTTTCGGATGATTTTTTTTTTTTTTACTTTCCCAAAATTTATGCAGATAAATTCATAGAAAAATGCATACATTTCTGCTGAGGAAATGTTAAATGAAATGGGGGACAATATGCTAAATGTTGCGTACTAAGGCAAATTATGTAATTACTTATTTAAATACTTACATAAATACGTAATTATTTGCATATTTTTTCCGTACGACAAAAAAATATTCACATCTATTTGTGAGCGGATGGTGCAACAAACGGCACCTGACAATATGCAGGGAATGCTGATCAAATTTGCAGATGACACAAAATTGGGAGGGATAGCTAATACTTTGGAAGACAGAAACAAAATTCAAAGTGATCTGGATAGACTGGAGCGCTGGGCAGAAAACAACAGAATGACATTGAATAGGGACAAATGCCAAGTTCTGCACCTAGGAAAAAGAAACCAAATGCACAGTTACAAGATGGGGGATACGTGGCTCAACCACACGACAAGCGAGAAGGATCTTGGAATTGTTGTCGATCACAAGCTGAATATGAGCCAACAATGTGATGTGGCTGCAAAAAAGGCCAATGCTCTTTTGGGCTGCATTCATAGAAGCATCGCTTCCAAATCCCGGGAAGTACTAGTTCCCCTCTACTCAGCACTGGTTAGGCCTCATCTGGAGTACTGTGTCCAGTTCTGGGCACCACACGCTAAGAAGGATACAGACAAACTGGAGATGGTTCAGAGGAGGGCAACAAAGATGATCAGGGGACTGGAAACAAAGCCATATGAAGAGAGACTGAAAGAACTGGGCATGTTTAGCCTTGAGAAGAGAAGACTGAGGGGAGATATGATAGCCCTCTTCAAGTACTTGAAAGGTTGTCACAGAGAAGAAGGCCAGGATCTCTTCTTGATCATCCCAGAGTGCAGGACACGGAATAATGGGCTCAAGTTACAGGAAGCCAGATTCCGGCTGAACATCAGGAAAAACTTCCTGACTGTAAGAGCAATACGATAATGGAACCAATTACCTGGGGAGGTGGTGGGCTCTCCCACACTGGAGGCCTTCAAGACGAGGCTGGACAGCCATTTGTCAGGGATGCTCTGCCTTTGATTCCTGCATTGAGCAGGGGGTTGGACTCGATGGCCTTGTAGGCCCCTTCCAACCCTACTATTCTATGATTCTATGAAACACAGACGGAGCGGATTTTACACAGTCCATACATCCCTACCTGGAGTTGTGTCATAGCACAAGTGCAGATTCTGTGGTGGGTAAGTGAGAACTCTTTCATCACCACATCTCCCAATGAATTCCCATATTCACTTAATGTATTCTATTTTGGATGGTTTTATGTAGTGCCAACATTATCCACTTCAGCTGATTTAACTTCAGATTTCTGGTGCAATCATAGCAATGCCTTTCTTGATTTCCACATGGTGGAAACACTCTGAAATTGCGTAACTCTTATTTAAAATAAGAGTAAATCTGCAAGTCGAATTGTTTATTTAAATTTAGCAATGCAAAAATCTCATTCAGAGTGGTTGAGCTGTTCATCTGAACACAGATTTGCCTTTTTTGCTTCCTTATCCACCTACCGATTATGGTGCTGTCCTTGGATTTTAGCCCATTTCACACACACACACACACACATACCCCTTGAGTAGGCTGCGGTCTAAGCTGGGCTACCTAAGATCCACAGTTAGGATAAGCCAGTGAATAACTCCTAAGCAAGAACACAAGAAATGTTTGTCTTCCTGTGTGTGTGTTTGTTTCCTTTGAGTATTAATGTTTCTGTTGCCTCTAAAGAAATACATTTAAGATGGGCAAATATTTGCCATTGTTTTCCGAAGCACTGATGTATGTGACAAAACTTGGAACAATTAATTTTCTATATGAAAACTCTCCATAAACCATTGGTCTTTACACCTTAGAAAGCAGATACATTGGAAAAATAAATTCTGAAAGCACAAAATTTGGCAAAATGGATCCTGAACTTCTTTTGTGAAATATGCACCCATTCCCAGCTCAGGATCTGCTGTATATTCAGCTGAACTTCAGCAGTAAAACCACGGTCATTCAAAATTTATCTAATAATGAGGCTCTGCTAAATTTTTGTTTGCTGTTCTTCACATTGCATTTATTATATAACATCTAGTTATTGATAGTTTTACTATAGCAACATTTAACATGCCACTGGGTTACAAAACTAACACCAGATCTATCATGAACCCTGTGCCAATAGTATCTATTTTAATGATGTATTAGCTATCTTATTTGTAAGCTGGTTGTAAATAAGTATTAATAGCTGGAAGTAATAATACCACTATTTAACATTTACTTATCCCCAGCAGTGCGCTAAGGCACCACTAATAATTTTAATACAAATTAGGTAGGAATGATCTTCAAAATGAAACCATAATAAAATCCACTGTAACAGATAGACCTCTAACTACATAATAAGGGAAGAATTCAAAATAATTATTTGGCCAAATATTAAACCTAAAAATCTATCAAATGTCTCATTAAAATGCAGATTACTTAGAGCTTATTACACATTCATATACCATTTGACCAAAAAAGGTTCCCCTTTCCTCCGTAATTTGATCTTAAACTGAAACCATTGTTCAAAGGCTAAAACTCATAATCTGCCGAACGCTGAACCCCTAACTAATGATATGCCTTCACATTGCTGCAAATGAGTTTGAACATTAAAATAACAAACCAGAGTGTGTGTGTGGGGGGGGGGAGAGACAGAGAAAGAAGTGCCTTAAAAGTGGTCTTCGGCGCCACCTCGAGGATTTATGGCATCACGGCAACTTTTGCCACATGGAGGAAAATTAAATACAGCTGAATAATTGAACGAGAGGGCAAGTTCAAACAGGGGTCACCATCTGCTTGACTAGAACTCTTGGCAGATTTCAGCTAAGCCTCATGCGCATCATAAACATGCTTGCAGATATCATATCACACACTGCCCTAAAAATAAAAGAAAATGGTTCCTACAACATCTCTGAGCTAATTACATGTATTCTGCCATGTCGTCATGGATACAAAAAATATGAAGGTCAAAAAGATTCCTGCGCTATTAAGCATCCTACCAGCAGAAAACAAAGACACACTCGGTCTTCAAAGCCCAGAGAGTTTTTACAAAGCTGTCCAGCTTATGTCAGTTTTAGGTTCGCCACATAAATGCATATTGAAGTTTTGGGGGTTTTTTAGAAAAAGAAATCTCTCATATCCACGAATGAAGACTGTGAGTAATCAACAGAGGGAAAGTTTGCGAGGTCAACACTACTGATACTAATACTCTATTCATACCGCGCTGTGGAATTCCAAAAGGGCTAGAATAATCTTTACAACATCCCTGTAAGGTAAGTCAATATTTCCACTCAACCCCTTGGCATCTATGCTGTGGGACCCACAGGGTTCTAGTCTTTTCTCCCATGTTTTCAACAACTACATGAAATGGCTGCGTGAGTTCATCTGGAAAGTTGGACTGAGGTGCCGTGTCACCAACATGCAGATGACACTCAGCTCTATTTCTTATTTTCACCAAATGCAGGTGAAGCAAAGGAGATGCTAAATCAGTGAACATAAGAACATAAGAAGAGCCCTGCTGGATCAAACCAAGGGTCTGTCTAGTCCAGCGTTCTGTTCACACAGTGGCCAACCAGCTACCCACGGGAAAGCCACAAGCAGGACACGAGTGCAACAGCACCCTCCCACCCATGTTCCCCAGCAACTGCTGTACGTAGGCATACTGCCTCTGAGACCGGAGGTAGCATATAGCCATCAGTGCTATATTTCTGGGCCGAATTCAGAATGCTGGTTCTGTCATTTAAAGTCCTGAATGACTTGGGGCCAGGTTGCCTAACGAATTTCATCCTCCCACCTTCACTTTGAAATCATCACTGGATGCCTTTCTCCAGGTGCCCCCACCAAGTTAGCTGCAGCAGGCAGCTACTGGGAAGAGGGCCTTTTCAGTGGTGGCACCCCAGTTGTGGAATTCTAGGGGACTGTGTTGTCTTGGGTGAATGTCAGGTGCCTTCCCACCATTTAGCTCTATGATGACACAATCCCAGACTTCCCAGCTCTCCGAGAGAGAGAAACCAATTCTGTCACTCATTTATACAAAAATACTTTGGAATGGATGCATGGCTGTTAAAGCAAAGTCCTCATTTAAGTTGGCTGGTCCAGGAAACAGCCATGGCTTAGGCAAAATCCTAAGCCAGCCAACTATTTTCTGGTGACATTAACATAGCATCTAGAATTTCAACAGGTTTGGCCTTCCATAGCACTGGGGACAGGCAAGTCACATGCTTCCAGCTGACACGTGTGGCCCTTAGGCCCGGGGCGCACACCCCTTGACCCGTGAGTGCCCCACCCACTTCCCCATTCCCACCCCAGGGTCACGGGAGGGGAAAGACTTAAGTACTCACCAAACGAATGGACAAATCCTTCATCTTACAAATATTTGGTCTACGGATCTATTGTGAGAATCCAATAGAGTAGCTTCAATGGATTGATCACTGGGCAGTTGAAAGGCTGTGAATACTTGTTGCCCATCAAGTCCTGCCTTTGCCAGTGTTTCCAACTAGCATGGAGTTTGAACGGCATGCTGGGATGGCTGACACATTGGAATGAGATGCCATCCATGTACAGTGCTGGCTCCAGGTTTTGTGGGGTCCCTTGGCCTGAAGCCTGCAGGGAGCCCTCCTCCTACAGTAGCCCCCCTCCCCCCACAACTGCTGCTCTGGGGTTTGGTAGTGGGCCAGCCTTGGTTGTTTATTGATGCTGACCATGGTTGTTCACTAAATGTAGTGTGCTATCAATGAACAATGCCTGGCAACCCAACCGATCCCTTAGAAAAGACATGCCTGACACTTCTGCTACCATTCTTCAGTCCACATTTCAGTATTTCTAAAACTAGATAGGTCACAACATCACATTGTGCCCTCTTCAATATACCTGGGCTGCCAAGATCTGGGCTGCCAAGATTCCTGCAGTCAGATGGATGACCCATACGGTGAATGTCATTGTCAGACTGTTCTGCATGCCCAAAGAAGTATGATGGACAGGTGAGAACTTTGATGTATAAACTAACATGGTGTGGTAACAACTGTATAGCACAGTGGCCGTGTGTTGCCTTGAGAAGCCATAGGTAGAGATTTGTATCCTACTTCAAGCATGTTCTGCCACTCCGCCAAAACCTCAGACCTCCCCATAACCTATGTGCACTGCTCAAGTCAGCAACCCTATTTTTGGCTTGCCTGATGGTTCCTGAATATCTTCTGCTTCTGCAGCTTGAGTCCTTTTCTAGACTTCTACTCCTTTGGGGAGGGGACCACAGCTCAGTGGTAGAGAGTCCATTTGCATGTAGAAGGTCCCAGTTTCAATTCCCAGCATCTCCAGTTAGTCAGGTCAGGTAGCAAGTGATAGAAAAGACCTTCTCTGCCTGAATGCCTAGAGCACTGCTGCCACTCAGAATAGACAAGACCGGACTAGATTCACAGATGGGGGGGGAACCCCTCTCATACATCCCTACCTCCAGGGCCCTCCTGTAGTACTCAGGGCAGGAAATACCGTCATTTGACAATGTGGGGTGCTGGGACTTGTAATCCCAGCACCCTGATTGGTGGGAAAGAGTGCTCTACCAAGGAGCTGGGACCACTGCATTCCCCTCATATCCCAAATAAGTTGGGGGGAGAGGGAAGGGGTAGGTGGGTATTTTGCATATGCTTACTTGTCATGTGCCACAAAATATTGATCTTTTGCTCATGTATGTTTCCCTAATATGTATCCCTAACAGGTAGGTAGTGTCACCTTTCTCCTTCCCTTCAGGTGTTCTTTTCCACATGGGCATCCATTGATCCTTGATCACTTCCAGCTCTAACCAAGCTTTCAATACATGTCATGGCATTTGTATACATCCTTCCCTCACTGTCCTCATACACATCCTTCCCTCACTGCCCTTGTACACATCCTTCCCTCACTGCTCTACCTTAGATTAACTCTCCATTGCCTACTTTAGATTGTAGGTTCCTTGGGTACAGGGGCCTATTTCTCTTGCCCATGTAACTCTACTAGGTTCTATATACACTGATGGCACAGAATAAAATAATAATAAATGCTACCACATGCATGTTTGTATGCATTTAGAACTTTCGTATTTTCAGTGGATTATCTGTGCACCCTGAATACTGGAATCCAGGGTTTCATTGCTGTTTTGGTTTTTCTCTTTCTGCCGTTAAGATTAAAACTCATTTTTATATTAAGGCATGTCAAGCAGGCACCGATCAGCGTGGATTTACAGCTGCACCACAGGACATTGTACTTCAAGGACAGAAACTTAAATATGTTTATTTGAAGGTGGCCACAATATGCAACCTAAAGTTTTATTAAAAAAAGAATATGTTGCATTTTTCTAGCCCCAGTAACTTTGGCAGGATGTCAGTAAACATTTGTAAACATGGCAAGGTAATAACGGCATCTCACAAGAGAGCTGGACACTTCCTGGGGGAAATCCATCATTCCAGTCTGCAAATATAGTATCCCCAGGACTATATAGATGCAAGTTCAAGGCATAATATTTATTGACCCTATCAGCTGCATCTAATTTCCAGCATTAGTGCAAATAACCTGATGGCCTTTTCTCAGTTCCACAGGAAAAAAAAAAAAACAATGCATGGTAACATGCTATCTAATATTACTGTTTAGTCAAAGGAATTTTGGGTAGACTTCAGTGGGGGGAAGCTGGGAGAAGAATTTGATTAGACTCCTTGCAATCATTTGTGCATTTGGAGGTATTTATTTATACTTTTTTTTGGTCCCACTTTATGGGTCACAGAAGGACCCACAAGGCAGCTTACAACCACAGTACGGGGATAACAGATAAATCTACCCAAGTGTTCACCTGCAACATGAACACAGCTAAAAGGGAGTTGGGGTGGGGGTGGGGGGATGAGGCCAAGCATGCAAGCCCAGTCCCCAAACATCCCCGTTCCCCCACCTGCATTAAAGATCTTCGTACTCAACACATGAATGCATGGTCGGCCAAGTGAGATCATGTCCATGCATTGAGCCAAACGTTAAGTGTATGAAAGCTGTACAATACATGCATACCCTTTGAGTGATCTGACCCCTCAGTTTATGTTTTAGATATTTAGCTTTATCATCTGTTCTTTGAATACACACATGGTAGTAGTAGTAGAAACAGAAGTGATTGCAAGAGAACTAGTTGAAGTAGTAGAACTAGTAGTAAGGGCAGCAGAAGTATAGCATCAATGGATTATTTCATTCATCGGCTTCAGTATAATGTTCTTTTACTGTAGTTTATTGCTTCTACCAAATGCATCTTTTTACGAAGAATAATCTGTACATATATCATATCAATAAAGTAACTATGGAAACATTAACATGTGTATAGATGGAAACTTTTGTAGACGTATTGCAGCTAAGTCTCACTTTAACAAAAAGGAGAAAAAAAACTTTATTTGCAATAAAGTCTCCAAAAATATTAAAAATCATATTTAAAGCGTTCTCATAAAATGTGTATAAAGAAAAGACAAGCTTAATTCTCAAAGGCTCCATTATCAGAGCAAAAATTAATATTTGTACTGTTTCTAAATTGGAATAAAATTGCAAAGATGCAAACGCCACCCTATATCATAATCTATAAAACAGTCACAAATGTTAAATCAGCTGTAAAAATGATTTAAAATCTACATGAATAATTTTATTAAACTGATTTAAAACCACATTTTGTTCTACCTTCATTTATTAACAGTATCTCAGACAACAATGCATTTAAAAAGAAATTTGCATGAATACAGCTACATATAAAAATATAGCAGTTATCTTTTGGGTGAAGGTGCTTACAGAAGAAAATCACCACATACTCGGAGAAAGTAGTTAACTTGGGGAGCCAAATACCTGTAGCAATAGAGGAGCCTGTGACCCAAATCCATTAGAGGGCTATGAAAGTATGAATAGGGCTGAGAGATCAGAAGGAAATTCTCCCTCTCTCTCTCTCTCTGTATTATAAAATTAGAATTGACAGGGGCGGGGTGGGGTTCAGACAAAAGGAGGTACTTTTTCACAAAGGTGGTCACTTCCTTGCCAGAAATATGGTGATGACAACTGGCTTAGAAGTGGTCTACATCAGAGATTCCCAAACTGTGATCCGCAAGCTCCAGTAAGATGGTTAGTGGAAGGACTGCGGAGCAGGCCTTGTTCTTTCTTTCTTTCTTTCTTTCTTTCTTTCTTTCTGATAATGAAGGTAGAGACCATTTTGACCAGGGTCAAACTATCAAACAGGTGAACAAGGCTCTGTGATTTTCATAATATGGTCCTGGTACAGTCTACTAATTTTTCTTTTAAATCTACCTATCTCAGTGGCCTTGCCTAGGGACTCTGGTTGTCATAATAAGTCACTGTTTTGTAGAACAAAAAAATGCATTAAGTGGGTGACACACAAACAAAAAGTTTGAGAACCATTGGTATAAAATAGAGAAACTGGCAAAACTTGTATCCAGGCCCAGGTATGGTGACCTTTTCCGGTATCACTAGTCTAGGTCCCAGACTCAGAGAAGTTACAATTGAAAAATTGGGGTGGGAGCTGAACCCAGAAGAATGTTAATTCTAGCAATTAATGCAAACAAATATGTAATAAAATTGCTGAAGGGTGAAAATAGGGACAGAATAGGTTCAGCAGTTTACCAGGGACAACGGACAAGTAACAAAGAACAGAGAGTATCCCTGGTTAATAGGGATAGAATCATAGAATCATAGAATAGTAGGGGTTGGAAGGGGCTTATAAGACCATTGAGTCCAACCCCCAATAGTTGTAATGTATGAAAGAAGAAGCATATAGATTTGTTACATTCCTGGTGGATCATTATATGTGCCGGGGGGGGGGGGAGGTGACTTGGCTGGTTTAGCAATGGGGGAGAAATTAATTCAGTTTGCATTTTAATTTAACCTAATTTCACATATTCAAACCAGTAGACAAACTCAGTTATCCTTCAAAATTTGTACTTCTCCAAATTTTTCAATGGAGTTCTCTATCAAAAAGTGTGTACATATAGTATAGAAAATAGCATTCAGAAATGCATGATTGAGGATATTGCAATAATGTAATAATTTAAAAGGCCGACAGGAAGCTCTGGCGTGGGCTGGTCCATGAAGTCACGAAGAGTTGGAAGTGACTGAACGAATAAACAGCACAATAATTTAAAAATGTAAATAAATAAATAAATTATATTAGGAAAATTGTTTCAAAAATATGTATATTACACAAATCAAACTGAAGACTGAAGACATTCTTAAAGTTCAAGATGAACCAAACTTAAGACAGGAAAAATAAGAAACTGAGAGAAACCAGAATTAACAGGTTCATCCCTCCCTAGGTTGGTTACAAATTGTGTAGGATTGCTCTACAGATAATAGTACATCTGATCTGGGTGGAAAATAAAGAAGAGGCCAAGCTCTTTGCTCTGACACTGAGTCATCTGTGATATGAATCAAACACAGCATGATCTTTTAAAGCTCTATTATGCACAGATGACCATGAAGTATTTTGGTGTCTTTAAATTAGCAAATTATAGTTTGCTTCCTTTTCAGCCTCTATCTGCAGATGACATGACTACCATGGAGATGATGAAACCACCAGAATGGTTCATCCAGATTAATATCCACATTCTCTTTGTCTTTGTGTGTGGGGGCGGGGAGAGGGAGAGGGAGAGAAACAGATTCTGCTCATCCAAGATCCTGACCTTTAGCATCATTTCCCCCAAAAGTTAATTTCTGTGATTAATGCAGTATACTAAAATGCATAAATTCGATCATCTGAAGGATTCAAATTAGGAATTATTGACAGCTGATAGAACAGAAGTGCAGATAGGAGGCAGATTTTCTCATCTGTCCATCTAAATGTTGGAATATATATTGATTATCATATGACAAGGTAGAGAATCTGCCATAAATCTAAACTCTATTAGATTAACACAGGCATTCAATTAACATGAAAATGACAGCCTAAGAGAAAAGCACTGATCGTTGGTAAGCGCTCCGATTCAGAAGTTCGAGCCAATGTGTGAAATAAACAACTACGATTTTAGCATGGGCAAGCAAAAAACAAAACAAAAATTAATGGCATTTGTGGGTTTCAGTTTGGACAACTGCATTCTATCTTAGAGACAAAACTCATGAGAATTCTTCACACAGACAGAAAATATCTCCAATGATCATGGGGTGCAGGGGGATGGGGGAGAACAAGTTGTATGCACACGAATGTCCATATATGTGATGTAGGACCCTGGGAAAACAGGATTTCCAATCATACTGAGAGAACCTCGGGGGTGGCACAACATGTTTTGCTCCCTGAGGCAAAGGACAAGATGGCCTCAACAAAACAGGCAACTGAATTTTACTTCAACACTGGCAACAGGCAGGGTCCTCCATTTCACCTGAGGACAGAAGGTAGTTTAGGGTGCTAAGTATCACACCCAGCTCTGTCCCCCAACAATTCACTGGTCGCTCTCTGGCCCTCCAGCATTTGTGGCCACCCCACTCTGCATAAGGGTAGGGCACGGCCTGGGAAACCTATGCATAGGATTTCTGCACAAAGAGCTAATGATGCATTTTTCAAAATGCAAAATGAAACCATTTCTGAAAAAATAAAATCACTCCTGCTTGCATTTGGGATTGAGAACGGGACCTATTCACATGATTTGCAAGCAGAAACAAAATTCTCTTATTCTCTTATAATCCCTAATTCTCTCATATTATCTATCTATCTATCTATCTATCTATCTATCTATCTATCTATCTATCTATCATCTATCTATCTATCTATCTATCTCAGTTTAGGTTGAGGCTGAGAGAATGGTAGCTCAGTGAGTGCCATGTGCAGTTCATGCCTATTCATGGTTATTTATATGTACATCTCATGGGATTCCAAGCAAGTGTGCAAAGGGTTACATTCTTCGTGAGATCATCACTACATCATCATCATCATCATCATCATCATTTCTCATTTACTGAAATATTTTAAAACCAGCCATCATTCTTATGGATAGATACCAAGGTAAGGATGTATGTGAAATTCATTGCAGTTCATTTTTTATCAGGATGCACCCAGTTCGCACCTTCCGGACCAAACGTGGGATTGGATGGAATCTCTGGTCAAGGTCAGTACGTTTCCGAGCTTGCAGTGTGATTCGCAGACCAAAAAAATGTGTTCAGCAGCATCCATACATTTGGGGGGGGGGGAGTGTGCATGAAAAAGCGCATACTTTTGAAATATACATACAAATACACTTTAATCAATGGGGGAATAATGCATACATTTTGAAAAAATATGCGTGAAAATATGCACGAATTTTGGTGCGAAAAGGGAAAAAAAGCAGAGCTTGCAATCTGATAAGGACACGAGCTGGAATGACTGTCGAGATAGAATTCAGTGAACTTTGGTGAGATCAGGTTTTGCTGATCTACATATCCCTACACCAGGGTGGTATAAAAAGGACATGACAGAAACAAATTGTACCAAAATTCAATACAATACTTCAGTGAGAACAAACGATCAAATAAAACACAATTCAAACAATAGAAGCGCTTACAAAATCTTTTAAAATTCCTAGGCTAACAGGCTGGATCCCAAAAGACTGCAATGTCTGCACCAGTCATACTTGTGTATGTGTGTGTGTTTTGGGGAGGATATTCCACAATCGGGATGCCACATAAAGGACTTCCCCTGGCAAAGGTATGTAGAGAAGAGCCTCAATTAAAGATCTTAAGGCATGGGCAGATGGGTGTGATACAGGTTCTGCAATCTGTGGCCCTCAAGATGTTGTTGGAGTGCAACTCCCATCATCCTTCACCACTGGTTATGCTGACTAGGGCTGATGGGAGTTGCAGTCTCACAACATGTGGAAGGCCACGAGCCACGCACTCCTGGTGTAGGGAGAGGCGCTCCTTCAGCTATTTGTTCCAGGAAGTTCCTGAATCATAGCTGACACTCACCGCTGACATTCTGAGGGCCAAACTAGATGTGACGTGAAAGGTGTGACATGAAAAGCGTTAAACTAGACATGATGTGAAATTTGTCTTTGCATTTAAAGTAGAGTGTTATTTCTTTAAAAAACAAAAACAATGCACATTGCATCAACTGGGGTAATAATTAACAGGATCTGAGCAGGCATGGAGGGGGAATATAACCCCTTTCCTCCCCTGCTGCTGTCCCCCCTCTGAAACAGGTCTTTGCTTTGGGAGAGAAATCCCTATTGGCATCAATCTGCACCAGTCCTCTGTCCAGAAATGAAAGTAGCTAGGACTATTTCCATTCCTTCTCAGGAAAGAAAGCGGAATCAGGTTAGGACTTCCAGTGCGAAAGCAGAGCCCAAAGCTTTGTAAACTGGGGAAGCACGGAACCTGGGCCTTCCTGGTATCAGGAGAAAGTTTTACAAAAAGCCCAGTTCCTAAGATGCAGAGGCAACCCTGCAGTGCACACAGTGGGGGCTCATTATACACCTAGAGAGAACCTGAAACAAGTCACATTAATTAGAAGCAGGAAGGTTCAAAGCAAAAGGGCAACAAAGGTGGTTCCATAATAGCACTAACGTTGCCACTTCTGGCTCAAATGCGGGGCCACTTCACCGTGTCAGATGATGGGTGAGAGACATTTTGGATCTCCATAAGCAAAGTTGAATAAAAATCAATTTCAGAGCCTTAAAGTGGGAAATTCTAGTTCTGAAGGTCATTGCACATCATCAGATGCTCTCTGGCACTAGAGTTCTTCTAAGTGGCCAATTTTTAAAAAATGACATGAATATGGAGGAATTAAGATGTACTAAACCAGTGCCTTGAAGGTTTGAAAGCACAATATTAAATCATTCCCCCCAAAATAAACAGTAAGGTGTGTGTGTGTGTGTGTGTGTGTGTGTATGTATGTGTGTATATATATATATATATATATATATATATATATATATATACTATGTATATATATATATATATACACACACACACACAAGTTCACACACAGACAAATTCTAGGTCATGGTCTTTATTCCAGTTAGCAGAGGCCAGTTTTCAACAAGAAAAAAAAGTCAAAAGCCCATTTCAGACATCTTTAAATGATTTTATTTGAGTTATTAAATTTATATGGCCACCCATCAACAAATATTCTCTGGGTGGCTTACAGATCAAGGACAAGCAAAATAAAACATTGAAAAGGCAAAATACATTAAGTAAAGAACAATCACAATGTGGCATAAAAAGCTTTCCTTCCAATACAGACAGCATAAAACAATTAGCAGCTCAGATTAAAATCATAATAAAAGATCAAGAGCCCAAAGAACGGCTACATGGTCTGGGTGAATAAACAGTGCCTTTACCTGGCACCAAAAAGAGCATTAGAAAGGCACCAGGAGAGCATCTCTGGATAGGCTACAGACCTTGGGTGCCAACACTAAGAAGGCTCCCCCTAGTAGCCACACACCTACCTCCATTGGAGGTGAGTCTCCAAAAAGGATCTTAAAATTTAGGTAGGTACATACAGGTGAAGGTGATATTTCTGGTAACCTGCTCAGAAAAAGGGGCACATGATCTTCATGTTGCCCTGACTCCATTGGGCCTCATACATTCAACTGTAAGCATGAATGCCTCTTTCCACACTGCTGGGGACACTGAAAAAAAGGAGGGTTCCTGATATGATGGAGAGAGCCATAATTGGTTATTTACAGACTTTGCATGACTCATGGGCTGAATGCATGTAGATTTGGGTAGAGGCTGCTACTTGATTCCTCTCTCTCTCTCTCTCTCACACACACACACACATTAAATGCCATGGAATGATGACCCGAAAAGCCCTCAAGTCATCATTTTCATGAACACAGGAAAGCCACTTTATAATAAAGCAGACCATTGGTCCATCTAGGTTTGCATTGCTACACTGACTGACAGTGACTCTCTTGGGTTTCAGATTGGGGTCTTTCCTGACAGGAGATGCCGTAGATGGAACCGGCCACCTTCTGTATGCAAACCAGCTGCCCTACCACTGACCTACGGCCACTCCCCTAAATTTGCAAATCAACCACGTAAGGTCAAAGTAGCAGTCCCTGAATCTAAAAATTACAGAGACCAGAAACTTCCAGAAAATGTTGGTTAAAAAAAAAAAATCCAAGAAAAAATGAGCCATCAAATTACATAGCCTTCAGTCAGATAGGTTTTTCAAAAGCTAAGAAATACTGAATTGAAATTTGCACCAGAAACTATGAATGTGCAAATCAGAAGAACCTGAGCCCACTATGGTTCTCCAGCTTCCACATCAAAGCTTGTTCCAACTCATTTGCAAATCAGATTATGAGCACTGGGTATTTGTTTGTTGTTGGCTTTTTTCATGAAAATTCATGCATATTTTCCTGCACATTTTTCCAAATCTATGCATCAATTGTGTGCAGTTTTGAAACCTACACAGTTTCTTCCCATTGACTAAATGATTTAGTCAAAAGTATGCACTTTTTTCATGTGCATTTTTCAAATCCATGCATTTTTCAAATGCACCTTTCGTTCCCCAAATTGCATTACAGTCTCGGAAATTTATGGACTTTGACTGCAGGTGACATTCAGGCCTGTGTTCAGTTCTGAGAGGTGCCAACTGGGTAAACACACTGAAACCAATTTCTCACACATCCCTACCAGAAACGTGAAGGAGGGGGGAAAAAATCCACAGAGGCTGCAATTCTACCAATTTCAAAATAAGTTGTACAACTTAGCACCTTGCATTGCTGCATTCCAGGAAGGAACACCATTGGTGGTAGGTAACAGGTGTGGATTAAACTCATATGAAGAGGCCTACGACTGGAAAAGATTCCTTTGGGGAATCAAACAGGAAGTAAGTTGGGGAAGAGCAGCTGGGAAGGAGGAAAAGATAGCCTTGAAGAAAAGACAACATTGACTGTATTGAAATTATTTTGGCATAACGGCAGAGTAAATGAGCACCATCTGGTCAAAAGTGAGAAAGGAAGAGCAGATGACTGGAAGCAAAGAGGAAAAGAAGCATAAGGAAACTAGAGCAGGGATTAATTTGCAAAGTTGAGTGTTTTGAGGGCCAAAACAGACATTACTTTAAATCCGTATCTAGCAGCTATTTTTTTTAATTATTATTTTTACTCTAGAGTAGGTACAGAGCACCCCCAATCTTTGTTGTAAAACCTCCCTGACACCCCATGCTAGGGTCCTCATACAGATCGGGGGGGGGGAGCCTACTCTAGAGTAAAATGAAAAAGAGGAGGTATAGATGCTAGGTACTGGGCCCTGAGACACTTAGTTTGCAAGGATCCTCTGCCTCTGTTCTCCAAATGCATCAAAGCATGAAAACTAAGCCTGTGCTACTGCTTTCCTAGGTGCTGGCTCCTTCATCCTTTCCTAGGTGCTGGCTCCTTCATCCTTTCCCTCCCATCCATGTTCCTTCCTCCTGGTGGATATAAGGAGCTATTCATTGTCATACAGGCCTCAATCAATTACAAAGCACCACTTATAGCATGATGGCCTTCTATAAGTCCTCTATGAAGGGCTGCCATGGGGCAGCCCTCTGTCTTCTCCACTTATGGTGAGATATGGTGCATTTCTACTTACATTATAGTAATTGGATTGAATCCAGGATGTGCCTTCCAGAGAGGAATGAGCCTTCCAGAGAGAAATGGATGTGCCTTCCAGAGAGGAAGAGCTCATCTTGCAGAAGCTCCCTCCTGATTTTTGGATCCCCCCTTCTCTGCTACATGGTGACTCACTCCATTCAGCAAGTCTGTTGACTATTTGTCTCACATTTCCAGGTGGTGGAGTGGCTGTCATGGGAAGCAGAGAACAGGTAAGTCTGCTTCCACCAGTGTAGTTGATCCAGCTGGATCCAACCCATTCTTTCCAAATGTCCATCTATACATATAAATTTGCATATGCAAATGTTATGCAAATGTGTGTTCTCTTTTGTCCTCTTTTTTGGCAATGCCTAAGTGGCTACGCTAGTTTACAGACAATTACCAGAGAGGCCAAAAGGAGGCTTTGAATAACAAATGTACCAGTGTTTTTCTATGTCAAATCTATTAGTTCTAAAGTGCCATACAGCACAGATAACATATTTTCTACAGACTGTGTTCCTGAATTCATTTACTGTTTTAATACCTTTTTCTTTTGCCACAGCCATGCAAACTGCTGCTAAGGACCCACCAAGGGCTCCATGGACATGCTGAATTAGGTGTGCAACTGTGTGTGCTCCTCATGGAAGAACTAACAAATATCAAACCCAGGCAGAAGACCCACTGATTTCAAGAAAAAAAATACTTTCAGGTCAGTAAGTAAGCCTTAGCAGCCTGAAGTGTTAATAAACTAGGAGAAGTGGAGTAAAAGAACCCTAGACTACTACCAGAGTGTATCAAATGGTTAAAATGATGCTCTTCTGGCTCTCTGGCAGTGACTGGATTGTTCCGTCTCCTCCTCTCAGGAAGTGGACAACACTGATGTGGGCATCGTCCAGTTGGAGGGTTGGTGATGTGGCCCCAACCTCCAATTGGACTCTCTCACTCAGTGCAGTTTCTGCCCTCCCATCCATGTGGCGATAGTACTCTTCAAGATATTATTGAAGTAAGGGCATAACCTCCTGTTCACCCAAGTTTGGGTGGGACTGCACTTTCTGACAGGTGTGTAATGGGTGTGCAATGGGTGTCTGTGCAGAAAGCACTCACAGATGCATTATGCCCCTAGTGGTCTTTGAAATACAGAATTCATAAACTGCCTTATACAAGATTAGACTACTTCTCCATCCATCAAATTATTGTCTATGCTGACTGGCACCAGCTTTCTAAGGTCTCAGGTAGAGGACTTTCCCATCACCTGCTCTTTAACTGGAGATGCCAGGGATTGAACTTGAGTCCTTCTGCATGCCAAGGATGTGTTCCATCACTGAGCTATCCCCCCCTCAGCTCCTCACACACTCCAACCATGATAATAATACTATTAAGAAATAAAAGTGGGGAAAATTGTCCTCATAAGCAATGGACGATACCTGTGGGCATTATTTGCTCACAGTGCTGACATACATTGTGGGAATGATGCACCAGGTGTGAGGTAGGAAGACATCTTTATTACATCAAACAAGACCCTTCCAGTGTGTGAAGCATAAAAGCTGAGCTCTTTCATTCAGACGCTGCGAGAAGAGACACGATAAAGGAACAAAACAAAATAGAAGACCTGATAAGGATGAAAGATGTACAAAGGCATACAGTGTACTTTATTCTAGTCACCAAATTATCACCTTACAAATAATTTTCACATCATTATATAGAGATCAAATGTCCCTGAACACATTTTTTGACATGCGGTAGGCAAAGCTCAGATGTTCTGGTGAATCATTAGCCAGTGGCTTTTGTAAGGTGTATATCTACAATAGTATTTATTTTTTAAAAAAAAATGGACTAAAAAAAAAAAACATGTAGAATTTGAAATAATTTTGCATTGCTCTGTTACAGCAAGAGCAGCAAGCTTATCAAATCGTAGGCCACAGAGAGGCTCATATCAAGCCAGTGAAATTGATATGGGTTCCTGGAATCACAGGCAGAGGAGGGAAAAGATATGGAATAACATTACCTGCTTTTTTCTGTTGGGTACTTGCACACTTTGAAAATGTCTACCAAATTTGGAAGTGGATGGTGGTTAGGTGAGGAGATTCAGGAAAATGAGTGCTGGATGCAATTGGGTGATGGTAAGTCCATCAGCAGGACATGGTCCACCCTTACCCCAACACCAACCCCATATATCTCCTATGATCCCTTTTCCCTGAAAATGTGCTGTGTGAATGCTGTCAACCAAGAATCTCAATAAGGAAACTGTAGCACTGGACATTCCCCTTCCTGGGAACACTGGTGCTCTTCCGTAAATTTTTTTCAGAATGAACATCACCCAACCAGCACCCACCTGCCATCTTGCTCCATGTTTAACTGATTCATGCCATAACAGCCAGTGTGGTGTAGTGGCCAGAGTGTTGGACTGCGAGCTGGGAGATACTAGTCCCACTCGGCCATAGAAGCTCACTGGGTGACTTTGGGCCAGTCAGTGACTCTCAGCCCAACCTACCTCACAGGGTTGTTGTTGTGAGGATAAAATGGAGTTAATGTCCGCCACCTTGGGTTCCTTAAGGAGGAAAAAAAGTAGGATATAAATGTAATAAATAAATAAATAAGGTTTTCACAGAGCTGAAATAGAGATGTGAGACCACAGAGTTTGGGCTGGAGACAGATTTACACTGCATCAACTGCACTTGCAGAAATGGATTTCCCCATAGCTGCCTTCCCTGAGCAACCCCTCCAGTCCCCTGGAAAATGCTATGCAGATAGTCAGAAGACTCTGCTGAGTGGGCTGGGGTGTGGTGTGGGAGGGGGAAATCCCCCGAAATAATGTGGAGCTACCTTCCACGAGTGGACTTGCCTCTCACAGAAGGCAGATTCTGGATCCAACCTTTTATTAATACAGAAAATCAACCTTTAAAATACAGTTTTATGAGGGTGGTTCACACATGAACATACATCATTTAATCTGCATGGAATTACTTGTTGACTCACAGCTCAAGATGTGAACACTCAAACTCCAATGAAAAGCACTGTATTGGAGGTAATATTGGGTGATGTGGAAGTTCCACCTGTGGTGTTAGATCTAAGATGGCCCATTGACACAGACCAAGTCATCAGTGTTGCATTCATCAAGTGACAAACATGCATTCATGAATCAGTCCATATAGATCTACACTTGTGATATGAAGATGCACAAGAATCAGTCAGAGGACATAGACTGAAGGCACATGATGTAGCCACCTTGCTGAAGGTAAGCAGGTTTGGGTCTGGAGGGTACTTAGAGGGGAGACCATCTGGGAACCACATGTAGCCACCTTGCATTCCATGATGTAAGAAAGGTGGGATATAAATGTAATAAATAAATAAATAAAATATACATTTCTTTTTCAGTCTGTCATGTGCATTTGGTAGGGGGAGCACGAATTGGCTTTCAGGCATATAAATATCAGATTTAAAGAACAAACAAACCCTAAATTGTTAGGCCAGTCTTATGCACATTTATTTAGAAGTCCCACTGAGTTCAATGGGATGCAACATCCAAGCAGCTTCCTGCTTGGATGTTGCTGGAGGATTGTGGCCTCCAGCTGCCATTCTCACATTACAAAAATACAGGCATCCAGACTGTGATGTGACAAATAGCCCTTGCTGCAGGGCAAAGATAACTAACTCCAAGGGGTAGGAAAGGGGAGCAGACCTTCTCTCAAAATGTTCCCTGCTACTCAGGGCTGGCCCAAGACATCTTGCTGCCTGAGGCCGAGCAGCAAATGGCGCACCACACCAAACCAGATCAACGTGCACAGGATGCAAAGCCAAGCACGTTATTTGGGCACGTAAGGCAGAAAATCCCACAAGTGCCTTTCCTCATCTCTAGCAGTAGAAGTGCAATATTAACTAACTAAATAGTTACTTATTTGCTGCCCTTTTCAACCTGCTGCCTGAGGCAGCTGCCTCACTCTCCCTCATGATAGGGCTGGCTGTTCTGCTACTCCATTCCCTTCCCCAGACTTCAGCCACGATATGTTAATATAGGAAGGATTAAATCCTTGCTCCTCTAATAATGGTCTTTGCCATACATTTGGTCCCCCAACTAGTTTGTTCTTGATGTGGAGATTGTCTAAGCTTTTTCTTACAAGTTACTGGTGATACAACAGTTAGACTCGCCGTGGAGCAGAACTGACAAGGGAGGATTCCAGGGAGAGGAATGGATCACCCCCCCAGTGGACCCTGGAGCAGAATGGTAAGTGGGGTTCGTACACCCCTAATTATGTATCTCTGAAAAGCAAATGTACAAGCAACCCAATCATTACACCGGAAAAAAGTCCTATGAAGTCTATGGGACTTACTCCCAAATTATCCTTATAAGTATGCAGAGGATTCCAGCCTTCATGTTATGTACTAAAACATCTGCTTATTAAAAAATTGAATGAAATTAAAAAGTGAAGGGAGAAATTTTTATTTCAGCATAAACCAAAAGGTTCCATGTCTCCCTTATGCATCTTGTAGAAAAACAATTCCTAACACACACACACTTACACACTCGGAACTCATAAACCTTCAGCCAGTCTCAAGCTGTTTTATTTTCACAAAAAAAGTTCCTCTTATACTTGTTTTCAGGTTCTGAGCTCCCCCGTGTGGTTATATAAGGATTTCCAGCTGTTATAGAAAATCATTTAAAGAGTTTTCCACTGCATTAATTTCAAAAGGGACACCCACTCTAAAAGATGTCATGGCAGGAATATATATATATATATATATATATATATATATATATGCCTTTTGTTTGATCCTGGTTTTGCTTTGCTAATGCTCAGTGACTACCATCAGAATGGCAAATGATATGTGGGAAATCCCATGTATATGCAAAAGATAATGGCAATGATTTGGCATGACTGTAAGCACAGAAGGGTGGATGAGTGTATTCGGCCAAATAGGAAGGAAAACACAGGAGGAAAGACTGATATTTGGGGGGGGGGATAGATACAATGAAATATTTACTAGGATAGGACACTATAGTTTTTACTCCCTAAATCTCAAACTGCCTACTGCTGAAAATGCTCATGTGGAGGAAAGCAGGCTGATGGCATGTGAAAGGAATTCATGGAAGTGGTGGCGGTGATATCCTAAACCCATATAAACCCAAAGATGGAGAGGCTAAACAGGTCCTAGTCTAGCACTGATGCTCAGTTCAGTGCCATGAGCCAGATTAGGGGTGGACCTAAAGTTTGAGTCAGAGCAGCCCATAATATGAACACCTCCCATTCAAAGGCTGTGGACCCATTTCGATTTGGGTCCAGCCCTCTTTGACCTGTGGCCAAATCTAAATAGAGTTTATTTACACCCAGCCACCATAGCTACTCCTTTCCCTGCTGTCCCCGCCCACCCCAAACTTCCCCAAACCAAAGAAAGACTTAGTGAAGGGGAAAGTCTGACAGCAGAGGAGGGCACACTTTGACACAGAAGAGGTCCCACAAGACCTGTCCTTAGCTGTAAATGATGTGTGAAGAATCATTTCCTCCCGAGGGAATCATAGAGCTGGCAGTCAGGAAACAAAAAGCCCCGCAATCCCATCTTAGGAAATGACCCGTCATACATCATTTACCAGTAAGGAGGAGGCCTTGTGGGACCTCCTCTATATAAAGGTGAGCACTTCTTTGCTAACAGTCCCTCTATGTTCTCCAAGTGGGCTGAACTTGACTCAAAACAGAGAGTGGTGGCAAAGAAATTGGGCTTTTCAATGGTTCATAACAGTGACACTCAGAAAAACTCTTAAGGTTTTTAACGTGCTTGTTTGGAAGGCTAAAAAAGCCCAATGAATATATTTAGGGTGAACCACCACATACATCGCTGCTGCCAGTAGGCTAGCAACCCAACAGGGTTCACATGGAGGCACCGATTTTATGAACTGGCACCTCCATGTGGGGTCTTTTTTTCTACCTGCCACATTTCCACACATCATGGTGGTAACATGTTTGGTTCCCATGTGGAGATGTGGTGCCCCCATGTGCCATTCCTGCCAGGAGTCTGCAAACTCCCACAAGCAAACATGAGAGGCCCATGCTTGCCCATTATGTCTATCATTACAGGAGAAGTGAAAATCAAGAAGCGAATGTTTCCCATCTCCACAGCTTCATGTCGTAATTTAGTGCTGTTATGCACCTGTTGAAGGCACAGGGAGGGATGTACAAATGGTGTAAAATCCACTCTGTCTTAAGGATGGTGGAGAATTCCACCATGGATTTCAGTGAGGCCGAATGCACTGGCATTTGGCCCCCCGAAATCCGTGGCAGAATGGCCTGCCACCCCCTGCCCGCCCGCAGATTCCCCCCGGGGCGAAGCTTACCGGGGGCGGATGTTCTGGATGGCGGCGGCTCCGGCGGCAGCTGGTCTTTCGATCGGTTGCTGCGGCCGCCATTTGCATCCTGGCCTTTGCCGTGATAGGCTACGTGATTTTTTACGTAGCCTATCACAGCAAGCCAAGCAAAAAAAAAACAGCGTCCGCAACTGGCGGCGGCTACGGCGGCCACCATTTGCATTCCCTATTTTTTGCCGTTTTATCCAACGTAAATATTTACATAGGCTATTACGGCGAAAAAAAGGGGGAATGCAAATAGTGTAGTGGGCGCTATTTGCGTTCCTTTTTTTTTCACCGTTTTAGCCTACGTAAATATTTACGTAAGCTATTACAGCGGAAAAAAAGGAACGCAAATAGCGCCCACTACACTATTTGCATTCCCCTTTTTTTTTGCCATAATAGCCTACGTAAATATTTACGTTGGATAAAACAGCAAAAAATAGGGAACGCAAGTGGCGGCCGCCGTAGCCGCCGCCAGTTGCGGACGCTGTTTTTGTGGGGTTTTTTGCTTGGCTTGCTGTGATAGGCTACGTAAAAAATTATGTAGCCTATCATGGCAAAGGCCACGATGCAAAAGGCGGCCGCAGCAACCGGTCGAAAGACCAGCTGCCGCCGGAGCCGCCGCCGGAGCCGCCGCCGTTTGCGTACGCTGTTGTTGTTGTTTTTGCCCAGCCATGATAGGCTACGTAAATACTTACATAGCCTATCATGGCAGCCTGGCTGGATGCAAATGGCGGCCTCTACGGCGGCCACCATTTGTGTCCGCAGCAGCCCGTCCGCGGTCAGAAGTCTGGCTGCAGATGGCCCTGGCTGGCTGCTCCGCCGAGCCTCTGCAGAGCGGAGCTAGCTGAGCAGGATTCCGGGGGGGAGGAGTGGATCGCCTCCCCCCGTCAAGGTTTCCGGGGGGAGGGGCGGAGCGGCTTCCCCCCCACCGCGAATCAATTCCACGAAAAGGTAAGTGACTTTTGTACATCCCTACTCTGTCTCTGTTTTGTGGATTGTCAGGCACATTTTGTCCCATTGTCCACTCACAGACAGATTCGAATTTTTTTCATTGTGCAAATAGGCAAATAATTCTGTAAAATGGTTCACAACAATTTACATAATTCACCTTAGTACAAAACATGTTGCGTATTGTCCCTAGGGATGTACGAAAGTCACTTACCTTTTCGAAGGGTGATATTCGCGGCAGGGGGTAAGCACTCTGTCCCTCCCCCCAAAATTCTCCCTGGCCGGCTCCGCTCCACAGTGACTCCACGGAGCTGCCAGCCGGTGCTGCCCACAGCTGGACATCCGGCCGCTGGGCTGCACAGGGATGCAAATGGCGGCCGCCATAGCTGCCACCATTTGCGTCCCTGTATTTTTCCATGATAGGCTATGTATATATTTACATAGCTTATCACGGCGAAAAAAAGGGAACCTCATGTGGCACAGAGTGGTAGGCGGCAGTATTGGAACTGAAACTCTCCCCACGACCTGAGTTCGATCCCAGCGGAAGCTGGGTCTCGGGTAGCCAGCTCAGGTCGACTCAGCCTTCCATCCTTCCGAGGGCGGTAAAATGAGTACCCAGCTTGCTGGGGGAAAGGTAGTCATGACTGGGGAAGGCAATGTCAAACCACCCCATTATAGTCTGCCATGAAAACGCCAGTGTAAGTGGCGTCCCTCTAGGGGTCAGTAATGACCCAGTGCTTGCACAGGAGGAACCTTTCCTTTCCTTTCCATGGACCCAGATGCATTATTGGGATTAAAGATGGTGCTGGCAGCCACTACCTCTGAGTTCATTTGTTTGTTTTGTTTTTAAAGCACTTTCATTTTAAAAATCCGAATAGAAATACAGATCAGGAGGGGTAGGAAACCTGGCCAAGAGGGCTATCTGGAGTCACACTGATGCATCCACATGCACCACTTTGGTGACAACAGTTCTATTTTCTCCTGTTCTGTTTTAGCCTATAATGTGCATTTTATACACATTTTTTTTTTTTACTTTTTTGAGCTAAACTGCATCGCAACATTCAGAGAAATCAGAAATGTTACATCTGGGGATGGGAGAACCAAGGATTTTCGAGCTGCCCCAAATCCCCCAAACTCCACTGCAAAGCTTGGTTCACCCCACTCCCATTTTTGTTTGTGACCTGTTTGTCTTTTCAGTCAAATGGGAAAAGAGCACATTTCAAATGGGAAAACTGTGCATTTCTGTGTGCATTTTTTCAAAGTGTGCATTCCCCCCACCCCATTGACTACAGCCTGAAAAAGCCTATCTTTTGAAAAATGCATATTTATTTGTTTATGTATTCATTCATTCATTTCATTTCTGTACTGCCCAATAGCTGAAGCTCTCTGGGTGGTTCACAAAATTTTTTTAAAGTGTGCTCATTTTTTAAAAAAAAAAATGCATTTTTTTTCAAACAAGAACAAAGGTTCGGGAATGAGCAAACTTTTTTTTTTTTAAGAGCTCCTCTTAGTGTTCGAGTTTGGGGTTGCAAATTGGGCAAATTCTTATTATTCGCAAACTGAAATTTTCATACATTCCTAGTGAAATCCAAAGGATAGTTATGTTCCGATCCTCACCTTAAGTATTAACATTCAAAGCCCTTAATGGCTTGGGCCCAAATAATCTGAAGGACTGTCTTCTCCCATACGTGCCTGCCCAGACCCTAAGGTCATCCTCAGCGGTCCCCTGCCAATGGAAGTGAGGCAGGTCGCTATCAGGAAGAGGGCCTTATCTGCTGTGGCACCCTGCTGTGGAATGAGCTACCTAGAGAGGTTTGCCTGGCGCCTACATTGTATTAGGGGTGCACTAAAGTCACTTACCTGGTCTCGCAGCTTGCTTCGCGGTGGGGGGGAGGCGCTTCGCTGCTCCCCCCGAAGTTCAGGCCGGGGGGGAGGCTTCCCTCCTCGCCCAGCCAAAATTCAGGCTTGGGGGGGAGGCTTCCCGCCTCGTCCGGCCGAAATTCAGGCCGGGGAGGAGGCGCCTCGCCTCGCCTGGCCGCGAAATAAAAAGTTTTTTAAAAATGCCCCCGTGATAGGCTACGTGACGATTAACGTAGCCTATCACGGCTAGATCTGCAAAGTCAGCCATGATAGGCTATGTTAATCGTCACGTAGCCTATCACGGCTGACTTTGCAAATCTAGCCGTGATAGGCTACGTTAATCGTCACGTAGTCTATCACGGGGGCGTTTTTTTTTTTTTTACTTTAATTGGAATGGCGGCGGTCAAAAGACCGGCTGCCGCCCCTGCCCCTGTCGAAGCCCTGTCGAACCGCCGCTGCGACCCGCCACCGGAAGCGACATTTGGGAAAGGTAAGTCCCATCCCGGGGGGCGGAGAATTTCTCCCCGAAACTACTTCGGGGGGCCAAATACGTTGGCACTTGGCCCCCCAAAGTTTCGGGGAGAAATTCTCCCCCATCCCTACATTGTATTCCTTTCGGCACCAGGTGAAGGCCTTTTTATTCTCCCAGGCGTTTTAGAATTTTAGCGTCCTAGTCTTTTGGCTTGGGTGTTTTAAATCCGTATTTTAAATCTCTGCTGCTAGGTATTCCGGTTGTATTGTTATATTGTTGTTTTAATGCTTTTATATTTTATATTGCCTTATCCTGTGCTTTTTTATTTTAATTTTTGTGAACCGCCCAGAAAGCTTTGGCTATTCAGCGGTATAGAAATGAAATGAAATGAAATAAATAAACAAACAAACAAACATCCTGGCAGGTGCAGATCAGGGATAGGATCCAATGATGTCCTCCTGCTGGCGATCAGCACTGCTGGTTCCCAGTGTGTGCACAGCTGGCCCTGCCAGCGGCAGTGATGTTGCACTTCTGGGGGAAAGCCCCCAAATGACCAGAAACACATGTTTCTGGAAGGGGCAGGTCATACCAATTCCAGTTTCCCCCGGAAGTGCAAGATTGCCCCTGTTGGTGGTAGGGTGCATGCCACTGCCAGCAGGGCCAACTGCATGTGCATTGGGAACCATAGGTGCTGGCCACCAGATGGAGGACATCATTGGATCCTAACTAGGGATGTACAGATTGTGTAAAATCCATAGATTGTCAGGCACCTTTTGTTCCATCATCTGCCGATTGATCCAATCTGATTTCCCCCTCCCCAATTTGCGTAAATACAAATAGAAAATGCAGGTGTGAAAATGTGCAAATGCCTCTGAAATGTACATTTTCACACTTCAGCCTATGGGGGAAATGCACATTTTTGGCCAGTTCATTCATTCATTCATTCATTCGTTCGTTCATTCTTTCTTTCTTTTAATTAGTATTTTCTACAACTACATTTGCGCAAAATTCAGGAAAGTTAGAAAATCAGTCCGCAAGTCTGCAGAATCCACCTGACAGAGGAAAAGCCAGTCCACTGCAGAATCTGCAGATTCATGAAAATCCAAATTCATATGGTTCCATTGTGGATTTCTCTGACATCCTTAATCCTAACCCAGGTTTGAAATGTGAGCTAAACTAAATCCTTGAGCATCCCTGCCAAGTTCCACTGTCAGCTTTGAACCAGTTCCCAGAGGAAAGATGCTCTGCTCTACACAGATCTGCAAGGTCTCCTTTTTGGTGCATGCTAGTAAGAATTCATGAATGACAAATGCATTTATGCTGCCATGTAGGGAGGAGTCAAATAGCCCATTCACCCAAGCTTTGCAAATTTCCTCAACAGCCCCTTTTACAAATAAGTCATTCAGATCTTCCAAGTCAGTCTTGGCTGACTTTCAGTTCATTAGGATCAGAATGAGGAACTATTCCGACAAAGCCCCTCAGTAATTGTTTACAGGTGAATTCTCCCAGCAAGATTTCACACCAGTGCTCAATGAAAAGGTGTTGCCTTAAAAATGCAAGAGAGGTCAGCATCCTACAACTTGAGCCCTCTGGATATATCCTTTCATCTCAGCAGTGTTACAGTTTCCCTAGACTTGACCTTTTAATGTAATAATAATACAGCTTGGTCATCTGGCAGGCAAAATACATATGTACTTTAAATGCATTCTTTTTCCATGGGAAGCAAGGATAGGGGAAGATGTCAAGATGACAACCCACTGACGATCTCAGGGCAACTGGCCCATATATTCAATATGGCAACCCAAGACCAACCCTGCTAGGCCAAACAACTAGTTCACCTAGCCCAGGTATCTCCAATAGTGATCAGTACTGCATGCCATACTCTTCTTATCTTCTTGAAGTCTAAGGACCAGGCCACACATTACTTTCATTGAAGTAGTTCTCATCCCTGGCTCACATTTCTCATCCCCAAATGGTTATGGTTAATAGCACTCATGGAATTATTCAGAACCACCCTGCACCAAGGTGCAAGGCGCACTATGCACTACCACCTGTGATACAGAGCAAAAGTGGTAAAGCTAACTATATGGTAGCCCCAGCTCATATGGCCTCCCAATTACGGAACAACCTACCCAATGAGGCCTGTCTGGTGCCAACTTTGTTTTTCAGTTCCAGGTTAAGACCTTCCTCTCAGACATTTGGCAGCATATGATGAGGTTTTAATCTTCTACATTTTATATTTTAAATAGGGATGTACAGAAGTGACTTACCTGTTCGCGGATGTGATTCACGGTGGGTGGGGAGGCACTCCGTCCCTCCCCCCAGAATCCTTGACATGGGAGGAGATCAGGTCCTCCCCCGCGGAATCCTGCCTGGCCAGCTCCACGGAGCAGCCAGCCAGGGCCGTCCGCAGCTGGAGTCCTGGCCGCAGACAGGCTGCTGTGGAAGCAAATGGCGGCCGCTACGGCGGCCGCCATTTGTGTCCAGCCAAGCTGCCGTGATAGGCTATGTAAGTATTTACATAGCCTATCACGCCAAGCCAAAAAACACACACAAAAAAACTAGTGTACGCAAATGGTGGCGGCTACGGTGGCCGCCATTTGCGTTCCCTATTTTTCCCCGTTCTAGCCTATGTAAATATTTACGTAGGCTAGTACGGCAAAAAAAAAGGGGGAATGCAAATAGCGTAGTGGGTGCTATTTGCGTTCCTTTTTTTTCACCATAATAGCCTACGTAAAAATTTAGGTAGGCTAGAACGGCGGGGGAAAAATGGAACGCAAATAGAGCCCACTACGCTATTTGCGTTCCCCTTCTTTTCACCGTAATAGCCTATTTAAATATTTACGTAGGCTAGAACGGGGAGAAAATAGGGAATGCAAATGGCGGCCACCATAGCCGCCATTTGCGTATGCTGGTTTTTTGTTTTTTTGGGGGGGATTAGCCGTGACAGGCTACGTAAATACTTGCATTGCCTATCACAGCTGCAAGGACGCCAATGGCAGCCACAGCAGCCCAGCCGTGGCCGGCCAGGAGACCAGCCTCCACCGGAGCCGCCTCTGCTGGAACCGCCACCGCTGCTGCCGAATCTGCCGCATCCACCCCAGGTAAGTTCCGTCCCGGGTGGATTCCGCAGGGGGGGCAGGAGGCCGTTCTGCCACAGATTCTGGGGGAACGGATTCTAAAGAATCTGGCCTCACTGGAATCCGTGGCGGAATTCTCTACCATCCCTAATTTTAAATGTTATGTGTTATAGTATGTTTTTTAATTGTGGTGCTTCTGACACGAATAAATAAAATAAATAATCAGGTCCTGGATCTTTTTTATTGTTGTTGTAGATATATGTGTGTCTCTGTTTTGGCTGTCCATTTATATGTTCATATGTTCATATGTTTGTATGTAAATTGTTTTTTAAAATGTATTTTGAAGGTTTTAATCTTTGCAAACTGCCCTAAGAGCTTCAGCTATTGAGCAGTATAATAAATGAAATTAAATTAATTAATGAAAGAAAGAAAGAAAATGAAAAGTCATTGGCAAACTGAGGAGGCCTTTTTCTGCTGTGGCACCCCGGCTGTGGAATGAGCTCCCTAGTGAGGTTCGCCTCGCACGTACATTGTATTCCTTTCAGTGCCAGGTGAAGACCTCTTTATTTTCCCAGGCATTTTAGCTTTCTAGACTTTTAGCTTTGCTGTTTTAAATCTGTATTTTAAATTCCTGCACTGCTGCTAAGTTTTATTGTGGTTGTATTGTTATATTGTGGTTTTAATATTCTATATATTTTAAATTGTTTTATTGTGTGCCATTTGGTTTTGATTTTTGTGAACCGCCCAGACAGCTTCGGCTGTTGAGCGGTATAGAAATAAAACAAACAAACAAACAAAATAAAATAAAATAAAATAAACTGAGAGTCCCATGGCAAACATAACATTGCAAAAGCCCTAAACAACTTGGGACCAGGATATCTAGCAGACCACCTTCCCCTATATATACCCAACTTTTAAGATCTTTGAGGAGGCCTGGCTGGTTGTTCTGCAACCAACAGAATGTTGCCACAGAGTAACTCAAAGGCATGCCTTTTCGGTGGTGATGCCCAGCTTCTCGAAGAAAAACCCACCATGGAGAGTTCGGGAGGCATAAAATGTGGTAAATAGGGATGTACGAAAGTTCCAAGATGGATCTCGGGAGGCTGAACGCCAGCACATTCGGCCCCCCGAAATCGGTGGCGGAACGGCCCACCCCCCTGCCACCCCCAGGACAAGACTTACCTTGGGTGGATCTTCCTGGCGGCAGCGGCTCCGGCAGCGGCTCCGGCAGCAGCGCGGCAGCGGCGGCTGCCATTTCCAGTTAAAAAAAAAAAAAGTGATAGGCTACGTAAAGATTTACGTAGCCTATCACAGCTAGGTTTTGAAAAAAAAATGTGATAGGCTACGTAAATGTTTACGTAGCCTATCACGGCTGACTTAAAAAAAAAATGCGCGTACACAAATGGCGGCGGCCATGGCCACCGCCATTTACTTTCCTTATTTTGGCACGTCTTAGTCTACGTAAACATTTACGTAGACTAAGACGGCGAAAATAAGGGGAAGGCAAATAGCCATGGCTGCCGCCATTTGCTTACGCGCATTGTTGTTGTTGTTTTTAAGTCAGCTGTGATAGGCTACGTAAACATTTACGTAGCCTATCACGGCTGACTGCAGGGACACATACGGTGGCGGCTATGGCTGCCGCCATTTGCGTCCCTGCTAGCCAGCGGCCGGATGTCCGGCTGCTGGCGGAGCCGGACGGCAGCTCCACAGAATCGCTGCGGAGCACAGCCAGCCAGCCAGGATTCCGAGGGGGGAGGAACGGAGCGCCTCCCCCCCCCCCACCATCAGAATAATCCCCGAAAGCTAAGTGATTTTCGTACATCCCTAGTGGTAAGTTTCCAATACCTCCTGAAAATGCACTTGTTCACCCAGGCTTTCTCTCGCTTGCAATTAATTGCAATTAATCATATGCTGTTCTATCTTACTGTTCCTTGCATTGCATTGATGCATGCATGTATGCATGTATGTATGTATGTATTTAATTTTTTAATTTAATTGCATTGTATTGCATTGTTCTTGTAGTTGGAATTGTTTTTAATAGTGTATTTTAAATGTGACTTGTAATATTTATATGTGAAGCACTTACAGATTTTATTCTATTAATCAGCATAGAAGTAGTACTAATAAAATAAATAAATATGCCCTGTGCCTAATATTTTAGACATGGGGCTAGAGAAGACATGGCATCCAGCTGTGCCTGGCAGAAGCCACAACCATTGGCTGGGTTGCTCTAGCTCCTTATTTATTCATTCATTCATTCATTTCATTTCTATACCGCCCAATAGCCAAAGTTCTCTGGACAGTTCACAGAAATTAAAACCAAAAATCACACAGTAAAACAATATAAAATATAAAAATGTTACAACCACAGTATAACAATACAAATAGAATAAAACCAGAGTAAAATCTAGCAGCAAGGCAGAGATTTAAAATACAGATTTAAAACAGCAAAGCTAAAAATCTAGAAAGCTAAAATGCTAAAATGCCTGGGAAAATAAAACCGTCTTCACCTGGTGCTGGAAGGAATACAATGTAGGTGCCAGGCGAACCTCACTAGGGAGCTCATTCCACAGCCGGGGTGCCACAGCAGAAAAGGCCCTCCTCCTAGCAGCCACCCGCCTCATGTCCTTTGGCAGGGGCTCACAGAGGAGGGCCGCTAAGGATGATCTTAAGGTCTGGGCAGGCACATATGGGAGGAGACAATCCTTCAGATAACCTGGCCCCAAGCCGTTAAGGGCTTTGAATGTTAATACCAGCACTTTGAATCAGGCCCAGAAATGGACTGGCAGCCAGTGCAGCTGGAAAAGTACTGGCATAATATGAGCTCATTGGCCAGTCCCTGTTAACAATCTTGCTGCCCTATTTTGGACCAGCTGAAGTTTCTGGACCATTTTCAAAGGCAGCCCCACGTATAAAGCATTGCAGTAATCCAGGTGAGAAGTTATCAGAGCAGCTAGGCTATCTCTGTCCAGAGAAGGGCGTAGTTGGTATACCAGCCTAAGCTGATAAAAGTGCTCCGTGCCACTGAGTTCACCTGTGCCTCAAGTGACAGTTCTGGATCCAAGAGCACCCCCAAACTATGAACCTGATACTTTAGGGGGAGTGCAACCCCCTCCAGGACAGATTGAATATCAGTTAGCCAGGCAGACAAACCACCCACCAACAGTACCTCCATCTTGTCTGAACTGAGTTTCAGTTTATTGGCCCTCATCCAGTCTACTACCATGCCCAGACAATAATTCAGATAGGGATGGCGGAGAATTTCTCCCCGAATCTTCGGGGGGCCGAGTACCAACACATTCGGCCCCCCGAAATTGGCGGTGAAATTCTCCCCCCCGCCCCCCCCCGGGACGGGACTTACCTTTGGCGAATGTCCCTCCCGGCGGTGGGTCCCGGCGGCGGTTCGGCGGCAGTTCAGCGCAGGCAGGGGCAGCAGCCGGTCTCCCGACCGGCTGCCACCGCCGCCATTGCAAAAAAAAAAAACTAAAGTAAAAAAAAAAAAACACCCGTGAATAGGCTACGTAACGATTTACGTAGCCTATCATGACTAGATTTCCAAAGTCAGCCGTGATAGGCTACGTAAATCATCACGTAGCCTATCACGGGTGACTTTGAAAAAAAAAAAAAGCGCGTACGCAAATGGCGGCTCCCATGGGGACCGCCATTTGCGTTCCTTATTTTGGCACATCTAGTCTACATAAAGATTTACGTAGACTACGGCGAAAATAAGGGCAACGCTATTTGTGTTACCCTTATTTTCGCCATAGTCTACATAAATCTTTACGTAGACTACAGGAACCAAATAAGGAATGCAAATGGCGGCTACCTATGGGGGCCGCCATTTGCGTATGCGCTTTTTTTTTCCCAAAGTCACCCGTGATAGGCTACGTGATGATTTACGTAGCCTATCACGGCTGACTTTGGAAATCTAGCCGTGATAGGCTACGTTAATCGTTACGTAGCCTATCACGGGGTTGTTGTTTTTTCGCGGCCGGGTAGACGGGGCGCTTCTACCCGGCCTGAATTTCGCCTGCGAGGGATGGGGCACCTCCTGCCCGGCCTGAATTTCGGCTGGGTGAGGCGGGGCGCCTCCCCCCCCTCACATGGACTTCGGGGGAAGAAGCGAAGCGCCTCCCCCCCACCACGAAGCAAGCTTCGAGGACAGGTAAGGGACTTTCGTCCATCCCCAACTTGTACAAATTCACATTTGTGAAAATGTGCGCACACACAGCTCCACAAAATGTGCAAATCCCCCCCCCCGAGCATTTTTACACCTCAGCCTATGGGGGGAAAGCACATTTGGGGTTTTTTTTTTTCATTTTTCCTATTTTTGTATTACTAAATTTGTGCAAAATTGCAGAAAGTTAGAAAAATGGTCTGCAAGTCTATAGTATTCAACCAACTATGGAAAAGCTGGTCACTTGCAGAATCCATGGATTCATAAAAATCCAAACTCATTTGATTCTGTTGCAGATTTCTCAGACACCCCCACTTTATATACATTTGTAATCTCTTGCATGCATCTCAGTAATACATACAGCATCTCTGCAAGGTGGGTCAACATGACTCTTACTATCATATTACAAATGGGGCTTGAGGTGTGATCATGGCTTTCCTAAATCCCTCCTGTGTGTTCCTGGATGAGAAGATGAGGTTTCTGGATGAGGTGAGAGGAAAGCCCAATTTACAGCATATTTTCTGAACAGCAAATCTCTCGGTCCTGCCCTGAGCACTGTATGGTAGTGCCTAGAGCTGTGTGCAAATGGCCTCTTGAAATTCTACTCCTTGCTCATGGACAGTGAAATTTGGGAGACAATTTCTCCAAATTTCTCCAGGGGGAGGAGAAATTCTCAACAGTTTCTCCCAGGTAGGGGTCCCCACTGGTAGGGTTTGTAGCACAGCCTCTTTCCTTTTTGGCTAGGGTTTTGGGGGTTTCATGCTGCAACAGCATAAACCGCCTTGGCAGGCTGGGCCCCAGTTTGCATCCACCGCAATGCAGGTGAGGGCAGTGTCATGCCCAGCTCCAGGGATGAGGTGGAGTTAGAGGTCTGCCAAAATCAGTCCTCCAGTTTCCTGAAAGTTTCCTCCCCCCCACCCCCATGAAAGGGGCTTCCCTTGTTCTGCCTCATTCAGGATGTTTTATCATTTGTTTTTGTGTTGTTTTCAAGCTTACCTCATCACAGCTAGCCTCCCAGGCTGCCTGCATGGCCTGATATGAAAAAGCCCGATGGGAGAAATTACCCCATGGTGCCTTAAACTGGGTTACAGCTTACAGGGAGCATACAACTCCCTTGTTAAAACAGCTTCACTGGCATCCAGTCTGTTTCCAGGCACAATTCAAAGTGCTGGCTATGACCAATAAATGTGAAGTGTACGAAACCCCACTTACCTGGGTCTGCTGTGGGGGGGAGGCGATCTGTCCCCCCCCCCCCCCCGGAATCCTGCCCAGTCGGCTCCGCTCTGTGGCAAGGCCATCGAGCTGCCAGCCAGGCCGATCCACAGCCGGGCCTCTGTCTGCTGCCGGGCTGCTGCAGATGCAAATGGCATCCTGCATAGTGGACGCCATTTGCATCCCTGCGTGGGCCGTGATAGGCTATGTAAATATTAGGGATGTACGAATCACTTACCTGTTCCGGTCGGGGCATCTGGGGAGCCGCTCCGTCCCTCCCCCCGGAATCCTCGATGGGAGGAAGGCGCTCTGTCCCTCCCCCCAGGAATCCTCAACGGCTGGCTCCGGGGATTCCGCAGAGCCACCGGCCAGCTCCGCCAGCAGCCGGACATCCAGCCGCTGGCTAGCAGGGATGCAAATAGCAGCTGCCGTAGCCGCCGCCGTTTGCGTCCCTGGATTCAGCCATGATAGGCTACATAAAGACTTACATAGCCTACCACGTCCGGGTTAAAAAAAAAAAACGCATATGCAAATGGAAGCAGCTACGGCCGCTACCATTTGCATTCCTTATTTTTGGCCATCTTAGTCTACATAAATATTTACGTAGACTAAGATGGCAAAAATAAGGGGGAACGCAAATAGCGTAGCGGGCGCTATTTGCGTTCCCCTTTATTTTCATCATCTTAGTCTATGTAAATGTTTACATAGACTAAGACGGCCAAAAATAAGGAATGGAAATGGCAGCAGCCGTAGCCGCTGCCATTTGCGTGCGCGTGTGTTTTTTTTTAAAACCCAGACGTGGTAGGCTACGTAAGTCTTTATGTAGCCTATCACATCTATGTAAAAAAAAAAAAAAAAAAACTAGAAGCGACCAGACTGCAAATGGTGGCGATGGCAGTCTGGAAGACCAGCCGCCACCGCCGAAGTCACCGCTGGAGCCGCCGCCGTCCGGAACATCCACCCCAGGTAAGTGTCATCCCAGGGGGGATCTGCGGGGGGCGGGGGGTGGCAGGCCGTTCCTCCATGGATTTCGGGGGGCTGAATGCACTGGTAGTAAATATTTATTTACTAGGGATATTTACATCCCTAGTAAATATTTACGTAGCCTTTCACGGCTACCTGCAGGGACGCAAATGGCATCCCGTACACAGGATGCCATTCGCGGCTGCACACCGGACGGAGGACAGCAGAGGCCAGATCTGGACCCTCCGGAAGCAGGGAGGATCCAGTCCGCGCAGGCTTTGTGGGTTGGTGGTGGGGATGCTCCGTTCTGCCACAGACTCCAGGGGGCCGGATTCTTAAGAATCCGGCCTCACTGGAGTCCGTGGCAGAATTCTCTGCCATCTCTACCTATAAAGCTCCATACACCTCCGGTCCAGGTTATCTGAAAGACTGTATCCTCCCTTATGAACCTTCCCATGTTCTGAGATCTTCTGTGGAGGCCCTTCTCTCAGTCCCACCACTGTCATTGGCACGTATGGTGGGAACCCGGGAGAAGGCCTTCTTGGTGGCTGCCCCACAGCTGTGGAACACCCTTCCCAGGGAGGCTATGATGGCTCCCTCCTTGATGTGTTTCCAGAGGCAGACTAAAACATTCTTGTTCCAGCAGGCCTTTGGGACATAGTTGGCACCTGGGGGTAAGCCACTAAAATGTTGTTTTAAAATGCTGTTTTAATGTTTTAATATAATTTTAATTATATTTTTGTTTAATTTATTTCTTAACTTTTGTATATTTTCATATGTTTTAATTGTATATGTTTTAATTTTTGTAAGCCGCCTTGTGTCCCAGTACTGGGAAAAAGGTGGGATATAAATATAATAATAATAATAATAATAATAACTGGGCTTTAATCGACATGTAGCAAGCTGAGGATGCTACAAGCCGCCAGAGAGATGACTGTACAATGACAAACAGCAGACTTGTGCTCACTCCCTGGCCATCTCCTATGTACAGTAAGCCCCAGAAACCCAAACCCAACCCAACCCATGATAATTTCTCTGAAATTTACTCACCATTTCTTTTCGAAAGCAATTTCTTTTTGGAAGCAGTTTCTCTTCTATGAAATGGAATGAGAATGGTTGAAAAAATGTGGGAGAAATTTTCCACATGGCACTAGCAGTGCCTTGGTTTCACCAGGTGGTTGGTGTCTGGATGTGGCATATCACATTGACCACATAGGCATAGTAATGATCAAAATGGTGGTTCCATTTCTACCCATTTTGTTGAGGAAATCCAGGAAGTGGGAGATCTGTTTAAGAAGGCAAATTCTCACAAATTTGGGTGGTTCTTTGGATTCCCTGCATGTGACAGACCACTGCTAAGAATCCCATTGCTGCTCAAACAGCTATAATTGCAGGGATCCCAGACTTCAGGCTTTCTGCCTGCATCCTACAGACAGTTGGAACACAAAAAAATCCACCATATTAATTGCTTTATTACAATATCACTTAAATAGAAAGCAATGCATTACCTTTAATCTGGGTATTTTATTCAGTGTGTACCATCTTTTCCTCCTGGATTTCCCTAATATTTTAACTTTCCACTTTAGCACATCATTATCTGTGCAATTTATTAGGGCTTTGTTTTGACTGGGGGTGGGGGGAGGAAAGCTAAAATGCTAACGTTTTCCTTTTATTGCCAAAACAGATTGTATGCCAGCCAGTCAAAGCTTTGGAGGTTGCCGAATGCCTCTGACACTCTGGTCCAGCGGGACCAAAATTGTTCAACCACAGGATGTACGGGTGTTTGGAGAAGAAGAACCTCTTTGGAGCCACTGTGAATAACACTGCTTTAAAGCTCTCTGCTTTGAAAAAGGGTGCACCCCTCATGATTTAATACTCAATCTGTGAATTTTAATAACTACCACCACTTATCAGCCCATCTATCATCTTATATCTTTTGCAGCTGTTGAAAGACAATATTGGTGCTTTTAAAGCAGTCTCATCATAGATTCAAAAAGCCTAACACAAAAAAATTGGCAAACAAAAAGAGCCATATGTGTACTTGACCTGGGATACATAAACCTGTTGTTCAACCCAGAGAGAGGGATTACAGCATTACTTTTTACTAAGTTGCTTTTCATATGGAAATTTCTTTTCACAGCAGAGATCTGCATTTAATGGCATCAACATTTTTTTTTAATCCCTATTTTTAGCTCCCTGATCATGGACATATAGAATTTTATAGTGTCTGCAAGCATGCATTAATGTTAATTTCACAATTCTCCTTTGTATTTTGTTAATGTCACAATCTGCTGTAAAACCTTGCCAAGTTTTTTAACTGTCATGTTAATTCCAAGACCTATTCTGCACTCTTTGACATTTCAGGACAGAACATGGCAGTAAAAATAGATTAAAAACAGCTTATAAGTATTATAAAATCAGGAACTTTGCAGATGGTGGAATTAGATCTGCTCAGTAGAAATCCAGCAATTCAGAGCACAATAATATTAAAAAATGTGTATTCATTTGGAAGGTAAACATTTTTGCCACAATAGCAAACTGCTATCTAAAAGGGAAACAGGGCACACACACACACACAAATGTTAACAAGTTATTTTATTTTAAGCATCACTCTGAATGTGTATGTTATATCCATGTCAGTATTAAGTTTCAAACCGTTTCTGTTCTGTGTAAATAAAGGGAACTGTAAGAGCTAGATTTCATTTCGGGTTGGTTCGAAGTTCATACAAATTATTTCACACAAGGGATTTCTCTGGGGCTTTTTTGGTATCAAAAGAAATATATTAATGTTCTTTCGATATTAAATGACAATGTTGCATGGTAAGAAATTTGCAGGAACAGACAGGAAACTAGACATTTCTTTGCCCACTGATTGCAAAAGAATGCGCACACACTTTTTTAATACATGTGATCCATTTCAAAGGGATGCAATTGCTTTTTTGCTTTTGCTGATTTCAGGAAATTAAAGATCGGCTAATCAGGAAGTTCTGCAAACTTTGGAGTGAAATGTATTAGGATTCGTTTTTAGAAATCTGTGTCATAAAAAGAAGACCCCCCCCCAAAAAAAAATTCCCTTCCCAATTTCTTTTTCTTTAGGGGGTACTTATTATTTCCATCATCCTTGAGTTGTTGATGAATAGTTCACATCGTTTGCCAAGCTCCACCCACTGTCTTTTTTCCAAATCCTTTCCTCATTATTTGCTCAGTCTTTTTCCCACAGCCTAGACAGCCCGTCAAAGGCAGCTTAAAGAAAACACTGTATTAACGTTAGGAAATAGCATTCAGTACCTCAATTGATCTCCTAATACTTAATGTTGAAATGATAATTGGTGGAGTCCTTATTGAAAAAAAGAAAAAGAAAGAAATCTCGACCTTACCACAAGGTATTATCTTAGTCGATGCATTCAGAGAAACCAAACAGATACTTTTTAATTTTATTTAACAACACGCCCCCCTACACACACACACACACACACACACACACCATCTGCTGGAGATTGCAGTTCACGATTCTTTTCAACTGACATAATCCAGATTGATTCGTTCAGCAGATAAAATTCCGGCCACTTCTGCCCTTTATAGGAGCAACATAATACCAGTCCTTATTCAGTAACAATGTAACATAATGGGATCGGAATGTGCAAAATGACTGTTCTTATATTACTGCGACATACAAGGGTTCCAAAGCAAGCTGGGCCTTAATGTAAAAAATCATTATGCACAGATTACTGAAGCGGCCCTGCATTAGCAAGGTCAAAGCGAGCCTGTTTTCTGCTGCTCTTAAAGGGCAGAAAACACATACGACATCCCTCCCCCCTTCCTGCTATCCAACAACCACAAAACCCTGTTCACTAATATCTTGATTATAGTTGGGTTTACAAAATGGACGGGGGAGGGGGGAATGTGAAAGTTTTATAAGAAAAGAAAATGCAGTTCATTCATAAGAAGTCCAACAGTTCAAGCCGCCCCCCCCACACACACACACACTCAAGAGCTGTTAAATCTATTACACAGTAAACCACATACATACACACAGAAATCTAAATTTCAAAGGTTGCCATGCAAATTTCTGGAGCCACATTCATTTGGTTCCCTGCCATACCAAATGAATTTAAAAGACTTTCAAAGATGATAACTCGCTACATCTTTCCTCTTTGGATGGAGCTATAGACTAGGAGCTGTTTGCTAAGTCAGTTGTTGTAGAAGTGTAAGTGGTTGTATGTATATCAATCCCATTAGCCTCAAGATGCCTTCCCCCTATGCTTACATTTACTTACTTGGCATTTGTATGGCACTTTTTTGAGTGTTTAAAGTGTATCACCTGTATTATCTTGTTGCAAATCCATGATAGAGATGAAATTCAAACCGGGAACTGGTAGCTCATTCTCTTATAACTCTTTACTCAGAAAAAAATCCCACTATTTTCTGTGGGTCTTACTCTCAGGTAAATGTGCATAGGTCTGCAGCTATCCTATTCATTTTTACTTGGAAGCAAGTCTCACTGAACTCAGTGGGGCTTACTCCCTAGTAGGTGTGTCTAGGATTGCAGCCGTAGTCACTGTACTATACTGGATCATTGAACAGTAGCAACTAAAGCAAAATTAAAAGAAGAGAAGCAATCTAGCTATTAATGAATCACATGCAAAATATATCGATCTCCAGGTATGAATTTTTCATTGCTTTTAATAATAGTACAGTTTGCTTTGAAAACATAAATCCAAAGGGGATTAAGAGTGGGATTAAAGAAAATGTCAGAACTATATTGTATGTTTAAATATGATTGAATATATACAAGCCCACTCAATCACTCATAATTTTCATCCATTAGGGTGTTGTTGCTGCTTTATTTTCAACATTTATATACCGCTCCACATCTAGACAGATTCTGGAGTGGTGGACAATAAAAGATTAAAAAGACAAGAAGATAAAAAGAATAAAACTCCATATTAAAATTGTATTAAACAATTTTTGTTTAACAAAAAAATTAAACAGCTGGTCAGTCAAGGAAGGCTTCCTGAAATTAAGATGTTTTCAGGAGGCCCCAGAAAGAACACAGTTTTGGTGCCTGCCTGACCTACAGAGGCAGGGAGTTCCATAGGAAGGGGGCCAGTCTAGGGATGGCGGAGAATTTCTGAGAATTTCTCCACGAATCTCGGTGAGGCCGAATGCCAACACATTCGGCCCCCTGAAATTGGCGGTGAAATTCTCCGCCACCCCCCCACCACCCCCGGGATGGGACTTACCTCCTGCGAATGTCCCTCTCGGCGGCAGGTCCTGGCGGCGGTTTGGCGGCGGTTTGGCGGGGGCAGGGGCAGCAGCCGGTCTTCCGACCGGCTGCCGCCGCCGCCATTACAAAATAAAGTAAAAAAAAAACCGTGATAGGCTGCGTAACGATTAACGTAGCCTATCACGGCTAGATTTCCAAAGTCAGCCATGATAGGCTACGTTAATCGTCACGTAGCCTATCACGGGTGACTTTGGGGGAAAAAAAAGCGCATACGCAAATGGCGGCGGCCCATGGGCGCCGCCATTTGCGTTCCTTATTTTGGCACGTCTAGTCTACATAAAGATTTATGTAGACTACGGCGAAAATAAGGGCCATGGGCCGCCGCCATTTGTGTACGCGCTTTTGTTTTTTCACCCCAAAGTCACCCGTGATAGGCTACATGACGATTAACATAGCCTATCACGGCTGACTTTGGAAATCTAGCCGTGATAGGCTACGTTAATCATTACGTAGCCTATCACGGGGTTTTGTTTTGCTTTTCACTTTTTGTTTCGCGGCCGGGGAGACGGGGCGCTTCTCCCCGGCCTGAATTTCAGCCAGGCAAGGTGGGGCGCCTCCCCCCCGGCCTGAATTTCGGCCGGGCGAGGTGGGACGCCTCCCCCACCTCGCCTGAACTTCGTGGGGAGAAGCGAAGCGCCCCCCCCACCACGAAGCCAAGCTGCAAAAAGGTAAGTGACTTTCGTACATCCCTACACTACACTGACTGAAGGCTCTTCTCTGGATGGACTCCAATTGGGCCATAGGCCCATGCGGAACCACCAGGATATTTTGCAAACCAGGATGGCCATGTTTTGCAAAGGCATTTCCCGTTTACCCATGATGCCAAAATTATGACTTTTTGTTCTCTCCCTCTGGACAGTCAGCACGTTTTCTAGGTCAGCTTCTTAAAAAGTGTGAATCAGGGCCAGCCCAGAGTATTTTGGCTCCTGGGGAAGAATGTCCCAAAGGAAACCTCCCCTCACATCATCATCCTCATCATCATATAAAATAACTGACCTTTTCTGTCCTTTAACAGCATCCAAACTATGTCACAGGGTACGTCTGTAGTTTCTGTGGTCTCTCAAATCATACAGTGCAATGCTGTGGATATCAACTCAGAGTTCAATCCATGTTAGAGTTACCTGCAAATAGGTCTAAGAATCCATCTTAGACCTATTTGCAGATAAGTATGTAGAGGATTGTAACCCAAAGATTTAAAAATGAAAACTACATTTCTGAAGTCTGTTAGCACCTGCAAACCGTATGGCAGCTCACCAGACACTAGAGAGGAACTAGGCAAGGGTGGGGTGGGGGATCCCCCATTCCTTCCCTGCTCTTGCTCACTGCAAGAGAGGAAACTAAGCAGGCACATGAGGAAGGTGGGTTGGAGGGAAGCATTCAGTGGGATGGTTTGTGGGAGATGACTGCAGGTGGGTGGGAGAGATGGATGGATCAGTCTATTTCTGTTCTGTGCCAATTTCACATGTTTTCATTTCATTTGTAAGCCTGTTCTGTTTCCACATCAATCACTGTTTTCCACATCAGTCTTTTTTAAAACATGGACTAAATGAAATCCTTGTGCGTCCCTACTGGGAATGGGGTTGGAGGCTCATCCATGGGCTAGTGGTATGGTTGAGGGCTATCACTCTCTATTTGTCTTTTTAAAGCTTGTGGTGATGTGTCCAGGATGCCATGATCAAAGTTTGGCAAGGGTCCGAGATCCACATGGATGCTACACAAGAAGATGTGTATTGAGAGTAGATACTGGATGGATAGAAGGAAGTGCCATTTGCCACTGTATTTTCATTATCACAAGGGCTATGCTTGGACTGTCAGGTGGCTTTTACAAAGGACTAGTCAAATCCATGGATGGTAGGTCTATCAATTGCTATTAGCCATGCCATCTAAAGAGAACCTCTATATTCATAGTCCTGTGATTGCCAGATGCAGGGGGCAAGAGCCCGAGGACAGCTATTTCCATCTGCCTTAACTTTTGACCTTCCCAGGACATCTTGTTGCAGACTGTGAGACAGAGTAAACTGGTTTGGAAACTTGGTTTGAGCCCTTGTGAGAATTCCTGGCGAACTGGATCAGGCCAATAATCTAGAACCATAATAAGCTTGCATCTGAAATATTTGGATAATCTAGTGCGCATTCGAGATATCTGGCTATTCAAATCCAATTTACAGAATGTATGGGTTTGAAGTCTCCGATCAATATAAACCTTTTAAAGCCCAACCCTCCAGCAGTAGTATCAAATACATAGTTGATGAGAAGAAGGTTAATTGAATAATTAACCACCTTACGATAACTGCCTAGTGAGGGTAGAAATCTATACAATATAAATAAATAAATAAATAAATAAACAGCTTATTTGACATTGCCTGTTCTTCAGTTATCTTCAGAAAATGCAGTGCAATAATAATGATATAAATACTTTTTAAAAAATTATCAGATATCTTTAGTTAGATATTATGATTATGATTGTTTTATTTTCCACATTTTACTATGCAGTAAAAAAAAAATCCACATTACCCTAGGCATGATCTAGCTAAAATTAAACCTGCTTTAGTCCTATTGATTTCACTTGCTTAACTTCTCCCATTTCAGCCAAGAAAACTCAAAAGTGCTCAGTTTTGTAATGATTGTGCCCCAATGCATATTCCTCTAATTTATTTGAATATTTATAATTCTGAAAGTATCAAATCAAGTTCGTCATTTTGGTATCCCAAGTCTCTGCAGATCTTGGCTCATGGCATACCAGAACATGGCCCCTTACCGTGGTTAGCACATAAACACACAAAACAAACATAAACAAACACAAGCTCCACAAAAAACTCATACATGTACGCTATATTTTGCATCAACTGATCGTAGAGATGAGAGTGCTGGTATCGTTCATTCTTTTACAAGCTTGTCTGAGAAATTTGCAGTGGGCTGAATGAACCAGCCTCTATGTGATGGCACAAATGCAAACTCTTAAACTTGCTAAGCTCACAAAACTTTGCTGCATCTCTACAATTAAAGCCCGTCATAGTCTTTACATTCATAGAGGGATGGTTGCTTATAACGGTGGATAAAAGGACAATAGGAGCTAAATTTTGAGTAAAGATCCTTCAGGCATCCCGAATACAAAACTCATATCAGGGCAATTCTGCACAATGAAGGCAGAGAAGACAAACCCTAATTAGCAGAGCAAAAAAAATATTTCGGCTCTTATTTGATTGGTGCTTCAGATTACAAGATGCGTTGATTGATAATTATTAATATAAAACTTTCACATTTTCATTGAACAATCAAATGTTTCTTTTTTGTGATTGCTATCTTATAATTAAGCATTAAGAAATTAGTGCAGTGAGTTATCATCACAAATCAGGTGTACTCAGAGGCATGCAGAAGAAGGCTGAAGGAGAAAAAGATTTTTTTTTTAAACCTCCAAGTCAACAAGCTACCATTGCCATTGGTATGAATCTCCAGTAGACAATTATATTCTATGTTGCTACATCAGCCTCACAAATGTTTACTAGCACCAAGAAAATATGTGAGATTTATTTCCCCATGTGAAAACAGTATAAAGGCCATGTGTAACTAATAATAAGAAATAATGATTAGTGCCCAAGAATGCAATCTACTTAGACTTCACAGATGTACTATATTTTTAGTGCAGGGGAACTAGTAATTGTTACTGTTTCATCTAGCCTGAACACAAAGTTTGTGCTTTTTATTAGGGAGCAAATGCATAAGCTTATTCTTATTAATACTCAGGATGGTTGTCAGGGATTGGAATCATTGGGCAACTGCCCACACCCATCATTGGCCCATTGTCACCTCCTTGCCCTCCTCCTTGCTGTTACTGCCAATTCACCTATCACCTTGAAGCAAGCGGGAAGTGACAAGAGCAAAGAGAATAAGAAGTGGCCTCTGTTCACTTTGCTCTTTCCCTTTCTACAGACTGGACTCAAAGGAGTAGTCTAGAGAATGTGCAGCAGCGACAACAATGAGGAGAAAGTGGGCCAGCTCAGGGAGGGGGAGGCACTGAGGACATCTTGCCCAAGGACCTCACACATACAGAGACAGACAGACAGACAGTGAGCAGAGCCGGCCCTACCATTAGGCCAATGAGGCATCTGCTTTAGGCATCAGATACTGGGAAGCAGGAGCAAGGTGTTGGAAGAGAAAAGGACGCTTTACACCTGTAATCTTGAGTCATTGCCCCTTTAAGGCAGCCATAGATGCTACTTTACATATGCGGAAGTAACCGAGCCATGATTTCTGTGCACAATTGGAGCTCAGTAAGATGACGGGTGATGGCTGAGCTGTCCTCCAACTCCCACAGCACAGTTTGCATGGGTGGGCAGCAAGGATGGCTCGTCAACTGCCCAAAGGGAGTGGGCGGAGGTGCATCCATCCATCCATCCTTACAGGTAAAGAGCAATCGCCAGTCCTTATGCCTCCTCCAGTTAGAGATGTTTGCCTTAATGTCATGGGTATCTATTGGAGAGAGCTATTATATGTGGTACAATGGTATCAGAAGTACATCTACTACACCATTTTTAATTTTACACATACACACATTCTTCCTTTAGAGTACTGCATTGGGATTTGCACCCCTTATAATGAATATATATTTTTCTTATCCCCTGAAATGCAGCTCACTATTTTTGGTCTGCCAAGTTAGCTCTGCCTCCTTACAAACTATTGGAATGGGGATATTGCTGCCGATAGCTGGTGCATATTACAGCATTGGCCGCTCTACTCCCAGATTTCCAGCCTTAGTTAATGACCAGAGAAATGGTACAAAATATGTATAGACAGTTTTTCCAACAGAGAAGACAGAACTGATAGACAGTTGCTCTTGTGAACATATAAGAGAGAATGGCATCCCTCCACAGAGACTATCAAAACGAAATATTTGGATTCTGTGGGGTAGCTGACAAACTTTTTCTCATCTAGCTCTGCCGTTGATTCTGTGTCAAGGAGATGTGTGCATTATGTTAGGTCTTGTTACAAAATGACAGACTTGCTGTCCATTGACAAAGCCGCATGACAAGGAGGTGTCACACACCGACAGTACAGATGTATTATCACTCTGCCACTTAGACAGGAGTGACATCTTCCGAATCTCAAGAGACAGCACTGTGGACAAGCTAACCTGAGTGTGCCAGCTGTATGCCTAATGATATTGACAGTCAACAATTCTACAGACATCAGGGGCAAAAGAACGCTAAGGCCTACAGACAAGGATGTTCCTTTCTATATCAAACACAATAGCAAGGGATAAAAGATGGCTGAGTGAAAGTAACATTAGGTGCCATCCACCAAACACTGTTCTTGCATTGAAATGAATAGGAATTGCATGTTTGGTAGATTGAGGAGGCTGGCTGGGGAATGCTGGGAGTTGTAGGCCTTTTCTCTGTCTAAACATGTATAGGATTGCGCCCTTAAAGTTGTAGGCTTTTTTTCTGTCTAAACATGCATGCACAGGAAGGCCCTCTAAATTAACTACATTTAGGGAAAGGCATATATCTTTTCGTACTCCCATCGTTTGAACCTCATAAATGTATTATCCTTCTTACTGTGTCCTCATTGTCACACCATATTTTTCAACCAGGAAAAGCACAACTAAGCAAAAGCTTACTTCAAGGCATTAGAAGTGTGTAACACAGAGGGAAATCATCTTAACTTTAAATTTAGAGAACAGAGCTGTCCCACCAGAAAGAGTAAGTGTGAAATGATTTAACAAATTTGTTTCCTCGCATTAGAAAAGGCTGTGCATAATGGATGCATGGCTCTCCATTCTTGGCTTTGCTTACTGATCATTCCTGACTCATGGAAATAATATTTCTCCATTATTGTCCTCATGATTACTTAAATACATTCCCTGCTTTCTGAATAGCACTAAGTAAATGGTGCTGTACATGAAGCTCACATGGGGGGAAAGAAGGTCTTTAAGCTATGGGAAACCACTGTGCCTCCTTTTTCAGGACCACTATCAGTTGTTCATTGTGTGTGTTTCAGCCACTTTCTATTCATGGTTGAGCTCTGCCCCAGATACTACATATCACTGGGTTCCAGGCTGGGCATGTCAACATTGCAGGGTTGTCGCACTCCTGCTTCAGCTGAAGAGGGAAGATGACTAGTGGAGCAAATGGGGCCTTTTTAAACAAGGATAATGTTTAGACAACAAGGCACGGATTCCATTCCTGTCCCATTTCCCAGTATGCCAATACTGGCCTGGCTTTCAGTACAGAAAAGTGGGATCTAGAACAAAATGTTGCAGTGTATCCTCCCTCCTAAAAGAGCTTCTGTTCAGGATTTCATCTAGCCATTCCCACCAAGCAAGCAATTCTGTTCTTCCCCCTCACCCCCATTTTTTTTTTCCTAACAAACATTCAACACTCTTTGGCCACTGAGCATTGTCAGTCCCCACCGGGCTTTTTCTTTCTTTTTGGGGTAGGGAGAGCTGTCTCCTTAGTTCTTTTTCATTTTTTAATAAATGTTTTGTAGTTCTTCAATCTTCATGGTTCCCCAAAGCATGGTGATACGTCCCTCTTGTTTCCCAGTTTTAGCTCCATTTCTGTTGAGGTGGTCAACACTCACCACCTGAGTTCAGTATTAGAAGGAGTGATGAAGTCAGATGGCACTGCCCTACCCAGTGAAGACAGTGGCTACATTCACATGTAACTGTAACCATAGTTTAGCTTTATAAGGAGGAATCACAGCAAGCTTCTGGCTCACACACTCCCCCTCCCCCTCTTCTTCCAGCACAGCTGTAAGGATGAGTTCAGACCCTTCTCTCTCTGTTTTAAACTAACCACAGTTTGTCCTGACATCCAAACCTGGGCAAACTGAAATTTCTCTTAACTGCAGTGAGTGTAAATGAGCCAACAACAAACTATAGTTCATGAAACAGTCTCCCTTTCACTTTAGCCCTATTCAGTCTTTATAAAAAAAAAATGGTGAAACTCACCAGGTGAGCAGGAACGGGCTGAGCGGAGTAGTGCTTCCTTCAGTGTCTTATTATAGCCCCACCCATAGGCATGGATACAATAGAAACACCTGCAGGAGGGACGCCTTCATGTGCACCCCTGAGCAATCAGGGTCTCGAATCCCCTGGAAGCCTACGCATGAACAGCTGTGTGCATGAAGGCCTCTCCACTGTAGGTGTTCACACTGTATGTGTGGGCACCTATGGGTGGGGCTGTGATATAATATGACATCATCATCATATTTATTTATATCCTGCCTTTTTGCCAATACTGGGACTCAAGGCATCTTTACAACATAGATCATAGAATCATAGGGTTGGAAGGGGCCTACAAGACCATCGAGGCCAAGCCCCTGCTCCATGCAGGAAGCCTGATTCCCAGGTGGTCTCCCATCCGAGTACTAACCAGGACTGACCTTGCTCAGCTTCCAAGATCAGATGAGATCAGGTGCATCCAACCCTTTGCTCAACATCCTAGAATCACAGGGTTGGAAGGGGCCTACAAGACCATCGAGGCCAAGCCCCTGCTCAGTGCAGGAAGCCTGATTCCCAGGCAGTCTCCCATCCGAGTACTAACCAGGGCTGACCCAGCTTAGCTACTGAGATCAGACTTGTACAGTTAAAACATATAAATAGAAATATACAAAAGTTAAAAATATAATTAAATCATCAATAATATTAAAATTGTATAAAATATCAAAATTTTAAAAGACAGCAACAATATAAACAATAGTATCAATCCATCCTATTCTCACAAGTCCAGACTATCCCCAATGGCCTGCCAGAACAAAAAAGTTTTTGCCTGCCTGTGGAAACATACCAAGGAGGGTGCCACTCTCGCATCCCTGGGAAGGGAGTTCCAGAGCCTTGGGGCAGCCACCGAGAAGGCCCTCTCCCGCGTTCCCACCAGGAGAGCCTGGGATGGTGGCAGGACCACAAGAAGGGCCTCCCCTGAAGATCTCAGGGCATGAGCAGGCTCATAGGGGAGAATGTGGTCTTGCAGATAACCTGGACCCGAGCTGTATAGGCTTTATAGGTCATGACCAGCACTTTGAATTGTGCCCAGAAACAGACTGAGAGCCAGTGAAGCTGTTTTAGCAGGGGAGTTGTATGCTCCCTGTAGCCAGCTGCCGTCAACAGTCTGGCAGCAGCTCTTTGAACCAGCTCAAGTTTCCAAACATTCTTCAGAGGCAGCCCCAAGTAGAGAGCATTACAGTAATCCAAATAGGATGTAACTAAGGCATGTGTCACTGTGGCCAACACATGAGGGGTAAGGCTATTTGGTGCAGCCCTGCTCCTTCTTGTGTGGTCAGTTTCACCACTTGTTATAGCAACTGAATAGGGCTTAACTATAGTTAAGATGGCATACAGTTTAGGGTTCAGAATGTAACACTAAACTGTGGTTAATCGACAATTATTCTAATCTCCCCCTTGGGGCTATGCCGAAGGAAGATAGGGGAGAGGGGAGTGTGCAAGCCTCACTGTGGCCAGGCTTCTATGCTATTCTCAGGCATATTTCTCAGTTTCCTCCTCCATCTGGCCCATTCATAGCAGGATGTGGGATCATTAAATCAACACATCTGCTGTACACATCTGCTGTAATTCCAAGCTGAATTGAAAAAAGCAGGCAATGGCAGTGACGCATGGACATAGAAGTTTGTTTGTTTGTTTGTTTGTGTTGTTTGTTTCTCTGGAAACATGGGTAACCCTGATCAAAAAAGCACAGTGATCACTACAGTTGTCTAAAGCAAAATTTCAAGGCACACCAGAAGAGCCCTGCTCACTCAAAACATCCGCCAAAGCAAAGTGTTTTGATAAACATGACCTGGGGCCCATGGCTAATTTTGAAAGCCCTCTATAAGCAATCAGTTCAGACCTCTGGCAAGAGCGACCTGCCCTTCCCTAGGGAGGGAGGAAGACAGGGTGGGAGACAGAGAGAGAGAGAGAGCGAGAGAGAGAGAGAGAGAGAGAGAGAGTGAGTTGTGGCAGAAATAGAGAGAGAGAAGGGGGAAAGCCACTTCTGGTGCTCTGGCCCCAATCATCACCAGCATGTGGTACCAAAAAGATTGCTCCTGAGGGAATATAGGCTTTGATAGAAAAAAATGTTCCCCACACTTGACCTAAGTGAGACTGTGACTACCATCTCAACATGACTGCTTTTCTTTGAAGGTGGACTCCTTCAACTTAAACTCAGGTTTCAGAGCAGAAGAACTGAAGCTCCCTGACTACTCATCTCCGCCACTTCCTTTCATGGACTAGCCATCCTATAACATCTTTTTCCCCCACCCATGCATTTCCACAATTAAATCCTTGTGTATGGCATGGATGTTTCTCTTGGTAGGATTCTATTTCAAATGATATATGATTGGCAGAGAAGAAACACTTAGGGCCCCTCCTGGCATTCCTCCAGCAGTGTAGGAGCTGCTGCAATGTATATCACACACCCTGTTCAGGTATTTAAATCCCCAACATGATTAGAATCTCATGAGAGAGAACAGGAACAAGAGCGCTAGTTCTGCCCCCTCAGTCGCTGGCCTGATGCTCTGAATCAGCAAGGAGTCTTTTCTACTCATGTTGGCTCCTCGTGTAATCTAGAACCCTAATTGTCTGGGTTCTAGATCACACAGGGAGTCTGCACAAGTACAACAGGCTCCCACTCGCAGACGTTCACCCTCCAACTCATGGAGGGCAATTGGGCCAGCAACTGAGGAGGCTGAGCCAGGTCCCTGCTCCCCACTCATGGATTCTAATTGTGTGGGGATTTTAACACCCGAATAGGGGTTGAGGTCATGTCAGAAGTGGGATTGGCTGCTGACCTGGTTCCTTCTCATGTCAGTGTCAGCCGAGTTTTGGAAATAGTGATACTGATGTGGAAAGAATCCATATCAGCAACCTTTTCCACATCACTTTGGGCTTGATTCAGCTGCCGATGAGAAAGCTACATTGGTGCTAGAGGTTCATCAGATACGGCCTGTACTTTTATAAACATCTCCCTCCTCCTCATCCCTTGCAACCCCCTTTTTTTTCCCTAGCCAGTTTTCAACAAATAGACCCTCATGTAAATTATGGGGCCACCTAGGTACAATATAAATTGCATGTGATGGGCAGATGAGAAACACCTAGAGGAATAGACTGATTATACATATTTCATTTCTTCTGTCTAGTTGAGTTTTGTGCAAGATATAGTGGCATATACATACACAATTATATAAAAATCTGTTGGGGTATTTGCTCCTCTATGCATACACCGTTTATTAGTGTCATTCTAATCATAAATACAATTATTCTTGAGTACTCTATTGCAAAAACCAATAAAGTAGGCCTCAGCAGAGATTCCGAAATTGTTTAACTTTTCTCTAGAAAAATATTAAAACACTATTATCACATCAATGAGAGGAAAAGACAGGAAGATAATAAAGTTATGTTAAACCTCCCTGTATGTACTCATGTGTGAAACAGTTATGTCTGGTCACATAATTGCAATGGTTCTGAGAAATATTTCATATTTTATAATGAACATTAAAAGAGTTTGTGGATCATTACTTTATATGAGTTCCAAAGTTATTACATAAAACCCAACAGGAATGGTGATAAATTATTTGATCCTCCAGTCTAGCCTTGGTAAACATAACATGAAAGCTAAACCATTGCAGAGTCGGCAGACAAGTTTCATGTCAGTAGGTAAGGTATATTTCTGCAGACACAGAAGAACAAAATGGAAGTGTATGTGCAGTGGGAGACCTTCAATCGTTTTCTTTTTGTTTGCTGTTTGGCCAAAATTTGATTCTTAAATTAACTTGGTGCTATGATCCTAATACATTGCAGGAAAGAAAGTTCTACTAATTTCAGCTGCACTTCCTTTAGACAGGGACGTATGAATTTTTGTTTAATCCATTCTGTCTGTGTTTTGTGGATTGTCAGGCATCTTTTGTTTCATGATCTGCTCACTGATGGAATCTGATTTTCTTCCCCCTTCAGAAAAGCGCACCAAAAAAAAAGTCCTCTACCATTGACATAAGTTTTGCTGGCGAGTAACGTCTTTGCAGATATTTCCTAGCTCAGCTTTCAGTCAACAAGCAAAGCGCGCGCGCACGCACACACACACACACACACAGAGTGCTACTCAGACAAGAGAGATCGGAGATATATAAAATGTTGCATTTTGTTTGTTAAAGTGGCATATATATTAGCATATTTTCCAGTAACTTTTGTATTTTATACGATTAAATGTTTGTACAGTTCCAGAAACTAAAAACGTGGCCTGCAAGACGGCAGAGTCTACACAACTTTGCTGGTCTGCTCTGCAGGTCAAACTCACAGACATCTGAAGTCATCTGAATCCATGTTGGGTTCCTCTGTCCTCCCCAACTTTAGATAATCTCATGTTAAGAATGAAACCTCACAACTAAATCCAAGAGTTACATATTACTTGGGACAGGGGACAGAACAACGTGGGCCAACATGGCTACATCAGGTTTGTTGCCACTGCTGCTGCAAGACAGACCACATCTCTTGTATGAATCATCCATATCACAGGAGCAGAAGGGTCCCCTGATATAGCTACTGCCACGATGACAGAAATGTCTTCAGGCTATTACACAGAAGAAACATCACTCTTGCCTTCTCTCTAATGATTCAGTCTTTGCAGTAGAAAGATATAGGGAAACTGCTTTCTACCACGTCAGATAATTGGTCTGTCTAGCCCACTACAGGCTGTGCTGACTGGGAATTATCTGAGGATACCAGGGAATGAACCTTCAACTTCCGCAGCATGTGTTCTGTGACTGAGCTATGGTCGCAAGGATAAGATAATGGTCTTAGGCAATACTCTTCAGCCTTTCAGACCAGGCACCCACACTTGAGTAAAACGGCATCATCCCCCCCCCTCTTTAAAAACAAAACCAAAAAAACCCCTATACATCAGAAGAGCCCTGCTGGATCAGACCAAGAGTCCATCTAGTCCAGCATTCTGTTCACACAGTGGCCAACCAGCTGCCCACGGGAAAGCTGCAAGCAGGACACGAGTGCAACAGCACCCTCCCACCCATGTTCCCCAGCAACTGGTGTACGGAGGCATACTGCCTCTGATAGGCTGGAGGTAGCATATAGCCATCAGGACTAGTAGCCATTGATAGCTTTCTCCTCCAGGAATTATTCTACTCCCCTTTTAAAGCCATCCAGATTGGTAGCTGTGACGTCAGCCCCTCCTTTACCCAGGCTTTCCCCTATTATCCCTTCACACCTAGGATAATAAGCCTAAGGAGGGGGACATCACTGCCAAATCAGCTGTACCCATGGACTTAGCTAACCTATTCCCCAACTACAATTAACGCCAAGTGTGTCAGATTTAACACTGTTACTGTTACTTCTAATTTGGGAAGTGGGCGCTGGCTATTATGTATTCTTGTATGAAGTAGCATAAATGAAGACCCAGCTGGCACATGGCTTAAACGCAGTAAAATAGAATAAAAGTTTATTATTTGCAAGATGTCATTAATTAGCCTAAGCCTGCCTCACTACCCCTCTAAATCCTCCCTACCCATCCAAGATGGTGCTCTGCCCAACTCCCTACCCTATCTCTCCCCAGGACTAGCTGACTAACTGACTAAACAGAAAATGAGACCCTCCTGAGGCCTCACTCAATCCCCCCTCCCCACAGGTAGAAGCAAAACAGCCAATCAGACACCCCCCCATCCTGCCCAAAGTTAACCCTTTCCTACCCATACATTCATTTCCTGCAAAACTAAATACCTTAATATTAATACAATAAGACAGATCAATGTAAGATCTTGTGACAGTGGCCATCACTACATCTTCTGGTAGTGAATTACACAGTTTAACTATGCTCTGAGTAAAGAGGTATTTTATTTTATCTGTCCTGAATCCCATACCAATCAGTGTCATTGGATGACCCAGGTTCTAATATTATGTGAGAGGAAGAAAACTGTCACCCTATCCATTTTCTCCACAACATGCATAATTTTGTTATTTTGTACACCTCTAATTTTGTGTAGTTCTCTCAATCTCTCAATCCCTCTGCCCTTAAAAAAATACTTAACATGATTAGAACTGTCCCCACCTCCACCATGCAACCACTCTTTAGGTTACAATGCAAACCAATTGTGGGGCAACCTACCAACCAAAGGCCAGTATCTGTAGGTACATGGAACTGTTACATTTCACCCTACTCTTAACTCGTCTCCTTTGTGCTGATGTAATAGCTCACAGAATGCCATACAACTGGTTCGCATTAAGGTTGCGATCTTAAGCAACTGTACTAAGATGTAAGCCCTCTTATAAGCCGTGGGACTAACTTCCAGCCAAGTAGATATCACTAAGGATAGTACTGCTGCTAATAATCAAAAACCGCATCTGGAACAAATGGGAGCTCACTCTCCTGCATCTAGTTTTGTCTATTGGTTTGATATTAGTATAACCATAGCCCTAAAGTCATCATTCTTGAACTTACACCACAGTGCATGTCTAAGATATCATACTTAGTGAGAAAATAATATTGTAAGCAATTTATCTGATTTTTTGTAAAGGATCCTGAAGAGCTGCTCATTCTAATATGAAAAATACAGTGTACTAACAAAAATTACATACTTGACACAATTAACATGGAATTTTACTGTCTCCCAACTATAGTTAGCAGGCAGCATTTTAATGAATAAATGATGATTTGTCTCAGAGATAAGTGTAATTCTAGATGTGTTCCATGTGACACACTCCTTGTTCATCACACTATGAGACTATTGCCTTTTGTGTTCAAATATTTCATGAATGGATATTTGTTACCTTTCTTATAAAAGAAATAAAAACCAATTCCATTTCAAAATGAAGTAATGTGACAACATCTCTGGATGTGTGAATTTAAATATTTGCTATGGCCGGTAATATACTCCACTGGAAGAACTCGATGCAAATAATGCGTGTTTAGAAGTTCTTTGGAATATATGATCACATGTGTTTTTAGGATTTTTGTTGTATTGGTAAGTTTATATACCATGTTTCTTTTGACATGAAAATACCCACGTTGGTTCACACCAATAAAAACAATTACAAGATTACAGCAGTTGTACAATCAACAGAAACAAAGAAACACATTCCCCCAAACAAGTCACCAAATGCCAGTTTTAAAAGGATTCTAAATGCATATATTTTATCACGGCAAAAAAAAAAAAAAAAAGGGAACGCAAATGGCGGCCACCGTAGCCACCACCATTTGCGTTCCCTTAGTTTTGCCTTGATAGGCTATGTAAATACTTACATAGCCTATCATGGCTTCCGCAGGGATGCAAATGGTAGTCTAAAAAGTGATAGGGTACGTAAGTATTTACGTAGCCTATCATGGCTATATGGAAGAAGCGAATGGTGGCCGCAGACGTGGCCACCATTCGCAAAGCAGCGCGGACGGCAGCAGGTAGGTGCTCTGTTCTGGGCCCATTTCACGGGGGGGCAGGGGGGCTTCATTCTGCCACGGATTTCGGGGGGCCGAATGCACTGGCATTCGGCCTCACCGAGATCCATGGCGGAATTCTCTGACATCCCTAATATTTTGTTAAAAAAATAAAGGGCACCAGCTCAAAACAATGGCAAGGTTGACCATTTGTCAAGGTCCAATACCAGCTCAAACCACTGCTCAATAATGTTACCATTTCCACATTTCACAGAAATGTGCAAAAAAATCAGATGCAGTGAAAGAGAATCCTCATTTTGCATGTCATGCCTCATGCTTTTTCCAGCTTGTGGGGGGGGGGGCACTTTAGGTTGCCATGCTGGCACCAGCACTGGAAAAAAGCCCAAATCAGGCAGAGCTAAAGCACTCCTACATCTCTACCATCTCAGGCATGTGCCTAGGGAGAAATTCAAGAACTGCAGAACCCACTGCGGAGTGACCCCTTCAGGCCACACAGAGTCTGCAGACTTTCTGAGTTTTTTTGTTTTTTGTTTTACTTTCTGAAACTTACGCATATTTATTTGTAGGAAAATGCGCAAGTTTCTGCTGAGGAAACGTTGAATGGAAGGGGAGATAATATGCTAAATGTTACATACTAAGGTAAATCATGTAAATACTTATGTAAATACTTATGTAATTATTTCCATATTTCTCTGCATGACAAAAAAAAATTTGCATCCATCTGTGGGTGGATGACGGAACAAAAGGCATTTGATAATCCACAGACAGAGTGGATTTTACACAGTCTGTACATCGCTACATATCCCCCCCCCCATTTCTTTCCCAACAAGGCTTCCCACCTACATCAGAAGTATGACCTAGGGAGCCTACATCTAGCAACATTTCAGAACATTTCATATGTGGTGTTGTACTGATGCGGCTATTTACACTGCACAGGCTGCTAGTATTTTACATTGAATCACGGCTCTCCTGTCAAATGGTAAGAGAACAGCCACCAGTGTGCAGAATATTAAAGGGGTCTAGCATGGGAAGGGTGGGCTAAAGTGGGCAAGTGTTTCCCTAATCCTTCCTTTTCTTGATGTTGTTGATAACTTGGAATGCAGAGAGCATTCATCTTCTGGCAATATGTACGAATATGTCACCATCCATGGGATATATAGACAGTACTACTTGTGATAAACCAAAACAAACACAACCCAATACTACGGATGGTCAAATCCGTGGTGTTTGAGGGATTCTCCAAACTGCACCTTGACACTCACCCAGATCACTTTACTCCTATTTTTGATTGCGATCTGTTTATATTTTTGTTCAAACTGGAAAAGTGCATATTTCACATTTTTTGAAAGTGCACAGCCCAATGCGTACTTTCCTCCCATAGACAAAAACATGAAAACGGTTACGTATTTTAAAAATCTGCATTTTTTAAGTATGCATTTTTTTTAAGTGTAGATTTTTCAAATGTGAATGCAAGTTTGGGAACATGCAAGCTTCCTCCCCCCACCCCATGCGCTCACATTTGTGTTTGGTGCAAACAAGGCAAATCTGAGTTTAAAAAAAAAAACAAAACAACAAATCAAAACAAAATCCTTGTACATCCCTACCATGTACCACATATGGTGGCTCACTAGAGTAGGGCCAAAGTCAAAGGTAGGCACAGTAGGGCTCCTGTGGAGGGCCCACCCAGCAGGGACCAACTGACAAGAGTCCTGGGACTTCCCCCTTCTCTTCACCATTGCAACCTGGCTTGTTTGCCTCTTGCTCTGGCCAGGACAATGATGGTGGTAAGAAGGAAATGCCACTGCCTACTTGCTCACTAACTCTCTCCCTATCAAATGATAGCAATGAGGAGAAAGAGGAACAATAGCAGCTGGTGACAATGCTGGTATGAAGATAGGCTCATTGTGGGAGGGGGCTCAGTGAGGGTGTCTTGCCCAAGGGCCCTCAAAAACCTGGAGCTGGCACTGCACTAGGGGATCAATAAATATCCCACTTTTGTTTCCCAAGTGGGACTACCACAAGACATGCCATGATTGCTGGGCTTCCTGTGGCTTGGTGGCCACATTAGAGCTTCCTTATACATTTGGAAAGGGACAACAGCTGATGGGGAAGGATCCTAGCCAGTGGCGGGCACAGGCTCTGATTTCAGTGGGGCTGTAGGTGGAGAACATCTGGAGAGCACCTAGGAGCTATCCAAGGTGCTGAACCCTATCCTGAAATAGGTCCAGCACCTTGGATAAGTTCTTTAGAGTTCTGGCTGCTTCTGACTGAAACGCAGAATGGATCCACAGCCGTCTGAAATCAGAGCCACCAGCCTCCACTGGACATAGCTCAAGGGTAGAGTACATGCTTTGCATGCTCTGGTCCCCTGTTCAATCCCTGCCATGTCCACTTTTTTATTTTCATTAAAAATGACCCAGCTTCGAAATGTCTGCCTGAGAGTGACCCTGGAGAGTTGTGGCCAATCAGAGTAGATAATACTGGACAAGACAGACAAAAAGTCTGGTGTAAGGCAACTTCCAATTAATTTTATCCAAGAACTGCCTATCCTGGTCTTCTGGTAGAAACATTCAGAGCGGCTGACATAATCATACATGACACAGAAGCAGTAGGAGCAGAGGCTTTGCGAACACCACCTGTTGCAAACCCATAGCTGCAATGTATTCAACTCCTTTATCTTCATTCCAGGTTTCCTGGACATCATGTAAAAGTGGAATCCATGCCTCTCCATAGAGAGTGGTGTGTGTAGACTCCCAATGGAGACATGTTCGGCTCATGCATGTTCCCTTGGATTGAGGAATACAAATTCTTCATTCCACACCTCTGCATCCCATGGGAAAGTCACCTTTTGACTCTGGACTGATTCCCTCTTTCATATCCCATGGTGAAGTCAACATGAGATTATTTTACCTCATCAGTTTCACATAGCAAGTATTTCTTATGAATGCACCCCTCCCCAATGTGATGACAACTGGCATTTACCACATCAGGGAGCCTGTTAGCTCCCAAGCTTTTCACCTGATGTGGTAAATACCGGCTGTCACTAAGTGGGGGTGCATTCATAGGAAATATTTCTCCATGTGAAAATGCTGATGTAAAAGAATATCAGGGTGACAATGCATCAAAAATGGACACTGGAATCAGGCATTCAGAGTGCTACTGGGCATTTGTGGAAGCAATTTCCTGCTTGTTTGTTGTGTTTTTAATTTCCTTGCTTTTCTTCCCTAGAAAACTTCATGCACACTATTCTCCTTCACTTTATCACAGACCAAATTTGGTTTCTGGGTTGAAAATGTCATCAAGGGATTGGTACTGTTTAGGTGTCTCTCAAGCAACTGCTCCTTAACCTGGGAAGACATGCTGTGACGAAGTTTGAGAACGGACAATAGTTCTCAATATAGTAGATGTTCAAGTAAGTTATAGCGTCAGTCTTCAAGACCCATATTGCTTCTGCAGAAATTGCGAATATTGAGAAACCCTCAAATCAGTGATTTTGAGAAGTGCCAACTTCACATATACATGCTGACGGAAGTATTCATTAACCTTCTCAGAACTTCCAGTTTTAAATATATCTCAGGACTTCTTATAGAATAACTGAGTAGACCTCAAGGGGAAATGGTTGATCTTTTTATACCACCACCACAGTTTCGAAACATGCAGATTCCATAGATTACAACTATTGATATTCATGGCGATTCCCGGACTATGTAGTTCCACCATTATACACCTTGATGTTAAGCAGTCCAGTTCCAGTCCAGTTAAAATTGTATAACTCAAAATGAACTTACATGTTTAGTGCCAAGGGGTGAGGATGATCTTATTGAGAATGCTTTGGAATTTTAAAGCTAATCTATTCATCATTGTTTTCTTCTTCTACATGGGGAAAAAAAAAGATTTTGAAATATTTTAGAAATGGCCTCTAGGTGGTGCTAATACTGCATTGCTTTGGTGTTTCAGCACAATGAAAACATTAATTTGCTATGAGATAATTTTTGACGTAAATGTAAAATGGTGCCCATTCGAACTCAGTAATGAAGCATAGTGCATTTCTACAGCTCCTAATTTGACTAGTTAAATGACTCCATTACGTGTCTAACAGACAGAAGCAAATAATTTCTGGTCAGTTGACGCTCACTTATCCGTATCATTTTACCCTGAAAATAAAGTCTCTAATCTACAGTTTCTTTGTCTTAGTTTTTAATATTATTGAAGCACACATACTTGAGTAATAAGAAATGAAAACAACACAAACTAACAATTAAGGGAGGAAGACATTTGAAATGCATATATTTTAGTAGCATTTAGAAAAACCCCACAGAAATAAGGAATTAAAGCAGAAGACAACAACGTTATTTTGCCTTTATTGTTGGAGACAGTGTTCTTTATTTAAACAAAAAACAAAAAACCCACCCCTTATTTCAGATATATTTATTTATGGCTTCTGAAATGGCAGTAAGAGCCATTACTGGAACTGTATCTGCTAAAGTTTACAATCCAAGTCCGAAAATGTTTCAACAGATCCTTTATGGTACATATTGATAGAGTAAATAGGGCAGCCATCTTAATAAATATCAGGTGATGAATAACTTTGCCTCCAGGAACAAAAATGGTTAATGCCATATCTTTATGTTCCTTGTCTAAATGCTTTTTTTTTTCCCCCTCTTCCTGCTGAAAACAAGTTTAGAATTAAAGCATATCACTTTACACATATTGCATGCATATTAGTGAGACACAGCTGTTTATGCCTCACTCTTAAGAGCCATATGATTAAGTTATGGGATATCAGATAATCCAAAGTCTCTTTCTATTGGTCACCTTCCACAGACAAAGGCTTTTTAGTTTTAAGTCCATTTAATGACAGAATGTCCAATTCGACAAATGTGTGAGTAATTCCAGTGGAACACCTGTGGCTCCCTCTGCTAGACTATGGAATACAAGATATAAAATGTCATTACAGTAGCATGCAGTGCCCAACTTTTATCTGGAAAAAAAGGGGGGAATATATTCAGTCTGATACTCAAGCTCAATCATGTTCAAGGTTCCAGCATTTCCAGGGAGCTGAATGCCATCCTAGTTATCAAAAGTGTAGCCAACCTTTGTTGTTGTTGTTCTTTCTCTCTCTTTTTGGCACACTACGGGTGAGTTAAGGACAGAGCATGTTTTTTTCTTTAAAGACACCACACTAACAGGTTAATTTCACAGCAACATAGAAGCACCTGACTTGTTAATAGCAGGTACATGGCTCAGAGGCCAATCGGTGATTAATCTGAAGCACTTGGAATTAAGGCGATTTAGTCCCCTTGGCCTGAAGTCAGTAAGACTCCCAATCACCTTAAATCCACATTCTTCACCTTAACTGGGCTGTGAACTGGGCAGTCAGTTCTCTTTGGAAATGCACTGTAAACTGCCTTACTGTCCTCATATTCACTGATTTAGGAATGTAGGAGTTAGCATAGCTGTAACGCTATGTTTTAATGCTTTGATTAATTCAGAATTGTACCTTGTAGTAGGCAGGACAAATCCCAAACAATACCTGGTGGTAGATGGAACAGAACTGGGTATCTCTCCAAAATTCTGCAACCTGATCTATCCATGGTTCCCTTTTTTTGAGTTTTGCGATATTCATGGTTAAGACTTCCTTATGTTTGCTGTGATATCAGGAGATAAGAAAGTTCTGTTTGCAGTGAGATAAAGAGCTTCTGTCTATAGCCCTGATGACTTGATCACACATGTAAGTCAACGCTTGGTATTGCAGCCATCAAGCAATGAACATGCATGTGCAATCAAGCCCAAAGTAACATGGGAAAAATAGGCAGGCATTACCAAGCTATCCAAAGTTTTCGATTCTTCATCAATCATTTTTTTCTGAAAGCTCTTTATAAAAAGTTAGCCTGTAGTAGAGATGTCAGAGGAATGTACAATGGGATCAAATGAGTTCAGGTTTCTATGACTCTAACCCACAGATTCCACAGCAGAGCAGCTTTTCCTGAGTCATATCGATTCTGTGGAAGGGTGAACCAATTTTTTTTTTCTGGATTTTTACTGAAATTTAGTCATACAAAAATACAGCAGGAGGAGGAGGAAGAGGTGGAGGAGGCTGAAAAAGTGCATTTCCCCATAGGCTAAAGCATGAAAGTGAACATTTTCTGGGGATTTGAAGTTGAACATTTGGGGGAGATTTGCAGATGGGGGTGGGGGGGATTTGTCTATTTTTGCAAGTGCAAATTTGCACAAGTGTGAACTTGTGCAAATGCAAATTTGTGCAAAGTCGGGAAACTGGAAAAAATCTGATTCTGCCACTGCCAAACATATTATTGCACGTGTGAACAACCCATCACAGTTATAATATCACATACATAATATTTGTATCTCCACACCTCACCTCAAACTTAATATATTTTTGATACCATTCTTAACAGTCAGTTGCCAGTCCTCTTTCTGTGCAACATGTCTATGGATATGAACATGTAGGCAGGCAGGTACTGGAATTGTATTCACAACCTGTGCAGATTCAGCTGAAGGTACGGACACAGTATACACAAGTGTAACTTTATGTGCAGAGTAAGGATGCTCAAGGGTTTTGTTTGGTCCATATTTTTAAGTGAACCAACCTGATCCCCAGTTCCTGAACTAATACACCAATTGAAGCACATTTTTTGTTTGGTTTTCACACTTCCTCAAATCTTGCAATACAGTTCTCTGTTCAAAAACCAAACCAAATGTTGCATACAAATACATACTTTAAAATAAAATGCATACAAAAATGTGTATTTTGTGAATAAAATATATGTTCATATTTGAATTCATATTTATACATTAAATACAAATACATGGTTAAAAATAACTGATGGGTACAGAAATGGGACAGAATGAGTTACGGATGGACACCTGCAAAATTGCAAAATTGCAAAATTGATGGACTGTACACTCCATCCCTAGTAGAGTGACTCTATATGTGCTAGCTAGCAGGGAACTCAACCAATTTGGATGGCTTTAAAAGGGTATTGGACAAATTCATGGAGGGAAAGGCTATCAGTGGCTACTAGTCCTGATGGCTATGTGCTACCTCCAGTACACCAGAGCCGGTATGTTATGTACACCAGTTGCTCGGAAACATAGGCAGGAGGGCGCTGTTGCACTCGTGTCCTGCTTGTGGGTTTCCTGTGGGCAGCTGGTTGGCCACAGTGTGAACAGAATGCTGGACTAGATGGACCCTTGGTCTGACCCAGCAGGGATCTTCTTGCTTTTCCCAGTTTTCCTGATCACACAGAGAGACCCTATGCACTTTCAACTTACGTATATGAATGCACTCTTTTCAGTCCTTTGACTGAAAATGCAGAATTTCGGGTAGGCTTGGCAAGTGTGATCCCATAACTTGCTAGCCATTTATACTGTTTAGATTTTGTGGGGACAGGGTTCAAGTGTAGAGAAATCAGATTATGTACACCCATGGATAAACCAGGCCTTGCATGTCTTCATGATGTTGTTTGGGCATGAACAAAAAATTATGCCAGTTAAATTAAATATTGACATAACTTTTTAAAAGGCACCAGTGCATACATGTAGTTTTGAGATTGCAGATACGTACTAATGAGACTGGAGCTTAGTTCTCTTTCCTTATTGGCTTCAGTGGACCTAGAGAAAGCTAATATCGCAACAGTCATCAGGAACAAAGGATCACAAAGGATACAGATAGGGATGGCACAGGTGCTTGATTCTGTCTGGGAATCCGGTGGAAACCCCCCACCACCACCGTCTGTACCCCTGAGCCCCGCTTACCAAGCTCCTGCCTCCTCTCACCCCCTGCCCATGCTTGGCAAGTGGCCTGCAGTCATCCCAGTGGCCTCATTGAGCTCCTCAGTTGCCCTTTTTTGAGAAATAAAGCGGTGATTGCAAAAATGCAAAAATGTGCATTTGCAATCACCATTTTATTTTTCAAAAAATGGGAACCGTGGAGCTCCATGAGGCCATCAGGGTGAGTGTGGGCTGCTCGCTGAGCATGGGAGGAGCTTGAGAATGGTCCGGGGACCAGTGAGCCAGGCAGGGCAGGGGCTGGGCGGGCACCTGGAGAACCTGGACAGGGGTCGGTACCCCTCCTGAACACAGAGAGAGTGGGGACTTGTCATAATTCCAAAAGGAATGTGTTCCAGAGTTTTGGAGGAACACAAGAGAAAGCTCTTTCCCACAAGAGATGGTGTCTTCACAAGGGCATCTCCTGTAGGGATGGCAGAGAATTCCGCCACGGATTCCAGTGAGGCCAGAATCTTTAGAATCCGGCCCCCCGGAATCCGTGGCAGAATGGCCTCCTGCCCCCCCGCCCCCCTGAGGAATCCCCCTGGGATGGAACTTACCTGGGGCGGATGCGGCCGACGCGGCCGATGCGGCGGCGGCGGCAGTGGCTGGTCTCCTGGCCAGCCACGGCCTGGCTGCTGCGGCCGCCATTGGCGGCCTTGCAGCTGTGATAGGCTACGTAAGTATTTACATAGCCTATCACGGCTAACACCCCCCCCCAAAACAACGGCATATGCAAATGGCGGCGGTTATGGCGGCCGCCATTTGCGTTCCCTATTTTTTGCCATTTTATCCTACGTAAATATTTACGTAGGCTATTATGGTGAAAAATAGGGGAACGCAAATAGCGTAGTGGGCGCCATTTGCGTTCCTTTTTTTTTGCCGTTCTAGCCTACATAAATATTTACGTAGGCTAGAACAGCAGGAAAAAAAGGAATGCAAATAGTGCCCACTACGCTATTTGCGTTCCCCTTTTTTTCGCCGTAATAGCCTACGTAAATATTTACTTAGGCTAAAATGGCAAAAAATAGAGAACGCAAGTGGCGGCTGCTGTAGCCGCCACCATTTGCGTACGCCATTTTTTGTTTGTTTGGTTTTTGGGGTTGCCGTGATAGGCTATGTAAATACTTACGTAGCCTATCACGGCAGCCTGGCTGGACGCAATGGCGGCCACTATGGCGGCCACCATTTGCATCCGCAGCTGCCCATCCATGGCCGGAAATCTGGCTGCGGACGGCCCTGGCCGGCTGCTCTGCGGAGCCACTGCTCCGTGGAGCCAGCCGGGCAGGATTCCGGGGGGTGAGGACCAGATCGCCTCGCCCCCACCTCCCCCCCAACGTGAAAAATTCCACAAAAAGGTAAGTGAGTTTTGTACATCCCTAATCTCCTACTGATCTTAGAATTCCACCATGGACTCAAATGAGGCTGGATTCTTTGGAATGGCACCACTCACCTCTACCTCCTGAGGATCCCCCGTGGACTTCCACTCCTGCTCCGGATCCTCAGCGATACAGCAATGCCGGCCACCATTACCATTTCGCTTGGAGAAAGACAGCTGCAAATGGCATCGTGGATGCCACTTGCAGCCATAAACTCCTGCGTTTTACGTAAATAGAGCTGTAAGTGGCTGCAATTAGATAAAACTCAGGGCTTTAGAGCTGCAAGTGGCGTCCAATATGCCATTTGCATTTGTCTTTCTCCAAGCGAAATGGTAATGGAGGCCACCATTGCCATATCGGTTGCGTACAGAGCTGGAGTGCGGCTCCATGGAATCCAGCAGATGCAGAGCCACTCCAGAGGATTCCGGGGGGGAGTGGAACAGATCGCCTCCCCCCCCGTGGAACCCTTCCTGGAACGAAAGGTAGGGGTTCCGTATATCCCTAGCTGATCTTAATAACTGCGTAGGTTCATATTAAATTAGGTGGAACCTCAGACAGCTCGGTGGATCCTCAGACACTAAGCTATTTAGGGTGCAATCGTATTCAGATAGGTGGCCACCTCCAAACTCAGAGGTGACCACCTATCCAAAGCAGGGCAGGAGAAGCACAGAGGAGATCGTTCTCTCCGCCCTTTTCCTGCCCTGCATGCATGGCTAGACAGCCGATTGCGGCTGTCTAGCCGCAGGAGGGCTGAGCAGGGAAGGAGGCTGCTGTATGACACACTGGATGTGTCGTACAGGCATTTCTGCCCTCCCTGCCCTGGAACGCCCCCCAGAACACCCCTTTTCGGCTGCTCTGCACTCTTCTTACGAGCATGGATCACAGGGCTGTTCTGTGCTGCCTCAGAGGCAGCACAGAAGTGGGGGGAGGTCTGTTCTCCGGGAACTGACCTCGGAGCGCAGGTTGGTTCCCAGAAAACCAGATATCCTATGGCCGTCTAGCCACCATCTAGCAGCCATAGGATTGCTCCCTTAGAGCTTTAAAGGTTAAAAATAACACCTTGAATTGAGCCTGGAAAACAATCGGCAACCATTGCAGATTTTTCAGTATTGGGGTGATGCAAGTACTGTGCACCAGTTAACAGCTTAGCTGCCACATTTTGCATCAGCTGAGGCTTCTGGACACTCTTCAAGGGTAGCCCCACATAGAGCACATTGCAATAGTCTAGCCATAATATAACAAAGGCATAGATAACTGTTACTAGATCCAATGGCAGAACCATAAAAACGCAAACACGTAAAAACAATAGACATTCCTTTCAAAATATGTAAGGTATGAAAATGAAGAAATTCAGTGGCCAACATTTTAGAAGTAGGAAGGCAGAAGTAAGCAAGCAAGTTAAGTACTAATGGATGGGCAACCGATGTAACACTTATGCTTAATAACAGCTTTAGGGAAGATCAAGGAAATCAAACACCAGTAAGCTCAACTTCAGCAGTGGGGAAGATATTGGAAACACTAATCAGGGACAAAACAGGGAAACTTATGATTTAATTAAAGATATTCAGCATGGATTCACAAAAGGGAGATCATACGTAACAAAAACTAATAGAATATTGGGGTGGGGGGGAACCACACATGCAAAAAAAAGAAAGAAATGAAGACGATGCTGTGAGCATGATTAACGGCCCCTGTGTTTTGTTACCACCTGAAACCTTTACCTGCTATCCACATCCCATTGATGTCAAGGAGAAACCTTGCACTGATTTGTAAATCAAATCAGTGGTTTGCTCCCTAACTTTAGAGGCTTTATAGAAGAGGTGGGCTGTTCAAGTGTGTGTGTGTGTGTGTGTTAGTGCTGTGACAAATTTTCTCCCGTGTTTTTTCCTGACCATTCTCATTCAATTGGACAGAAAAGAAATTACTTTTGAAAATAAATTCAACGGTGAAGACATTTCGGAGAAATTCTCATGGGTTGGGTTTGGGTTTGTTGCACTTACCTTACTTAGGAGGTTGCCAAGGAGCATGGACATGACTCCTGTCTTTCACTGTACAATAATCTCTCCAGTAGGCTGTAGCATCCTTGCCTGCCTGCACTTCAATTAAAGCCCAGGGGAAGACATCATGAGGGGACAAGTCTCCTCCCATAGGGCTATTTCAGATCAGGAAATGCAGGCAGCCAGGGAGGCTGCAGAGCAATGGGGAGATCTGTAATAGGAAAAAAAAATATCTCACACACAGCACCCACACAGCCACCTCACAGTGATTAGGTAAGCTCGAAAACATCAAAAAATGAATTATAAAATGCCCCAAGATAGAATGAGGCAGAACAATGGAAGCCTCTTTCATGGGGGGAGAAAACTTGCAGGAAATTGGAGGACAGATTTCAGCTCAGCACTAGATCCTTCTCTTTCCTGGAGCTGGACACAGCAGTACCCCCCTCACAACTGCATTGTGGTGGATGAAAAATGGGGACCACGCTACCAACACAGTTGACGCTGTTGCAGCAAAGACCCCAGAACCCTTAGGAAGAAGAAGAAAGAAGGAGGAGGAGGAGGAGGAGGAGGAGGAGGAGGAGGAGGAGGAGGAGAAGAAGAAGAAGAAGAAGAAGAAGAAGAAGAAGAAGAAGAAGAAGAAGAAGAAGAAGAAGAAGAAGCGGTTCTACAACCATTGCCAGTAGTGAGTGCTATGAGAAACTGTTGAGAATTTCTCCTCCCCTTGGAGAAATTCAATGAAATTGTCTCTCCCCCCCACTAGGGATGTACGAAAGGCACTTACCTTTCACGGATTATGTTGATGATGGGGGGGAGGCACTCTGTCCCTCCCCCCGGAATCCTGGACGGGGGGGGAGGCGCTCCGTTCCTCCCCCCCCACGGAATCCTGGCTGGCCGGCTGTGCTCCGCAGGGATTCTGCGGAGCCACCTGCTGGCTCCGCCAGCAGCCGAACATCTGACCGCTGGCTAGCAGGGACGCAAATGGCGGTGGCTGTAGCCATAGCCATTTGCATCCCTGCAGTCAGCCGTGATAGGCTACATAAATGTTTACGTAGCCTATCACGGCTGACTTAAAAAAACAACAACAAAAACGTGCGTACACAAATGGCGGCGGCCACGCCATTTGCATTCCTTATTTTGGAACATATTAGTCTACATCAAGATTTACGTAGACTAAGACGGCGAAAATGAGGGGAATGCAAATACCGTAGCGGATGCTACACTATTTGCGTTCCCCTTATTTTCGCCGTCTTAGTCTACGTAAATCTTGACGTAGGCTAAGACGTGCCAAAATAAGGAATGCAAATGGCGGCGGCCATGGCTGCCGCCATTTGCGTACGCGCGTTGTTGTTGTTGTTTTTTAAGTCAGCCGTGATAGGCTACGTAAACATTTACGTAGCCTATCATGGTTTTTTTTTTAAACTTAGCCGTGATAGGCTACGTAAATCTTTACATAGCCTATCACATTGTTTTGTTTTGTTTTTAAACTGGAAATCACGGCAGCGGCAGCCAGTCGGAAGACCGGCCGCCGCAGCCGCCGCCGCCGCACCACCGCCGCAGCCACCACTGGAGCTGCTGCTGCCAGGAAGATCCGCCCCAGGTAAGTTTCGTCCTGGGGGAGCGGGGGGGCAGACCATTCTGCCACTGATATCGGGAGGCCGAATGCGCTGGCATTCAGCCTTCCCGAGAGCTGTGGCAGAATTCTCTGACATCCCTACCACCCACACACACCAATTTCTCTGCCCACAAATGGGGTGAATAATTTTGAGAGGCCCTTTGTGCACAGCTCTAGTGTATATACTTTTTCTTACATAGATAATAACATAGAAAGCATAAAGGCATAACCCCCAAACATGCTATGGATCCAGCCCTGGTGCTCCCATACATTCCTGGGCTCTGAACCTCACACAGGACTTACACACAACAAGAGTGACGGATGCTACAGTTGCTAGTTAGAGCAGTGGTAACAGTTTCCAAGCAGGCAGGCCCCACAAGCCAACATGCCTTAGCCAGGGGAGCACGCAAATTTTTTTTTGATCTGTTTTAAACTAGGATTTTCACTGTTTGCAACCCGGAATGCCACCACAAACTGGAGCACACGTTTCTGAGAATGCTTGCACATCCCCAAGCTTGTGTTAGCAAAATGCGCACTTCAAAAATGCACTCCCCCCCCAAAAAGCATTTTCACACTTTAGTCAATGGGGGGAAAGTGCACATCTGTATGCACATTTTAAAAAAATGCATACTGAAATGCACATTTTTCCCGTTTGAATGAAAAGAAAAACAGATCACGATCAGGTACTAGAGCGAGGTGGTCTTTCAAAGCTTCCAAGTAAAGCATCTCAGCAAGCTCAAGCGTCACTGATCCTCCTATCCTTAGCCTTGGCCTGGGTCAAAAACCTCTCCAAGAGTTCCAGCCATCACAAACAGTGCTGCCAGTATACCAGATCCCATCACCTCAGGAGCAGTGTGGATTATACTATTTATTTATTTATTTATTCATTCATTCATTCATTAATTCATTCATTTCATTTATATGCTGTCTTTTTTCCTCCTTAAGGAACGCGAGGCAGCATACATAATGCTCTCCTCCTCCTCCGTTTTATCCTCACAACAACAACCCTGTGAGGTAGGTTGGGCTGAGAGTCTATGACTGGCCGAAAGTTACCCAGTGGGCTTTCATGGCCAAGTGGGGATTAGAACCCAGATCGCCCGACTCTGAGTCCAACACTCTAGAGATGAAGCAATATGACTATTTCACTGTTGCATGGTTTTATCCATAATTAATTCCATTCTGTTTCATGTCCTTGTTAATCTCTGTGTGCTTTTCTTTAAAAAAAAAAATCCGCTCAACATATGGATTTAAATGCCTGTTTCCATACATGTTAAATGTATATTTTGTGAGTGGAGATGGAGAAATAAAGAGACGGACACAAGTGCTTGGATTCAAATTGGGCCATATTTATTGATTAATGTGCAAAGGGGGAAAATCCAAGATGGGCAACTAAACTGTGCCAGCAACTAGCTGGCACTGAAATGGGTGAAAACATTCAAAGTCTGTAGAGTGGTGCGTCATCTCATCACCCCAGAGGGCTACGCCTTTGGGGGGAGGTAGGCCTACTCCTGTCACCCCCTCCCAGGCTGCAAAACACCAGGTAGATGAGGTGAGTTGGCCTCACAGGTAACCCTTATCCCCCCGATGGGCCGCAAAACCCAGAGTGGGACGCCTCAGGCGTCACCTGTCACAATAAACATGCCTCTGAATGCTCACTATCCCTACGAGTATAAAATACTCACCCCATTTCGTTTTGTGGCATCCACTGGGGGGGGGGAGGTGATCCATCCCACCCCCCCCGTAATCCTGGCTGGCCAGCTCCACTCCACGGTGATTCCACAGAGCCACCAGCTGGCTCCGAAGCCCCAGCGATACGACTGCCATTGCCGTATCGCTGGCTGGACTGATGTACCGAAGACACAAATGGTGTCTGGCATAGCAGATGCCATTTGCGTCCCCCCTCTTTTATGTCCCCGCTCTTTAACGTGATAGGCTACGTAAATCTTCACGTAGCCTATCACGTGAAAGAACAGGGATGCAAATATGCCATTTGTGTCCCTGTTTTTTCATGCAAAAGGCTCGGTAAAGATTTACGTAGCCTATCACATCAAAGAGCAGGGACACAAATGGCGTAGCAGATGCCAATTGCGTCCGCAGTACGTCAGTCCAGCCAGTGATATGGCAATGGTGGCCATATCGCTGGGCTTCAGAGCTGGCGGCAGGCAGGATCCAGCTGGTGAGGAATTCGCGAGGAGGTGGAGGTCGGAGACCCGATCCTCCATGGGCCTAGGGGGGAGGATTCAATAGAATCTGGCCTCATTGGGGTCCGTGGAGGATTTCTCCGACATCCCTAACGCCCGTCCTAGTAGCTCCTTGTAAATAGGGATGTACGAAAGTGACTTACCTGTTCACAGATTCTGTTCCCAGTGGGGGGGGGTACTCCATCCCTCCCCCCGGAATCCTCGACAGGGGGGAGGCAATCTGGTCCTCCCCCCTGGAATCCTGCCCGGCTGGCTTTGGTTCCGCTGGAGCCGCCGGACTTCCGGCCGCGGACGGGCAGCTGCGGACGCAAATGGCGGCCGCCATAGCGGCCGCCATTTGCATCCTTTCAGGCTGCCATGATAGGCTACTTAAGTCTTTACGTAGCCTATCATGGCATGCCCCCCAAAAAACGGCGTACGCAAATGGCAGCGGCTATGGCGGCTGCCATTTGCATTCCCTATTTTTCGCTGTTCTAGTAAATATCTGTAAATATTTACGTAGACAATTATGGCGAAAAAAAAGGGAACCGCAAATAGTGTAGTGGGCGCTATTTGAGTTTCTTTTCTTTTCACCGTAAAAGCCTATGTAAATATTTATGTAGGATAAAATGGCGGAAAATAGGGAACACAAATGGCAGCTGCCGTAGCCGCCACCATTTGCGTACACCATTTTTTGTTTTGCTTTTGGGGGCATGCTGTTATAGGCTACGTAAAGACTTATGTAGCCTATCACAGCAGCCTGAAAGGATGCAAATGGTGGCCACTATGGCGGCTGCCATTTGCGTCCGCAGCAGCCCATCCGCGGCCGGAAGTCCGGTGGCTCCAGAGGAAGCAAAGCCGGACAGGCAGGATTCCGGGGGAGAGGACTGGATCGCCTCCCCCCTTGTCGAGGATTCAGGGGGGGGACGGAGCGCCCCCCCCACTGCGAACAGAATCCGCAAACAGGTAAGTCACTTTAACAGGTAAGTTTCTCTTTTTTTTGCCGTAAAAGCCTACGTAAATATTTACATAGGATAAAACGGCAAAAAAAAGAGAAACTTACCTGTTAAAGTGACTTACCTGTTCGCGGATTCTGTTCGCAGTGGGGGGGGGTGCTCCGTCCCCCCCCCGAATCCTCGACGAGGGGGGAGGCGATCCAGTCCTCTCCCCCGGAATCCTGCCTGTCCGGCTTTGCTTCCTCTGGAGCCACCGGACTTCCGGCCGCAGATGGGCTGCTGCGGACGCAAATGGCAGCCGCCATAGTGGCCACCATTTGCATCCTTTCAGGCTGCTGTGATAGGCTACATAAGTCTTTACGTAGCCTATAACAGCATGCCCCCAAAAGCAAAACAAAAAATGGTGTACGCAAATGGTGGCGGCTACGGCAGCTGCCATTTGTGTTCCCTATTTTCCGCCATTTTATCCTACATAAATATTTACATAGGCTTTTACGGTGAAAAGAAAAGAAACTCAAATAGCGCCCACTACACTATTTGCGGTTCCCTTTTTTTTCGCCATAATTGCCTATGTAAATATTTACTTAGGCTAGAACAGCGAAAAATAGGGAATGCAAATGGCGGCCGCCGTAGCCGCCGCCATTTGCGTACACTGGTTTGTTGTGGGGTTTTTTATTGGCTTGCCTTGATAGGCTACGTAAAGACTTACGTAGCCTATCACAGCAAAGACCAGAATGCAAATGGCAGCCGTGGCAGCTTGTTGAAAGACCAGCCGCCGCCACTGCCGCCGAAGCCGCTGCTGGAGCCGCTGCCATCCGGAACATCCGCCCCATGTAAGTCTCATCCCAGGGGAATCCTCAGGGGGCGCGGGGGGGCAGGCCATTCCACCACAGATTTGGGGGGGCTGAATGCCAGTGCATTCGGCCTCACTGAAATCCATGGAGGAATTCTCCACCATCCCTACTTGTAAATGCAACTGGAAACCTAAGCATCACATAATCCAGATTTGCCTGAAGGACTCACCCACCCCATTTACAGTGTGAAACAAGGAAAAAGATGCTCAGGCACACAGCTCAGGCCAATCAGACTGTGAGCCAAAAATTCCTACTTGGCCCCCCAAAGGGCGACCAGCCAAAACCCACACTGCATAAGGGAGGGCAGTCGGGAGCCGTGCATCCGAGAGGCATTAGGGATGGGCACAGAGAGCTAAAGATGCCTCTCTGTCCCCTCCCACCTTCGGTGGTACCACCATGGACTGCCAATAGTGTCCGTCCACATCTCCTCTCCCAACCCGCCTGCAACGGGCCCCCCACAGCCAGGCAAGCTGGACGTGGGGTAGGGCATTTCTATGAAAATGGATATTGAAATGCATATTTTGGTACATTTTTGCTGACAACAACTATGTCATAACATACAGAGAAGTGTGAAATCTTGTGGATAGCCATGTTCCAATCTGCACAGTGGTCTGGCTGGCTGTTGTGGACTGGGTCATTTTGTATAGGAACTCACAAACACTGAATATTTCAACCAACCATAGATTGCACCCTAAGGCTACAATCACAAATTCCACTGTCCCACCCACACATTTTTAAGCACTCACTTCGGGTTTACACACTTCTGTGGGAAGAAATGGAAATATGTGGCTGCCCACTTCTGGCGGGACTTTCCAGTGTGACCCCCCTTTTATAACCTGGTAAGCCATTTTTTGTTTGTTTTAATAATTATCACAATTCAAGGAGGGAGGCATTCAAAAGTGGTCTGTTGGGTTGCATAATCTAGCCACACTGGTTCCTACCGGTCCTGGAGAAGGAAATAATATAAAATCATTTGCACCTGCCTCTACAAGTCCAAAAAGCCAGACTGCTGCCCGTGTTACAAGGATTTGGCTCAGGAAAAACTACCCTATGCCCAAGTTAGAATCTCAAGCACTGTTTCTCAATGCTGTATTAGTATTTAAAAAAAGAAAAAAAATTAAACATGCAACCCAAAATGTGCCAAAACAATAACTGTAATCTACTAATGAGTCATAACTGAAATTGCATGAGAAAGATCACAAAAAGAGAGGCTAGTTCACATAACCATCAGAGCCCATGGTGGCTACAGTGGACTCAGAATGTTGTGTGGAATCTGACTTACATTGCCTGTGAAGAACTGAGCTCAGCCTGCATCAGCTATGTGCACTCAACTGCAACCACACTATTTTAGGAGTGGTTCTGATTCAGGGCCTAAAATTATGTTGTGATCGCATTTGCACAGGGCTGGCCTAAGACATTTTGCTGCCTGAGGCAAAGGATACACTGCTGCCCCCTCCCCAGGCCATGTACAGAAACTGACTGAACTGGTAGCTGAATCTTACTTCACTAGGGATGGCAGAGAATTTCTCCCCGAATCTTCGGGAGGCCGAGCGCCGAGGCATTCGGCCCCCCGAAAGTGTTGGGGAAATTCTCCGCCGCGCCCCCCCCCCGGGATGGGACTTACCTTCAGCGAATGTCCCTCTCAGCGGCAGGTCCCGGCGGCGGTTCGGTGACGTTTCGTCGGGGGCGGGGGCAGCGGCCGGTCTCCCGACCAGCTGCCGCCACCGCCATTACAAAATAAAAAAGTAAGTTAAAAAAAAACACACACCCGTGATAGGCTACGTGACGATTTACATAGTCTATCATGGCTAGATTTCCAAAGTCAGCTGTGATAGGCTACGTGAATCGTCACGTAGCCTATCATGGGTGACTTTGGGGGGAAAAAAAAGCGCGTACGCAAATGGCGTCGGCCCATGGGCGCCGCCATTTGCATTCCTTATTTTGGCACGTCTAGTCTACGTAAAGATTTACATAGACTACGGCGAAAATAAGGGAACGCTATTTGCGTTGCTCTTATTTTCGCCGTAGTCTACATAAATCTTTACGTAGACTAGACGTGCCAAAATAAGGAACAAAAATGGCAGTGCCCATGGGCCGCCGCCATTTGTGTACGCACTTTTTTTTTTCTCCCAAAGTCACCCGTGATAAGCTACGTGTTGATTTACGTAGCCTATCACGGCTGACTTTGGAAATCTAGCTGTGATAGGCTACGTTAATCGTTACGTAGCCTATCACGGGTTGTTTTTTTTTTTACTTTTGTATTTTGCAGCTGGGGAGATGGGGCGCTTCTCCCCCCCTCACCTGAACTTCGGGGGGAGAAGCGAAGCGCCTCCCCCCCACCACGAATCACCCCTGCGAAAAGGTAAGTGACCTTCGTACATCCCTAACGTCAACACTGGCAGTATTCTCTCACATGCTGTTTTGCCCTCCAACAAACAGCCAGAAAGTTCATGAGAACAGTTGGGAGGTGGTCACTGCCTCCCCTTGGCATTTGCCACCTGAGACGGTCTCCTCACTCTGCCTTATGGTAGGGCTGTCCCTGCATTTGCATCTCAGTCTCATTCAATCAGCTCAATGTAGTGAACACAGGAGTTATCCCGTTGTATCTTCACAACAACCTTGAGTTGTAGATTAAGCTGAAATAGTGTCAGGCCTAAGGTCACCCAATTAATTTTGTGGATATCCAACCCAAGGCTCTCCAGCTGAAGTCTACCCACTACATTACATTGGCTGTCATGAAACTGATCTGAGCTGGCTACACCTGGTTGAAGTTTGGGGCCCAGAGAATGGTTTGAAGGAATGTAATGCAGTTCTCCCGCTGAAGCTAAGCAATTCTGATCTTCTAAAATAGTGTCTGGCCTAAGGAGAAAGCAGTACTTCTAACCCCCAAATCAAAATGACCTCATATGATGCAAACTGAATAACGAAGTGCAAATGGCTGGATAAGAATCAAAGGTTGCAGTTCTGCACTTACAATCACATGAGGAAACATTGAACTCAGTGGGACTGACAAGATTGTGGTCTATAATTTTAGGCATAGATTGTAGCATGAGTGCAAAAGTGTGTGTGTGTGTGTATGTATGTGTGTTTAGGCTATTCGGGAGAGAGAGACTGTAAAAAAATTTTTACAAGCTTCATAATGGAATAGCAAAAGATTTTCTGAATTATTATACAAAAGTTGAGGAATTTTTATCCAGGGATGATGAAAGTCAAAATGTTCTGAGATGCTAATGGGAAACCTGATCCAACTGAGGAATACTAAAGGCATCCTAAGCGAGTGTCGTATCTACCAACAAGTGGGTATGAACTGATGTTAAGAAGAAGCAGGCCGTTCAGGAATTTAGATGGAATTTCTTGACACAGATGTGATAGGAAAGGTGCGAGAATCAAGCAGTGGCCACAGAACTGACAACTTGTTTAATGATAGAGAGGAGTTGCTCAAAATACAGAAGTGCTGATTGCATGCTAAGGCCTGGACAGAGATTTCAGAAAGCATTCCCTTTTCTAGAGCAGACCGTGTAGAGTTTTTCATCTAATTATAGAGGTCAATGAGGAAGACGTTTTAAATGGATGGAAAATCAAAAGGTGTTGAAGAGTGAGCGATGGGATGCAGAAAACCTAGTACTAACGACAAAGAGGAAATGATGTTCATAATGTTAGTTAAAACCTAGGGATTTGTACAATCTTCCTAGCCTTACTGAAAGTTTTTCAGATTTCTATCAAAATTCTTCGGACATTCTTCTGATGTCCAAATATTCACTTTGAATGTAGTTTCTGGCAAAACCAACAAACCAACCAACCTAGTGATGATGTAGGCATATAAACACGCCACCCCTGTAAGAATTTTACTAGAATTTATTAGAGCTCTTTTAGCTCCCTTCAAACATCCTCCGATATTTCACTGAAACCCCCTTTTGGTTTGGTTGACATTTCAGTGGCTACTGTCTTAAAAACCAGTCCACTGTCCAATTAACAGCAAAGCATGGATCAAGCCTTAGCTGCTACCTATCATTTCACTGAGACACACATCCCTGCCTCAAAGTTATGGTACTAAAATACGTTTGTTGCACTATAAGCAATTCTAAGTCCATCCTGACCTCTAGTCCTTCAAGCTGGCATGGTTAAAACAACAGTTTTGAAGGTTTAGATTCAAGAACAGTGATTGGCAGAAGATTGGCAGATGTGCTACATGTGGACCGCTTGCTAATTCTCCAAGGATGCCCTAGCACTGCAGAAATTCTCACAGAGAATCTTGGACTAGATGGATCTTGCTCTGATCAAGGCACTTTTTATGTTCTTAAGCAAGAGTGCATATTCAGGATCACTGAAATAGATCCATTATGCCTTAAATATTTGGAGATCCTGGGGGCATTACGTTTGTTTTATAAGAGAGCAATCCTATGGCTACTGGACAGTGTCTGGGGGGGGGGGTTGGGACATAGAATATTTCAGATTCCTGGATCCGAGATCGGAGACAGAGCTCTGTCTTCAGATCCAGGCATCCAAGCCTCCTTCCTGTCCCTCTCGCAACTGGCATGGAGAAAACCATGCTGGCTGCCTCTATGAATTTGGAAAAGGCAAAGCAACCTCAGAGAGGACAGAAAGGGGGCAGTTCTGTGGGTAGGGAGGGGAGGGGAGGGGACTGGGGAAGCAGGGATACAAGCTACGCCCAGCCTTCCCCAGCCTCCTTCCTTCCCCCTCCTCAGAGTCCTATCTAGATGGGCAAAAACACCCGTCTAGCAAAAATGCAGAGCGGAAGAAGCATGGAGGTGATGATTGCTTCTGCGCTCCTCCTGCTCTGCGTAGGATGCCTGTCAGCCTCCAAGTTTGGAGGCTGATGGACATCCAGATAGGATTGCACCCTAAATGTAACAGTGTAATCCTATACATGTCTACTCAAAAGGAAGTCATAAAAACATAAGAAGAGCCATGCTGGATCAGAACAAGGGTCCATCTAGTCCAGCATTCTGTTCACACAGTGGCCGACCAGCTGCCGATCAGGAACCCACAAGCAGGGCTCCCACCCATGTTCCCCAGCAACTGGTGTACATAGTCTTACTGCCTCTGGCACTGGAGGTAGCACATAACCATCAGGACTGGTAGACATCAATAGCCTTCTCCTCCATGAATTTGTCCAACCCCCTTTTAAAGCCATCCAAACTGGTGGCCATCACTACATCCTGTAGTAGTGAATTCCATAGTTTAACTATGCACTTTGTGAAGAAATACTCCCTTTTATCTTCCCTGAATCTCCCACCAATCAGCTTCATAGGCTGACCCCGGGTTCTAGTATTTTGAGAGAGGGAGAAAAATGTCTCCCTATCCACATTCTCCACACCATGCATAATTCTGTAGACCTCTAGCATGTCTCCAGTTACCCTCCTTTTTTCAAAGCTAAGCAATCCCAGCTGGTGTAACCTTATCTCATAGGGGAGATGCTCCAGCCCCTTGATCATTTTAGTTGCTCTTTTCTGTACCTTTTTTAGCTCTACAATATCTTTTTTTAGGTGTGATGACCAGAACTGGACACAGTATTCCAAGTGTGGCCACACCAAAGATTTGTATAGGGGCAGTATGATATTGAGGACAGGAAGGCCTGGCGTGCTATGGTCCATGGGGTCACGAAGAGTCGGACACGACTGAACGACTGAACAACAAGTATGATATTGACAGTGTTATTCTCAATTCCTTTTCTAATTATGCCTAACATGGAGTTTGCCTTTTTTTTTACAGCAGCCGCCGCACACTGGGTTGACATCTTCATTGAGCTGTCCACCACAACCCCAAGATCTCTTTCCTGGTTAGTCACCGCTAGCTCAGATCTGTTCAGGCTATACTTGAAGTTGGGATTTTTTGCCCCAACATGCAGCACTTCACACTTGCTTCCATTGAACTGCATTTGCCGTTTAGATGCCCATTCTCCCAGTTTGGAGAGATCCTTTCGGAGCTCTTCACAATCCCTTTTTTGTTTTAACCACCCTAAATAATTTGGTGTCATCCACAAGCTTGGCCGCTTCACTGCTTACTCCTAATTCCAGATCATTTATGAACAGCTTTCAATGGGGCTTACTCCCAGGCAAGTGGGTATATGATTGCAGCCAAAAAAAAATGGTGGGCCATAGGGATTTTTTTTAGTTATGAATAATAACATTTAAGACACTATAGGAATGCATTATAACAACAGAGAAAAATACATAAGGACAGACACTGGCTTCAAATTCATTGTTCTCATACATCACAAACATAATCCGTTTCTCTTACTAAACGTTGTTTACCTAAATAGTTCCTTATGAAATATGTTAAATTTGGCTCTTATCTCAGTAAGACATGAGAGCCATGATCCATATTCTCTTAAATCCATTCTCTTAAACCCAAAGTGGCATCCTCAATTTTTTGCAATACATGGCTATGCATTTTCACTACAGCTCACAAATTCAATATTAATTCTAACAGTGCAATCCTATACATGTCTACTCAGAAATAATCCCCATTGAATCCAATGGGAATTACTCCCCAGTAAGTGAATATAGGATAGCAGCCTAAATAATCAGTAATGTCAATATTATTTTTGTCAGATAACACTTTTCAGATAATACTTTCAGATAGTGTTTTGTGTTGTTGTTGTTTAGGATCATACATTTTCCAGCAGTTCATCATTTCATTAAACAAACTGCATGGCCTAAAATACACACACACATACGCACACACACATACACACATGAACTGGACCCTCAGCAAGTAGATCATGTAAGACTACAGTCTGTTCCCTTCCCCACCCGAAATGTACTTGATAAACTGCAACTGGATAAACTGGCAGAGATCCTGTGGTGTTAAGTCTAAATGATGCTTCACAACTATTAAGGATATACTCAAGTGCACTATCCATTTAGTCACCATGGGGAAAATACTAAAGTGATAAAAATATTTGTCCCTAAAGCAGTGGGTGGTATTTTCAGCCAGAGTCTGTATACAGCTTTGCACCTTGGATAGCTTCTTTAGAGTTCTGACTGGTTCTGACTGAAACCCAGAATGGATTCGGAGCCCCACTGACACTGGAGCCACCAGCCTCCACTGCTGGAAAGTGTGTGTGTGTGTGTGTGTGTGTGTGTGTGTGTGTTCCTTGTCTAAATAAAAAAGTAGACATAGAGCACCTTCAGCACATCTGCTTATTTTTCCCTTACATGTTGACCATTTTGTTGATTGTGATGAATGCAACTTCTAACATAAGTTATCTACATTTTTAATTCACCATTACTATACAGAAATATTAAGCTACACTACAGAGCTACCCTGATGACAGCAGTTTGACCAATATTTATTTTATTCTGTCTTGATAACATTTTTGTGTCTCCTTTCCATAGCTCAAGGTGGCTTACAATAAATGTTAGATTAGAACAGAAAGACCATGTCACTTGAGACGATTGTATCTCAGCTTAATAAACTGAGATATGGAAAAAGCATTTTGGCCTCATGCACAGATCCGTTGCTCCTCCTTTCATGAAAGCAAGCAAACAAACCAGAAAGTCTTCCACTAATTATATTTCCCATTTTGTTCAAAGCAGGAAAATATGGTTTTAACACTGTGGTTAACAAGCCAGGACATTAAACCATGATTGGAAGTTGGTTTAATATCCTGGGTTATTCTGATGCTGTTAACCATAGTTTTCTACTTGGGATGTAACAGGGAAGTATAATTAATGGAAGATTTCCTGGTTTGATGGCTCACATACAAGGAAGAGAAGGAAGGGTGTGGTGTGCATAGCCAAAATGCTTGTTGTAACTCAGCTAATTAAGATGAAGTATGATTGTTCAAACTCTCCCAATATAAAATCAAAGACAAAAGACAGTGATTCAGCAAAATATCCAGAGGAGACTAGCCAGCAAGATGAAAGCCCAGACAAAAAAGATGTAACTTGCAACCCCTGCTAAAAGCCAGCAAGGAGGGGAATGACACACCTCCACTGGAGATGATTCCACACCCTTGAAGCAACTGATGTGAAAGTCCTGCTTCCTTCCAGCCATGAACATTCGTTCCCACTTTACATATGAAGCAAGGCATGAATGATCTGATGACCAGGTATGGGGAGATGCAGGGTGAAATACACATCCCACTGAAATCAATGGCATGACTCCCATTTCTGGATTGTACCCACAATGTTTAGCAAAGATGCAAAAACAAAATAACATAACCAATACTGTTAATTTCACCTAAGGGGGGAAAATCAGTTTGGAAACGTCTGAATGTGAACAGAGGGGAACAGGGTGTGCAAGAAAGGAAAACTTGCAGCAATCACATATTAAGACAAACTACACTTTCAGAGCTCTCATGCAGTACAGCTCTTCCTAGATAATCCCACTTCAGATTGCAGGTGGGGAATAGCACGATTGTATACTCCATGGAGAACAAACAAACTCCCTGCATGCAGAAAGCTAGCACATCAAGAAGAGGTTTTAATGTGATCAAGCATTCAAACATGCCAAAGCCTGAAATACAGTCTGGGAAGGGCTGCCCCATGTAATATTTCTGAATTTGTAGTTCAACTCTCAGTGAGATAAACTTGGAATCACCTTTGTAGTTGTTTCATAGTTTATTCTATGGCATAGCCTAGCCCCAAGAAAATATTATATTCAGTTACCTGTTGTAGTAATCTGTACAAACCTCAATGTACATAGGGACCACTGTTCACCTGGGCTCCCCACTCATTTCAATGGAGGGACTGAATTCTGGCATCTGGGTTCTATCCATCGTAATGAGTTGGAACTCATACCCAGGTATGCAAGAGACCTGTGTGTAGGTCTGAGAACTTCCCCCCAGTAAGTGCTTCATTCAGAGCAGTACGGAACTTTAGCCACCTCTTTCCACATCCCCCCTTGTCAGACTTGAATAAGGTTAAGTATAAGGGGCTTATTTAGTTATCTGACATAATGCTAATTCACAATGCAGCCTGAATAATTGCCTCCCCCATCAATGAAAACAAAAAAAACCACAAATACAAGCCATCTCAAATGAAAACAAAGTGTTAAAAATACCTGTCTGGATTTTCTCTTGAAAATCAGTCATTGAGAATCATCTGTCAGTAAGACAAAATTAATTACTACATGTGAAATGGAGAAAATCAACATAAATTTAAATATTGCATAATATTACAAAAGCTTAAGTAATCCTATTATCTATTAGTCATACATGCTTACAGTTTAAAATACCCTTGTCCCCCCTTTCCCAGATAACTAATATTACATCATCAGTTTTAAGCAAATAATGTTCTGATATCTTGACATTTAGATGTTTTGGGGAAACAAACTGTCTGCAAAATATAGTAACTTGCAAAATTCACAGCGCAATCATGTACATGCCTACTCAGAAATAAGTCTCACTGAGGTGAACAAGACTTATTCCTCAGTAAATAGGTATAGGACTGCAGCCTTGGACATCTTTTGTAAGGTTCTGGTGCGGAGAAACCGACGTGACTCATTTATGCCTTTGAACCTACACCAGTTGGGTCAGATGTAATTCACACAGCCACTCTGTGCAACACTGAGCAACCTCCCCCCCCCCCGATAGCATGGTGCACGGGGTGAAGGGATCATCTGAATTATACACCACATGCATTTATATTTTTGCATGCTGCCATCACATCACAAGACTAAGAAGGCTTGTGATGTCATTCAGCATCATGGTTTAGCATGCAGGGTGAAGTATGCTCTGGGCAAAAAGAAAGAGCCCTGTCCCAACAGCTGTGCCCAGTGATGTGCAGAGTGGTCCTGATTAGAGATGGGTGAGAATTTAGTTTCAGATCATAATTTGTTCAGAATTTGATCAGAATTTACCAAAATATGTGAAGCTCTCCATATACGGAACAAAAAGAATTTGAAATTATTAAAAAAAAAAATATATCAAATGTAGGAAAAACTGAAACTGAGATTCATTCACCCACGCCCAAGGTTCTGAGTGCTTAGCTCTTAAACATCTGGATTTGAATCCCTGTGTATTCAGTCATGTTAGCCCTAAATAAGGGTTGCCACTTCTTTTTTTCTGGCAGGTTCTTCATCTTTAACAGTTATATGGAAGGTAGGTACATCATGGACTTCTCAATGCTAGTAATAGCTGTACTGAATTTGGCTGGAGCACATGGGTGTGAATTTCATTTCAGTTCGGTGTTTTGTTAACAATTTACCAAAATTCATGAAGTTCTTCATATTCAGGAGAGAAAGAACTTGAGATTTAAAATATTCTAATGTAGGAGAAAGTGAATATTTCTTCCCATCCCTAGCCCTGATCTATCCTGCATTCTTAATATAACACACCACACCCACCATATGTATTATCCCAGCTATTTCCAAGGCTGGCCCAAGACATTTTGCCACAGTGTTACATGACCCAGAGGTGTGTCCTAAGTAAGGATGCTGGAGAAATCTGCCACAGATTCAAATGAGGCTGGATTCCAAAGAATCCAAATTCCAGAGTTTCTGGCAGACTGGCAGGAAAGTTTCAGGACAGCCATAAAAAGCTGCAATTTAGGTATAAGTAAGTGCTTTAGGGCTGCAAATGGCATAAAATATGCCATTTACAACTGTAATTTTCCCGCAATAGGCTAATGGCAGCCACCATTAGCATATCACACTTTATAGGAAGCCAGAGAGCTGCTCCAACAATTCTGGTGTATGCAGCAGGGCTCCAGAGGACTCTACAGGGCCCCAAGTGGCCTGAATTGCCCCACAATGGACCCCCTCCTGACTGGACAGTGGGGGGCAGGGATGGATGGAACACTTACCTTCCGTTCCGTTCTGTTTCCGCTGGGGGGGAGGTGCTCTTACATAGCCTATCACGGCTAACGCAGGGACGCAAATGGCGGTGGCTACGACAGCCGCCATTTGCATCCCTGCAGGGCTGCCCAGCGGCTAGATGTCTGGCTGCTGGCGGCCGGAGCCGGCCGGCGGCTCCGCAGCTTGGCCGTGGAGCGGAGTCGGCCGGGCAGGATTCCGGGGCGGAGGACCGGATCGCCTCCCACCCCTGTCGAGGATTCCATTTAAGTATTTAAGTATTTACGTAGCCTATCGTGGCTATGCTATGAAGAGGAAGCGAATGGCGGCCACAGGACAGCCACCATTCACAAAGTAGCGCGGACGTGAGCAGGTAAGTGCTCCATTTCGTGCGCCTTTTGTGGGTTGGGGGGCAGCGGGGACTTTGTCCCGCGTGCCTTTTGTGGGTTGGGGGGGCAGGGGCTTCATTCCGCGATGGATTCTGGAGGGCTGAATGCACTGGCATTCGGCCTCACCGAGATCCGTCGCGGAATTCTCTGACATCCCTAGTGGGGGGATTCATACATCCCTAGTCCTAAATTCCCTTGAAATGTCACATAGGATACTGGAATTCTATGCATAAAGCTACATAGAGATGCGCCTCCGCAACTTATCAGACATTGCCAGAGATCCTGCTGCACACCTCTCAGATTATGTATCATTTCACTGGCAACCACTCAAATTGTTTGCATAGTCTGATTGACCCTGGTCACTGTCATGGACTTCTCCAAGGTGGGGTGGGAGTAGGCATAGGCAAACTCCCTGTACCCCATTCGGGTGCCCCTTGCCAGACTCCCATGGCTTGCCCAACCCTGGCAAGAGTGTGGGCCAAGCTGCCAGATGCTCTGCAGGTGCCTGAGAGCTTGCGGTTTCTGACTTTTTCATGAACAAAACCACCATTTTGCGCAAAATCGCAGTTACAGCCATTTACAGAAATTGTGATTTGCATAAAATCACAGCCATAAATAGCAGTTTGTGCAAAATTGCAGGTGTCAGTGGTCTAACTAGACCATTTACACCTGCAATTTTGCCCAAATCACACTATTTATGCCTGCAATTTTGTGCAAATCATGATTTTGCATTTTGTGCAAAATCGCAGGTATAGCCATTTATGGAAATCACGATTTGCACAAAATTACAGGCATAAAGAGTGTGATTTGGGCAAAATTGCAGGTGTAAATGGTCTAGTTAGACCACTTACACCTGCAAGTTTGCACAAACTGTGCTATTTATGGCTGTGATTTTGCACAAATCACAATTTCTGTAAATGGCTGTAGCTGTGATTTTGCACAAAATGGTGGTTTGTGAAAAAGGAGGAAACTGTGAGCTTGCCCAACTCGGCCCCCAACAAGTTGGAGGAGCTCAGGGGTCCATGAGCTGGCATCTGGGGGGCAGAGCTAGCGAAAAGCCAAGCTCCACCCCCAAACTGGATTCCTCTGCCATCCCTAGGTGGGAGTGAAGTGCAGTTAGATGTGCATTCATGCCATACTTTTCCTAGAGCTAGAGAAAAGTCAACACAACACCACTGAAGCAAATGGAGCTTCAGTCATGGGTGTAAGGCAGCGACACAGGTAAGGGTGTACAAAATACTCTCCCCATTCCGGTTCGGGCATCCGCGAGGTGGGGGGAGGCAATCCGTCCCTCCCCCTGGAATCCTCCCCAGCCAGCTCAGCTCTGTGGTGAGTCCGCGAAGCCGCCACCCGGGCCTGCTCTTTTCGTCATAGGCTACATAAATATTTACCTAGCCTATCACCAAAAAGAGCAGAGATGCAAATGGCGTCAGCTATGCCAGATGCCATTTGCATCCGCAGTCCAGGGCAGTGGACAGATGGCAGCGGACGGACCCAGAAAAGCCGGCAGCAGGTAGGGTCCATCCAGGGAGAATTTCGGGAGGCGGCGGGGGGGGAGTAGTCCGTTCTACCACAGACTCCGGGGGACCAGATTTGAAAGAATCCAGCCTCATTGGAGTCCATGGAGGATTTCTCTGCTATCCCTAAACACAGGTCAGTTTGAGATTCATTGTGTCTCCAAACATGAAAGCACCACCCACACAGAGAGAGATTGAAGTCCAAGCAGAGGGCGTAAATAGAAACCCTATCCCATTCCTGTTCTGTTCAGAGATGCTATATTGGTATGAAAAGGTATAGAACAAGAGTGATTATCATAATGTCCCCAAGCAAACTTTATGCAGTTTTTATGCAAAGCTGGGGTTTGCCTATATAATTAAATCAATTGTTGCAAATACATTAAACTGGCATTTTTAATTTGACAGGTGAATTTAGTATTGGGATGCATCGTAAAAGGTTTCCTTGACTTCTAGGAGGCAACATTTGCTAATGGTTCTATGAGATTACTTGGGGGAGAAAGGGAAACATTGAGATGCATCTTAGACTGTATTCTGCTTGTGGCAGTGAAGCCACGCTACAAAGAATCCATGTGTCAGGGAGGAGGAAAAGATGGGCAACAAGGTGGTGTACATGAGATGGAGAGTGGGAGGAGAGAGAGAGAGAGAGAGAGACTGGAGAGGAAAATAAATTATCCCAAGAAGAACTGGATTCCCTTCCAAACTGAGCTTGCCAGTTCTATAATGGCACCACCACCACTTTAACAGTAGCCTGGCACACAGAAAGTAAGCATATGGATTATTATTATTATTATTATTATTGCCATCACTTATCTCCATGCTTTATTCACAAAATGTCGAGGGACCAGAAAAAAAGGGGGCAATCCTGTTCCCAAGTCTAGCGAGTCAGGGCTCATAGGGTTGCAGCACCAACACTTTTTGATTAGCAGGGATGCTGATGTCATCTGTCCCTGCCCCTCCCCCTCAGAATTCCCCGTTCCCTCTGCGCTTAGCAAGAAAAGGCAAAATAGGTTCAAAGAAGCTTATAAGTAACTGAGGATAAACATACAGCCACAATAAAACAAGCTTTAACAAAATAATGAGACTAAAATACAAAGTATACAAAACGTTTGTTTTTTTTAAAAAAAGGGATAATACAACTGTACAATTATGCACAAACAAAAACATGGCAGTCCAACATGTTGCATACACACAGAGTAATGTTACTGGTTTCACAATAGGCTTTTCCTAATACAATTCCAATGCAGTAGGCTATACTATACTAACCTATTAACCTAACCCAAATGCGTTTCGTCCATTAAGGTCTTTGTCAGTGGGACAAAGCTTTGCTGTAATGCTCTGAGCTTAGCTGCAATCCTCCTCACAGTAACTGGGGGCAGGGAGAGATTAATTTTCCCAGCACCAACATATTGTTTCTTGTTGTGATGTGAAGCATTTGGGGGTGACTTGGTCTTGAGTGGGCAAGTAAGACCCATTTGCTTCACAGAAGACCGGATCCTGGTGGAGATGAAAGCTGCTAGAACTGGTACGTTGTTGATATGGATCAAAAGAGCAGCCTGCAATTTTTGGACTTTCCATGGCACACGTCAAAGTGTGCCACTACGTCACTGCTCAGGTAAATACAAAATGGGCAGAGTGGTAATTCTTTACATCCCGTGTTGACAGTCACTGATGGTGCTGGAGGCCTCCCAGGAACCTTTGACTGAGGACCTTAAAAGAGACTGTGGGCTTCTGAAGCTCTGCTCCTAACCAACCTGGTCCTTCCAGATGGGTTGGACTGTCCTCCTATCATTTCCAATCAGGTTGAAGAAGGCTTGGCTAAAGTGTGTGGGACTTCTTCTTTTTACTTTAGAAGAAAGAAGACTAAGGAGGTGCATAAAATTAGGCATGGTTATGTGGAAAATCCCCTTCATGGATCACTGCCTTGTTGTGGCGAAGGGGCTTGCATAACTCAGTGAAGCCATAAGCTATGCCGTGCAGGGCCATCCAAGACAGACAGGTCATGGTGGAGAGTTCTGACAAAATGTGGTCCACTGGAGAAGGAAATGGCAAACCACTCCAGTATTCTTGCCAAGAAAACCCCATGGAACGTATCACAAGGCTAAAAGAGATGACACTGGAAGATGAGCCCCTCAGGTCGGAAGGTGTCCAATATGCTACTGGGGAAGAGCAGAGGGTATTTCCAAGTAGCGCCAGAAAGAGTGAAGCGGCTGGGCCAAAGCCGAAAGGACACTCAGCTATGGATGTGTCTGGTGGTGAAAAGAAAGTCCGATGCCGTAAAGAACAATATTGTTTAGGAACCTGGAATCTAAGATCAATGAATCAAGGTAAGTTGGAGGTGGTCAAACATGAGATGGCAAGATTGAACATCGCCATCTTGGGAATCAGTGAAATAAAATGAACAAGCATGGGCGAATTTAATTCAGGTGACCATTATATCTACTACTGTGGGCAAGAATCCCTTAGAAGAAATGGAGTAGCACTCATAGTCAACAAAAGGGTGGGAAAAGCAGTACTGGGGTACAATCTCAAAAACAATAGAATGATCTCATTACGAATCCAAGGCAAACCATTCAACATCACAGTAATTCAAGTCTATGCCCCAACCACTGAGGCCGAAGAAGCTGAGGTTGATCAGTTCTATGAAGACCTACAACACCTTCTAAAATGAACACCCAAAAACAGATGTCCTCTTCATCATAGGGGATTGGAATGCTAAAGTAGGAAGTCAAGAAATCACCAGGATAACAGGCAAGCATGGCCTTGGTGTACAAAATGAAGCAGGACAAAGGCTAATAGAGTTTTGCAAGAGAACACGGTGATCATAGCAAACAATCTTTTCCAACAGCACAAGAGGCCACTCTACACATGGACATCACCAGATGGTCAATATCGAAATCAGATTGATTATGTACTTTGCAGCCAAAGATGGAGAAGCTCTATACAGTCAGTAAAAACAAGACCTGGAGCTGACTGTGGCTCAGATCATGAGCTTCTTATTGCAAAATTTTGGCTTAAATTGAAGAACATAGGGAAAACCACTAAACCATTCAGGTATGACCTAAATCATATCCCTTATAAATATACAGTGGAGGTGAGGAATAGCTTTAAGGGATTAGACCTGACAGACGAGTGCCTGAGGAACTATGGATGGAGGTCTGTAACATTGTTCAGGTCAGGAGGCAGCAACTAAATCTATCCCAAAGAAAAAGAAATTGAAGAAAGCAAAGTGGCTGTCTGATGAGGCTTTCCAAGTAGCTAAGGAAAGAAGGGAAGCGAAAAGCAAGGGAGAAAGGGGAAGATATACCCAACTGAATGCAGAGTTCCAGAGAATAGCAAGGAGAGACAAGAAGGCCTTCTTAAATGAACAATGCAAAGAAATCGAGGAAAACAATAGAATGGGAAAGACTAGAGAACTTTTCAAGAAAATCGGAGATCTCAAGGGAACGTTTTCTGCAAAGATGGGCATGATAAAGGACAAAGAAGGCAGGGATCTTCTTTGAACGAAAGAACGAAGAAAAAACGAAGATCATGGCATCTGGCCCCATCACTTCCTGGCATATAGAAGGGGAAGAAATGGAAGCAGTGACAGATTTTACTTTCTTGGGCTCCAAGATCACCGCAGATGGTGACTGTAGCTATGAAATTAAAAGACGCTTGCTCCTTGGGAGGTTGGCTATGGCCAACCTAGACAGCATAGTAAGAAGCAGAGACATCACCTTGCCGACAAAGTTTCGTATAATCGAAGCTATGGTTTTCCCAGTAGTTACATATGGCTGTGAGAGCTGAACTATAAGGAAGGCTGAGTGCCGAAGAATCAATGCTTTCGAACTAGGGATGGCGGAGAATTTCTGAGAATTTCTCCACGAATCTCAGTGAGGCTGAATGCCAATGCATTCGGCCCTCCAAAATTGGCGGTGAAATTCTCCGCCACCCCCCCGCCACCTCCCCCGGGATGGGACTTACCTCCTGCGACTGTCCCTCTCAGCGGCGGGTCCCAGCGGCGGTTCGGCAGCGGTTCAGCGGCGGTTCGGCGGGGGCAGGGGCAGCAGCCGGTCCCGACCGGCTGCCACCACCGCCATTACAAAATAAATTTTTAAAAAAAAACGTTATAGGCTACGTAACAATTAACGTAGCCTATCACAGCTAGATTTCCAAAGTCAGCCGTGATAGGCTATGTTAATCGTCACGTAGCCTATCACGGGTGACTTTGGGGGGAAAAAAAAAATGCGTACGCAAATGGCAGTGGCCCATGGGCGCCGCCATTTGCGTTCCTTATTTTGGCACGTCTAGTCTACGTAAAGATTTACGTAGACTACGGCGAAAATAAGGGCAACGCCATAAGGGCAACGAAAATAAGGGCAACACTACAGCGAAAATAAGGGCAACACATAGACTAGAACTGCCAAAATAAGGAACGCAAATGGCGGCGCCCATGGGCCGCCGCCATTTGCGTACGCACTTTTTTTTTCCCCAAAGTCACCCGTGATAGGCTACGTGACGATTTACGTAGCCTATCATGGCTGACTTTGGAAATCTAGCCGTGATAGGCTACGCTAATCGTTACGTAGCCTATCATGGGTTTTTTTTTTTCACTTTTTATTTCGCGGCCGGGGAGACGGGGCGCTTCTCCCCGGCCTGAATTTCGGCCGGGCAAGGCAGGGCGCCTCCCCCCCGGCCTGAATTTCGGCCGGGTGAGGCGGGACGCCTCCCCCCCCTCATCTGAACTTCGGGGGGAGAAGCGAAGCGCCTCCCCCCCACCGCGAAGCCAAGCTGCGAAAAGGTGACTTTCGTACATCCCTATTTCGAACTGTGGTGCTGGAGAAGACTCTTACGAGTCCCCTGGATTGCAAAGTGGTCAAATCAGTCAATCCTAAAGGAAATCAACCCTGACTGCTCATTGGAAGGACAGATTCTGAAGCTGAAGCTCAAATATTTTGGCCACCTAATGCAAAGAGAAAATTCCCTGGAAAAGACCCTGATGCTGGGAAAGATTGAAGGCAAATGGAGAAGGGGACAGCAGAGGATGAGATGGCTAGATAACATCACCGATGTAATGAATATGAACTTGAGCACACTCCGGGAGAGAGTGGAGGACAGGAAGTCCTGGCATGCTATGGTCCATGGGGTCACGAAGAGTCGTACTTGACTTAACGACTGAACAACATGTGGAAAATGGGCAGTGAGTGAGAAGTTTTTCTCCTTCTATCCTAGCACTAGACCTTGGGGCCATCCAATGATTCATAGTAGAGTGAAGACAGGCCAAAGAAAGTACTTCTTCACACAACATGGAACTAACTTCTGGCATTTGCTGCAAGGAGATGTGGCAATGGGGGGCACTAACTCAGAGGGCTTTAAAAGGAGGTTAGACATATTCATGGGAGAAACATCTATCATGAGTCTTGGTGTCCATATGGAGCATCCAGGTTTAGTGGCAACATGCTTCTAAATATCACTTGCTGGGGGGTGACAACAGCAAAGCCCTGTTGCCCTGAAATTCTGGTGTCCATGTGTTTCTTGGAGGCTGGCAAACGAAGGAGCATAAGAACATGCCAGATCAGACTATGGGTCCATCTCTTCCAGCATTCTGTTCACACAGTGGCCAACCAGAACCAGCTGCCTGTGGGAAACCCCCAAACCAAGTAGGAAATGAGTGCAATAGCACTATCTGACCCATGTTCCCCAGAAACTGGTGTCCATAGGCATACTGCCTCTGGCACTGGAGGTAGCATATAGCCATCAAGACTAGTAGCCATTTTTCGCCTTCTCCTCCTACTCGGCCACCAAGTCACCCGGGTGTCCTTAGGCCAGTTACTCTCAGTCAGCCTAATCTACACTACAAGGTTGTTGTGGAGATAAAAAGGGGCTAATTCTGTGTATGCTGTGCTGAACCTCTCAGATGAAGTGTGGGAATACTAATGAAATACATACACTATGTATACTAGGGCTGTGCAGGGACCCCCCGATCCAACTCGGAAGCCGCTTTGCAGCTTCTGAGGTGGGCCCAATCTGCCTCAGGCAGATTCAGGGGGGTCCCGATGCGCCTCGGCCCCAAACCCAAAGTGGGTTCCCCCCCATGTCTCCCCAGCTCCTTACCTGGACTGCCACCTCCTCTGCCGCTGCCACCCCCTCCTCTGCCACCTTCTCTGTTGCACCGCCTCTGCCACCTCCTGAGGCCTGGATGTGTGGACACTCTTCTTCCAGGGAGTTGCCATTTTAAAAATGGCAATTTCCTGGAACTTCCAGGAAGTTGCCATTTTAAAAATGGTGACTCCCTGGAAGAAGAGTCACCACGCATCTAGGCCTCAGGAGATGGCAGCAGGCAGAGGCGGCAGCACAGTGGCAGCATGGTGGCAGAGACGGCAGAGGCGTGGCAGCAGAGGTTACGGTGAGCAGAAGGCAGCTCAGGTAAGGACCTGGAGGTGCTGGGGGGGCTGGACTGGGGGCCAAAGGGCCTCTGCTTTGCCTCGAAGGGGGCACAAAGTGGCCCGAAGCAGCCTGCTTCCACTCGGGGTTTGGGCCTTGGGCCAAAGTGGTGCACAGCCCTAGTGCATACCATACTTGTAGATTATACTTGTGGAGGTTCAGGATATCACTTCTTGAATTGAGGAGAATTTGTTATGACAGCATTTGAGGACTCTTCTTCATATGGGCCTCTTAGTTATGAAGGAATTCAACTGCCCACATTCCCAGAATTCTTGTTTGCATTGTAGGGTTTGATCACCAACATATCACTCTTTTGAATAGGCACACATCATTCCTTCCTTTTCATTTAATCAATTTATGAGCCAAATCTCTCAGGGCAATGTACATATCAACTTTGGTCCCTCATAAATGTTCATATCTATAGTGAAGACACAGCATTTCTATTATCTTCTTAAACACAGCTTCCTTTAGCCACTTTTCAACATTGTTACCCTCAGTGAGAACAATTCCATGACTACAAGGGATAAGATTCAAGCTGGCCCTCAAAATTCCAGCCTGACACTTTCAGGGCTTAGTGAAGACTGCTTTATATAGCAGAAGCTTTATGTTTTTAATGTGGCGCAGATGAATCCTAAATCTTTTTTTTCCATCTCTTTTCCTCTCCTAAGGAAAGTGTTCCAGCTTTTATCTAGAAGTGATGGTTTTATGCCACGCCACAGAACAGAAAATGCACGTGTGCATATGTCAAAAAAAGCAGGAGGAGGACTAGAATCTTATGGGAGTGCAAGAACTGGAGATCAAACTTCAAATCCTTGCTCAGCCATGATGTTCATAGAGTAGCCTTGTACATGCCATTCTCTTTCAGCAGCTGACCTTGCAGGATTGTTGTGAGGAGAAATGGGCTAGCAAATATATATTCTGCCCTGAACTTCTTTAAGGAAGTGTGAAAAGGAATTACCATTCATCTGGCATGTGGGGTGGGTAAAACACTTGTTTTCTGATTCCTATCCCAACAACCACCCATGCTGGGTCACTATTATTTCCATCTTACAGGTGGCCAACTGAGGCTGAAAGAGAAACTTCTCCAAAGGTACACAATAATTCCAAGACCAAGGCAGGCCTTGAATCCAGTTCTCCCACATTCACAACGTTCTATCGAATGGATGACACACTCAGCACAATCTTATATCTGTTTACTCAGACATAATTCCCATGGCATTCAATAGGGCTTATTACCAACTAAGTGGATTTAGGATTGCAATCCTTGCCTTTGTATGAAATATTCCAGATCTGCCACTGCCAGTTAAAGCCTTGTAGAATGACACACTGTGGTAGCTCTGTATGTAAATACTGACTGCCCGTCCACACAGGCAGATACAAACACCCTCACTTTTCAGACTTTTAATGAATGTATGTTAGTTGGGGGTGGGGGAGAGAATTGGGAATTGTGACACAGAGTGGAGCCTGGTGGTTTCAGTGTCAGTGGGACTGTCAATCAGCTGCGGCTTTCAGTCAGAACCAGTCAGAACTCTAAATTATTTAGTTATTTATTATTCATTATTGCATTTATATCCTGCCTTTTTTCCTCTTGCAAGGAACCCAAGGCGGCTTACATTATCCTACTCCTCTCCATTGTATCCTCACAACAACAACCCTGTGAGGTAGGTTGGGCTGAGAGTCTGTGACTGGCCCAAAGTCACCCAGTGAGCTTCCATGGCCAAGTGGGGACTAGAACCCGGATCACCCAGCTCCCAGTCGGTCACTCTCACCACTACACTACACTGGCTCTCTGAGGTATCCAAGGTGCAGAGCCCATTTTGGGGATAGGGTTCAGAACCTTGGATAGCTCCTTTAGATGTCTGACTGGTTCTGACTGAAACCAGAGTGGATTCACAGCCCCACTGACCTCGGAGCCACCAGCCTCCGTGCCATGGAAGACAAGTGTCCTCTTTCAGGACCTCCACGTGCCCATCCTACACTGTTTATCAACTGTATGTGCGAGCAGGGGCCCTGCCTCTCACACGGTCCCGGATCACAAAGGGACCCCATTCACATGCAACCTATATGTATGTAGGCCTAATCAGGTCTCCAGATGAACGCATGGAAGTCAGGAGAGTAGAAAGCAGGCAAGACTGTGATTCTCCCCTTTCCCATATGCTGGACAGCTGAAAAGGGCTTGTGTACATGGGGAGGGAAAAGCAGCATTTAGACAACAATGCTCTTTGAGTGTGTCAGACGCAGACCTCTAATTGGCAGCACTGATCTGGAGCAGACATGATTGCAATCTCCCCACCCCCACATACACACACACACACTGCATTCACTGAACATCTGAAAAGAGCTACCAACAGACACCATCTCAGAACACCATCCAGGCCTTGGTTGGCCCTGTTTAATACAGGGCCAACCTCCTTAAGGAGGATCCTTATGGTTCCAATTTCTTTCTTTACAGCTGTTTCCCTCTCCCACCCATCCCCCTGTGCCTGGCAAGCAGTAAGAGAGGATACAGCTGTTTGGGCTTTGGTTCATTGGCTTCCGTATTCCTGTTGTCCATCCTTCTTCTCCACTGCTAAGGGGGTAGGTCCAGCCTAGGATGAGGTTGCCCATCCCAGATAGTAGTTTTTTTGGCATGCCAGGTGTGAGGGCAGAGAGAGTGAACCATTTTTCATCTCCAGCACCAAAACATCTTGTCTTCTACCATCTCTGAGTGGGGCAAACAAAAGGCCAACTTGCAACACAGAGTGGTATTCGATGCTAATCCAAGGGTCCAGAAGAACAGATGGGTAGGAGATGAAGCAGCTGCATCCTGTCTCTAGTTTGGACCTTTTCAAGACCTTTTCAAGGTATTGTATTGTCCCTAGTGAAAACTAGTGGTAGAATCCATGATTTGTCTACAGATGGTCCCAGGTTCAGGCAGCCCCAAGGAATTCCAGTTTTTAAAAGGACCAAATAACAGGTAAGATGCAAGACTGTTGATCTTGAGATCCTAGAGGACCACTACTACTCAGAGTAGGCAATATCAAGCTAGATGGACAAAATAGTCCAACCTGGTATGAAGCAGCTTTCCATGTTCCTATGAAAAGGTATGGGGTCAATCCATGAATCTGGATCAAGAACCCATTTCCTGCAGTGAATATGTGCTGGTTTCCCCAAGCATGAATTCAAAGTGCTAAGCAGACTAAGAAATAGGTCTAGGTTCATCTACGTTTGCATTTAGTCATCAAACTGCACTCCAGAGCAATCTCTGAGCAACTTCCCAATTTATCCCTGGTAAATCTGTAAATGCTTACTAATACAACAGCAAAGCCATAAACATGGTTAAATGTGTCTTCATAGGCACCATCCACAGCGTGCACTTTTGCCAACATGAATCTGTAGTTGCCAAATTCAGAAAACGCCGAATACTGCAAGTACTCCATTTTAGCTTTCTTGCCTTTTCCCTACTAAATACACTTATAAAAAAGAACAACAGCCAAAAACAATTGTAAGCTTAATAACAGTTGAAGAATATTCAGCAGATGGTACCATCTAGACTCAACTAATTTCTGGCCAAGCAATCTAAATCCCAGTTGTAGACAAGGATGCATAAACAAAATTTGATATCGATGAGTAGGGAGAGTGGTGACAAATAAGAGAAACTGAGGATGGCATCTGTCTCAGCTGTAATTGCATTAGTGTTTCTGAATATGGCTAATGCACACATTCATAAGAGGCTAGGTTCAGATTTCACACTAGTATTGATCCTGTTGTGCTCCTGATACCCAAAGACCATTTCAATGACTTAACTCCACTGATTTAGGATGTAAGTGCCGGCCTCGTTAGGGCTCAACACTCAACTACGGTGCAGGAAACTTCTATCCTACCCTACGCTCTCCTCCAGTGTGCTCCAGGATCAAGCTACATTTTAAATAAGTAGGGTGCACTTGTTCCTCTCCTTCTTATTCTAAAGTAGGTATGCAGGAACCCTATCTGGACTGGAACCACCATGTGTTGGTAGGAGAGGTTTACACCTACCCACCCCGCCACTTGTTTTCTGAAAGGCCCTCCCCCATGCAGGCACTTTAAAAAAGGAAAATGTTTTCAGTAGCATCAATGGAGGCTTCCCACCCATCCATTTTTTAGCCCCTGGGTGGAAGAAAGAGGGTCAGCTGCACACTATGTTTTTCATGCACCATGTAGTTTGACCCTGAGAGGAGAATGGAAGCATCTGCTTCTGGTTTGTTTTTGTTTTTTTCTAGCCACAGTTTGTCATTATGGCCTAACCAGAAACTGTGGTTAGTTTTAACTATGGTTTTATCCAAATTCCGAACAAACCAGAATCATAAACTCCTGTTTGAAGTTGGCCTGTTCAGACAAACCATCATTATTAAAACTAACCACAGTTTGTTCCAGTTCAGACATAACAACCACAATTCATTGAAAATGGAAGCAAATGCTTCTTAACCTCCTCCTCACAGCTGTGCCAGCCCAAGACTCATTCACATCACATTAAACGATAGTTTGGTGTTACATCTCAATGCAGCTAGCAGTTTTTGCAAGAGATGTTAATGAATATATTGCCATCACATATTTTGTGGGGGTTTCACAACCAATATCCATATCATCGCAAGCCGTTTTTAGGCATTTCTCCTCTCCAGACAATTAAGATTGCATGGAGAAAGATGGGGTATGCTCATCCCCACCATTCCACCCCACACTAGCCCCTTCCAAGATTGTCCACGAGTTGGGGAAAGGCCTGTAGAACACGCATAGTCTGTGCCCATGAGATAAAACCCTGGGTGGAGGAAATGCCTGAGCAGGGCTACAGTGATGATGAAGCAGTCTGGCCATGCAAACATGGCTAATTATAATGAAGGGATCTTTTTACCCAGAATTCTTAGTACTTGTCCTTCCTGCAGCTCCCCCTGTAGCTCTTGCCTGCTGCTAGGACTAGAGCGGCAACAAGACCAATGCGCAGGTAAAGAGGACCTGGATGGACAAAGAAGTCCCTGAAAAACATGGGACGCATTTCAAAGGTTCCATCTGGGGATGCTGGAGAAATATGAGACAGACTAAAAAGAGTTTGGATTTCTTAGAATCCAACCTGTGGAATCTGCTGCAGAGTAACCCCCTCAGGCCACATGGAGTCAGTGGACTTCTGGGTCTTTTTTTTTTAACTTTCCTGAAATTTATGCATATTTATCCATAGGAAGGAACATACACACATTTCTGCTGAGGAAAAGTTGAATAGATTGGGGGACAATACGCTAAATGTTACGTACTAAGGTAAATTACGTAAATTGTTGAAAACATCTTACATTATTATTAGCGTATTTTTCTGCATGACAAAAAAACCCATTGCATCTGTCTGTGAGTGGATGTCGGAACAAAAGGCACCTGACTGTCCATGAGACATAGACAGAGGAGATTTTACACAGTCCGTACATCCCTGGTTCCATCACCAGCAGGATAAGTGCTGGCCATATTTGAGACTCAGTTGGGAACATGGATTCAGAGGAAGAACTTGTTGCCTTTCTTCAATGAAATCTGTACAATGGAACTCAAGAAATACAGTAAGAGCCTCCCAGCCCAGCCCATCATATATGCACCTCCATCTTGGTTATCCACACCTTCTAGTACCCACCGTGTTTATTTGTACTAATGGATGCCTTTTTAACTAGCTCTTCCATTTATCCAGTCTTCTGATACCCAAATATGTTGGCTAAGCCCCCAGGTTGTAGTATATCCAGTTGTACTGTAGGACTCTATATGTATCAATCTATATTACACATTAGTTTCTTCTTCACTTGTAATGAAGGCAGCTGTTTCAGAGAAAGAAAAATGAGAAGACAAGCACACCGTCTTACCACCTGCAATGAAAGGTCGTATATGCTTGCTACCTAAGCCCAGACTGTACTTTCCATATTGCTCAAACATGCTCATTATTAACTGCCAACTGTACATGTAACTAAATTAAAATGGGCTCGATGCTAACGAAACATAGCAAATTGAGACAGAATCGGGTCAGATTTCTGTTTGAATTATCTCACTGAGTTTCTAACCTGGCACGTTATTTAAATCACACACACACACACACACACACACACCATAAAAGAATATACAGAATGGATGAACAAACTAGAAACATATATTCACCTTAGTTAATATCAAGTGCTTGTACACTTCACATTTGTTTCAATGGGGCTTGCATGGGAAATGTTCCTGCCCTGATGGATTGTGCTCATGATGGAATATTCCTCTAAGTGTGCAGGAATTATAGCATTGAAATCTTATTCTTTGCCACTTCTATTGCAAAACGTTTACATTTTCACACTGTTAATTAGTCTTAGCCTCATGTACCAATAAACAGGCAAACTCTGGATAAAAACAATCTGAGTCAATGAATCAATTTCTTTACAATTCTAAAAAAACCTGCACACAACACTCTCCTTTCTATGCAAAATCTAACGTTTCACATGTTAGACTGCAGCTCACTATTGATTGGTATCATAAGCTTGTCAAGAGCTCAAAAGGAGCGTTCCAAGGAAAGTTTGTAGTTAAGCATATGGTAAACTCGTCCGGTCCATATGACTGGTTGAATGCCGACCACTACTGTTGATACAATCTTTCCTCAATATTATGACAGCAGTTGTCAATGGGACTTAAATTGCTGTCAAACTTATCCGACTAACTTACAGCACAACAGTCAGAGGAAGCCAGCTCAGTGACTCACGCCAATAAGACCTTTTTCTTTTCCCTCCCCTAAGCGCTCATTCATTTTACCCACTTGCAAAATGGTCCTTATGGGTTGCATGTGTGTATGTGTGCAGTTTCAGCAATTAGCAATATGAGCATTCAGCATCTTTATGCATCTGTAGGATAAATAGGCTATACTCCAAGCCAGTGTATATAAAATGCTTGTTGTTCCTTTCCAGGTCAATTTTTCAGCAGGCTTCTTTGGTGTCCTGATTATTGTGTTTGGAATTTGTAAGCACAGCCACTCAATTTGTCTCCCACAATTATTTTTGTAAAGTAGTACAAGCAAAATAACTGGCTTTATATGTGCATTCATGTACATACACAGGCACACACACTGAACACACTGCATGTGAGCCAAATTCCACAGGGGTCTAATGTTGAAGTATGTTCTGTGCACACAGTGGGAAATCCCACTGCATGTCTCACACATTCTCAACTCACAAACAAGAATAGTAATTTCTCTGCTTGCATGGAACTCTTATGTTCACACAGCAGAGGTCCAGAGTATGCACTGAAACCGGACTGAGTCTTTCATTTGGAGTGAAGTCCTTGGAATCTACATTTGTGATAGTGTAGGATCATGGCTAAAGTTACATAATTCCCATGACGTGACACTGAAATCACACAAACATTGACATGGAAGTAAATGCTTCCAATTTCAATGGAACTTACTTCCACAACATTGTTGTTAAGATTATAATCTGAGTATGGCAAATGTGCTAATTTTGCAAAGAACCACATATAGGAACAATTCAGTAGTATTACTCCTCACATGCTTTTGTGCTGATGGGATAAGAACCTTAACAGGTTCCAAAATACAGAAGGAAATGTCCTCCAAGAAACACTCTGATCATGACCTCACCTAATGCAAAGAAAGTTCCATTGCTTTCACCAGTCTGGGACTCACTTTGAAGTAAGTGTGCTTAGATATGTTTTTAGGACACAATTGATGAGGACTGCTATGGATCATGTAAGAGGCAGCATTTTGGGAACATTTTGCAAGCACACCACAAATTAAAAATCAAGGATTATTTCATTTGTTTTAACAATTAATAAATGGGTTATTCATGCTGCTCTGTCATTGTTGTTTTTTAAAGCTAACATGTACTTGATTTCTTTCCTACCTTATAAATCAAAATTTACCATGCTATATAAACAACTGAACCAACAGCAACATATATATATATATATATATATATATATATATATATATCCATATCCCACTTCCTTTTGACTGCAGAGGAAAAAAAAAATATTGTTTTCATTTTCAGGTATGTAGGAGTGGGGGTGTTTCTTCTTCATCACACTGAAGACATTTTCAAGAAAGACACCATTGCTGTTAGGGAAATGTATGGACAGGTGCATCAAATTAAGACCCAAACTCATTTACAGGAAAGACTCACTGTAAAAGGAAACACACTCCATTTGTCTGGAACTTCCCGTTTTTATCAGTCACCTCCCCCCGCCCCTAATCTTGCATCTCATTCAAAAAAATTACTGTTAAACTAATTTGATTTGTAGAACTGGTATGGAATTCCAATATATCATCTCCCTATACCTGTTATGAACAAATTTCCTCATTAATATGAACAGTATTGTAGGGCTGTGTGTTGTTGGGTTGTTGTTTTTAATGATCATCAAATCAATTTTCATTGTTTGAACAGGCAGCACTTATCAAAAACAGCCAAACCAAATGTCACCAAATCTGTCTCAGTTTTAAGGGATGCAGCCTGCTGTGATATATCAGGCAATACACGGGTAGTGGGTGAACTTAAATATCAGCACTCCAACCTTAAACCTTTGGACCAGTGTGCCCGCAGTCCCTGGAATGCCAGTTATGATGGCAAATGTTTTGAGCTTCCACTGGCATTGTGGTTGCTACGTTACATCCATCCAAGTACTTAGATTTGCAAAATGCACTTCTGTTTATATGGGTGCCATCAGTTCAGAATATACCCTTATGAAAAGCAGCACTGATTGCAATGTAGCATCGGGGCAATCTCATGCTAACACAGGCCAGGCCATTTTCTACAATTGACACTACATCTGCAGTGGAAACAGATGTGAGGTGGTGTATGGGATGCACATAGGACTTACATAGATCTTTAAGCACAAACAAGGTCTGATGTGCTAGCCTAGCAAGGAAATTCTGCAAGAAACATAGAATTGCAGAAGGCCAAGTGTCTATTTATTTGGCCAGAGCAAGAATGAAGGCTGCCATGAGGGATTATATATAGGGTTCACGGGAAATGGAGAACAATTAGGAGATAGGGTCCATTAGCCACTGTTAATCAGGAGAGAAGGGATGCTTGATACCGTCCCAGACAGGCTGCTATTGCCCCTAGTCTTGAGGGACTCCTGAGCCTCAATGTTTCTTGAGTGTTCTTGAAATGAGAAGTGGCCACAGGAGGCAGCAATTGGGAGCAAAATACAAGGGCAGGGCTACATTCAGTGCTGGATCCAGGTTTTGGAGGGCCCTTGGGCAAGGCACCATTAGTGGGCTCCCTCCCTCAATGGGCTCCCTCCCTCTATCTTCTTACCACTGTTGTCCCCAGCTGCTATTGCTCCTCCTCATCCTCCTTCTCCTCATGGCTAGGGGTGTACGAAACACTTACCTGGTTCCACTGGGGCCATCCGCGGTGGGGGGGAGGCGCTCCATCCCCCCCCCCCAGAATCCTCCCCGGCCAGCTCCGCTCCATGATGACGCCATGGCCATTTGCGCCCCTGCTCTTTGCCGTGATAGGCTACGTAAGTATTTACATAGCCTATCACAAAAAAGGCAGCTATGCAAATGGCGGCCGCTAAGACGGCCACCATTTGCAGCCGCATCAGCCCGGCACTGGCTGGGAGACCAGCCGGAGGAGCCGCCACCACCACTGCTGCCGCCACATCCACCACCACCGCCACCAGAGTCCCTGGAGCCGCCGCATCTGCCGCCAGGTACACTCCATCCCGGGGGGATTCCACGGGGTGGCGGGGGGGAGGCCGTTCCACCACGGATTCTGGGGGGGCAGATTCTAAAGAATCTGGCCTCACTGGAGTCCATGACGGAATTCTCTGACATCCCTACTCATGGCTACCACTTGCTTGCAGAGAGCCAGTGAACAAGGAGGCTGTGGTATCTACTGCCGCTCCTTCTTGCCACCACCATTGTCTGGGCCAGAGCAAGAGGCAGGATAACAAGCAGGATATAATGATGAAGAGGAGGAGCAATTTCAGCCAGTGGGCCCATGCTGGACCATTCCTACCTTTGATGCTAGCCCTGGGTATCTTACCATAGGAACATAGGAAGATACAATTGATCTATCTAGCCTGGTATTGTCTACACTGCCTGGCAGCAGCTCTTCAGAGTTTCAGGAAGAGGCCTTCATCTGCTACATGAATCCTTCTAACTGGAGAATAGATACTGGGAAGTGAACCTAGGACATTCTGAATGTAAAGCAGGTGCTCTGTCCCTGAACTATGGTTCTTCCCTTTCCCTGCTAGCTGTTTTCCTCTCAAAACCAATCCCTTCCTTCAAGATGCTTTTCTCCTTTTGTGGGTAAATGTGCAGGAGCCTGTTCAGACCACACACACAACTTCCACCTCTTCCCTAACTGAGTCACCAAAGTGCTGGCCCTGAAAACAGAAGGGGGAGCACATATATCTGTGGCTGCATCTCTTGGATAAAAGAAGGATAAGAATTCTCCGCATCTGCATGACACTTTTATGTATAGGGATGTATAGGGATGTTGTAGGAAACCAGTTGGGTGGTGGAGCTCAATGAGATTTTGTTGGCTAGGCCCCTCAGACTTCATTCCATCTTCCGCTAGCTGGCTAACTCAGCCTCTAGCAAGTTGGGTCAGCTAGCGGATTTTCACTGTTTTTGAATTTGCATAAATTATGTTGCAACTTGCACAAATCACACAAGTTTGGGCAGCAAGTTTTGGCAACAATTTTTGGCTGCATCTCTTTTATCCAAGAGATGCAGCCACAGATGGCCAAATTTTGGGCATAATTTGTGGAATTTGCGCAAATTATGGCCAACACCAAAATAAAATTACATGAAAAGTCCCAGAATTCGGGGAAAGCATGTAGTTCAGCTTGCAAAAGCAAGTCAAGTTGGATGTGCTGCAGAAGTCCAGTGAGCCCCAAAAGGGCCAGATTTCCCAGAGATGGACATCCTGAGCTGCTCCAAATGGGGAAGATGCTTAAGTTGCCTTAATCATGACATTAACAAACTTTTCACCATGCCTTATATTTGTAGCACACTTGCACAAGGTGTCCAATATGCATAATGGATGGTTCAAGTAACATATGATATATCTTTCAAGGTCAGTGTGTGGATGTTGGTAACGAATGTGCTTCACATTTAAACTAACATTTGTTTGTTTCATTATTTAAAATGGCAAACTAACTTGGGTGCCTTGGCACAAAGGTGGTATAGAAATGTATTAAATAAATGCAAATAAAGTAATGAGAAATCATTATTATTGCTAATAATAATAACAGCTAAATAATCATACATATTGTGTTGTTGTATTTGGCATTTACTTTGACTTAGGTACTCTACTGGAGATGTAAAAGGAACTTCTAAAATATGCAAACGTCTTTCTTGTGTGAATATACATATATATATATGTGCATACATCAGGCTTCATCACACGGAGATTTATCCTGAGATTGACATTGCTCCTTCACGGAAGTTTGCAGGATCTGTACATGATGCCGTGACCCTGCCATGACCCTCCTGCACTAAATACCCTTTGTTCCATTTTTAAATAGTTCGCAGATGATGAGCTATCAAATTACCCTGCTGTGTTCCGCTTCAGTTTCCTCCATGAAAAGAGTTAAAGCAGCAAGAAGAGGAGTGAGATCAATGAAAGAAAATGGAAGACTCAGATATGGGGAGAAGGGGGGGAGGGGAGGGGAGGGGAGGGGAGGGGGGGAAGGAAGCACATGTAAAGGGAGTCACTGGTGAGCATGCATTTAAAATGGAAACAGAAAGCCCCATTTTAAATGCAGGATTTTAGGCTGGTATAGAAATGCCCACACACACACACACACACACAGAATGGTTTATTGATTTATTCAGATGGGTGGAAGTCATGATAGGTAGCTATGCGTAACCCTTTTACATACGTATTCTTTGAGAAATGATTTGAAACTATATACACATGCACACATATTTGTGAGAAATATGTATGAGATGGGCATGGTGGAGGAAAGATTAGTAAGGAGTTATAGCAGTGTGTGTGCGGGGGGAGAGAAATAGAAGATGGATGACTTAGATCTCTGCCGGAAGGTGATAATGTCACCCCAGCCATCACAATTTCAGCACATTGATGGTGGAATTCTCAGTCCCAGTCTGCTCTCCAATACACAAAGAGGTATGTTCTGGCAGTGTAACAAAAGCCAATGTGGGTGGCAAGGTAGCTGCAAATTTAAGCATGAATGCTCTGGATGTGGGGGCTTGCACCTGATTACCAGATGCTTCAAGCAGATGGCCAGGGAGGAAAGAGAACAGGGCTCCTAGTTGCTTCGATAGGGTTACAGAAAGCACCAACTCTTCTGAGAGCAGCAATAATCCTTCCCTAGCTGTGAATGTACCAAAGCAGAATACTGTACAGATAACTCACATACCTGCTGATCTTTCTTAGCATCTTCTAATGTAAATAAAAGATAGCTAATATACAAGCACACACCTCATTTTGGTTGGAGAGTAGTTGTGGTATTCAGACAAAATGAGTATGGTGTTACTTTATGCAGTCCATTTGGTCCTTTTCTCAAGGAGGTGTAGCTCATCTTAGGGGTGCCGTACGTTCCTAAAGTATGGATTGTATTCCCAAGTAGAGCTGCCCCACCAAATAACAGGCTTATCTCGAGCTCATATTAGCATTCTGCTAATTTAAGTCTGCTATTGATTAGATGATATGATAACAAACAAGGATGACAGACAGCAGGACCATCAGAAAGACTGCGCCCCAAGTCGCCACATGTTAATGTATTAATGCATGTTAATACATTTTAACTTATCTACTGGCCATGAGATTGCATACATTTTCCTAGCATCCTCCAGTACTTACTCATGTTCAATAAGTATACCCCAATGGATGAAATCAAGATATTTCGCAGGGAAGACAACTGTTTCCTTGCAATTAAAAGAATGCTGAACTGTGGAAGAGATTGTATGAATGGATTAAATTCACCCCTTAAAAAACATTGTAAGGGCCTGGATCACAAAGCCGTTTTCATTGCCAAATTTTCTCCATGCACTCATCTTTGGACTCACATATGTCTATGATTGCATGGAAAAGTACTGTATGAACCAGAGGCCAGTGCTTCTGCAACTAACAGGCATGGTGCCAGCACCTGACACCCATGGGCAACTGCTGGGGCTCTGGCATTTTGGCAGGGTCACTGGCTCTGATACCTGCCAAAGGCCCCTAGTACTGAGGACTTCAACCTGCAGCTACTGAATACAACTGCCAGGCACCAGCCAGTGTGGTGTAGTGGCGAGAGTGTTGGACTAGGATCTGGGAGATCCAGGTTCTAGTCCCCACTCGGCCATGGAAGCTCACTGGGCGACTTTGGGCCAGTCACAGACTCTCAGCCAAACCCACCTCACAGGGTTGTTGTTGTGAGGATAAAATGGAGAGGAGGAGGATAATGTAAGCTGCCTTGGGTTCCTTGCAAGAGGAAAAAAGGCAGGGTATAAATGCAATAAATAAATAAATAAAATATAGTAGGGGGCTCTTAGAGCCCCTTTGGCTAAGGATCAGCTCAGGCACTGAGTTGGCCCTGGGAACAATTTCTATAAACACAGCAGTTGTATGTTTTGGCATCATGGGGGATAACAGGAATACCTGTAAAGTGCATATGACTGGATCCTTCATGCAGTACTTTTCCCATGTTAATTTCAGGTTCAGTTTGCATGGAGAAAACAATGGGTGGAAATTACTGTATCAGCCGTATATAACCCTACGAACTGATGGAGCATGCATGTCTCCAGAAAGGGCCATAACTAGAGTCCAGTGGTATAGGAGCAGCACTTTGCCTTACCTAACCATTCTTCAAGAATGGTTGTGACATGACTGTTTCCATTTAAAGAGAGAGGGGGAGATAGGGATGGATGAACCACTCTGCACCCACTCCGTGCGCAGCTCACCAAACTGCCATCACTTTTGCATCCCTGTTTGCTTCCCTGGGTGAGCTGCTGGGCAGTCCACGAGTGCCTGATGAGTGGGTGTGGACACCTGACTCCTCAGAGAGCTGCCATTTTGTGTAGCAATGGCAGTTCATTGCTTTCTGTAAGTGATGTCTTGTGAAAATGACAGCTATAAAGTGGCCAGGTATGCAAGATTACAGACATGAATAGACCATAGAGGGAATAGAGGGAACTGAAAAGGGTGGGTATGTGGCAGTGGTCCCTGGACAGGAGTCCCCCTCTTGGACTCCTGCAACATCCCTAACGGGGAAGGCAGGTTTGCTCTCCACAAGTTTTAGTTGTCTATCCACTTCCTTCTGCCCATTGGCTCAGGGTAGATTTTTCAAGATCGGAAAAAAGAAAAAATCTCCCTTTAGTGACAGAAAGAAAAAATCTCCCTTTAGTGACTATGTCTGTGAGAATGGCAAGGTATTTAAAAGGGGAATTGACAAAAAAAGAAGATACTATTGATTTATTTTAAAGAAGTGTTCACTGTAAGTAGAGAAAACTTTAAAATAACCATTCCTATTCATGTTTCCGATGCTAGGAATTCATAGAGAGTAAAACAGGGGTGTTAAACCTCTTTCAGCATGAGGACGAATTCAATTTCAGAGAAGCTATTGGGGGCCACATTCCAGTGGTGGGCAGGACCAAAGGCAAAAGGGGCAGGGGCAGAACACCCCAAAAGTCAGCATTTTTTTTAGCTTAAAGCCCTTACTGTCCATAACTGAGCCTTAGGAGAGGCATTTAAACCTTTTAGAATAGGGGAAAAACCATAAAGGCCAGGAAACCACCAAGTGATTGGTGGTTGAGGGAAATGGATGGGGCCAGGGGAAGGGGCATGGCCATATGATAGATAATTTATTATGATCATAGGTCAGCACATTACACATGGCATACATAATTATTATACAGAAAATCAAAAAAGACTAACATGGTCCCAGAATATTAGCCTGGTGGAATAGTACTATTTTACTAAATGTGGCCACCTTATCTGTGATCTGAGGGTCCTGATCAGAAAGAAGAACAGACAGAAAGATCAAATTCATTTGATATTCCTGGCATCATCATCATTATGGAAAATAGGTGCAATTAAAACCCACAGATTTCTCAATAAAAAGAACAATATAACAAAACATGTCCAACAGTTCCAGGGCATGGTCTGAAGGCACATGAGGCAGCCACCGTGCTGAAGCTATTCAGGTCTGGGTCTGGTCAGTGCTTGGAGGGGAGACCACCTGGGAACCACATGTGTCCATGACCATGTCGAGTTCCATGATGGAAGAGAGATGGGATATAAATGTAATAAATGAATGAATGAATGAATGAATGAACAGTTTCCACTTGCCTTCCAGTTTCCACTTCCCTTCCAGTTTCCACTTCTCCATATAGCATGGCCATATGGAAAGTCTGGAGGGCTGGATTGGGACTCTATGTGGGCTGAATTTGGCTCACAGGCCTGAGGTTCAACCCCTGCATTAAAATATACAAAGACTTGAGTTTGGCAACAAGATTTTAGAACAGAGGTGGACAGACATAAGGGTAGTGGTATCTGATTTGATTGGTTTTTTTTACTAGAGTTGTGCACAAATGGCCTCTTGAAATTCTCCACCTTAATTGTGGGTAGGGATGGACGAAAGAACCTTACCTGGTCCCGTAGCTTTTTTCGGGGGGGGGAGGCACTCCGTTTCTCCCCCCAAAATTCTTGGTGGGTGGGGAGGCGCCCCGCCCCTCCCTGCCGAAATTCTGGCCGGGGGGGAGGCGCCCCATCCCTCCCCGCCGAAATTCTGGCCGGGGGGGAGCGCCCCGCCTCTCTGGCCGCGAAAGAAAAAAGTAAAGTAAAAAAAAAAGTCATAGGCTACATAAAGTTTTACGTAGCCTATCACGGCTAGATTTTCAAAGTCAGCCATGATAGGCTACGTAAATCTTTACGTAGCCTATCACGGCTGACTTTGAAGAAAAAAAAAGCGCGTACGCAAATGGCAGCACCCATGGGCGTCGCCATTTGTGTTCCTTATTTGGGCACGGGTAGTCTACGTAAAGACTTACGTAGACTATGGCGAAAATAAGGGCAATGCTATTTGCATTGCCCTTATTTTCACCATAGTCTACGTAAATCTTTACGTAGACTACCCGTGCCTAAATAAAGAATGCAAATGGCGGCGCATTTGCATACGCGCTTTTTTTTTTCAAAGTCAGCCATGATAGGCTACGTAAAGATTTACGTAGCCTATCATGGCTGACTTTGAAAATCTAGCCGTGATAGGCTACGTAAATCTTTACGTAGCCTATCACTTCTTCTTTTTTTTTTACACTTTACTTGGAAATGGTGGCAGCGGCAGCCAGTCGGAAGACCGGCCGCCGCCGCCGCACCGCCACCGGGACCCGCCGCCGCAAGGGAGATTCGCACAAGGTAAGTCCCATCCCGGGGGGGGGGTGTCGGAGAATTTCCCCACCAATTTCGGGGGGCCGTATGCATTGGCATTCGGCCTCCCGGAGATTCGTGGAGAAATTCTCTGACATCCCTAATTGTGGGCAGAGACATTTGGGAAGCAATTTCACCAAATTTCTCCAGGGAGAGGAGAAATTTTCAATAGTTTCTCCCAGCAAAGGCTCCCCATTGGCAGGGCTTGTAGCACGGGTTCTTATGTTTTTGGTAAGAGTTTGGGGATTTTTCATGCAGCAGCATCATAAACTGTCTTGGCAGGCTGGCCCCAAATTTGCGTCCACCGCAACATGTAGGGGCAGTGTTGTGTCCAGCCCCAGCAATGAGGCAGAGTTAGTGTTCTGCCAAAATCTGTCCTTCGAGTTCCTGAAAGTTTTCTCCCCCCATTAAAGAGGGTTCCCTTGTTCTGCCTCATTCAGGATGTTTTATAATGTATTTTTGTGGTATTTTGAGCGTACCTGATCACAGCTAGCCTCCTAGGCTGCCTGCATGTCCTGATATGAAAAAGCCCCATGGGAGAAATTACCTCATCATGGTGCCTTAAAGTGGGCTTTAATTGAAGTGTATGAGGTTGAGGAGCCTCCATGCTGCCAGAGAGATGATTGTACAATGACAGACAGGACACTTGTGCTCACTTTTCAACCACCTCCTAAGTAAAGTCAGCCCAAGAAACCCAAACCCAACCCATGAAAATTTCTCCAAATGTTTCTTCACCATTGAATTTATTTTTGAAAGCAATTTCTCTTCTATCAGATTGAATGAGAATGGTCGAAAGAAATGTGGGAGGAATTCTCGGCACAGCCCTGTTTTTTACTGGAACCCAAGGACCACCAACTGAAACCTGGTGCAAAAGACATACACTTAGAATTAAATAATCTTGAGCCCAGGAATTTGTTTTGAGTACCAGAACTGAATGGATCTCACAGTTATTCCAAAAATCAACTCCTGGTTACACCCACCCCCACAGCTTTCTTCATGTCAACTGTATGCTTTAGGACATAGGGGGCTCATTGCATCAGAAAACCTTACCATCTACTGCAAATCACCCAGAGACTCAAATCTACCTTCTTCCTATCCATGTTTTAGATATCTCTATGGTTATGACCTGATTTCCCACTCATTTCTTTCAAGCCACACCTGGTGAAGAAGCCCTGGTTGTAAACCACATCTTGGGAAGCTAGGATGAGAACTGATGTGCCCATACCCAAAGCACAACTAAACACAGTCATTTGGAATGCTGCCAAAATTCCCCTCCAAGGTACTCCTCCCTGGAATTTGGAGTTCTGAGTGCCTTGGACCTGTTTCTGATGCATTAAGAATTCTCTTTTGTTCCATTACATATTTTCGAATTTCGTACAGAGCAAAATGCATGCACAGTTTGCTACAGCTTTTCGATCTTTCAGTTCCTTCTTGTCTTTTTCGTCCTCTACATACATGTGCAAATTGAGCAAATACTGAAGTGTGATTATACATGTGATGACTGCATCACATATGATTATACACATGAGTTCTTTAAAATGCACACGTGCACTAGTGTGCATCAATAAAACAATATGTATCCCCGCAAAAAGCAAAGCTGATATGATTGTACATAGGACTCTATCAAGGTTCTTTTTGTATAATCACTTACTAACCTATAAGAGCACATGTGTGCATCACTAAAACACTGCACAAAAGGAATCCTAATGCAATCATACATATGGTGCTGTGGTGCCATCAGTGCAGGTCTTTGGGACATATGTCCAAAGCCCTACTTATAAAAATGAACAGGAGGGTCCCCAAATGCAGCAGGACTGGCTTATCACAGTTCATTTGTTTATTTATTTAAAATATTTCTTGGCCACCTTTCAGTGCAGGGACCCTCCAAAGGTGGCTTACTACAATAAAACACATAATGAAAACCAATGCAGTATTAACAACAGTAAAACACACACAATAAAGACAGTAAAAACACAAGGAAAACAGCAACAGCAGCAAACTTAAAAAAAAAACACAACTAACACCCACAACTTGCAACAGGCAACTGCAGCCACAACCCAGTTCAATAATTTACTCTGGCACAACCCCTTAATCAGGGGATGGCCGGAGTCAAGTAGTATGTTTTCAGGGCATTCTTAAAAGCCTGCAATGATGGGGCCTGGCACACCCCTAATGGAAAATTATTCCAGAGGTGTGGGGCCGCTTTTGAAGTCAGTGAAGTGATATACATCTAATAAGTGCTCGCCCTGCCCCGGTCCCTCACTCCTTCTGCAAAACCTAATTCCGAGTCTAAAATTATATAGCTGCACCACTGCATCAAGCTTGCTTTTTTTGCAGTGTTTGATCAATGTCCAGATTAATGTAGGGAAAGAGAAAAAAGATGCAATGAACTGAAGGGACTATAAATAAAATGAATATACTGAAAGCTATGGCAAACTGTAGATGCTCCTATTCTGGAATTAATGTTAAGATTTTTCTAAGTTCAACAGGAATTCATAAGGAGCAGGGAATGTAGGGTCAGAGTAAACTGCAGGACCAATAAAGCAGCCTTCCCCAACCTGGTGCCCTTCAGATGGTTTGGACTACAGCTGTCATAATCCCAACCATTGGCCATGGTGGATCAGGATGATGTGGGTTTTAGTCCAACACAACTGAAGGTTGGGGAGGCTTTGATAAAAGACCAGAATTTGAGTTAGCCTCTTATCCCTAGAAGCCATTAACCAGAGAGAAAACCAAACCACTCCTTATAGTGGACTTGCCTCTTTTCATGTTCTAATCATTACAACTACTTGCTATTTTTTTTCCTTCTGCACAAATAATTAAGAAACACCTGTGTTCTCCTTCAACCATTAGGCAAAGCACAGTTTAAAGAAATCCATCATAAAAACTGGATCGTTCAGTGTAACTGTTGCATATTTTATCCCCCCTGAAAGGTTTATGTTTCAAAGGATCCGTAAAGACAGGGAAGTACCATATATATATATATATATATATATATATAACGATACAGCCTGACTCATTCCAAATGTGAATGTGCTTCAAAATGGCTGGTGCCCCTGTAGAACTTTGAAATCTGAACAAACTCCTGGAGGTGTTTCTTTGCCAGCCTCTGTGCCTCTGCCAGATTTTTCACAAGCGAACAGCTTGTATCTCCATGAAAACCAATGGATGGAACAAATTGTATTAAATTATGTAAAATGATACTAAAAAGCACCATCGAGTAGTTAAGGCAAAATATTTAAAAATTGAGGTGGGGGGGATCTCATTTACTAAATACAATGGATTTGTCATTGTTGTTGAAATCAATGTATGGAGTGGTGGAGAGGCACTTTTTTATTTATTGGACTGCAAAAAGAAATGAGGATTCTTGACACTGCAAGCAAGAAATTTGATTTATCCCTTCATGGGGCAGACCAGCATATTTCTTTCATGAACCTGGCACCTGTGAATTATTTAGCCTTCCTGATACTTTAAGAAATCTTGTCCTCTGAACACAACTCTGTGACAGTATCACTTCCCCCTCCCTATCACATCACAGCAGTTGTCACTGCAGAATCCACATCTAGACGTCCTCCCATTTCATAATCCACCATTTATTTATTTATTTATTTCTCTCTCTCTCTCTCTCTCTCTCTCTCTCTCTCTAAGGCCAGAGAGTTTATAAATAACTGCAATTAGCACCAGCTTTGCGATATGATTAAAGATACTGTGGACACATCCATGTGAAATATATTGTTGTGCCTGTATAGGAATCATTCTGATAATTTTGGCTAAGATTTTTAAATTGCTCCCCCCCCCCCTTATACACACACACACACACACAACACAATTCATCATGGAACAAAAATATGATGCTTTTTGCATCGTGGATGGCATAAGGGGTAGGGTTGGTTGAAAGTTTTGGATTGCTTTATGTTTTTAATTGACACCATATTGGCAGACAATGTGAAGTCATAACTCATAGCTTTGTTGGGATAGTGAAAGCCTCCACGATGGCTACAATACAGAATTTGTCTGCACTCCTGAGCATTTCAGCACCCAAATCATATGTTAGCTGACAGGACAGTCTCCATACTATAGTACCAGAAACATATAAAATCAGCTCTTCAGATACTAGGGATAAATGTTAAAGACATATTAGTAAAGTAGAAGGTGGATTTGCAAAAGCACTAAGAAGGAACGAGAGCTAATGAGTGTCTACCTGTTTGCAGTAATAGTCATATTTTTAATGCTTTTGAGAAAAGTTTGAACTCTCCTTTTTTTCCCTGCCTCATTATTGTGATTTGTTTCCCCTGATGATGATGTTAATATCACATGATCTTGTTGACATGATAACACCCATAAAACAGTATCCATTACATCTCCTTTTGTTTCTGCATTCATTCTGTTTGGTTTGCTCATTTTTGTTGTTGTTGTTAGACAACTTTTCTTGTGAAATTCACAGAACTTTCTGATATTCTTCTACGGATGAGCACACATGTATATGTGTATCACACAACATTTGTATGACACAGCTCATGAATAGCTCAAACACCCCAGACAAAACTTTCTTCTCACTTGACATCATCATATCTTTCAAAGAACACAGTCCACACTTGGAACTGTGAGGCACTGAGAGATAAGGTAATGAGTAATTTACAACCCCTTTTTCTGTCCACACGAATCACACAGAGGTAAGCAATTATATGAACAAGTAGTTCATGAATCCATTTCACAGCAATTTCAGAATCATGTTGGCTTCCAAAAGCCTGAAGATGATTGCATGATCAATAGAAATGTTAACGAAGTTTGAGTGATCCAGACACAGAGATGCATTCAAGCCCACATCAAAACCAAGAAAATTTACAACTTCCATCCCACCAAACCCTGCAACCCATTCCCTTCTTCCAAAGCCATCTCCATCCTGCATGCCCCATATATACTCCCTGCATCCCTTACCTCAACAGTAGCAGTGGTAGCAGTGATAAAGTCAAGGAGGAAGAATAGCACAGAGTGTTTCTTTTCCTCCCTTCCCTTTAGTCACCCCGCCATGTTTGCAAACAGTGTAACAGGGCACGAGGTATTATGGGATGTATGAGTGTTAATGTTCCACTTATGACCTGGACCCCTGAGCAACCCCTTAAGGATCACTTGCCTCCTTAAGAGTCCTACCTTCCTTATTTTAAACTTCCCCTTTGCACTAATGTGAGGTTGTAGACGTGGGTGACTGGCACTCTAGACATAGGGTTTAATCACAACAGTTTACTAGTAGATTTAAAGCAAACAAATTACAAGTACAAGTATTTATGCAAGAGAGCTGAGTGATACAAAAGACCTTAAAAGAAGATAAAAGTTGGAAAATGCACCTTCCTTTACCCTAGCTGTCCTTGGACTTTTCTAGGCTGCTTCTTCCTGCTCACTCTTCAGACTCTGCTCTCACTTCAGGCTCTGGCTGTGTCTGCCTTGTTCTTGCTGTAGCTGCAGCCTGGTCTTCCCTAACTCTTTTTGGCTCTCTTTATATATCCTACTCCCTCAAAACTGAAAGTACTGCTTCTAATCTGAAGAAGAAATGAAATTTCAGTGGAGAAATGAAACTGACACTCATCTGGAAAATGAAACTACTCCTCTCAGGGTTACCCCCTCCCAACAGAAAGCTCCAGGCCTCTAAGCCTGACCTTCTCCCTGCCTTTGTCTCTGTCTCTGTCTCAAACCTTCACAATGACATTCTTGTTTTTGCTCACAAAACATGCGAGTATGCCCCGTTTGAAGCTCTGACAACAATTTTTCTTGTGATGGTTGTCTTTTAATGTTTTAATATTTTTACAAAATTAATATCGGTGATTTAATTATATTTTTAACTTTTGTATAGTTGTATTTCTATTTCTATTTATAGGTTTTAATCGTATAAGTTTTAACATTGTAAAGCCACCTTGAGTCCCAGTATTGGGAAAAAGGTGGGATATAAATATAATAATAATAATAATAACAACAACAACAACAACAACGACTGTGAAGGCGAGCACATGTCCGCCAAAAATATTCACAAATTGACAAACGCGTGCTTGCATTAGGCTCATTCCCGATTCCCAGTTTGATTTGTGCAAATTTCCTAAGTTGAGCAAATTTCCTCAGCAGACTGAATCAGCCTCACTTTAGTTTATGGAGGAAATTTGGGCAAATTGGGGGAGCTTTGCACAAATCTCCCATTCGATTGCTGCCCTATTTGAGCAAGTTTCCCATTGGCGCAGAGCAAGCAGTGATCACAAACACCAACAGGAATTGGGCACGAGACGGGCAGCAAGACAATGTTTGGAGAATCCTGCCAATCTGGAACATTGCCCATCCCTAAAGGTTCTATGGGAGAGGGAGAAAGAAGGAAAAAAAATAGCCTCCCACTCTGGCCCTCCCCCTCACGTACTTTCCCTGCTGTTCCTGCTGCCACCACTCAGTAAAGAACAGGGGAGTGGAAGGTGTGTTTGGGACAGCGGTGGATAATCTCAGCAGATAACCTGTCTGCAACATCTGGCCCTTTGGGGTCCCAATAGAGCAGTCTGGGGTTCCCCATACATCCATGCTTCCTTCCCCTGGCCCCACCCACTTTACCCCAGGTACCAATTGTTCACTGGTTACCTTACTTCTGTGCAAGTTTTCACCATAGGTTGAAATGTCTCCCCTAAGGCTTAGTTACTGATAGTAAGAGCTTTAAGCTACAACATGCTGGCATTTTATTTTATTGTGTTTGTATTTTTGGCCCCACCTTTTTGTTTTTAACCTTGTCCCCTTTGCCTTCAGGCCCACCCTCCACCAGAATGTGGTCTCTGAGAGTTTCTCCCAAATTAAATTTAGCCCTGGGGGTGAAAAAGAGGTTCCCCATCACTGGTTTGGGGAATGCCATGGGGCAAAGAGCAGTGGGCTATCTGGACAGGGGAGGGGGGAGAAACACATTTATGAATATATTTGTTACCTGGCAACAGATGGAAGGTTGTCAGGAAATAGCATGAAAGCAAACCTTCTCAGTGGTGGCACCCACACTTTGGAACACTTTCCCATCTGCGGTTTGAGAGGCAGAAACAGTTTTGAATGGCTCGTGAAAACATATTTGTTCAAACAGGCTTCCCCTGACGCTTAAGGTAATATGTTATGGGCCTGTTTTATTGTTATATTTGTGTTATATTTGTAATTATTTATTATTTTATCTTGGGTTTATAGCATTATATTGTATCGCATTTTTATGTGAACAATTTAGGGATTTTAGTATATTAAGTGGTATAAAAGAATTATAATAGATAGATAGATGATAGATAGATAGATAGATAGATAGATGATAGATAGATAGATAGATAGATAGATAGATAGATAGGCAGGCTCAGGATGTTTTTCTGGGAACCCCTGAAAAAAATTGTGAGCTAATCCAAAGACAGCCTCAAAGGGCTTGCTCATCTATTCTGTAGTGACCAAAGGTGATTGCATGGAGAACAATATGTTGGCAAAAATTACAATATGAATTAACTAATAGATAAGAGCTGTCTAAGTGGTGGTAGTCAACCACTCAAGTTTTGAAAGGTTGTACATTTTGACCTTGCAAATGAAATTTCCTTTCAGTTTGGTCCATTTAACAATCACCTTGTGGCTTGTAGAAGGTCCTAAGGTGGAAGAATCACAGTGGGACAGCAGGAAGTATAGGATATGGTGGTGACAGTGATGGGCCCATCCTCTTATAATACATAAAAATAGTTCTCATCATTTTTTGTGAACACAGAGGTATAATAGCTTTCCACACTGAAAGAAAAGAAAGCATCCAGCAATAGAAACCTATTTTTGTAAAGGCTATTAAGAGGTGTGAAAGCAAAGCTGTCTATTAAGAAAGGTGCCAGTGCTTGATTATTTAACCAGCAAATTCTGAGTGACCATTTTTGACAGAGAGTTAGCATAAGGTCTAAGCGAGCCAACAAGCTGCAGGTCAGAAATGTGTAAATGATGGAACAGAGTACTCAAACAACCAAGAAGAAAACAGAATTCGTCTAAACAGAGTTGGTTCATATCATCTGAATTCACCGCATTGACCTATAGCCTTGCATGGCTTGGGACTGCAGTACTTGATGGAGCACTTCTCCCACTTTGAATCTATCCATACACTACGATCAACGTATGAGGCCCTCCTACGAGGGAGGTTCAGAAGATGGCAACAAGGGAGAGAGCCTTCTCAGTGGTGGCTTCCATACTGTGGAATGATCTCCCCAGTGAGGTCTACTGGCACCAGGTTCCCTCTATCCCCAGGTATTTGAAATGATATGATGGACAGTTATATGTTTTTTTATTGAGTCCTGGTAGTTTTATTAATTGCTTTTAACTTTTTTTCAAATTGTTTACACTTTTTGAATGTTAGAAGTTTTATATTCTGTTTTATGATGTTGTGAACTGCCCAAATAACTTTGGCTTCTGGGCGGTATAGAAATTAATCTTCCATGATGATGATGATGATTGTGGTGGTGGTGGTGGTGTGTGTGTGTAGGGATGTATGAGAAATTTGCTCAGTTCAGTTTTGATCAGGATTTATCCATTTATCACCTACCAGACTGAATGCACCTACCAGACTGCTGTTGAAATCCATACATTTCCAAGGTTGCAATGTGATGCATGGACCAAAAAAATGTATTCAACAGCATGCATACATTCGAAAAATGTCCATTTGAAAAAAGCTCACAATCTGATATGGATACAAAAAGGAATGAGCTTTGAGCTGGAATTTGGAGAATTTTGACGAGCTCAAATTTTGCTTGCACGCACATCCATGTGTGTGTATGTTCGTATATTTTTCATTAGAGCCTTTTAAAAATCATGAGGACATTTTCCCTTCATTATAGAACAGGCAATCTGCTTTTAAGGTTCTGCTTTAGCTTCAGCAGTAGAAACTGGGTTGTTGGTTTTTTCACTGCTGCAACAGCGCAATCTTATATATGTCTACAAAGCAAGCTCCACTGTGTTCAGTGGGGCTTGCTGCTAGGCAAATGTGCATAGGATGGCTACCTTAAAACATTAAATGATCATTGGTGAGCATCCAGCACTGAAGCTACATGCGAAGGAGGACATGATGGGAGACCACTGGGCTGCCCTGTGCTTCCTCATGGAAAGATGAGATATAATATAATAAATGAATATCAAGGGGCAAGCTTTGCAGCTGTGTGCCACTTGCCATTTAAATCCCCTAAAAGCTGTTAGTCAAAGATGATGGCCAGGATCCAAACCAGGGACACACAGGAATAAGAAATAAAGCAGAACTACATGCAGCCAGAGATGCAATTGCAGTTTAATTGATTTCTCTCCCACCTTTCAGTCCAGCAGGATCCCCTAGGCACTTTACATCAAATAATAAAATATAACTACATCAGGACTGTTTCTACCCACCTGGATAGTAACCTAGTATTTCTCTGGTTCACCCAGTTCTCATTAGGATTTTGTAGCTGTTCCCATCGCCTTTCATCTTATCTCACTGCCTAAACAATGGGCTGTTACCTGGCTGAGCAGTTCGTACTACTCCCTTCCCTCCTGGGACTCCACTTCTTTTCACTGAAGAGAGGGAGGAACCAGGTGCAATAGCTGAGAATCTGGGGGTTTCGCCACACCCTTTCCATCATAACAGTGAGATAAACTCACTGTTATGCTGGAAATATGGCTTCTCTCTTTGGCCGTGGCTATAGTTTTGGAGTAAAATAAATGAAGGGAAGAAAGTGGATAGAGAGAAGCTGTTCTCCCTCTCTTGAAATATTAGAACATGGGGTCATTGGATGAAGTTGGGTAGTGGGAGATTCAGGAGGACAGATAAAAGGAAGTATGTCTTCACACAGTGTATTGTTAAAGTAAAGTGTGGAAGTTGCAACTGCAAGATGTAGTGATGACTGCCAACTTGGATGGCTTCAAAAGGGGATTAGTCTAAATGTGGAGGATAAGGCTAGCAATGGCTACTAATCATGAGGGCTATATATTACATTTATTCCCAATATCAGAAGCACTATGCCTCTCAGTATCAGTTGCTGGGGGACATGAGCAGGGGGTGTGATTGCACTCATGTCTTACTTATCGGCTTCCCATAGGCTTCTGGTTGGTGATTGTGGGAACAGAATGCGGGGCTTGATATTTTATTTATTTATTTTATTTATTTCATTTCTATACCGCCCAATAGCCGAAGCTCTCTGGGCGGTTCACAAAAACTAAAACCAAACAACACACAATAAAACAATTTAAAATATATAGAACATTAAAACCACAATATAACAATACAACCACAATAAAACCTAGCAGCAGTACAGGAGTTTAAAATACAGATTTAAAACAGCAAAGATAAAAATTTAGAAAGCTAAAATGCCTGGGAAAATAAAAAGGTCTTCACCTGGCGCCGAAAGGAGTACAATGTAGGCGCCAGGCGAACCTCACTAGGGAGCTCATTCCAGAGCCGGGGTGCCACAACAGAAAAAGCCCTCCTCCTAGTAGCCACCCGCCTCACTTCCTTTGGCAGGGGCTCACGGAGAAGGGCCGCTGATGATGATCTTAAGGTCCGGGCAGGCACATATGGGAGGAGGCGATCCTTCAGGTAACCTGGCCCCAAGCCGTTAAGGGCTTTGAATGTTAACACCAGCACTTTGAATCGGGCCCGGAAATGGACTGGCAGCCAGTGCAGCTGGAAAAGTACCGGCGTAATATGAGCTCGCAGGCCAGTCCCTGTTAACAATCTTGCTGCCCTATTTTGGACCAGCTGAAGTTTCCGGACCGTTTTCAAAGGCAGCCCCACGTATAACGCATTGCAGTAATCCAGACGAGAAGTTATCAGAGCATGGATAACTGTAGCTAGGCTATCTCTGTCCAGATAAGGGCATAGTTGGTATACAAGCCTAAGTTGATAAAAAGTGCTCCATGCCACTGAGTTCACCTGTGCCTCAAGTGACAGTTCTGGATCCAAGAGCACCCCCAAACTATGAACCTGATCCTTTAGGGGGAGTGCAACCCCCTCCAGAACAGGTTGAATATCACCTAGCCGGGCAGACGAACCACCCACTAACAGTACCTCCGTCTTGTCTGGATTGAGTTTCAGTTTATTAGCCCTCATCCAGTCCATTACCGTGCCCAGGCACTGGTTCAGAACAGCCACTGCCTCACCTGGTTTTGATGAGAAAGAGAGGTAGAGCTGGGTGTCATCCGCATATTGATGGCACCTCAGCCCACACCTCCGGATAACCTCCCCCAGCGGTTTCATGTAGATGTTAAACAGCATGGGGGATAGAATAGAGCCCTGTGGAACCCCATGGCACAATTGCCATGGCACAGAGCAATAATCCCCCAGCACCACCTTCTGGAATCGGCCATCCAAGTAGGAGCGGAACCACTGTAGTGCAGTGCCTCCAACTCCCAACCCAGACAACCTATCCAGAAGGATACCATGGTCGATGGTATCGAAAGCCGCTGAGAGGTCCAGGGGAATCAACAGGGTCGCACTCCCCCTGTCCCTCTCCCGGCAGAGGTCATCCCACAGGGCGACCAAGGCAGTTTCCGTTCCAAAACCAGGCCTGAAGCCCGATTGAAATGGATCTAGATAATCCATTTCATTCAAGAGTGCCTGGAGCTGTCCTACAACCACCCGCTTAAGCACCTTGCCCAGGAAGGGGATGTTGGCCACTGGCCTATAATTGTTAACATCCTCTGGGTCCAGGTTAGGCTTTTTCAGGAGTGGTCTAATTACTGCCTCTTTTTAAGCAGCAGGCACCACTCCCTCTCTCAAGGAGGAATTTACAACCTCCTGGACCCAGCCGGACAACCCCTCCTTGTTTGATTTAATAAGCCATGAAGGGCAAGGGTCAAGCACACAAGTGGTCGATCGGACTTGGCCAAGCACCTTGTCCGCATCCTCAGGCCTCAGTAACTGAAACTCATCCAATAAAACTGGACCACACGGTGCTCTGAACCCCTCTACCAATGGATAGGTCTCTGTTCTGGTCCAGGACAGCTCTTTTTATGTTCTTATGTGGTGAAAACAACAACCAAGGTTCTGGCTTCACACATGATTATATCCCGTCTGCGCATATACTTTCTGGGATCATATCCAATGAATACAAGAACATGTATTAATTTTGGAGCTCCGGGGCAACCATAATAGATGGGAATCTACCACTACCACATTAAGCACATCTTTGAGCAGCACAGAGCCACATGGGGGCAAGGAAGGAAAAAAAAAAAATCAGTGCAGGAAGCACTGATAACTGATTGCTAAACACCAGCCGTGCTGTCGGGCAGACCCCCCTGGCGGTGCTTGGATCATTCCCCTTAATGTGCAACAGCTGAGAGGATTAGAAAAGACTGATGCATTGTACACAATACTTTTTCAAGTTTTAGTTACATAGAGCAACATTAGCTCATATAATGTACACATAAGCACATTGGCACCCATCTTCTCTCGCTATATGCCTCTCTCAGGAACTATCCATCCCCTCCTCCTATTGGCATCTTCATTTGTTAAAGCAGCCACAGGAGACAGGAGTGGATTTGGATTGGGGCAAAGCAACAGAGGGAAGGGTGGTTAACCTTTCCTCCATGTGACCCCATGCCATTCCCCCCCCCCCACACACACACACACAAGTAAATCCCTCCACCTGAAATTACATTTGCTGCAGAGGAGAAAAAAGCTGCGATTAGGGATGTCAGAGAAATCTGCAATGAAATCAAATGAGTTTGGATTCTTATGAATCTGACCTGCAGATTCTGCAGAGGGTGGCTTTTCCCTAGCTGGGTGGATTCCACTGACTTGTGGACCAATTCTCTATGGATGGCGGAGAATTCTGCCACAGACTCCAATGAGGCCGGATTCTAAAGAATCTGCCCCCCTGGAGTCCATGGAGGAATGGATCACTCACCTCCGCCTCCCCGCGGGATCCATCTGGGTCGTGTCCCTGTCCACGTCGAACCTGTGGAGCTGGCAAGCAGCTCCGCAGGACTGGAGAAATTTGATAAGGCCAGCAGCCATTGCCGTGCCATAACTCTGTGTAAGTCAGTATCCCAGACACTAATGGCATAGTGGGTGCCATTTGCGGCCGTAAAACTGGTCGATTAGCCTAAATGCAGCCATTTACAGCTGCATTTAGGCTAATCGACCAGCTTTACAGCTGCAAATGGCATCCGCTACACGATTTGCATCCCTGTTTTTGGCCGTGATAGGCTATGCAAATATTTGTGTAGCCTATCACAGCCAAAAACAGGGACACAAATGGCGTAGCGAACGCCATTTGCGGCCGTAAAGCTGGCCGATTAGCCTAAATGCAACAGTAAATGGCTGCATTTAGGCTAATCAACCAGCTTTATGGCCGCAAATGGTGCCCACTATGCCATTTGCATCCAGGGGACTGACTTATACAGAGATATGGCACGGCAATGGCTGCCAGCCTTATCGACTTTCTCCAGTCCTGCGGAGCTGCTCGCCAGCTCCACAGGTTCGACATGGACAGGGCTCCAAAGGGCTTCGAAGCAGAGCTGGCCTGGACGGATTCCAGTGGGAAGGAACAAATCAACTCTCCCCCCATCGAGGATTCCGGGGGGAGGAATGGATCGCCTCCCCCCCACGGACCCCCAGCGGACTGGAGGTAAAGGATTTCGTACATCCCTACATTTCTCTAACTTTCCCGAATTTTGCACAAATTCAGTACTATAAAAATATGCAAAATTCAAAAATGGCCAGAAATGTGCATGTCTCCCATAGGCTCAAGTATAGCAGTGTGCATTTGGAGGGGATTTGTGCATGTTTGTGGATTTTGGATTTGCACATTTTTGCAAGTGCTATTTTGTAGGGATGTTGGAGAATTCTGCCACGGATCTCAGTGAGGCCGAATGCCAGTGCATTTGGCACCCCGAAATCCATGGCAGAACAAAGCCCCCCACCCCACCACCCTGTGAAAGGCGCACGAAATGGAGCACCTACCTGGTGCCGCTCACACTGCTTTGCAAATGGTGTCCGCATCTGCGGCCGCCATTCGCGTCTTCATTATTGCCGTGATAGGCTACGTAAATACTTACGTAGCCTATCACGGCTAATGCAGGGATGCCATTTGCATCCCTGCGGAGGCCATGATAGGCTACATAAATATTTACATAGCCTATCACGGTAAAAAAGGGAATGCAAATGGTGGCCGCCATAGCCGCCACCATTTGCTTAGAGATGTCAGAGAATTCCGCCACGGATCTCGGTGAGGCCGAATGCCAGTTCATTCAGCCCCCCAAACTCCATGGTGGAATGGCCTTCCACCCCCCGCCCCCCCACGGATCCCCCCGGGACGAGACTTACCTGGGGCGGATCTTCCGGGTGGCAGCAGCTCCGGCGGCAGCTCCGGCGGGGGCTGATCTTCCGACCGGCTGCCGCCGCCACCATTTGCAGTCTTGTAAAAAAAAAAAAACAACCACGTGATAGGCTACGTAAAGATTTACGTAGATTAAGATGGCCAAAAATAAGGAATGCAAATGGCAGCGGCCGTAGCCGCTGCCATTTGCGTACGCAGGTTTGTTTGTTTTTTCCCAGAGCCCTCCGCGGCTGGAAATCCAGCTGCAGACGGCTCTGGCCTGGCTGGGCCTGGCTGGCTGCTCCGCGGAGCACAGCCGGCTGTCGAGGATTCCGGGGGGGGAGGAACAGATCGCCTCCCCCCCATCGAGGATTCCGGGGGGAGGGATGGAATGCCTCCCCCCCACCATCAACATAATCCGTGGAAAGGTAAGTGACTTTCGTACATCCCTACATTTGCATTCCCTTTTTTTTGCTGTGATAGGCTATGTAAATAAATACGTAGCCTATCACGGCAAAAGACAGGGACGCAAATGGCGGCTACGGCAGCCGCCATTTGCATCCCTGCGCAGCCCAGCAGCCAGATGTCCGGCTGCGGGCAGCCCTGGCCGGTGGCTCCATGGAGTCGCTGCTGAGTGGAGCCAGTCGGGAAGAATTCCAGGGGGAGGGATGGAGCGCCTCCCCCCCACCGCGGATGTGCCTGGATGAAACCAGGTAAGTGTTTTGTACATCCCTACTATTTTGCACAAATATGATTTTTTGTGCTAATGTGACTTGGCACAAATTCAGAAACACAGAAAAAAATCTGATTTCATTGATGAGTGGATGATGGTATGAAAGGCACCTGACAATCCGTGAAACACAGATGGGGCATATTTTACACAATGTCTATATCGCTAGCTACAATTAGGGATAGCGGAGAATTCCACCACGGACCCCAATGAGGCCAGATTCCCTTTGGGGCCCATGGCAGAACAGAGCACTCACCTCCGCCTTCCCCAGAGTCCATCCGTGTCGGCTCCCTCCACGCGTCGATCCTGCAGAGCCGGCCACCAGGTTCACATTGCTGGTGATATGGCCAGCCAGCTGCCGGGTCCGCTGGATCCCCGCGGAGCGAAGCAGCCTGGGATGGATTCTGGGTGGGGGGAGGGACAGATCGCCTCCCCTCCCTGCGGACCCCCCCAGGCCAGAAAGGTAGGGGATCCATACACCCATAGCTACAATATAGATACCTAACAACTGGTCTTGGAGAGTGCAATTTTGATCCAGGAAAAGGCATGGGGAGTAGGATGTGTGGATTTGTCTGTTTCACTTTCTATAACATTCTCATTTTCTCATCTCAAAGTTTGTTCCATCCATTTTCCGCATCCCGTTTGCAAATTGTATTTTTAAATTCACATGGAAATTCCTATCTATTGATATACGCCATTTCCCCATATGTACTCAATTTTGTACGCATTTTTAAATCACAGAAATGCATTCCAAAATTTGAAAAAGTGCAAAATCCAAAGGATAATTGCATTCTGGTTCACCTATTAGCCTGGGAAATGCAAATTAGGTTGGTTCATATTAAAATGTGAACCAAATGAAGTTTGCCTCCATCCCTGCTAGGGAGAAGGCTTAAAATATGCTGCATCAGCACCCTGATCCAATAACCCCTGCCCCTACCCCTGCTTTTAACAAAAGAAATGTCATGTTTAGCTTACAACAAAGTACAGCCCACCCCTCTCCCACTTGCATCCCTTATCTGCCATAGATTCTTTTCGCTTCCCTACAGCCAAGCAAGCAACACACAGAGATCACAACTTTCACTTATTTATTTATTTATATAGCCAAAGCTCTGTGTGCAGTTCATAAAAATTAAAACCACACAACGCAGCATAAAACAACATAAAATATGAAACCTTAAAGCACAAGATAACAGTACAACCAGAATAAAATGTAGCAGCAATGCAAAGATTTAAAATACAGTTTCAAAACACCAAAACTAAAAGACTAGGAAGTTAAAATGCAAAAATACTGGGAGAATAAAAAGGTCTTTACCTGGCATCAGAAGGAGTACAATATAGGTGCCGGGCAAACCTCTCTAGGGAGCTCATTTCACAGCCGGTGCCACAGCAGAAAAGGCCCTCTTCCTGGTAGCCACCTGCCTCACTTCTGTTGGCAGGGGCTCACAGAGAAGGACCACTGAGGATGATCTTAGGGTCCAGGCAGGCATGTGTGGGAGGAGGCGATCCTTCAGATAACCTGGCCCCAAGCCATTAAGGGCTTTGAATGTTAATACCAGCACTTTGAAACGGGCCCGGAAATGGACTGGCAGCCAGTGCAGCTGGAAAAGGACTGGTGTAATGTGGTCAGGTTGGCCAGTCCCTGTTAACAATCTTGCTGCCCTATTTTGGACTAGCTGAAGTTTCTGGACTGTTTTCAAAGGCTGCCCCATGTATAACACATTGCAGTAATCCAGATGAGAAGTTATCAGAGCGTGAATAACTGCACAGCTAGGCTATCCCTGCCCAGATAAGGGTGTAGTTGGTATACCAGCCTAAGCTGATAAAAAGTGCTCCATGCCACTGAGTTCACCTGTGCCTCAAGTGACAGTTCTGGATCCAAGAGCACCCCCAAACTATGAACCTGATCCTTTAGGGGGAGTGAAACCCCCTCCAGAACAGGTTGAACATCAGCTAGCCAGGTAGACAAACCACCCACTAACAGTACCTCTGTCTTGTCTGGATTGAGTTTCCATTTATTGGCCCTCATCCAGTCCATTACTGTGCCCAAGCACTGATTCAGAACAGCCACTCCCTCACCTGGGTTTGATGAAAAAGAGAGGTAGAGCTGGGTGTCATCCGCATATTGATGGCACCACAGCCCACACCTCCGGATAACCTCCCCCAGCAGTTTCATATAGATGTTAAACAACATAGGGGATAAAACAGAGCTCTGTGGAACCCCATGGCATAATTGCCAAGACACAGAGCACTTTCTGGAATTGGCCATCCATGTAGGAGCGGAACCACTGCAGTACAAGCCAGACAACCTATCCAGAAATATACCATGGTCAATAGTATTGAAAGCCGCTGAGAGGTCCTGGAGAATCAACAGGGTTGCACTCCTCCTGTCCCTCTCCTGGCAGAGGTCATCCCACAGGGTGACCAAGGCAGTTTCCATTCCAAAACCAGGCCTGAAGCCTGACTGAAATGGATCTAGATACACAAGAAGGTGTTTCCCCCTTGGTTCCATCCTGATGGGCATGGACCAAAGAAGAGAGCACCCCTTTGTCCTTTCTGCACTTCTTTGTCCTCTTCTCTGGGCTGTTGGCAAGTGCTGATGGTAAAACATTTCCCTCTGTGGACGTGCTGACCCCCAGGTGTGCCAAGAAGAGCCAACTTCCCCGACTGGTTGGTCCCTTTCCTCCCTGGCCAACCCCTCTCCTGAATTCCGAAGATAAACAGAACTAAGCTTCCCCCTGTTTCTGAGCTTTTCCACAGGCGAAATCTGCTGGATCTACTTTTGATTCTGTCTCAGAATTAAGATCTGAGCACTGCACGAAGAGCATTTCCTTTCCTGGTTTTCCACTACATAATCTCCAGGTGGCACTGTGATATAGTGGAGCAGCATAATTACACATGTGGAAAAAGCATTTCCTTTCACTTTCTTCAAATTTTACCTCATTTTCCCTGGTCTAAAGAAACCCTCACCGAAAGTGCTGTTTAAAAACAAGCAAGACTGGAGGGTTATGATGTTGTCTAGAGGACATGTAAACAACCACGATGATGAGTGCACAACAATGCGTCATGTAGAAAAGCTCTCTGTTTGCTTGTCAATGGAGGCTGTGCTCATGTAAATGTAGTGAACTAAGTTAGAACGGTGACAGTGTGAACTTTAGCCAGTAAAATCTCTGGGTCATTTCTTTCATGTAACTCCTATTTCTACACTCACTTTATATTGAATCCTCTAAATACAAATACTTGAATCTGAAGCCTGGAGTTGACTAAGCAGTGGTGTAGGGGAGCCAGGACTCACAAGGATGCAGCTCTGGCACATTTTTATTAGCAGGGATGCTGATATCATCTGCCACCCTGCTCAGAATTCCTTGTTCCCACTGAGCTTAGCTATAATTCTCACAGTAGCTGGGTGAAGGAGGGGGACAGATGAATTTACCCAGCAACAGTGCATTGTTCCCTGTGGTAATGCAAAGTATTTTGGGGAGTCTTGGTCTCGGATGGGCTATCAAGACCCAGTAGCTTTACAAACGACCTGTTCCTGGTGGAGATGAAAACTACTAGAACTGGTTTGTTGATATGGATCAACAGCATTGCCTGGATTTTTGGAGTCTCCTTGGGGGTGTGGCTATGGGGACTGTCACGATGACTGCCTGCACTTCAAAATATACCACTACACCATAGTGACTAAGTATCTGCCTAGCCCCAGGATTGGTTTTATGCACACCCTTAATCTTTTAGTCCATGTTTCAAGCCTATGGGGGCCGCCATTAGCGTACGCGCTTTTTTTTTTTTTTTAAGTCACCCGTGATAGGCTACGTGACGATTGATGTAGCCTATCATGGCTGACTTTGCAAATCTAGCCGTGATAGGCTACGTTAATTGTCACGTAGCCTATCAGGGGGCGTTTTTTTTTTTTTAAACTTTCGTGTTCGCGGCCGGGCGAGGCGGGAAGCCTCCTCCCCAGCCTGAATTTCGGCCGGGGCGAGGCGGGAAGCCTCCCCCCCCCCGGCCTGAACTTCGCAGGGGGAGCAGCGAAGCGCCTCCCCTCCACCGCGAACAAGCTTCGGCGAAAGGTAAGGGACTTTTGTCCACCCCTACTCTAAAGTCCCTCCTGCTTAGAGAGTAAGACAAAAAAAAACAAAAAACAAACAGTGGTGGCAGGTACTCATGTGCCAGTAACTCACAGGGCACTTCCCAGCCTGTCTACCTTAAAAGGAAGTGCCTGTTCATTATAATCCTCATTCAGGGCAGTGTGGAAAGCTGCCACACCTGTCATCTACAGATAAGAATGCATTCACAAGTTCACAACTGGATGTGGAAACACATGCAACTTGCCACATCAGTAGGGATGTCAGAGAAATCCTCAATGGATTCAAATGATTTCAGATTCCAGTGAACCTGACATGCAGATTTCACAACAGACTGGTTTTTTTCTGAGTCGCATGGATTCTGTGGATTTCTGGACTTTTTTTTTAACTTTTGTGGAAATGTGCATTAGCACAAGTGTGCATTTGCAAACAGGAACAACATTCTCATGCATATTTTAAAAAAATCTAATTCCATCAATGAGCAGATGACAGAATGAAAGAAATCTGTGAAAGAGACAGATCAGATTGAACAAAATGTGTACATCCCTAGCCACACAGGTATCTCCCTTAAACACAGAGCTTTTTGAACTCAGCTGTGTCCTTTGGGGTAGGCCTACTTTTTCTCCATGCCTAGTTCCAAACAGTTTATACTTCGAAAAAACATAGCCTAAAAGAGGGGCTGCGGTGGCTTAGTGGTTAAGACACTGAACTGCAGACTGGAAGATCAGCAGTTCGAGACCCGAGTGCTGTGTGACGGAGTGAGCTCCCATCTTCGGTCCCAGCCTCTGCCAACCTAGCAGTTCAAAAGCAAAAAATTGCAAGTAGATAAATACTACTTTATCTACTTTTAAAAGGCCTACTTTTTCTCCATGCCTAGTTCCAAACAGTTTATACTTCGAAAAAACATAGCCTAGCAGTGGGCAAATAAACAAGTAGATTATTTGAGCTATACTCAGAAGAGGGGGTGGGAAGCAGGCTTTTCTGTAACTGTTGTAGGCAACTCAGAACCTAGAAAGATAAAAGCATTCTTCTCTCACAGAAAGAAAGAAAGAAAGAAAGAAAGAAAGAAAGAAAGAAAGAAAGAAAGAAAGATGTTAGCACAACATCTTGACCTTGTAAAGTTACCATATGCTTTGGTGTGTAATCTTTTGCCACAGAGGAACTTAGTCTCCAAATACAAGGGTCTTCTTTTTTTAGGGCTATAGTGATTAACCCCTAATTAAAGGCACCTTGGCAGAAGTAGAATACAAGTGAAAAACTTTTGCCAGGGGGCTGAGGAGAGAAGAAGGATGTTGTTGTTGTTGTTCAGTCGTTCAGTCATGTCCGACTCTTCGTGACCCCATGGACCATAGCATGCCAGGACTTCCTGTCCTCCGCTTTCTCCCGGAGTGTGCTCAAATTCATATTCATTGCATCGTTGATGCTATCTAGCCATCTCATCCTCTGCTGTCCCCTTCTCCTTTTGCCTTCAATCTTTCCCAGCATCAGGGTCTTTTCCAGGGAGTTTTCTCTTCGCATTAGGTGGCCAAAATATTTGAGCTTCAGCTTCAGTATCTGTCCTTCCAATGAGCACTCAGGGTTGATTTCCTTTAGGATGGACTGATCTGACCTCCTTGCAGTCCAGGGGACTCGTAAGAGTCTTCTCCAGCACCATAGTTCGAAAGCATCAATTCTTCGGCGCTCAGCCTTCCTTATAGTCCAGCTCTCACAGCCATACGTTGCTACTGGGAAAACCATAGCTTTGATTATACAAATCTTTGTTGGCAAGGTGATGTCTCTGCTTCTTACTATGCTGTCTACGTTTGCCATAGCTTTCCTCCCAAGGAGCAAGTGTCTTTTAATTTCAAGGCTAAGGACAGTTTTTTATCCTTTTCCTCTTCATCTCCACCTCCATCCGCACATGCCTCCAGACTTCATGGAGCGATCTCTGAGGACTGCTGCTGCAGGCCCTGCAACTGTCCCGGTGGTGCAGAGAAGGTGCCTGAGGCCTGCTGGCACATTCCCTGGTCTGAGCCTACTGGTGCCTTACATGCACTGATACAGAGGGAGGAAGATGCCGATTGAGAGAACACCAACCAGAAAGTGGCTCAGCAAAGAACCAGAGAAAACAGAAGAGAGGAAAGGAGGCACTCCAGCAGCCTTCCCCAACCCTGGTCCTTCCAGATGCACTACAACTCCCATCATCCCCAGCCAGCAGAATATAGGAGCTCAGCAGGCCTGTTAAAAAGGGGAGTGCCACACCTCAGTGGCAGAGCACATGCTTTGCTTGCCGAAGGTCTCAGCTTCAATCCCCAATTTCCCCAGGTCAGGCTAAGACCTTAGAGAGATGCTGCCAGTTCATAAAGACAATACTGGGATGGACCTATGGTCTGGCAGATTATAAGGCAGCTTTGTTTGTTCCCTGGAAAATGTCCAGCACAGGTTGCAGTGACTCTCCCAGACTTGGTCACATGGATATGGTGGGTCCACAGAAAGCTGGGTTCAGTTTCCTTTGTGCTCTAGCCGGGAGTAGGGTCGCTGGAGAAATGAGTTTGGATTTCTAAGAATCTGACCTGCAGAATCTGCTGTGGACTGGCCTTCTCAGGCCGTGCAGAGTCCATGGTCTTTCGGCTCTTTTTTTCCTTTTTTCCCTTTCCTGAAATATATGCAAATGTATTCATAGGAAAATACTCAGGTTTCTGCTGAGACTGGTAAATGTATGTGGGGAAAAGTTGAATGGAATGGGGCACAATACGCTAAACGTTATGTACTAAGGTAAGTTATGTAATTTGTTGCAAACCCTCTTACGCAATTGTTTGCATATTTTTCCACACGATGAAAAAAAAATCTAATCCATCTGTGAGCAGATGACAGAACAAAAGATGCCTCACAATCCGCGAAACACAGGTGGATTTTACACAATTTGTACATTCCCAGCTGGGAGCTTGGGAGATAGCAGAGAGCCTGCAGCAGTGGTAGCTGTCCTCACGGCCAGTTCCATGATGCCAAGACTAGGGAGATTCCTCGCTAGAGGTGTCAGAGGAATCTGGTTGAAGGGCAAAGCTTGATGAGCTTTCATGAGCTCAGCCCCCTGGACTCTGTTCCAACTTCCTCCAGGTAGGGAGTTAACTCCCTCTCCCTGCTAGGGATGTACGAAAGTTGCCCTTATTTTTGCCGTAGTCTACGTAAATCTTTACGTAAACTACAGGGACCAAATAAGGAATGCAAATGGTGGCTCCCTATGGGGACCGCCATTTGCTTACGCGCTTTTTTTTTTTCAAAGTCACCCGTGATAGGCTACATGATGATTAACGTAGCCTATCACAGCTGACTTTGGAGATCTAGCCATGATAGGCTACGTTAATCGTTACATAGCCTATCACGGGGTTTTGTTTTGTTTTTACTTTCCTTGTAATGGTGGCGGCGGCAGCCGGTCGAAAGACCGGCTGCCGCCCCCGCCCCTGACGAAGACCCGACGAACCGCCACCGGGACCCGCCGCCGGGAGGGACATTTGTGAAAGGTAAGTCCCATCCCGGGGGGGGGGGGCGAGAATTTCACCGCCGATTTTGGGGGGCCGAATGCGTTGGCACTCAGCCCCCTGAAGTTTCGGGGAGAAATTCTCCCCCATCCCTAGATAGGCTACGTGACGATTTACGTAGCCTATCACGGCTGACTTTGGAAATCTAGCCGTGATAGGCTACGTAAATTGTCACGTAGCCTATCACGGGTGTGTGTGTGTGTGTGTGTGTGTTTTTCTTACTTTTTTATTTTGTAATGGTGGTGGCGGCAGCCGGTTGGGAGACCGGCTGCTGCCCCCGCCCCCAACGAAACGCCGCCAAAACGCCGCCGGGACCTGCCGCCGAGAGGAACATTCGCTGAAGGTAAGTCCCATCCCGGGGGGGGGGGCCGGCGGAGAATTTCCCCAATACTTTCGGGGGGCTGAATGCCTCGGCGCTCGGCCTCCCGAAGATTCGGGGAGAAATTCTCCGCCATCCCTACTCCCTGCTGGCTCCCCAAATGATCACAGATGCTTTTGCTAGGCTGAAGAATACATGGCCTAAGCGGGTGCATGGAATCGGCCTCAAAGGAAACACAACTGAGATTCTTGCAGTGATGAACTCTTCATGTGCATAGTGTGCTGTTCACAAAATTGTGGTACACACAACAGGACTAAGTGCCACTCTGGGTCGATCCCTTATTGCAATCATTCTGCATTGGCCCTAGATATTCTCAAAAAGTAGAGTGAGAGGCAGCACCACCAAGTTGCACTTCCTCTCCCATAAGAACAGTCCTGCTGGATCAAACCAAACATTAATCTAAAGCAATATTCTGTTTCCCACTGTGGCCAACCAGATGCTTCCCTGGCTATCACTCCGTCTCCAGCAGCAACTGGCAGCAACTGTCATACCGCCTCTTATGAAGAAGGTTCCACTTGGGCCATCATAGCTAATAGCCACTGATGGACCTATCCTTCCTGAATTTCTCTCTCTCGTTTGAATGTTTGGCTGCAATCCTATGTCCACTTACCTGGGAGTAAATCCCATTGAAATAAATGGGACTTACTTCAGAGTAGACAAGTATTGGATTGCACTGTAAAATATCCAAAGCCTCTGTCAGTCTCTTGCTGGCCTCAAGCCATACACTTAGCAAGGTCCAGTACTCAAGAGGACCACAGCTTTGTTCCTGGCTAGCAGATCAGAGTAGCCTGATTTACTATTTGGCATATATTAAGAAGCCTCTGGAAGATGACATCATGGTGGTTATTAGATGTACCAGCCCTCACTTGGTGTTGAGTTGTCAGCTTCTTGTTCCTTCATCTGGCTTTCTCTCTAAAGAGACCTCAGCTCCATTTCTCCACTCTGAGGGCTGTAGATCTCCACCCTTTCCATGCCAAGCATTTAGCATGGTTATCAATTTTGACAAACTTCCCATAATATGGGTATGCCTTCTTTTATATGGTTAATTATTCTACCTTGTTCATCTAAAATCAGTTGAGTCCTACCTTGGGACCTTGTGCTCACCTCCAATGACATTTTCCCTCTTGCTTTTCAGAAGTTAAAATATACCTGGAAAAACTGCCCTAAGGGGTAAGACCAATCTTTACCATGGCCTTAAGTGGGGCAGCAGCGGGGGCAGCAGGGGGGAGAGGATGTTACAAAAGTAGTATTTTTAAGGCAATAGTGAGCAGGAATCTTACCTTGTGCCCTAACCTCTTTTTACCACAGGATTTATAGAACATAAGAAGCTGACTTATACCAAGCCAGATTCTTTGTCCATCTACCCCAGTATGGTACATGCTGACTGGTAGTAGCTTGCCTGGATTTTAGGCTATGTGATCCCTTATCTGGACATGTCCAGGATTGAACCTAGGACCTCCTGTATGAAAAGCATGTGCTCTACCACTGAGCTATGGTTTCTCCCCACCCCCACTGCCAAAAAGGGTTAGAATGAGCTCTTTTCACAAGGTTCCTCATCCATGTAGGCCAGGAGTGGACAACTTGTGGTCCTCCAAATGTTTTTGCCTACAATTCCCATCAGCTTCAGCCAGCATAGCCAATGGTGAGTAGGGATGGATGGACTAACCTCTGTCCAGGGCCATTGATGGCTCGCCAAGCTGCCGCTGCCACCCACACCTACTTCCCACACGAGCCCCTCGATGTCTCGGCAAGCAACTGACAAGCACCGCGGACCCATTTGTGCCTGTAATTGTCCTGTACAGCCACAATCTATGCAACATGCCCTTCTGGGAAATGCCCAAGCCACCACTGTTGCACAAAATGGAGGATCAGAGAAGGAGTGGGCAGGCTGCCAGATGTTCATGGACCATGCGGAACTCACAGAGAGGACTGGTGAGTGCCACACAATCTGTGAACAAGGGACCAGGGGGCGAGCAGGGATGAATCTGTTGGACCCCACCCCTGTATCAGGCACTTGCGACATCTCTAATGGTGAGGGATATAGGTTGAATTCATGGAGGAAGAGTAGATAGCACTGCTGTCCTCGCTCCTTACTCCCACACATTCATCTGCTCTGTTCCACAGAGCTTCTGCTCATACAACCTTTCCACCCATAGGAATTTCAACAAAATTAGGAGGGCACTTTGCAAAAAGTAGGGATGTACGGACTGTGTAAAATCTGCTCCGCCTGTGTTCTATGGATGATCAGGTGCCTTTCGTTCTGTCATCCGCACACAGATGGATGTGAATATATATTTTTTTGTCATGCAGAACAATACGGAAATAATTACTTAATAACTATACTTAAGTATTTATAAATATAAAATAATTTACTTAAGTATTTACATAATTTACCCCAGTACGTAATATTTAGTGTATTGTCCCCTATTCCATTCTACATTTCCTTGGCAGAAACTTATGTATTTTTCTACAGATTTATATGCGTAAATTTTGAGAAAGTAAAAAAATCATCTGAAAGTCCACGGACTCCACAGGCCCTGAGGGGGTTGCTCCACAGCGGATTCCACAGGTCGGATTCTTAGAAATCCGAACTCATTTTAATACATCTCAAATTTCTCAAGCATCCCTAGCAAAAAGTGGTTTCCTGATGGAAGGAGTGAGCTTACATGTGTACAAGTTATACTTGCATTGGCTGTGGGCCTGAAGGCACTATCAACATGTGGAGATCAGGGGTGAGAATAACTGTGTGATACTACTCCCCATCTATGTGTACAGGATACATAGAAATAACACTGTGTCAGAAGGTCTATGCTTTATTTCTACTGCTCATACAGTCTAGTCAGGTGTAGAGAGGGGTGAGAAATTTGTTCCGTCCCAATTTGTATGCAAATTTACCAAATTTGCACCTCCAGCAAGTGAACTGGAACACAGTGGCACAGTAAAATTCACACTTTTCTGAATTTTGTGATTCAGTTCTCCACTCAAAAAAATGAACAGAAAAATTAACACATTGGGGAAAAAACTGTACACCAAATCCATAGACTAGGGGAAAGTGCATTCAAAAATGTGCACAGTAATGAAAATAATGCAGAGAAACACATTATAATAGGAGAGAAGCTGGCATAAATGCAAACATTAGCCAAAAAATGCACATGAAATGTGCACGTTGGGGAAAGTGTGCACAAAAATACATTCAAATGTTCTTGCTGACTTAAAAATAAATTGTACACTGATGCAGAAGCAGAACAAACTTGAGGTCGGAAAAATGAGAAACTGAGTGGAAATGAAATTGACAGATTCATCCATCCCTAGTCAGTTGATCATGGTGACCATCAATCAATGGATGACTTTCAGATAGGAAGGCCCCATGTAATTGGCTGTCCCCATATGATTTCTCCACTGAAATGTTGCCAAGGCAGTGTAGTAAGAAGTCACTGCAATATTATATGAACAAGCCCTTTGGCTGAGGTGAACAAGCTGAACATTGGGGACAAACCTGGCAGAAATAAAATGTGGCATGTTACACACTTACTCTAACATACATGTAGGAAGTACTGTTTAAACACAGCTGTTATATTTGAAAACAAAAAGGGAATTTCAAAAGATGGACTTAAATTCCATTGCAACACTCTATGGGCTGCTTTGTTTCCTCCTCTTTCTAATATTGGTTGAATGATCCAAACAAACTGCTTAATAAAGTCCTGCCTTGTCTTCTCAAAATGTAAGTACTATTATTTAAATAAATGAAAGAAAGAAAGAAAGAAAGAAAGAAAGAAAGAAAGAACAAGCAAGCAAGCAAGCATCCAGGTGATACGCATTTTTCCCACCCGACTCTTATGCAGGAAACCAAGTTTGCATATTATACATGATTCAAAAAGGATAATTAAAGTCCTACATGGACACATGTCTGCCTGAGGGCAGACCTTTTATGTTGTTTTGCATTCCCTGTGTCACTCAAAAGATACGCAACCGAGAAATGATGCTGAACTAAAGTAAGGCAAGGACACATTGACTAAAAAAAATTATACCCTGTCCAATTTGCTGACACCCCTTTAAACATCTCACTATGACTTCTGTGGTGCTGCAATGGCTGTGCTACATATGGGTGATATTCAGACTAGTGTAAAGCCACACACAGCAATCAGAGAAAGAATTGGGAGAAAGGCTACTTTGAGGAGGGAGGGGAAGGGTATCAGAAGATAAAAGGCACTTTGAATTCTTTAGTGAAAAATATAGGGGCCTCCAGCCGCTGCCAGGCTGGTGCGGACGCAAATGGCATCATGAATAGGGGATGCCATTTGCGTCCCTATGGTAGCCCATGATAGGCTACATAAATATTTACGTAGCCTATCACGGCTAAAGCAGGGACGCAAATGGCGTCCCCTATGCCATTTGCATTCCCGACCTGTTTTAGCCATAGAACCATAGAACCATAGAATAGTAGGGTTGGAAGGGGCCTACAAGGCCATCAAGTCCAACCTCCTGCTCAATGCAGGAATCCAAGTCAGAGCATCCCTGACAGATGGCTGTCCAGACTCGTCTTGAAGGCCTCCAGTGTGGGAGAGCCCACCACCTCCCTAGGTAATATTTATGTAAATATTTATGTAGCCTATCATGGGGCTGGCATAGGGACACAAATGGTGGCTGCTACGATGGCCATCATTTGCGGCCGCAGCAGCCCGGCAGCAGCCGGAGCCGCACCACCGCCACTGCTGGAGCCGAAGCCGCAGCCAGAGCCACAGCCACATAGGCTCCGTTTCACAGGGCTTTCGTGGGGTAGAGGGGCGGGATGCTCCGTTCCGCCAAGCATTCCGGGGGGCTGAATTCACTGGAATTTGGCCCCCCTGGGATCTGTGGTGGAATTCTCTAACCTCCCTATATGAAGCCTATCACAGCAAAGGGCAGGGACGCAAACAGTGGCTGCTACACCATTTGCATCCCCACTTTTGCAATACTTAAGTAGCCTATCACAGCAAAAGGCAGGGATGCAAATGTGGCCACCGTTTCCATCCTTGCCTTTTGCCATGATAGGCTACATAAGTATTTATGTAGCTTATCACAGCCTCTGCAGGGACGCAAATGGCATCCCTGCATTAGCCGTGATAGGCTACATTAATACTTACGTAGCCTATCATGGCATTCGTGGGGAGGCTAATGGTGACCACAAACGCGGCCACCTCTCGCAAAGCACCAGCGAACTGCAGCAGGTAAGCTCCATTCCGCGTGCATTTCATGGGGGAGGGGCTTCGCTCTGCCACAGATTCCGGGGGGCTGAATGCGCTGGCATTCGGCCTCCCCGGAATCTGTGGCAAAATTCTCCACCATCCCTACACCAGTTAGATGAGCAGAAATAGATACATATACAGGACCACTGGGTGTGTTCCTGTTGGCTCCCACTGCTGTAAAGAACAAGTCTGACCAATTCTGGTTGTGTGATAAAGGACTAGTGCTGTGCTGAAAATTTTGACTCTTCCATTTTCAGCATTTGTGGGCGGGGGCAAAAACTCTGGAGAATGAGGCTGGGAGAGGTGAGAATTTTGTAGAATTTTCTCTTGGGAAGGGGAACAGGGTTTCCACATACCTTTTTAAGTGTAGGCAATTCTTGAGGGGTCTTCTTTCTATTTTTTATGTGTGGTTTTTGTTTTTGAAAAAAAAAACAGTCCCTGCACTTGCAGGAGCCCAGGCCTCTTCTCCAGCCTGGCAGTTATTTCTGAACTCCCAGGAGACCATGTGACCTTGCCCTCTCCAATAAGCATTCAGGAAGAACTGTCAGCTGGTGAAGAGGCCTCAGCTCCTGGAAGTGCAGGGGGTGTTTTTAAAAAAGTAAAAAGAAAAAAAAAAGACAGCCCCTCAAGAATTGCCTACACTTAAAAAGGGTGGTGGTGGCATGTAGAAACCCTGTCCCACTTCCCAAGGTGAAAATTTTCTGAAATTCTTCCTCTGCCTGTGAAAGAGGCAAAAAAAACCACGCCTCTCATGCAGGGAGAGAAAACGTTCTTGGAAACGGGGCAGATTTTGGCACAGCACTATAAATTACTGCTGGAACTAACAGTGTTAGTTTACTGGTGTTTCCAATAAGATTGTAGGGATTGGGCCCAGCACTTCTGTAGAAGTACTCCAAAAAGACATGGGAACTGATTTGGAGTTGGAAGGGAGAGGTGAAGGGTTTGCTGAAGCGCCAAGGTTGCAGGAGACTAACAGTCCTGGAAAGGAGGTTGACCAGGTGCAAACTAATCATTTGGAAAGTAGCCAGCCCAGGCCATCTTCACCCATGGTAATGCCAGAGCAGGAAGAGGAGGAGTTAGAAATAAGAAATCAGGCTAGGTGGGAGGAGCAACATCAATCCATGAGGTGCTCCAAAAATCTGGCCATGCAGGAAGGTCCGTCTGGATAGACCCACCCTAAGGAAGAGGCTTAATCAGCCACTCAGGTTGTCGAAGAAACAGCCAGCACCACTTTTTGTTGAAACTATCTAACATAGTGCATTAACCAAATTGAGTTGCTTGTAGCCTAAGTGGTCCTGTGTTATGCAAAGCTGTCTGTCTAGAAATGTAGTACTTCGCTGCTGTTCGTGGATACTGATTATAATCTGAAGCACTGCTAATTTGACTGTAGTTTGCATAATAAGAGCAATTATTTTTCACTTTGACTTCTATGATAGATTGCAAAAGGGATCTGAGGCTGGGCACTTGACAAAGATGCTCAAACAGTGAAGATGGTCCTGGTAGAGAAAGCGCTGGATCCAAATTAGAATGGATCCCTGATTAAATGTCCTGGGATGCCCCTCCCCCATGCCTACTCACTTGCTCCCTCCACCATGGACTTACTGGTGGGGTAAGTCTGTGAAGCCGCCCAGCATTTTAGCTTTCCTGCAGTGCTCTGGAGTGAAGCTACATCAAGCGTTCCAGGACATCATGGGCAAATCAAAATGGCAGGGGGTTTCTTTGCAGCCAGTGCCATTCATCTGTAGCCAAGGAACCAGGAGCACATGGGGGAGGTGGGAACCAGCATCACTGGTGGTCCCCACTGAGGGGCTTGGGCATCCTAGCATCCAAATTGGGGCTCAAATTAACACACAATTAGATTCACTGGTTGGTGATACAAAAAGAAGGAATCTGCCCTTTCACTTAGAGCTTTATTGGGGACTCTGCTCCAAATTTCCCCATCTTTGGAAGGGATAGAGCTACTTTTCTCAACTTGGTCCCCTCCAGATGTATGCAGCTTTAAATCCCATAATTCTCTGCCAGCATGGAGGATACCAGGTTTGGGAAGGCTGGGATAGATATGACCTGTGATGGTGTCCCACTTATGGAATATCCTCCCTAGAGAAGTTAATTTGGCTGGCACCCCCTTCTCTGTCCTGCCAATGGCAAATCCATACAGGTTTTATTTGCCCAGGACCAGGACTTTGGCTAATTGCTTTGCATTGTAGGTTATGGTTTAGGAGTTGTGGGCTGTTTTCATTTTTTTGATGTAAGCCTGCTGGAGACTATTTATTGAGGTTCAAAGGTAGGATAAAGATGGTTTTAAAATAAATAAATAAATATAAAGAGGTATATGGTTCCCTAATCTGCCTGATCCTTAAGATTTACTTCAAAGGCCCTCTCTGGGTACCTTTGGAAAGGGACCTTTCAAAGTTGGCATGCCCAACTTATGGAATGCCCTGTCCAGGCAGATTCAAGAGGCATTAACATTATTAAGGCTATTCGTGTATAATGCTCCCTTCACCCTATTCAGATTTCAGGGCAGTCTACAATCAAAGGTTAAGATTTGCTTATTCTCCAAGGCTTTAAATGAATTGTGCTTCTCCTGTTTTTACTCATTTTCTGGTTGTTTGCAGTCTCCTGCTGGTGCTGGGTTTGTTTTGTTTTGCTTTAAATTGGGTTCATATTTAACTAGGGATGTCAGAGAATTCCGCCATGGATCTCAGTGAGGCCAAATGCCAGTGCATTCGGCTCCCCGAACTCCGTGGTGGAATGGCCTGCCACGCCCCTGCCACCCCGCAGATCCCCCCCCAGGATGAGACTTACCTCATAGGTCATAGCCACCAGCATTTGCAGTCTTGTAAAAAAACAACAACAATGTGATAGGCTACGTAAAGATTTACGTAGCCTATCATGGCTGGGTTTTTTTAAAAAAATCGCATACGCAAATGGTGGCAGCTACGGCCGCCGCCATTTGTGTTCCTTATTTTTGGCCATCTTAGTCAATGTAAATATTTACATAGACTATGACGGCAAAAATAAAGGGGAACGCAAATAGCGTAGCGGGCGCTATTTGTGTCCCTTTTTGATTCGCCGTTTTAGCCTACATAAATATTTACGTAGATTAAGACGGCAAGAATAAGGAATGCAAATGGTGGCGGCTGTGGCCGCCTCCATTTGCGTACGCGTTTTTTGGGGGGGTTTTTAACTGATGAGTTGTTTTTGTTGTAAGTGACTTTGGAAACTTTTCAAGAAGAAAAGTGGTATATTATAAAAGCATTGTCAGACATGGTAGCCACTTCCTAGATCTCCATGACTCAGGAGATCTGTATCCACTGATACAGATCATCCACTGTTGTCATTTCACCACTTCCTGAAAATGTTTTGGTTGTTGTTTAGGAAGGCCTTTGGGCTTGCCTGTTGGTTTAATTTATCTGATTCTCCTCTTTAGTTAGTCTGGTTTTGTCTATATTTTATCTGAAGCTCTTTTCTTAGCTTTCTAATTTGTGTGTGTGTGTGTGTGTGAGAGAGAGAGAGAGAGAGAGAGAGAGAGAAGGAGAGAGAGAATGAATGAATGAAAGCTTTTAACTTCTATATTTGTTAGTTGCCTTGAGCAGTTCAGTCTTGAACTAGAAAAGTAGGATATAAAATACTCTTAATAAATAAATAACCAGGTACCATCAGAACATCTAATAGGCTAGAGGCGGACAACTTAGGCCTGCTTCTTTTGTCTACCACTGCTTGCTCCTCAGGTTTTGTCACCCTATATAACTCTGGGTGTTACTCAGAAGGAGCCATAATACTTTTAAAAAATGATGCCATGTTTGAAGAGGAAAGAGATTCCTAAAATGACCACTCCAGCAGACACAAGAATGTATTTAACAGTTACCTCAGTCTCAACCTTCTCATGCCCTGCTAACATCACCATCACCTCTGGCCAATTAAAAGAAGTTTCCTTCAGCTACTAAATATTCAAGATCAAAACCCTCGATAGTCAGTTCAAAGGGTTTGGCCTAATTTGACAAAAAGGGCATAATCAATATATTTATCTTCCTATTTGCTCAAGAATAAGATTTCCTGTGAAGCATTTGATATATGGCTCTTGGTAATGAAAGAATAACACGCCTGACCTCCCTATTACACATGGAAATGTTTAAGTGTTTAACATCAATGTATAATGGCATGTTAACAGGAGACAATTCTGGGGGTAACACTTAACGGGCAGGAGAGGGTAAGAGTTCATCACATACTCTAGTGTTTTTCAAACTTCTGATAGCTGAGGCATAGTTTATTTTATTTTTCTCCTGAATTAAAATTGGAGGCATGCTTCACTTTTACAGTTGAAAGGATTATTCTTTTTCATTTATTTTAAAATTTATGCCTCATCTTTCCACATAAAAAGCCCAAGACAGCATGCTCAAAAGTCAAAAGCATGTATATACTGCCCCAAGCTAAGTTTGTAGGCTGGACCAGAATGCAAGCAGAGGGGGAAGGAGTTCAACTGAAGGAACAAGAACTTGGACAGCTCTGTTTGGAGCCAGAGGTGATCTGGCTGCATTCTAGCGACTAACCAGGGGTGGCATCCAGATGTTTTGGGCTCATACTCCCATCACATAGCGAATGGTCTAGGATGATGGGAGTTGTAGTCCAACAACATCTGGACAGCCGCAGGTTCCCTACCCCTGAAGAACAGGGTCAAATGTTGTTCTGATAACAGTCTGGGGCTCACTGAGGATCAATATAGATAGCTGCCTAGTCAGGGGATAGTCTCCACCACCACCATCACCTCTCACTGGGGAATCTGCCTCCATGGTAAAGGCGCCCTGACCAGTTTTGAAAGCAATGATTCCAGCAGCAGTGGAGACACTTGTTGCATGTGCAGTGGCAGGGTTCCCCTTATGACCTGGGCCCCTTGAGCAACTCCTTAAGGATCTCTTGCATCCTTAAGAGTTCCGCCTTCCTTCTTTTAAACTTCACCTTCCCAATAAGGGTTTAGGCTGTAGACATGTGGTGACTGACACACCAGACATTTGGAGTTTAACCACAACAGTTACTGGTAAATTTAAAGCAAACAATCACAACTATGGGTATTTACACAATAGAACTGAGTGATACAAAACACCTTAAAAGAAAATAAGAGTTGCAAAATGCAAGTTCCTTTACCTTAGCCATACTTAGACTCCTCTAGGCTGTTTCTTCCTGCTCCCTCTTCAGGCTCTGGTCTCCTGACTCTGCTCTTACTGGTTCTCTTGTTCCGTTTATATAACCTCCTCCCCCAAAACTGGAAATACTGCTTCAAACCTGAAAAAATTAAACTTAACTAGGGAAATGAAACAGAAACTTAGCCAAGGAAATGAAACTACTCCTCTCAGGGGTACCCCCTTCCAACAACAGCAACAAAACAAAACCCAAGCCTCTAAGCCTGAGCATTTTTCCCTTTGCATCTGTAGGCCTCAAACCTTCACATGCAGAAATGAACTCCTTGGCATCTCAGCAACAGGGCAAAGCAAGCTCTTCAGGTCATGGAGAAGGTGGCAGGATGGGCTCCTGGGGCAGTCATGGCCTAGGGGTTTACTGTGGAGAGGAATATCTATCTATTTATCTATGTATCATCATCTATCTATCTAAAATTATTTCTAGGCCACCTTTAAGGGTGGAACCCTTCTGGGTTCATGCTGAGGACAATTGCCTTCCCCAACCTGCCTCGTCTACCAAATGCCTTTGTGCATGAGTCGCTGTTCAGAACATGCCTCCTGAATGGAAGGTGTCAAGCTTCAGCCAAAATAAGGCAAGCCACAAAAGAGTGGGTGGGTGTTATTGATACTTCAGGCATCGTGGACCACCACTAACTCCAGCATCCGGAGAATGTGGAAGAACTGTATTCAGTGACTAAACAGCTACCTAGGCAGCATGGAACATGGCACTATTGACCCATTGCATATGTACTGGATATGATCCAAAGAGACACATTCAAGACATTTACTTGTTAACTAAGGATGACTCTGCTGCCATTTGTTATCCAATCCAATCATCAAAATCTCAATATTGGCATGCAGGACACTGCAGTCACTACCGTTTCTAGAAAGACTACAGGATACAGTATTCTCCCTCTCTCTCTCTCTCTCTCTCTCTCTCTCTTTCTCTCTCTCTCTCTGCTGACTCTCTCCCTCTTACCTAACATGTGACAAACATGTGACAGTGAGACCACCTGGACAGAAATCATAGTGGTTCATTAATCATTATGCAGATCTGCCTGTGTTTTCCAACAATGATATAAAAATGTGAAGACTTGGCGGCAGCATTGGGAGAAGCCATGAAATTATGACTGACCCACTTGGTGTATCACTGCACCTGAATGGCTTGTATAGATTTAATCTGAGATTCCTTCCTCTCCATATATTGACTGTGTGAGGAGAACCCTAATCTTCACTGAAAGCAGTGGGACCATTATAAAAATGCTGGAGATTTGTAGTTTCTTTCTTCTTCTTCTTTTAATTTACCCTTCTTTTTTATGTGCCATATTAATAGTCTATATCTTCTTTGCAGAATAATGACTGAAGCAGACATTTACAGAATGCCCTTTTAATCTCATAGCATTAGATATTCTGCCTCCCCCCAAATTATGCGAGTTTACATTTTTATGATGCTTTATGCTTTCTCAATAGGATAGTCTTCAAAAGATCTCAAGAGGGGAAAGTCTTGCGTTGTGAGTCTTGGGGGAGATTCGATCTCAACTTTGTTATATGTTACAAGGCCAGGAGCTGAGCGACTCCAGTCACTGTGAGAAGGATCATTATAAACTGCCCAAAGTGTCTTCTGGCTGTTATGCAATGCAAATTATTATTGTTGTTGTTTTTTTAAAAAAATATAAGGTGAAAGACCACACCAAGGCATTTCTTTGGAATTATTGACATGGGTATGACATAGATGATAACCAATCAAAAAGCAATTTCATAAACATTGTTATTAAACAGTAGGGTAATTGCTTTAAGTACTAGAGGAATGTCAGGGTCATGAACAAATTCCGTCGGTGTCACCCTTTCTGATGTGACACTCTGTGGATCAATGACACTGGGCATATTTATTCTGAAATGTGAGCTGTGTCACCAGTCTAGAAATTAATCCCTCCCTGCATAGATTGCCCCACATTTTTATAAAGAAATAATTTCAGATTTCATTCCATTCACTAAGTATGCTGAAATGCAACCATCAAAGCTCTTTACACATAAAAGTATGGAAGTAATTAGGGATTATGTGGTAAGTGTACAAACATAGTTTATATTACTGGGTATTAGAAAGGACCCCTTTTATAGCTGCCTTTGTCAATTTGACAGAGCAAAGGGTTTTAATGTACTGTAATAAGAAATGTAAGAGGGGGCAAAGGACACCCTGAGTGGCCCAGAGGTCTTCTTACTCCTCTGCAGTCTTGTGCTCTATGCTTATTCTCTGGTCATATACATTTTAACTCAGTTAATAGCAATCCAACAAGGGAAACACTCCTTCAGATGTCTCTTGTCAAATTGTCAGCAGAGTTCACAGCAAGGCCAAAACTAGGGCAGAACTGTATGCTATGATCATATTTAAAAGACAGCGTGGCCCATGGTGCATTTTAAAGATGCACTAGAAATGAGCTGCAAACAATTCCATAAGGCTTCTGCACAGCAGTACTCAAAGTAACTTAAACCTAGATCAGGGTGTGCAGACTTTAGACTCGTGGGATCTACTTTGTTTTTTGTAATTGCTGGTACTTACCTTCTTTTCTCCACTTCCATGCTCTAAATGTTGAGTCTTTGATTGATTTTAATCTCTCTCTCTTTGGGCTGACACAACCACAGAAGCTACTGTCATATCTCAGGCCTGTAGTTTCCTAGCAGTGTCCAAGTGGATTATATATTTTACTGTAACCCTGTAATGTAATATCAGTTCTCCACGTTTAGTGACGAATGTGAGTAAAACTCCCCCCCCCGCCCCCAGAAATCCATCATGTTCTGTGGTACTATATACCCATCCATTCCTGTGAGCTGTTGACCTTGAAGTAAAAAAATAAAAATAAAAATCTTGTATTAACTAGTGTTTTTGCCAGAGTTCATAATTATCTGGCTCATAATACAAAATGTGTAGCTTGTAATGCTCAGTGATGTTGCAAACATCTTTTGCTAATAGAATTCTTCTCTGGCTCAGAACGTATTATTATTGCTGCTTGTTACTGTTGTTACTTTAATCATCAACGGCAGTGGCTCTCTCCCAGGCACCTCAAGCACAGGGAGCCTGGGAAATACTATTTCCCCAAGTTGCTGAATCTTTCTTATGGACACCAGGCACCCTAGGAACTATAGGTCTCAGTGGTTCTTGCTCCCGCAACCTAAATCTGGCCATTTTGAGCATCTGATCTGAACCCACGTTTTCTCTGCACATAACTTTGGACCTGCAACTCCTGTTCACTGCCTTCCTTCTCCGTTACCTCTGTAACTTTAACTTCAGCAGCTGCTGCTACTACTGTGGAAGTAGGTTGTTAAAACATGTCCACTGCTATGGGCACCACAATATTACATCATTTTGAGAGTGCAACATGTACAGATATGCAGTGTAGAGCTTCAACATGGTAGCAGCACCACTGGAAAGAATGCCAGAAAAGTACAAGTGCAGTCTTGGAGCAGTGGGAAGAAACAATGGAAGATGATAGTAAGTGAAGATAATTACATGGGGCTGAACACTTTCAGATCAGGGATGGACGGATTCACCTCCATCTGCGCCATGCACCATGCACTGAACCCCACAGGCTGGCTGGCCCTGTTCACCACACAAGCCACTGCACAGTCCACAGGCACCCAGAGAGTGGCATGTGAGCACCCAGCATGCAGCAGCACACAGCTGCCCAATCCCTCACTGAGCTGCCATTTTGCAAAAAAAAAAAAATATGGCAGCTTGGGGTTTTTTTTGGAAAAGTAATGTTGCATAAATGGCAGCCATAAAGGGGTAATTTACACAACATTACAGGAGTAACACAACAACGAAAAGACTTTTACACACAGGCATTCTCCTCCTTTACTTATACAAGGTTCCCTCCATCAGCTCTGTAGCTGGGGGACACAGAAGGACGGAGTAAATAATATCAGTCTTATTATTATTACCTGAGTGAGGCTGGTAAGGGCCATGGCTTGGGGAAAGGGATGTGGCCTCGGGAGAGTCTGAAGGTCCAAACTGAAAGGCCTGGAGGTTCACATTTGGCTCACAGGCTGGAGGTTCCTCACTCTTGCCCTAAGGTCTGAACGAAGTGTAAATGCATACATATCCCAAACATGTGACAAGAACATTTCCCAGACTAATGTACCACTCATTACTTTAGTCATCCACCACCCTTTCTACTCCCTGAATGTTCTGACACAGTTCTCAGCTCAAAATGCATTTAAAAATATTTATTTTGAGAGAAAATACATTTAAATATATCTATACCTATCCTATCATCTGTATATGGACATTTTCCTGCAATATTTTTAAAAGTCGCAAATTACTAAGGGAATGGGATAGAATGGACTTCACTGATCACATGAGAAAGTAGCATGGACTAGAAATAGACGGATTTGTCCATCCCTGGTGAAAAGAGCTCTTTTTATTTGTGTCTGTATATATGAATACCCAAAGACACGACTTCAAATAAAAATAGCAAGAGACACAAATACAAATACTGGCCCCTCAGCGCGGACTAAGTATTGACAGACAAAGCAAAGAAAGAAGGAAAAAGTTTCGGAATGCAGTCAAAGAGTGTGAACAATAACTGCAGTATTGAAGCTACAAGTAAATGTATCTTTGCATTTACTGTGGAACATACCATATTAAATGTGCTGCTGACCCATCCCTAAAATATTTAAGATACAGTAAGCATGTGTCATGTTCAGTTAAGCTCCTATCCCTCCTGCCTGAAATGGTTACTTCCATACCTTGACTCTGGCTTTTGTGATACTGGTTGGCTGTACAATTCTGTGAAAAATGGTGGAACTGAAAATATCACATCTCTGTGGGATAAATGTTTAGCCACACTTTGGGTGGCTACACTGTGGGTGGCTACTTTTCCCTACTCGGGAAAAGTAGGCTCCTGATATATTTATATCACTATCTGGACATTATGCTCAGGAAGAACAGTTGTAGGAGATCTGCTAAGATGTTAGTTCTATGAGAATGGAGGCAATTAGGACAGCAGTCCATGTAGGAGACCAAGATCACAATTTTAATAGGTTGACTAAGGTGACAGTTAGTGGGAAAGGATGAATCTATAAGCAGATCATGAAACCCTAGAAGAAAGGAATGGGTCAGGCCTAAAGGCTGAACTGAGGACAAAAGCAAGTTAGCAAAGGTAAGACATAGATGACAATCCTAGGGAGAAATAGGAGGCAGCAAGAGGACAGGAAATGGGCTAAGGGCACATTGTGAGTTGGCCTTAGCAGGACTGAGACACTACTCCAGTATGGTGCCAATAATGTCAGAATCCCTTCTTCATGTGGAAAGAGCTGGTGGCATGGCCACTTCATACCAGCACCATCTTTTCCAGTACTGTATGGGAAAGAGACACACCAGCAACTCCTACATGATCTGGAAGTTTTGACATAACCACAGTAGCAGGAGAAGAAGCCCCATTACAGAGGCTCTCTAGTGCTTAAGCAATTTCAGAGGGACCTTGAATTCTTAAGAAAACATGAACAAAGTCGAAGTCTATCCATGAGGCAAGCAGGAGGTAGCAAGATAACCACACTTGAGTTGTGAAGAAAATACCGATGATGACTGGAAAACACTCAGACCCTTTCTGTCATTCCGCTTTCAGATTCTTCGTTCCCATTTGCACAGAACCATAGCACAGAACTTGTTCAGCTTTACTGTGTCAAAAGACACAGTGGCCAACTTGCTTTCTAAATGAAAATGAGCAGAGATAATTCCAAATCCAAAGTCATTCCCACATCATTCACACTCAACAAACCTTTCATTGATCAAAACCTTCATTAATTATTCTTCTAATTCCAATATCAGCATATCATTGAGTGCAACTCCAGTTACAAAACCAAACACTGAGTGCGCAATTACATCTATGACTATGTGCAATTATATCTATGACGATGTGCAATTACATCTATGATGATGCGACAGTGGATCCTACATGGCTATATTGGGTTGCAGTGTACACACCCGATCTGCGTTTACTTCATACACCAACCTTGCCTTGGAAACTGATCAGAACAGACATTCTTGAGGAACTGTGACAGGAAGCATTATGTTCTGCCTCATGGTCCTCTGATGGAATAGGAAGATTTTACAGACAGTACAGTTATCTTTGTGGTGTATGAAATGTTATGGTATTCAATACACAAATGCATCAAAACCAGGACACCTTAAAGGTGCAATCCTCTGCAGGCTTAGACAGAAAAAAAAAAATGCTAGGAGTTGTAGGACTTTTTCTGGGCTAAACATGCATAGGATTGCACCCTAAATCATTTTTCATGTCACTAGGTTTGGCTTTCAGATGAAAACAAAGCTATCATGTGATGTACGAATATTTGAGATTTAAATCAGCCTTATCCTTGCCATCAGCAGAGAACCACAATGATGTAATAAGTAGGAAAAAGTTTTCTATTTACTGTAGGCTGATGCTCCCACCTATCTGCTAATAGAGATATAATTAGTACAGTTCTAACCTCAACAGTTTCTAAAGTGTTCATAGCCCACTGTTTCTATCACTGATGGCAAATCTAGGTAGGGCAGTTTAGAGGAAGATGCAGAAGTAGTAATTGCTGGGGAACCCCACTCACAAACCAAAGGAACCCTCATTGCCTGTTTTGACTAGGAAGAAATCATACAACAGCCACCCTTCAGACTTTAATGGCTTCATCAGACATTTTCTGCAGTCAAAATATTGTCCCTGTGCATCTGTGTTCACCCTTCTAATTTCATTTCATAACACAATTACTTTACAGCTAGCGACTGGCACAGAATGGAGATAAGAAGTAAATAAAAACTTACCAATGTTTTTTTAAAAAACCTGGCAATCTTGACAGCCTGAAATTTGAAACTTCTAATATTTTGACTGTGTACAAGGATGTTCAGAACAACAAGGGCTTCTGCCAGTTCTTACAAGTACCCAACTCTTGGCACCACTTGGAGACAAAGGCTACAGGGGGCTCTGGAATCTTTTGATGATTCCATCCCATTTTGTAGACAAGAGCCAAGAGAGCAAGGGATGCTTGGACTCTTCTCCTCCACCTTGTCTTCTGATTGCATTCATCAATTATTTATGTTCATACTCTGGTTTTCCTCCAAAGAACACAGAGCACTTACCTTCAGGCTGCAATCCAATGCAGAGCATGCTTACATCTATTGACTTGATTTTAGGTTTATGTTTGTGTTGGATCCTTCTGGCAAGGATTCCCCAGCAGTCTCACCCAGTACTGCTCAGGGAGCCCCTTGGCTTCAGCAGTTGAACCATATCATGTGCCTCCAAAGTATGTATCGCATGGAGCAGGGCACAGATTTGGATTAGGACCACAGCATATGGGGCCTTTTGCCAGTGCCATATGCCCAATTAAAATTGCCTCCCTGGAGTTGCTATTTGTCCTGTGGGGCAAAAATGTAAGGTACTCATATGTGGGCTTTAAAAAAAGGCCCTCCAAGCACTTTGGTCCTGGTCTGAATCCTCTCCTCTTCCAGTGCTTGCTGTTCTCACATCACACGTCTAGGTTGGACCAGAATCTTCAGCCTAAGAAGGCATCCCAATTTCTTTCTTTCTTTTGTATGCTGCTTGCTGCCTTTCATCCCAAGTAGGGATGTCGGAGAATTTCTCCATGAATCTCTGGGAGGCCGAATGCCAATGCATTTGGCCCCCCGAAATCTGTGGAGAAACGGTCCGCCCCCGCCCCCCCCCCGGATGGGACTTACCTTCGGTGAATTTCCCTGGCGGCGGCAGCTCCCGGCGGCTCCCGGCAGCGGCGGCCGGTCTTCCGACCAGCTGCCGCCACTGCCATTTCCAAGTAAAAAACAACAACAACAACAAACGTGATAGGCTACGTAAAGATTTACATAGCCTATCACGCTAGATTTTCAAAAAACACCGTGATAGGCTATGTAAATCTTTACGTAGCCTGTCACAGCTGACTTTGGAAAAAAAAAAAACCATGGGTGCCGCCATTTGCTTACGCACTTTTTTTTTCCCCCCCAAAGTCAGCCGTGATAGGCTACGTAAAGATTTACGTAGCCTATCACGGCTGACTGCAGGCTAGGGACACAAACAGTGGTGGCTACAGCCGCCGCCATTTGCATCCCGGCAGGAGAAGAACTTTCACGGCCAGAGAGGCGGGGCGCTCCCCCCTGGCCAGAATTTCGGCAGGGAGGGACGGGGCGCCTCCCCCCCTGCCCAGAATTTCGGGGGGAGCGACAGAGCACCTCCCCCCCACTGCGGGACCAGGTAAGTGACTTTCGTCCATCCCTAAAAGGTGGTTCACTGGAAAAGTTCTAATAGTGAACCACCCATTGTTTCAGTTGGAGGTGCACACAATGTGAATGATGTCTCTGTGTTTGTATGTGTGTCAATGGGAGAAGCCCTGATCATGCAATCAAAAAGGAGATCTTGAATGCATGAAGGGGGAAGAAGGATTGCAGTGGGAGGCCCCACCCAGGACCTCCATGCTCTTATTAGCATTTCAGGAGAGGCTATGTACATACAACTTGTATACTCATGATTTCTTTGCATGAAAGAGAGCCAGTGTGGTGTAGTGGTTAGAGTGTTGGACTGGGACTCAGGAGATCCAGCTTCTACTCCCCCTTGGATAAAATGGCAAGAAGATCACATATGCTACCTTAGGCTCCTTGGAGGAAAGGCAGGATATAAATGTAATAATACTTTTAAAAAATGACCAAGGAGGACCCTATTGTGAATACAAGCTTAAACATGCACAGGATCTGTACAGAAGAACCAATTAATATGTGAAGATGAGGAGTAAAACCTGACACCACAATCCCACTCCCTTCATCCAAGCATTCAGTGTTTCCTGTTTGGTCACGGTAACAAGGCAAGAGAGAGAGTTGTAGATATGTGGGTTTGTGTATGTATGTATGAAATGGAGTGAGGAGCAATGGTGACTTTTGTCTACAAGATCAAGAGGCATTGGTGTGCTTGTGCAAAATGTATTTATTTACTGACAATATTTATATATTGTCTTACAGTAATGAAATTCTCAAGGCAGTTTGCAGAATATAATTTAAAACTAAACTAAACACCCTTAAAAACTAAATCGAATAAAAGCAGGAAGCAAATGACGTAAATGGGTTCCAAGGTATGTGGTGTGTGTGTGAGAGAGAGAGAAAGGGGAGGGGAGAGAGAGAGAGAGAGAGAGTGAAAGAGAGTGAAGCTAGTGGTTTGTGTGAAAGTGTGTGACCGGTGTGTTCAAAGAGTGTAGGGGATTGTGTAAGGGTAAGGGATGCAAAGAGCATTTTCTTTTAATCTGCTTTTTTCAGGTTTCCAATGGTTCTGTATTTCCAGAATTGTACACACACACATTGGTATATGAAGCATAAACTTTTCTGTAAGTTTCATAAACTTTTGTAATCACTGTTTTACATTCAGTTCAGATGTATTTCAAAATTGGTAACTCTTAGTGGGTGAGCTCTCCATTTGAATCCTATTATTTGTATGAAATGGAGCAAAGAAAATACAGAAAAACGATAGGAGCTGGGGTGGAGCTAGTGAAAGACACACCAAAGAAAGGCACAAGAATGAAAGGGATACGAGTTACATGGTGGGAGGGGGGAGGATTCAAAAGCCAATTTAAAAGATAAAGGAGTGCAGGTAAAGATAAAATTCAAAAATGCCTTAAATGGAAACACCCCACTGTTTTCGTTTCATGCAGTATTTTGATGCTAGCATCTAATTATTCACTGCAGCGTTTTATCTCCACCATTATAGTATCACTAGTTTGGGGCTGTTTTTTATTTTTTTTATTTTTTATTGTCACGTCTTTTATTAATGATTTCAACACCTACATTTAAGGAGCTAAATGAGTTCCCTCTCTTTTTTTGGTGCTACAGAAAGAATGAACAGCACAGAAATAAAATCAGTCCTCTGAAAACACAGAGGATTACACTGAAAATGTTTGACCACTGAAGTTACTTTTATGAATTTCGGGAAACTCACTGAATAATTAGATACCCACAATATATGAATAACTGAAAATACATTGGGTGAAATATTCTTCTGCAGTGTAAAACACACACATACACACACACAAACAGAGAGCGAGAGAGAGCAAATGCGAGAGAGAGAGAGACAGAGAGAGAGAGAGAGAGAGAGAGAGAGAACACAATGTGAGTACCTTAAAAGAAAGGTGGGATACAAAAATGATAAAGAACACGAATAAATAAATACATGTTAAAAGAGGAATAACATTAACTCCAGGAGTGAAGGAAGAGGCATGGTTATTCATTCTACATATCGACACCATCACAAATTAAATTTAGATCTTCTTCTATGCGCTTCCAAGTAGCTATAATTTCCCTTTAATATAATTTTGTTTGGACAGTTTAAGTTCCTTTTATCAAAAGATAATGGGGCAGTGTAATGAACATCCAAAATTCATTCTTTTCACTTCTATAGAGTATGTTATGGCAAAAGACAAAAAGCAAATTATGGACATGCCTGTACGGGAATTTATCCTGCTTTTTAGTACCGCACTTAAGCTAAGCACCAAACTGGAGATTTGGGAGAAACTGGCAGGGAATTAGATACAGCCCAATGCAGGAGAAACCTGTGACAACAATACCTGGTTCTTCTACAGTTCCTATGCAAGTTGAGCACAAAGCCTTCCAAATTTGGCTCTGAACTTGAATTAGGTTTGCTCATTATCACTGCCACCTATACCTTCCTCCTTTTCCCAATCCCCCCCTCCAATTTATTTGGTGGCAAAGCAGTGGCAACAACATGGTCTGTCTCTACCCCATCCCCTCCTCTCTCTGATGATCTCTGCATTCCACTCTCCCTCTTCCTTTCTGGAGCCTAGAATGCTGCAATAGCAGCATCCCAGGTGCAAGGAACCATGGGAAATATGAAATGAAGGTAGCCATGCTGGAAAAAAGAATAAGTCCAAAAGAAAATTTACAAAATCCATAGCACTGTAATAGGCCCTTTATTAGGCCAACTCAGGGGTCGCACAATACTGTGCAAGCTTTTGAGTTGTCCAGAACTCTCCTTGAAGCAAGAAGGTAAATAAAGCAAAAGGGGGAGGGAAGGAAAAAAGTGACTGATGTTAAGATGGAAAGTGGGAGGAGGCTGCAGACATCCAAATGAAGCTCTACCAGCTACTGATATGGTTTCAGGTTGCACCTCCCAAGGGTTACTGGGCAGAAGAAAAAACAAAGAAACAATGGTTGATTCCCCATTTGGGGAAATACAAAATCCAGCTGTTATTCAAAACTGTCTTAGGTGAAATGCCCAGGTTCCTTGGGTAGGTGAAAATGGAAGTAGTTCAAGTAGAGAGAAACTATACAGTTTTTATATTAACAAACCTGGAGTTGATTTTAGATGGTGTACTAGGTAAAAATATAGTTATCCAGGGCCCCAATGAATATGAAGAGGTATTCTGAATATGTAGCCTTTTTAGGCCACATTAACCAAATTCCTGTTCTTTCTGCAAAAAGGTTAAGGCTGTAATCCTATACTCATTTGCTTGAGAGTAAGTCCCATTGAATTCAATGGGATTTACTTCTGAGTAGACACAAAAGGATTGTGCTGTAAGGAGATACAGTAGGAGAATGAACACAGAGAATACACATACCAGTCCAGTGTCAACAAATGTTTGACTCTGTTCAGTCTTTTCACCATCTTCTGACTTCAAAGACAACTGTTTCCCCATCTGCTCTAGATGGTTACATTACATTCCTCATTTCGAGTACTGTTCTTCCACCAATGACTGACTGAGGTTTTAACATATTGGACTACAACTTAATCATGCACAGACATGTTAGCAGACCGAGAGAATGATATTGTTATCCTAGCATCCCATGGAAGAGGGATTCCGTCATAAAAGGGAATAAAAGCAAGACCTCTGATGGTGATGGGATCGCTCCAGTACTAGCCTCCCATCTATTTTATCACATTGTTTATTCACCAGGCAGAAAAGCCAATTCACAGCAGTGTACCCAACTGCAACTAAAACTCCAGCCAAATGCCAGACATTTTCACACCCAAATGAAGCTGGCATGTTGCCTAAAATGCACTGGGTTTCACATTGAATGCAAAAATCTTTCACACGGCCCTGAAGTATGCCTAGTCTTCTTTATCTCAAGAAATAACTAAGCATTTTAAATGCCACTCTCCCCAAGTATTTGCTCCGTGGTCATAAGATGAGCAATCGATGTTTTAAAATAGGCATTCAAAGAACAGATGCCTTTCCCTTATGGGGAAAAAAAAAAAGTGTTTGATTCATTAGATTACAACAAGAGCATCTATATAATCTTGTTGACCTTATGAATGGTCATAATATGAAGATGAATTGTGGAAATGTTTTTATCCTCTTTCTATATGCTGAAATGCATCCATTTGATATGCTCTCAATGGAGTGTGAATTGGGCTTTTGAATAACGTGACGTAACGTGAGATCAAGAAGTAATCAGATGGCATGGATTAGGGAAATTTTCCCCATGCTTTCTGGTCTTTCACCTGATCAATGTCTTCTTCACAAGGGGGATGCAAGCAGGGGTGGATGGCCTCACCTCTGTCCATGCCACCACACATCCACCAAAACCCTCATCAGCTGCCCGCCCCTGCTCATTGTGAGAGCCACCACACACCATTTGTGCATTCGTGGCACCCATGTTGTGTAAATGACCCCTTTATGGCCACCATTTACATAGCATTGCATTTATGGAAAAACCTGGGCTGCCATTTTCTGAAAAAATGGCAGCCCGCTGAGAGAACGGCTGGCCACCGGGCACTTGCAGACCATGCAACGGCTCCACCAGCAGGCCCAGTAAGTGCAGCGGCTCAGTGTGCAGGGTCTGGGAGGTCGAGCGGGGTGGGGGAGGGTCCACCAGGCTCCACACACCTCCTACATCCTTAATTGCAAGCCTGTCCTGGAGCATCTCTAACAACCTTCATGTAACACCTAAAAACTATAATGTTATGATTTTGTTCCGGAGGCCTTATTTCAACATAGCAAAGAACACTGCTGCAAACCTTCAGATTTGGGAGTCCCAAGTTGCTTGATAAATGTACATATCCTGAAAATGGCTTCTGATTTCCCCTGTGTTAAATGAATATAAACCAATTCTGGCTCAATAAAAATATCCATACAGAGGTGGATTGATGGAAATATTTATAATTAGCCAATTTCTTTAAGACAGAGAATGTCAAGACAAATATTATTTGTTAATATTTATAGAATCTCATTAAAAATCTTTTGTCCTTCCATAGTCTACAAAATCTAGTCCCTTGATACTAGCCATCATTTTAACATGTGTTTAAAATGTGCTGCCTTGTTTCACATAAAAATAAATGGCTAGATCTTGATTACTGAAATTTATTTGGTCAGAGCATCAAAAGTGTTGCTCATAGTGCACTGAATTCAAGTTAAAATAGTACAACAGCCTAATTGTGAATATTCAACATCTATGGAAAGTGTTAAGTTATTTTAAAGATCATGATGCAACCCTATATTACTTCTCAAACTTAGCAATAAATCGTTACTTAAATGCAAAACTAAAGTGGAGGCATATAATGTAGAATTTAGCCAATTGCTTCTAATAGAAACACCCTTTCTCCTCTTCCCCCTAACCAATTTTATATATTTCCAATGTCCTGAATGAATTATCCTCCTCCAGTTATTAAACAGATGCAGTAGTGGCTGAATGGGGGATGTAGAAGAATTTCATTTCAGTTTGCAAATCGCTTGAAAATGGCCGGTTCACAACCCCAAATGTGAACAGGAGCACAGGTTCTCTGAAAAGTTTGCAAATTCCCAAACTTCCATTCATGTTCACAAAATGTGAACTTTTAAAAATGCATACTTTTTGAAATGCACACTTTTTAAAATGCACAACTTTTGAAATGCACAACTTTTGGAAAACGTGCACTTTTCCCATTCAATTGAGCATAAAACCAGGTCACAAATGACAACGGGAGTGAGCTGAATTGAGCTTTGAAGTAAAGTTCAGAGAAGTTCAGCAAGCTCATCCCTGGTTTTCCCAGCCCTAGTCTGAACAGTTATCCTTCTCTAGACTGTACTGCTTCATACTGAAGTTAGAGAATAGCATGTTTGATTGCTCCTTCCCTCATATTAAAAGTTCCCTGCTCATGGAAGGTTTACTCTATGATCCGGTACAGTAACAGAAAGGCTATGCCATGTTATATCTTTGAACTTGCTATTTGGCTCTCTTGTCTTGGCAGCATGTAGATCAATAATAAAGAGTGCTTCTGAGGATGTGCAGAGTGTATTTACCTCACTACAGAATGACTACAACAAGTCCTCACACTTCCGAGACTAGGGAGAAGGGCTTTCAGAGCAGTGGGTATTTAGTACCACAAGATGTGATGATGGCCACCAATTTGGATGGTTTTAAATGGGGTTTAGACAAATTCCTGGAGGAGGATATGAATGGCTACTAGCCCTGGTGGCTCCAATGGTATTTACCAGTTTGACTCTTACAGTTTCCCCCACACAAATTCTGGAAATTATATTTTGACAGTGCATAGTTAAACTATGAAATTTGCTAACACAAGACGGAATGATAGCCACCGATTTGGATGCTTTAGAAAAGGGAATTCATGGAGGAGAAGGCTATCAATGGCTACTAGTCCTGATGGTTATATGCTACCTCCAGTATCAGAGGCAGTATGCCTATGTACACCAGTTGCTGGGGAACATGGGCGGGAGGGTGCTGTTGCACTCATGTTTTGCTTGTGGCTTTCCCATGGGCAGCTGGTTGGCCACAGTGTGAACAGAATGCTGGACTAGATGGACCCTTGGTCTGATCCAGCAGGACTCTTCTTATGTTCTTATTTACTTATGACTTTAGGAAAGCTTGCACTGGCATTTCTCATTTTTAGAATGTGAAGCTCTGGCTCAGACTTTTAAGGTGATATCCTATGTATGTCTACTCAGAAATAAACCCTACTGAGTTCAATGAGACATAGTCCTAGGTAAGTGTGCATAGGATTGCAGCCTAAGTCTGTTAGTCTTACATCATATCAGGCTTTTAGGAAGTCCCTGAAGAATCACCTGTTTTCTCTGGCCTTCCCCAGATTATGTTTTACAGGACTGCTCTGGATTGTAGCTGCAGTTGTGTTGTAAGTTTTGTCTTGTGCTGGTGTTTTCTGTTTTTATGAATATTTGCTATTTTATTACTTTATCAGTTTTCATTATATGAAATTGATTGTTCTAGGCTGTCTTGGAAGATCTCCTGCCCTGAAAGGTGAGACTTAGAAATATTGTTTTGTTTTGTTTTGTTTTGTTTAAAGGGAGCAATCCTATGACCCCTAGACAGCATCTGGGGGGCCATAGGATTTTTAGGATTCCTGCTGGATCCAAGCTTGGAGAAAGAGCTCTGACCTCAGAGCTGGGAATCCATGTTCCCTGCCCCCCATGCACCTACCCCCACACACACACAGCCAGGATGGAGAGAATAACATTGGCTGCCTCTCCAAGGTTACAAAGGTGACCCCAGAGAGGGGGTAAAGGGGGCATGCTGGTGGGTGGGGAGGGGAAGGGACTGGGGAAGCCTCCAGCCTCCTTCCCGCTCACTCTGATGCACCCCAGTTAGATGGCAAAAAAAACCCATCTAGCCAAAATGCAAAGTGGGAGGAGCCACAGAGGTGAAGATCACCTCCTCGATTTCTTCCGCTCTGCATTGGATGCCCGTAAGCCTCTGAGTTCAGAGGTTTATGAATATTGGCACAGATTCACACCTCAAATGAGCCAGAAAGTTATTTTAAAAGCTTCCCGTCTTTCAACTAGAAGTGTAGAAAAGGTTTTGTTAAAAATGGTGACAGATAGTGAAATCCGGTGGTTTTCTCTTGGAAAAAGCATTTTGGAAGAAGAACTATGATGAAATGGTTCCCTTTCTGGAATACTGATATACAACATTTATACCCCCTCCCTGAACCTGTAGAAATGAATTTTGATCATTCAGAATGTCCACTTTCCTTATCCAATTTTTATACAGAACTTTTGTCACAGTGGAGGCGGTGCTGGGGGGGGGGGGATACACAATTATTTTCAGTGAATTTCAGCAAAACAGTTCAAACTCATCTGAGCTGCACGAGTATAATTTACTACTCCTTCTGAGTTCTTGTTTTGACTAGATCTAGATTGATGATTAAAGTGGTAAACAGCAACATTTTTATAAAATGGCTGACTCCGCCAATGGCAACAGAATAGGGAATATGCTGAAATAGCTATGTCGTTATTGTGACTGCGTTCAAGGCTGTCAGCAAAGAATGTAAGTACTTGACAAGGTGTTATCTAATTGTGTTTTTTAAAAGCCGTGATACATACATCTTTTAACATGTCACTTTAAGCAGCAAGATAATTTCTTTTATGAAAATGTACAAAGGGGGGAAAATGGATGCTTTACATCTTTCTTGTTCCTTTCTCCCAAGCTCTGTCCTCTCGCTGTCATTTGGTGGAGTGGATTTGCTCTTTAGTCAAATTGGCCTTTATTTAAATGCTTTCCCAAAATAGTTCTACAACATTAGGTGTGTTGAAGAAAGAACAGTGTGTCCCACAGACATTTTTGACTCAGTCCTGGTGGGAATTCACTACTCGAAAGAGGAAGCTAATAATAAGATCCTTCTGACACATGGGGTTAGTGAAAGAATGTGTGGGTTTATGGGAAAGAGCTTTTTTATTTGGGGGGGGTAGAAAAATGATTGGGAAACTAACAACTATTGGGTGGAGTGGCCTTACACTCATACCTTACATAAAGACTACTGATCCCTAAAGGGCCTAGAGCTGATGTGAAACTTTTCAGAAGATTTTTTTCTGAGAGAATTTTAAGGTTTTTCTTTTTCTCATCCTGTCCCAAAAAGGAAGGTGATTTTGCAGAATTTTCTCCAAATATTCTCCAGCATTTTTTGTATGTGTTGGCTGCAATCCTCCTCCCACAATGTCCCAGAACAATGCTAGGTTCATGGAACTGTGGAGGAAGCAAAATGGTGGTCATGCAGTCAATACAATTGTTTTCAGTAGCAGCACACACCTACAGCAGCAGGAACAAACAAAAACCCCTTAAGAAAAAAAGAAAGAAGGAATGCTACTGTCACAGCTAATGGTGAGCTTCACACCTGAGAAACTGTAGGGATAATTTCTCCTCCCACTGGACACTTTCAGAAAAATGGTTCCTCCAATTGCTCTGCCTAGAAATAGGGTGGAGATGGAGAATTTCAAGAGAGCCTTTTTGCACAGCTCTACAACATGGCAGAGAAAGTACAGTCATGGAAAATGTATCAGTAAGTTATGTGGGGGCATGTGGATTGGTGTGAAAGCAGGCTGGGTATAAAGAACAACAATGCTCTAGCATCCCTAATGAAAACTGAAGTTAAAAAGATGCTTAATGTTGCCTTTACAAGTGAGGAAATTGAAGATGTCACAATGAAAGATAAATGTTGCTGATGTGTCCTTGTCTTTGACTATCACAATGCCATCTTTGAAATGTGAAAGGGACGGTGGGGGGGGGGAGGAAGCAAATTAGCTGCTTGGAGGCTATTCTTAGAGCCAATGTTTCACTGTGATCTCTGCAGCCAGCCAAGAGTGACTTTTTAATGGTAACCTCTGTGCATATACTGATGTACGTTTGGTGCTACTTTAGCAGTTCACTTCTGTTAATCAGTTTCACTGATTAATACTAATAGCATCATTTCTCCAGAAGATGGCCACAGGTGGGACTAGAAGAAGCCAAGGGAGTAACTCCCTCCCCCATTGCTGAGCCCCTGTGATTACTTGAAGGAAAGGCACTTTCCACATACTCAGAGTGCTTTTCTTTATTATCGGGGGGCGGGGGAGAGGCCCATAGGTTCATTTCCAGCTGTCAGTGACAGAACTAGTTTGGTTGAGAGAACCTAGGAACTAGAAGGTAGTTGGTAGTAGGGATGGGTGAGAATTTAATTTCAGTTCAGTTTTGATCATAATTTACAAAAATGTAACCAGTTGTCTGAAGTCGAGAGAAGAGGAACTTGAGATAAAAACAAAACTGAATGTGGGAGAAACTAAAACTGACAGATTTGTCCATCCAGGTGCAGCAGGCCTTTGAGTGTTCTGCTCTTAAAAGTCTGGGTTTGGAATCCTTTGTATTCTACCATGTTAGTTCTTAATTAGTGTTGCTGCATCTTTTTTTCTGACAGGCTCCTCATCTTTAAGAGTTTTGGCAGGCAGGTACAACATGGCCCTCTCCATGCTGGGAACAGCTGTACCTACTGAATTTGGTAGGAGCAGATTATGAGAATTTAACTTCAGTTCCTTTTCAATAAGAATTTACAAAAATTCACAACATTCTTCATAATCAGGAGAGAAAGAACTTGATTTTAAAAAAAGAAAAAAAGATGGTGGGAGAAAGCAGAACTGATGGATTTGCCCATCCGTAAGTCTGGGTAATAAGTGTGAATGTATGTGAATGAGAAGTGGGGATTCCTTTGTTTTAACAGAGCATTGCATACTCCTCTACCTGTTCTCTACCTCTCATTGTGTGTGGTCCATAAGGAAGGGTTTTGAAGAATTCATGTAGAAATATACATTCAGAAGACAGTTTTGGAGGCTCAATAGGTGTGAAATGTTTTCTGAGAATTCATGTTTCCTTTCATCCTCTTCTAGAATTCAAAATACTTCTAGGTCTTCATCGTTTGCACAGCGTTCTGGTTATGGACCTATTAGGCACTTTTAAACTGAGTTTGCTCCACTTCAGTGTACACCTCAGAATGTGTAGGATAGCAAAACAAAAGTCCCAATCCCTCTGAAGTGTAGCATTTTTAGCAGGGTTTAGAGAACAAACATAGACTATAACTGCCAATTTTAATATTCCCAGCTTTGTGGCTTCACCAAGTATGTCTTCAAGGCAAAGCTGAAGAAATCACATTATTCATTTCAGAAACAATCAACAAAGATTTCAAAAATGTCTGTGGTACGACCGTGTGGCATTGCTCTGCATGTCTAAAAAAGACCGTGTCATTCTTGCAGATACATCTGTAGGAAGAGGATTCATTGCTTATTTTTTCAAGGTTGTTGTTGTGCATTGAATTTGAGCTGACCAGAATTATGGAAAATAGAAGATTGAATCTGAAGATAGGGTACATCTTTAGAATTTCTTCAAAGGGTGGTTATTGTTATAATGTTACTTGTCAAAGAACTGAAGGCCAGTTTGGAAGTTGTTTGAAAGTGCTACTGTATCTGGAAAGAATAACAGCTTGAGACTAGGTTACCTGGCAAATTGGCTTTCCCAATACATACCTGTGCAATTGTTAAGAACATCAGAGGCTTTGCAGCAACTCAGAAGCGACTTGTGGTGGCACTCAACATATAGAATGACCTCCGCACTGGTATTTGGGAGGCGCCAGCATGCTTTAGGCATCAATTCTTCATAAACGTACTCAATTGTCAGTAATAAAATATTGGAAGCTAAGCAGGGTCCGCCCTGGTTAGAACTTGGATGGGAGACTGCCTGGGAATCAAGCTTCCTGCACTGAGCAGGGGGTTGGACTCGATGGTCTTGTAGGCCCCTTCCAACTGTACGATTCTATGATTATGTAATTAAAGACCAGTGTCTTTACCCAGTCCTTCTCTGAGTGAGTGTGCTGCCCAGTCTGTTTGTTAATAATTATGGTGTTGCAGAGGGATGTCAGAGAAATCTACAGTGGAATCAAATGAGCTCAGATTTGTATGAATCTGACATGCAGACTCCGCAACAGACCAGCTTTGCTCCAGTTGGACGGATTCCATGGATTTGTGGACCATTTTTTCTAACTTTCCAGAATGTTGTGCAAATTTAGTAATAGAAAAATATGCAAAGTACAAAAAACCAAAAAAAAGCTGGCTAAAAATGCACATTTCCTCCATAGGCTAAAGTGTGAAAATGTGCATTTGGGGGATTGCACATTTTTTCAAGCACAACTGCAAATTTGCACAAATCCAGAAACTAAAAAAACCAAAAGAACAAAACACTAATTCCATCAGTGAGCAGACGACTGAACGAAAGGTGCCTGACAATCCATGAAATGCAGATGGAAAGTCTGCCACCTTTTGCATGCCTGCCCATCATCTCTGTGGTCATCATCTAAGGCCCTCCTGCTGTCTCAAGGTAGGTGGATGGTGACCAGGAAGCACTTGCTCAGGTAACACTAGACCTCTGAACTGAAATCCAGGGGGGTGGGGGTGGCAGTAAATTGCCCCGTAGAGAGTGGTAAGTGATGGGGGAGTGGCAAAAAGGCCTGGTATGAGCAACTGGGCAGAATGGGTCTGCTGGGCTGATTTCAGCTCAGCATCCCTTTTTCTTACTGCAGCATCCTTTTTCCTTATTCACACACACACACACACACACACACACACATTTTGCCGTCAGGGGCTTGAGTGGCCAGGCATAGACATGGTTACAGAAGCCCATTTTATTTATTTATTTTACTTTAAACATATCCTTTTCTCCAACAAAATTATGCTTATTGCAAGTATACGTATTTAGCATCAGGGTAGCAGAAGCAAACACCTTTTTATTCCTGTAGTCATGATAGTGCTATGATTTAAGTGAGTTTAAACTGCAAAACTGCATGTGCCCAGAGTATCTCTTCTTTTTTTATCTCATTTGGAAAAGTATCTTTTCTTTGTTTTTGTTTTTGCTCTAACATATCAAGAATGTAGAATCAGTTGTAAAGTATGGAATTGCGAGGGTGGGGGAGAGAAATGATAGTTGTGTGTTTCACAAGCGAATATACATGCCCACCTAAAGACGGAGTCCCACAAAACCATGATCTGAAGGAGCCCCGTGATCATCACCAAAGACCGTGTTCTGAGAGCCCTTAGACACTCAAGTATGGCAGCTGGCTACTCAGGAGCGGTTAAGAAATACCCTTCCAGGAAAAAGTTGCCTAATGCATGCCTACTTTATCTTTTGGGCACAAGGAAAAGACCTTTCCATTCTCTCAGGCTTTTTCATCCTCTTTTATTTCTGCTGCCGTATTGTGTAGTCCCGCCTCCATGGTATGCCTGTTTTTGCTTTTGCTCTTTTTAACTGATTGCTGTTTTTAATTAATTCTTTTTTATTGATCTTTTTATGTTTTTATTTGATTTTTTATGGATTTGATTTTGATTTTCATTATAGGTTGCCCTGAAAGCGATTATGTATAGCGTGACTAATAAAATCTAGAAATAAAATAAAATGATGAATTAATAAAGTCCAAGGCTTAAAATGATCATGTGTTTCTCTTGTTTTATTTTTATTTACATAATGTGTTTGGATTTGTTTGTTTTTTAGAAAACAAAACCAAACCTGTTTCTGTTATTTCATCGATCTGAGAATTATCTATCTGTGGCTTGGAAAGTTTATAAATTAAATAATTCCATTAAATAAGCACACTTTCTTGAAAGTAAGTTTAAGTAAGATCAGTGGGACTTACTTTCAAGGGTGCCAAAGTGCTTGAGAATTGACAATAAAAATAATTAAAATAATAAGGCATACAACAAGGGATGTGCTTTTCTGTGCAACTGCAACATTTAAACTCAATATTTTTTCCAACTACCCAGCCTTGGTAGGTTCTTTAATTTATGACAATGTGGAGACAGCGTATAAGATCGTCAAGGTAAGAATATGCTTCACATGTCACTCAAAAAGAAAGTGTGTGTGTGTGGGGGGGGGGATTTTCCTCCAAAAAGGCTTCAAACCACTTTTCGTTCTGACAATGACTGATGCCAATATTTCTGACCAGTTTTATGCTGCACAGATTTTAAACAATATCTTCCTCTGATCTACGGTGCTGTAGTTATAAATACTTGATAGTATATTTTCGTAAAGGGATCTTTTTACAATATGCTTAATGAGAGGTTCTGCTTTTCAGATAGATGTGTGAAAAACCTAACCTAATGCTGTGAATTCACTAAATAGCACACCGTCTGAGAAATCTCAAGGGGGAAAAAAGTATTTAATTTAATTTTTATACCTGTTTATTTCACACACACTTTAATGTAGCAATCGTTCATGTAACACCTAGCTGGAAAATGTGTGATATCTTAGCAATCACTTTTTAAATGCTCTGAATGCTATGAGGAGAGATGATGTGTCCATTTGAAAACCATTAATCACCTCTCTAACTTGCCACAAAGCAGGGGGTAAAAAGTTAATTTACTCATGGGAAAGGAAAGGAGAAGAAGTCAAGAGGAAAGACAGGAAAGAAAAAAGAACAGAAGAATGGGGAGGCACATATTATGCTTTGAGACACACAGGCATCCACACAAATTTTCCAGAGGGGAAAAAACCCTGCACTTTATCCACTTTTTCCAAAGCAACCATAATTTTATTAACTTTTTTCATGGCCCATCTTAGGGTGCATGGCTGGCTGGGGAATGCTGGGAGTTTTAGGACTTTTTTTGTCTAAACGTGCCTAGGATTGCACCTTCAGTCATCTTTCTCTACACTAAGGAACCCTATATTGTTTAGCACAGACTTCCCCAACCTTCAGATGTGTTGAAGTACAACTCCTGACATCCCCGAGTTAGTCATGCTTCCCCAGGCTAGGGAAGATTGGTTCAGAACATAGCTTCTCCAGTCTCCATTATTTGGGCAGTCCTGTTCTTCACTTTCTTCATTATCCTTTTTGAGGTGGGGCAACATCACAGTTATAACTGTTACGAGATGCAAGTTGTGGTGATAGGATGACCAGATACAAAGGGGGCAAAAGGGTTTTTTTGTATCCTTAACAGTCGTGTAGAGTGAATTTTGGCATTTGCAACCAGTCAGTGTGAGTGAAACTACACCAGCTGAAATTCCCTCTTTTAGACAACTCAAAATAATACTGTACCCTGATGGATGAATCAGACTATTTTTAATCCATGTCACTTGCTTGTGTTCATGTCAGCCCATTTTGTCCCGGCTCTGTATTAATCTGCACTGACATTCTGTCTGTCTGTCTGTCTGTCTGTCTGTCTCTGTCTCTCTCTCTCTCTCACGCACACACCCATATGTACTTGCTCTCCAAAATTCGCATTTCTAAACACTGAGAGCCAGTGTGGTGTAGTGGTTAGAGTTTTGGACTGGGGCTCAGGAGACCCAGGTTCTATTCCCCACTCAGTCATGAAGCTCACTGGGTGACTTTGGGCCAGTCACTGCCTCTCACCCTAACCTACCTCACAGGGCTGTTGTGAGGATAAAAAAGAGGGGAGGAAGAGGATCATGTAAGCTACCTTGCAGGAGGAAAAAAAAGCAGGATATAAATGTAGTAACAATAAACAAACACACACACACATATATATTTTCTTTCAAAATACACATTTTCTAAATCGATTTTCCTCTAAGTTTGCATGTTAAATGTATTTTAAAATGGCTAAACTACCAAGAATTGCATCACACTGTTTGGCGTGGGCAATTATAGTCACATGCACACATTAGTCACAGACTCTCAGCCCAACCCACCTCACAGGGTTGTTGTTGTGAGGATAAAATGGAGAGGAGGAGGATAATGTAAGCCGCCTTGGGTTCCTTGCAAGAGGAGAAAAGGCGGGGTATAAATGCAATCAATCAATCAATCAATCAATCAGTATTAGCCTGGGAGATGCCAGTCAGGTCAGTTCATATTGGAATGTACAAATATCAGATCCCTCAAGTATCCCAAGCTGATCTCCTTTGCATCTTGTTACCTTAAAGGTGTGACTGACTGATTCTTTTTCAATCTATTACAGCACAATCCTATCCTAGGCATGTCTAACTACGTGACATTGACTGGGTTTGCATGATCACCACAGCCTACTACAGCTCATCTAAACCATGGTGGGTAGCACATGCCAGTGGCTATTTTAAATATTCAACACCCTCCTCCCGTGGGTAGTGGCAACGGTTTGTTGTGTTATCTGAATCCGAGTGGCAGGGATTGTTTGAGGATTAAAAACCCACAAGTAAGTAACCCATGGTCTGTTGCAGGATTTTTTTAGGGTTGTTTAACTCTCAGACAATCGCCCATGTTCAGATGACACAACAAACCATGGCAACTCCCTGCCGAGGGATGAATATTCAAAACAGCCACTGGCGTGCACCAAGACTGGTGAACAGTGTGCGAGTGAATTTTGGCCCATCGAGCTCAGAGGAATTTACTCCTGGGTAAGTGCCTATAGGTTTGCAACCTAAGTGAGCAAAAGCTGAAAATGATGTTCACTTGATTATCTTCACCTTTCATATATACTGGAGCAAAGCCAGTATTAAGAATAGGGGTTTTTTGTAAGCAATAAAGGATTCCTCAAATTGCATTTATATCGAATAAATGCATACACAAGACACAGCTTGTTTTCTCTTTTGCCATAAATAAAGATCCTGTATGCAAAAGGAAACTAAGCAGGAACAAGCAAACAAAATGTATAACACTAGAATGGAATTGCATTGCATTTAGGGGTAGCCATATATTTATGAAGTTCGTTATTAAAGCAAGACCTCTCCAAGCCCATTTTCTAGTCCCTTTTGTTTCTTCCACGACACATTGATTAAACAGGGGCATATTATGTCTCTAAATCCAGTGCTATTTTTGTAGTACAAGAATTACTACAGTGACTTGCACATGGAAATTATCCTGCACATCTGTATTCTGATTATGATATTTAGTGCAAGGGTCATGAATAATAAAATTGCTAAATATGCTTATTGCCATCTATAAATAAAGGTTATCATACTTGAGAAGGTTTTGTTTCTGGAGTGTCAGAACAAGTACGGCTAGTTGCAAGACAATAGGGCTTTAATTTTACTAGGAAAATAAATACTTACATTTATAAATATTCAAACGCTTTCCAAAGTGCAGTAAAAACCAAATTAATACTTAGAAAATGAGTGCACCAGCAGAACTCGAGAAGTTTGCACGGTGCATTTGCAAAGTTCACAGTAAAGAAAACAAGCTCCAATAATTTCAGTGTCATGCCAAATATTGAGACCCGGCCCGGGAGAAACCTCCAATGGCTGTTTTTCTGTCTGAACTGTCCTTTGCTCCCATGAGCCAAAACATGGGACACCTCTTTGGAAGAGGCCCCTGTTGGTGGGAGGAGAGATGTACCAAAGCTAGAACTGCCACTGTCCTTGGGTTTCTCAGCCACTGATTTGGATCACACACACACCCGCATTCATCCCAGCTCAGTTTTGGAGGTTCTGAATCTGTCTGAGTGAAGGATAAAAGAGGGGTGTCCCAGGTACAGGCAGAGGAGGCATTGGTGATATGCCCTTGCTATATTCTGGCCGAATTACTGTAACATGCTCTGTGTGGATCTACCTCTGGAATGTGTTTAGAAGCAGCAGCTACACTGTTGAGGCACTTGGATCATATCATTCCTGAATTATTTCAGCAATGTTGGCTGGCATTTTGCTTCTGGGCTCAATTGAAAGTGCTGATCTATCCTTAAAAGCCCCAAACTGGGGGTGGGCAACTTTGGGGGTCTGGGGGGTACTTTTGACTGGGGATGCCAGAGGAATCCGTTTGGGGGATGGAGCTCGATGAGCTTCCCTTGGTTCCACCCCCCAGACTTCAGTCCATTTTCCATTTTCACAAATTTCCTGTGCTTTTCTTTTAATGCAAATAGAGATTCATGCAAATTGCAGCCACAATTTGTGTGATTCGCACAAACTGCAGCCACAATTAGCACAAATCTCTATTTGCGCGTTAAAAAAGAAAAATACACAAAAAGTTCCCGGATTTCAGGAAAAACCCACAGCTTGGCCTGCAAATGTGAGCCGAGTCAGGCATGCTGGAGGAGAACCCCGTCAAGCCAAAACTGAAATGGATTTCCCAGTGATGGACATCCCTTCTTTTGACCCCTACATCCGTTCCATCTGTGTTTTGCAGATTGTCAGTCATCTTTCATTCCATGATCTGCTCTTTGACAGAATCAGATTTTTCTCGCCATTTCCCAAACTTGGGTTTGCGTTGGAAATGCGTCCTTGCTCAAGTGTGAAAATCCCCCCTGCCAATCCACATTTGCATGCTTTAGCCTATGGGGGGAAATGTGCATTTTGGGACAGTTAAAAAAAGAAAGAAAAAGAAAATCACAATTTTCATGTTTTTTTACAACAAAATTTGCATAGAATTCCAGAAAGTAAAAAGCCAGCCTGCAAGTCCACAGAATCCTTGCATCTCGGAAAAAGCCTGTCTGCTGCAGAATCCACAGGTCAGATTCGTAGGAATCCAAACTCCTTTGAATCCACTGCAAATTCCTCCGACACCCTTATCCTAAATGGAATTCCTGCTGTCTCAGTTTCCTAGGTGGCAAAGGTGTATCCCAGAGAAAAGATGCCCACTGACTGCCAGGCCAAAGCAATTCAGCCGTACAAGAAACCCAGTAGCTGCGTCTCCAGAGCCACTCACACAGCTGCTTGTGAAGCTCGCTAAGAAGGCCATATGTCATGGCTGTGAGGATAACATGCACAGTTAGCATCTGGGCCTTTTGGTATTTAGCTGAGAACCATGTGTGGGTGGTGTTGGAAGAGCACCAGAGGAATTGCCAGGGGGAAGAAAGGAAGGGTGGGGGGAAGGATTCATTCTTGATGGGCTCATGTATAGTACATCAGTCTAAAAGTATAGTACATCAGTCCGCGGCGGAACAGACCTCCCACCCCCCGTAATCCCCCCGGGATGGAACCTACCTGGTGGCGGCTGGTCCAGGTCGCCATCTTCGTTCCGCAGCCATCCACTGCTGGGCTGCAGAACAAAATGGCGTCCGGTGTAGCGGACGCCATTTGCGTCCCTGCCCTTGGCCGTGATTGGCTACATAAATATTTACGTAGCCTATCACGGCAAAGAGCAGGGATGCAAATGGTGTAGAGGATGCCATTTGCATCCCTGCTCTTTGCCGTGATTGGCTACGTAAATATTTACATAGCCAATCACGGTCAAGGGCAGGGATGCAAATGGCGTCCCCTATGCCAGATGCCATTTGCGGCCGCAGCCCAGCAGCAGATGGAGTGGAGCCAGCTGGGCAGGATTCCGGGGGGAGGGACGGATTGCTTCCCTCCGCCCCCGCGGACGTCCAGATGGAACGGTAAGTGGGTTTCATACACCCCTAGTCCATATCAGATTGAGAACCGGGTTTTGTTTCTTTTCATATTGTGCATATTTTTGTGCGTATTTTTCGAAATGTACACATCAGTTGTGTGCATCTTTGAAATGCACCCATTCTTCTCCCATTGATTAAAGCTTCTTTGTGCGCATTTTTTAAAAGTACGCATGTTGTAGGTAGGGATGTTAGAGAATTCCACCATGGATCCCAAGATTCTAGTGAATTCGGCCCCCTGGAATCTGTGGCAGAATGGAGCAACCCGCCCCACCACCCCGCGAAAGCCCCCCGGAACGGAGCCTACCTGGCAGCAGCTGTGGCAGGGGTGGTGGCTCCGGCGGTGGCTCCAGCAGTGGCGGCTCCAGCCGCTGCCGGGCTGCTGCAGACGCAAATGGCGTCCTGAGTAGGGGATGCCATTTGCGTCCCTATGGTAGCCCATGATAGGCTACGTAAATATTTACGTAGCCTATCACGGCTAAAGCGGGGACGCAAATGGCATCCCTTATGCCATTTGCATTCCCATCTTCTCCGTGATATGCTACGTAAATATTTATGCAGCCTATGACAGCTAAAGTGGGAACGTAAATGGCGTAGGGGACGCCATTTGCGTCCCCGCTTTAGCCATGATAGGCTACGTAAATATTTACGTAGCCTATCATGGGCTACCATAGGGACACAAATGGCATCCCCTACTCAGGGCACTACGTAAATATTTATTTACATAAATGTTACGTAAATACTACGTAAATATTTACGTAGCCTATCACGGAGAAAACGGAAAGGCAAATGGTGTAGGTGACGCCATTTGCGTCCACCCTTTAGCCATGATAGGCTATGTAAATATTTACGTAGCCTATCACGGGCTACCATAGGGACGCAAATGGCGTCCCCTACTAAGGACGCCATTTGCGTCCACAGCAGCCCAACAACGGCTGGAGGCCCCACTGCGGGTTGACCTGGCCAGCGGCTCCACGGCCTGGCCACGGAGCGGAGCTGGCTGGGCAGGATTCCGGGTGGGAGGAACGGATCGCCTCCCCTCCCGTCAAGAATTTCAGGGGGAGGGACAGAGCGCCTCCCCCCCACTGCCGATGTCCCTGGACAAAACCAGGTAAGTGTTTCGTACATCCCTAGTTGTAGGACACTTCTTTTTTTTGGCCCACAAATCACACTGTGAGCTCAGAAATGTAGAAGATCAACTGCAGATTGCATTTGAGTCCATGTTCATCTGCGTAAGTTGCAAGCTGGGCAAATTCTGATCAAAAATGAACTGAAATGAATTTCTCATACTTCTGTATTCAGCTTGGAACCCATAGAATCATAGAATAGTAGGGTTGTAAGGGGCCTACAAGGCCATCAAGTCCAACCCCCTGTTCAATACAGGAATCTAAGTCAGAGCATCCCTGACAGAAGGCTGTCCAGCCTGATCTTGAATGCCTCCAGTGTGGGAGAGCCCACCACCTCCCTAGGTAATTGGTTCCATTGTCATATTGCTCTAACAGTCAGGACGTTTTTCCTGATGTTCAGCTGGAATCTGGCTTCCTGTAACTAACTTGAGCCCATTATTCTGTGTCCTGCACTCTGGGATGATCAAGAAGAGATCCTGGCCCTGGCCTTCCTCTCTGTGACAACCTTTCAAGTATTTGAAGAGCACTATCATATCTCCCCTCAGTCTTCTCTTCTCAAGGCTAAACATGCCCAGTTCTTTCAGTCTCTCCTCATAGGGCTTTGTTTCCAGTCCCCTCATCATCTTTGTTGCCCTCTTCTGAACCCTCTCCAGTTTGTCTGCATCCTTCTTAAAATGTGGTGCCCAGAACTGGACACAGTACTCCAGATGAGGCCTAACCAGTGCTGAGGAGAGGGGAACTAGTACTTCTAATTCCTGGGATTTGGAAGCTATGCTCCTATTAATGCAGCCCAAAATAGCATTTGCCTTTTTTGCAGCCACATCACATTGTTGGCTCATATTCAGCTTGTGATCTGCAACAATTCGAAGATCCTTCTCATTTGTAGAGTTGTTGAGCCACGTATACCCCATCTTGTAACTGTGCATTTGGTTTCTTTTTCCTAGGTGCAGAACTTATACTGCAGAGCAAATAGCGTTGCCCTTATTTTCGCCGTAGTCTAGGTAAATCTTTACATAGACTACAGGGACCAAATAAGGAACGCAAATGGCGGCTCCCTATGGGGGCCGCCATTTGCGTACGTGCTTTTTTTTTTTTTTCAAAGTCACCCATGATAGGCTATGTGACGATTAACGTAGCCTATCACGGCTGACTTTGGAAATCTAGCCGTGATAGGCTACGTTAATCGTTACGTAGCCTATCACGGGGGTGGTTTTTTTGTTTTGACTTTTGCTGGTGAGGGATGGGGCGCCTCCCGCCCGGCCTGAATTTCGGCCGGGCGTGGCGGGAAGCCTCCCCTCCCTCGCATGAACTTCAGGGGGAGAAGCGAAGTGCCTCCCCCCCACCGCGAAAAAAGCTGCGGGACAAGGTAAGTCCCTTTCGTACATCCCTACACATAGCTGGAAAGCCTTTTTGTTGCTTTTAGCATCCCTCGCTAACCTCAGCTCGTTTTCAGCTTTAGCCTTCCTGATGCCATCCCTGCAATTGATACCTGCCTGTACTCTTCCGTTGTTGCTTGGCCTTCTTTCCACTTCCTATATGTTTCCTTTTTTGTTTTCAGGTCATCTCTCAGCTTTTTGTGAAGCCACATTGGCTTCTTCTGTTGTCTTCCACCTTTTCTTCTTGCTGGAATTGTTTGTAATTGTGCCTTGTGAATTTCCTTTTTTAAAAGCTCCCACCCATCTTGGACTCCTTTTCTCGTTAGATTCACTTGCCATGGGACCTTACTGATCATTGTTCTGAGTTTATTAAAATCAGTTTTCCTAAAATCTAGGGGAGAGAATTTCTCCCCAAAACTTCGGGGGGCCGAGCGCCAACGCATTCGGTCCTCCGAAGGTTGTTCAGGGAGAACTTCTCCGCCCTCCCGCCCCCCCCCCCCGGGATGGGACTTACCTTTCACGAATGTCCCTCCCAGCGGCGGGTCCCGGCGGCAGTTTGGCAGGTCTTCGTCAGGGGCAGCGGTTCGGCAGGTCTTCGTCGCTATTTGCATTGCCCTTATTTTCGCCGTAGTCCACGTAAATCTTTACGTAGACTACAGGGACCAAATAAGGAACGCGAATGGTGGCTTCCTATGGGGGCCGCCATTTGCGTATGCATTTTTTTTTTTCAAAGTCACCCGTGATAGGCTACGTGACGATTAACGTAGCCTATCACGGCTGACTTTGCAGATCTAGCCGTGATAGGCTACGTTAATCATTACGTAGCCTATCACAGGGGCGTTTTTTTTTTCTTTTGAAGTTCGCGGCCGGGGAGACGGTGGGAAGCCTCCCCCCCAGCCTGAATTTCAGCCGGGCGAGGCAGGAAGCCTCCCCCCCCGGCCTGAACTTCGGGGGGAGCAGCGAAGCGCCTCCCCCCCACCGCCAAGCAAGCTGAGAGACCAGGTAAGTGACTTTTGTACATCCCTAGGAAATATAGCCCGTGGTCCCAGAATCCAAATCTCTCGCGCCAGCACCACCTTCGTAGCCAGTCATTTACCCAGAGTATTTTTCTTTCCCTTTCTATCCCTCTTCTAACTACTGCAAGGATGGATGAGAAAACGATCTGGGCCCCAAAGTTCTTGAGTTTCCTTCCCAAAACTTCAAAGTCTGACGTCACATGATTTCTTCATAGCTCCGCTTGGTGGTATCATTTGTTTCCACATGGATGAGAAGGAACAGATACCTGTCAGTGGGCTTTATGAGTGCAGGCAACCTTTCAGTCACGTCTCTAATCCATCCTCCCGGGAGACAACATACCTGGCAAGTCTACAGGTCTTCGCAATATACTTGGGTCTCGATCCCAAGCAGCAAGGAGTCTACCACTCCTCCTCCTCTTCTCTTCTTCTTGTTGTAGGCCTGGGTTTCATCGCCTATGCTTGACTGTCCTTCAGCTTCTTGCTCACTCTCATGCAGGTTCCCCTGTAATTCTTCCTCTGCAAGCTGTCCTCCAGTCTCATCCTCAAGTACCTGGAATCAGTTCCACAGCTCCACTGCTTCCACTGGTGCAGAATGGCATCTAGTTCTTCTTCTCCTAACTGTCACCCTTTTCCAGGGAGAATCCTCTACTGCATTTTTCCTCCCCTCAGCATTTCCCACTTCTGCCTCAGCTTGCTGTTGCTCTTCAAGCTTCTGGTCTTCACTTTGCTACTGTAGTTCCACCATTCTGTCCAAGAACTCTTTGTGTTCTCTTATTCCCCAGAGGGTCAACAGTCACCACTCCAGTCCTCTTACTTTTTCTTCCAGCAGCGTGATTAACTTGTACCTGTTGCAGGTGTAGGCCATGTTGTTCTCAGGCAAGAAAACAAACATGGCACACACCTTGCAGTTTACCACCACTGGAGAGTCTTGTCCTTCCATAGCCTCTTTTCCCTTTTTGTGTCTAGCTTTCTGATTGTTCCAGAGTAGCCTGTGCTTGCTCCTCTACTCACTAGAGGTTAAAAGCAGAGTCCCACTCTTTGCTTCTGTCTCCTTTGTTTCTTTTGTCTCTTCTACCACCTGATGAGCTCACAGCCACTCAGAAGGAAAAAGGACAGGCCCCTAGGCTTCCTGCAGCCCACTTACCTCTTTGTCTCTGTCTCATTTGCCTCCTTTGTCTCTTCTACCCCTGCAACTCCCCTGGCCAACCCCTGTTTGCTCTCCCTGTTTGCTCGCTCTGGTCGCTCACTCTCTGGGAGCTTGCTTGCTTCTGTAGTCCCTGGACCAGCTAGAGCAGCTTCCTCTGCTCTGCTCTGCTCTGCTCTGATCTGCTCAGCTGGGAGGTGGGAAACCCTCTTTATCTCCAACCTACTACATGATATGGATGTGCAAGAATTGCATTTCAGTTTGCAAATCATAAGAGTTTGCCCCATTTGAAGTCCCAAAGGTGATTAGGAATGCATTTCTTGTAAAAGCTTGCACATTCCCAAACTTCCTATCATGTAGGCATGGCGGACAATTCCGCCAAGGATATTGGTGAGGCTGAATGTCAGCGCATTTGGCCCCCCAAAATCCATGGCGGAACGAAGCCCACCCCCCCGACCCCACGAAATAGGTCCGGAACGGAGCTTACCTTTGTCAGCCGTTCCGGTGCTCCTCAAATGGCAGCTGTGTCTGCAGCCGCCATTCGCGTCTTTCGAATGGCCGTGATAGGCTACATAAATACTTACGTAGCCTACCACGGCTAATGCAGGGACGCCATTTGTCTATCACGGCAAAAAAAAAGAAAGCGGCCGCCATTTGCATTCCCTTTTTCACCGTGATAGGCTACGTAAATATTTATGTAGCCTATCACAGCTAAAAAAGGGAACGCAAATGGTGGCGGCCGTAGCCGCCACCATTTGCGTTCCCTTTTTTTTTTTGCCATGATAGGCTACGTAAATATTTACGTAGCCTATCATGGCTAAAGCAGGAATGCAAATGGCGTAGGGGATGTAAATATTTACATAGCCTATCACGGGCTGGCATAGGGACGTAAATGGCGTCCTCTACACAGGACACCATTTGCGTCCACAGCAGCCCAGCAGCAGCCGGTGGCCCCGCTGTGGGTTGGCCCGGCCAGCAGCTCCGCAGCCTGGCTGCAGAGCGGAGTCACCCAGACAGGATTCCGGGGTGGAGGAACAGATCGCCTCCCCCCACCTGCGGAACCCGGCGGAGCCAGGTAAGCGGGGTTTTGTACACCCCTACAGTCATGTTTACTTTAAAATAGGAATCCAGTTTGGAAGTGAAGCTCAGCAAGATTTCACCTGCTTTGCTCCCAGATTGCCAGCTCACAGATCTGGCATGCCGTGCACCAGGTCAGGCAAGGTCGTGGTCCCCCCCCCCTTTTTATTGCATCGACCCACAATTTTGCACATAATCCCAGCCATAAATAGTGCAATTTGCACAAAATTGAGGGTGAAAGTGGTCTTATTTGACCATTTACAGCTGCAATCTTGTGTAAATCACATTATGGCCATGATTTTGCACATATCACAATTTTCGTAAACAGCTATACCTGCAATTTTGTGCAAAATTGCAGCGTGCAGCAAAAAAAAGAAGAAGTTGTGAGCTCTCATCAGGCACCCGCAGAGTGTCTGCTGGCTTGGCCCACACTCCTGCCAGGGTCAGGCAACTGTCAGGGTGGAAACTGAGCCCATAGAGCCCCAAAGCAGATCTGATTCTGAGGAGCAACAGCAATCCGTGGGAGAGGAGCTCGCTCATCTCTCACAAGCACAGCAGCTGGCAGAGATTCCTCCTGCCAGCATTCCTGGGAGAGATAGTGACCCTGGCAGTGAGAGAGTGCTGGAGGGGGGCTTGCTGGATGCTTTTCGCAGACGCAGGGAGCAGCGACAGGTGGAGGGCGCCGAAAGGAGACATTCTGCTCGTTTGGCGCTCAAACAACAGTCACATCCCAAGGACCCAAGGGAAAGAGGGAGGATCTCTCCCTAGCCCATAAGTTCAGAGTCTTCTTGTGGTTCTCCTTCAAACGGGGACCAACTGCCTTACCTGGAGCTTAGGCTACTCTGCTATCTTTCCCCAGTGCTGTTCCTTGCTTAGTCGCTAGTGATTAGTATCTGAAAGAGTCATAAAGGAATAAAGGAATAAAGCCTCGGCAAGAATCCTCGTTGTCTGTGTCCTGAGTTGGCTATTGGAGGGGACTGCAAGAGGAAGCTAGGGCGCTCCTGACAGCAACCAGCAGGAGTCTGGTGCGTGGCACACAAACAGGGCATGGGGGGGTTCATTCCTCCCTACTTTAAAATGCAATTTTTTTTTTTTTTAAAAAAAGCATTTTCATACTTTATTCAATGGGGGAAAGTGCACACATTTGCCAAATGTGTATGGAAATGTACACTTTTCCTGTTTGAAATGCAGACTTTCCCCGTTTGAACAAAAGCAAATTACAAATAAAAATGGGAGCCAGGTGAATCACGCTTTGAAGTGGAGTTCAGAGGATCTCAGCAAGCTTGAGCATTCCTGGTTCTCACATCCCTACTACATGGGGTATATGCATATATATATATATATATATAGTGAAGGATTGTTGGTTTCACCCCAACAACCCTGCAAGGTAGGACGGGCCTAACTTGGCCACAATTTTCCCCAAGGTAACCCAGTAGCTCCCACCCAGGCCAATAGGCACTGTATTTACAACTGAAGTTATTCAGGTAGACCACACCAACTAAAGGTTGGGTAAAAGTTTATTTAAAAAAAAAGAAAGTAAGGGCAAAGAGGAAGGAATAGGGGAGAGGTGGTAGGTTGTACAGGAAATTACAAGCAAGTCAAATGTAGGGATGTACGAAAGTCACTTAACTTTTTGACGGGGTGATACTAGGGATGTACGAAAATTCCGCCACGGATCTTAGGGAGGCCGAATGCCGGCGCATTCGGCCCCCTGAAATCAGTGGCGGAACGGCCTGCCCCCCCGCCTCCCCGGGACGAGACTTACCTTGGGCAGATCTTCCTGGTGGCGGCGGCTCCGGCGGCGGTTCGGCGGCGGTTTGGCGGCAGTGGCCGGTCTTCCGACTGGCTGCCACCATCGCCATTTCCAGTTTTAAAAAAAACAAAACATGATAGGCTACATAAAGCTTTACGTAGCCTATCATGGCTAGGTGTTGTTGTTTTTTTTAAGTGATAGGCTACGCAAATCTTTACGTAGCCTATCATGTCTGACTTTTTTAAAAAAAAAACAACGCGCATACGCAAATGGCGGCGGCCATGGCCGCCGCCATTTGCGTTCCTTATTTTGGCACGTCTTAGTCTACGTAAACATTTACGTAGACTAAGACGGTGAAAATAAGGGGAATGCAAATAGCGTAGCGGACATTTACGTAGCCTATCACGGCTGACTGCAGGGATGCAAACAGTGGCAGCTACGGCCGCCGCCATTTGCATCCCTGCTAGCCAGTGGCCAGATGTCTGGCTGCTGGCGGAGCCGGCCGGTGGCTCCGCAGAATCCCTGCGGAGCACAGCCGGCCGGCCAGGATTCCCGGGGGGGGGAGGAATGGAGCACCTCCCTCCCTGGCAAGGATTCCGGGGGAAGGGATGGAACGCCTCCCCCCCAACCATAAACATAATCCGCGAAAGGTAAGTGCCTTTTGTACATCCCTAGGTGATACGCGGTGGGGGGGAGCCGCTTCACACCTCCCCCCGAAATTCTGATCTGGCCAGCTCCGCTCCACAGAGATTCCACAGAGCCGCCAGCCAGGGCCGCCTGCAGCCGGACATCCAGCCACTGGGCAGCCTTCCGGAAAAAAAAAATGCGTATGCAAATGGAGGCGGCTATGGCGGCCACCATTTGCGTTCCCTTTTTTTCGCTGTTTTAGCCTACGTAAATATTTACGTAAGCTATTACAGTGAAAAAAAGGGGAACGCAACTAGCGTAGTGGGCGCCATTTGCATTCCTTTTTTTTCTGGCGTTTTAGCCTACATAAAAAATTTACATAAGCTATTATGGCGAAGAAAAAGAAGGAACGCAAATAGCGCCCACTACGCTAGTTGCGTTCCCCTTTTTTCACCGTAATAGCTTATGTAAATTTTTATGTAGGCTAAAACAGTGAAAAAAGGGAATGCAAATGGCAGCCGCCGTAGCCGCCGCCATTTGCTTATGCGGGGGGGGGGGGTTGTGGGTTTTTTTTGCTTGTTGTGATAGGCTACGTAAGTATTTACATAACCTATCACGGCAAAGGCAGTTACACAAATGGCGTGGTGGCCGCCATTTGAGTCCGCAGCAGCCAGCCAAGAGACCAGCTGCCGCTGCCGCCGCCACCACTGGAGCCGCCGCTGGAGCCACCGCCGGCAGAGCCGCCGCCGCCGCAACATCCACCCTATGTAAGCTTTTGTCCCGGGAGGGATTCTGCGGGAGGGGGAGGCCGTTCCGCCACGGGTTTCAGGGGGCCGAATGCCAGTGCATTCAGCCTCACTGAAATCCATGGCGGAATTCTCCGCCATCCCTAGTCAAATGGATACAAAACTCTAAACAAAACCAGAAACGCCAAACCTCAGGGCGCACACTCCCAAGAGCAAAACAATAAAGCTAACTAGTCTATTATTATTATTATTATTTATTGCATTTATACCCCACCTTTTTTCCCTTGCAAGAAACCCAAGGTGGCTTACATTATCCTCCTCCTCTCCATTTTATCCTCACAACAACAACCCTGTGAGGTGGGTTGGGCTGAGAGTCTGTGACTGGCCCAAAGTCACCCAGTGAGCTTCCATGGCCGAGTGGGGACTAGAACCCGGATCTCCCAGCTCCTAGTCCAACACTCTTGCCACTACACATACCCTATCCTATACATACCAAAGTATGGGCCTCCCAGGACAGCCATCGACCAGCAGTACACCTAGTACCGTCAGGGCGAGAAGAGACACCTGCCCCTTCCTTTGCTCTCCTTTTATTGTCTAGCCCTAGCAACTCCAGGCGGATTTGGAGCACCCAATCCAAACCCAGTCCAAGTCACCTTATCCCACCCTCCCAAGGAGGTTGCATCTTCCCAACAGGCACGGCTGTTATTACTTTCCCAATTAGGCAGAGCAACTTGTGGTCTTGAGCTGCCAGGCTGAAAAATGGCCAAAACCTATCAACCTCCTGGTGGCTGCTGTATACGTGACTGCCCCAATAGCCCTCAACATTCTTACTCTATTAACTCATTCTTGACATATGAAGAATTCTTACTCTATTAACTCATTCTTGACATTCTCCGCCATGGACTCCGAGGGGCCAGGATTCTTAGAATCTGCTCCCCCCTGGAGTCCGTGGCGGAACGGACCACCCCACCCCGCCACCCCGCGAAGACCTACCCAGCCGGGTCCATCCGCAGCCGGTCTTCGAACGTGAATGGAATCCTGCCTAGCGGACACCATTTGCATCCCTTTCCCTTGCCGTGATAGGCTACGTAGGGAATAACCTATATAACCTATCATGGGAATAACCTACATAACCTATCATGGGAAGGGGAAGGGACGCAAATGGCATGCGCTACGCCATTTGCGTTCCTTCCCCTTACTGTGATAGGCTACATAAATCTTATGTAGCCTATCACGGGAAGGGGAAGGGATGCAAATGGCATCCGCTAGGCCAGACGCCATTTGCGTCCAAAGACCGGCCGCGGCCGGAAGTCTGGTTGCAGCCGATCCTGGCCAGCAGCTCCGTGGATTTGCCATGGAGCGGAGCCAGCCAGGGAGGATTCTGGGGGGGAGGACTGGATCGCCTCCCCCCCCACAGACCCCCAGCAGACTCCATGTAAGGGGGTTTCGTACACCCAAATATATATATATATATATATATATATATATGCGCGCGCCTTTCTGCTTTGCTTGCTTGCTCTCTCTTTCTTCAATCAACTCTCCTTATCTCTCACCAGGTCCCTTCTTGGTGCTTTCCCCTTCTCTTTTAAAACAATTGTAAGAAAAAGCAGAGCTTAGCTAATTAGGAGAAACATCCTAACAGTATGAGCTGTTTGACAGTAGAACAGAAGCTGACTGGCCTTCAGTCAGACCCTTGCACTGAGCAGGTGTTGGACCTCTGGGATCCGCTCCAACTCTATGATTCTATGAAATTTCAAAAGAATTTGGTGGCCGTGCTCCTGGTGCAACCCAAATTAGGTTGTCCCACAACTAGGGATGTCGCAGGAGCCCACTGGGTCTGGGAAGTTGTTGGGCGACCCCCACCCGCGACCCCTGAACTGCGCCCAAGACACTGTCCTTGTCCACCCTCAATTGTGCCCACTCGAGATCTCAAGGACTCGCCGCGATCCCATTTGGTGAATGCCCTCCATTTTTGCGCCTTTGATTTCTACTTAAAACAGGAAGTTAAAAAATGCATGTATTGTAAATATGTGCAGTTTGGAGCTGGGAAAACTACATAAGTGCCGTATTAGAGGTATAATCCTTCTAATATTGCTCTTATTTAGTTTTCCCAGCTCCAAACTGTGCATATTTAAATATGCGCATGTTAACTTCCTGTTTTATGTAGAAATCAAAGGTGTGGAAATGGCAGATGCTCACCGAACAGGATCGTGGTGAGCCCAGGGAACTCATGGGTGGCCCGAGCATGGGTCCGGGGGAATGAGAGCAGGGGCCTGGAGAAACCGAACTAGGGTGAGTTCTAGGGTGAGTTCTTACATCCCTACCCACAACCAAAGTTCAAGGCCCAACCAGTGCTGGCGTCCGTACCTAGCATCCTTGGGAAGCTGCCAGGGCCCCACTGCCCTGGCAGAGTTCGCTGCTGAAGCCTGCTCTGCACCCCTTACTTTCTTTTCTGGCCAAGCACTCCAAGGACCACCAGATGACTGCAAAATGTAGCCTCCACTTGTACCAGAATGACCTGACAGTGTTCCTCTGGAACATTGTGGGAACTTTAAAAAGTGGTTAGAGACCCAGCCACTTGGTGGTGCTCGGATCATTGCTGCCATTTCCCACTATCACCTCCAACAATCCTCCTAGAGCTCAGAGGGGGAACATTGGTGAGGGCCCCCTCAAGCCTGGAGCCAGTCCTATCCCAACACACCAGCTGAGGATGAATGATTTAAGACACAGGAGTAAGAAAGGCATCTTTTAAAAATGCTCTAGCTCGAACCTCAGGATATAATCCCTTATGCAAATAGGACACTCCTTTGCATAGACTATTGCTTCCTCTCTCTCTCTCTCTCTCTCATCCTCAATGTGTTAAGTTGGGAAAAAGGATCCCTGCAGGAGTTCCTATTCCTAGAATCCTAGATTAGATCCTGGTTCCCAATCCAGTGACACAAGCAAATGGTATGGGAGGGAGAATATTGTGGGGAAAAGGAAGCTGTAGGACAGGGGTGTGCAACATGTGGCCCTCCAGATGTTTTGGCCTACAATTCCCATAATGCCTCACCATTGGTTATGCTGGCTAGGGCTGATGGGAGTTGTAGGCCAAAACATCTGGGGGGGGCATAGGTTGCCCACCCTTGCTGTAGGAGAACACAAAATCCATATTCCAATTAGGTGTGTGTGTGCGTGCGCATGCATGGGTGGGGGAGACACACCAAGAATAGTCAGGACCCAGCTTGGGGCAAAGTGAGTGGGGGCTGCTGAATCTCTCCATGATTATCTAATTGGGTGGCCAGACAGGACTTCCCCAATAACATGGGGCAGTCCTTTGATCATTAGCTCACCAGAAAAGTGGTGTAAACCTGCCTGGTTCAGAAGTGTGTATGTGTCCTGCTAGTGGAGAAAGAGAAGTGAAAGGATTGGGGAGAGCTGAAGGTACAAAAGGCCAGGTATTTGAGGAAAGGGGCCCCTGGATTACACATAGACTAATTCAAAATGATCAGCCACATCTCTGGCTGCAGCAGGTGTCTAGCAATATATATTTGTATACACCCCAGTGAATTTCCAAACACTCTACGGGTTGGAACGTGGAATGATCAATAGCTCAATTGACAATAAAAGATGGGCACACACATATGCTGTAGGGTGACTGTACATTTTCTCAATGGACTTTGACAGGTGCTGGGCTAAAGAAATTATGCTACGATCCTAAGCATTTTGTAGTGCATGGGATTTCACAGTGGGGAAAAATAAACAAGCAAGCACAAGTTGAAATCCTAACTGCAAAGCACACCACAGAGGTGCACAATGGGTGCTGAGAAGCTTGTTCACTGTAATTAAGAGTTTCAGGCAGAGAGGGAACAAATGACAACTGATCCTAATTTAGTCGAGAAAATGAGTCATATCACTTATTATTAACTATTAAAGTAATTCAAACCCTTTTGAGAATAGATCTAACACTGCAATGCTTTGAAGGTTTGATATGCCTTGTAATCCATAGATTATTGAAGTTAATTGATCTGCTGAGATCATGCCATTACAGTGTCTGTAGCATGGGGGAGGTGGGGGTGGGGAGATAGAAGAAACACATGTAAACTTAAAATGTATTTTGAAACAATGATGCATTTTTCATGGAATCCCTACATTTGCTGCATCCCGTAAGAGCCATGGAAGCTGAAAGGAGGGGAACAGTACCGTGATTCTTCTACACAAAGCATATAGAAAAGATTCCATCCACGCACCAATCTGTCCAACCCCTTTAATTTAGACTTGGGTGTGTTTTGTGGGGGCACAAAATTATTTTCTCTGTACTTTGTTCTTCACCTATAATTTTGACTCCATTTTGCTTTACAAATCTTTTACACAGAAGAAAATGAAAGCAATAACAATCTGTTGATTTCTAACATTCTGAAATAATGTTCCCATGCTAACTTCAAAGTGATTATAATTGAATTTAATCCTCTTGACTTTCATTTTCTTATCAATGAGTTCCCATTGTAATTTTAGAATGAAGCTGACTTCTTAATGTTTTGATTAGAGATGATAACATATAGTTTTCTGAACAAAATAATAACAATAAAATGTATATCCAGCTTGAATTTGCATTATGTCCTTCACCTGTTTTACTGGTAGATACTGGGAAGCCTGCTTTAGATAAGAATGGTAGCTTGATTTTAACAGGCAATAATACATTACAAACAATTTATTAGTCTGTGTACATTACTGAACGATTCCTACAGTTATGTGCAGCTGTGTTTTAACTATTATTTATCTATAAATCATAAGATATGAAAACAGCCAGCTATGTGAGAAAAGGTGGGCACTGGAGTTGCTTAATATTCCTTTGTGAAGCATGCTGCAATCATGGTCTTTCAGCAGGAGTGGAACCCCATCCAGAACAGGCTATACCCCCAATTCCAGATTAGCCCTGTCTACTGACCAAGTACTAGAACTGGTGAGAATTTCGTTTCAATTTGTTTTTGATAAGAATTTACCAAAATTCACAAATTTCTTCATATTTGGGATGGGAAAAAACTTGAGGTTAAAAACAACAACCACAAATCTGGGAGAAAACATCAAACTAAGCCCAGGATACTTAGCTCTTAAAAGTCTATATTTAAATCCTTATGTATTTCAACCACGTTAGTGCTGAATTAGGGTTGTCACCTCTTCTGTCAGACAGGCTCCTCATCTTGAACAGCTATATGTCAGGGAGGAACAATATGGTTCTCTCTATGCTGGACCTATTGAAATTGGCCAGGACAGATGAAAATTTCATTTCAGTTTGTTTTTGATAAGGATTTACCAACATTCACAAATTTCTCGATATCTGAGATGGAAAGAACTTGAACTTTAAATAATTCAAGTATGAGAAAAAGTCTTGTCTAGATTGAGCCTCAACTTGTAAACCAACATCCAATCCATCACTGCTTCCAGACAATCGTTCAAGACTTCCACAACCTTCTTGTTACAATAAGTGATAAACGAAAAGCTGTGGTGGATGAATGCAGTATTTTGTTGGTATTCTGTAAATGGAAATATTTTGGTTCCATTTGTCCACTATTGCCACCGTGGACAAATATATTCTGTCATCCCTGGATCTGTCAGGCAGATCTCCTTGCAAATGCATCTACAAATTCAAGCATATAAAACGTTGCTGAGTTCCTTCCATGGGATAATGCAGACATGCCTCTCCCTCTTCCTTATTACTAATTATTACTGCTGTTGAGAATTCTGTTTTATGAACTGAACCTCGGTGAGAACTGAAGTATAAACTCTTGCATGTTGAGGTCATGCTACTGATTTTGACAGCGTAAGAGGCACGTTTTAATATTTTCCAGAGAAAATGAGCCAATTTTTTTTCTCTCTCTCCAGACATTATTATAGAGAAACATTTGCTCCCAAATATCTGAGGTCATTACAAAGGGTGGGTGGTCTTTACTGACGGTCAAAAGCAGGAATTATGATCAAAGAGGAAAGCTGTGAACTTTGGCACTCACAGAAATGAGTAGTTATGGTGTGGCTGTAAGGAAAGATGAATGCCGCAGGTTTGGCCAGATGCTATTTCAAATTAAACTAAGGGCTGATTCAGATGTTACAAAGATCCGGGCTGCAGTAAAGAAGCATCAGTGAGAGCCACATTCAGGAATATCATGTATTAAACTCCTGCCTGGATTGGAGGTATGAGATGTCAAGCATCAAGCAAATGAGGTAGCTAGGTTGGCCTCCCTTAAGCTGCTCTTCCATATCAGCTCCAATTGTTTGCATTTCCACATTGAATATCTAAGTAATGGACCATTCCAAAGACAAAATGGAGGGATATTATACAAAAAACCTCACCAACACAAAGTGCCCCTCTGCTTTGGGTGGTTTTTCAGGGGTGGGGCTGCAAAGCAGAGCAACAACGTTCAGCCATACAGACTGTGAATAGGAAGCATTGCCCTTGACTCCTGATAGATTTCATGGAAATGTGAGAATCTGATTGGCTGCATAGTGCTGTGACATCGCCACATCCCCTGTGTTATCCCTGATTGATTGGGCTTATCTAATGACAAAAGTCCCCTATTAAAAAGAAAGGTGAATGAAGCTACAAATCAACGAAAGAAGATGTAGCAAACAGCACACACAGAAAAGTATGCATTGCAAGGGGCTTTTCCTGAAATCCCCTCCCCCTTCCAAGAAAACCCCTCTATTTTCCCCCCTCCCAACCCTTTGATGGTGAACATTTATCAAGGCCAACATGTATCAAGTATCCAACACATTCGTCTCAGGACCCTGCTTCTCCCAACTATGTAATGGAAGCAACTAATATATCTATGCGGAATGCCACATTAATAATATAGTTATGTAGAATGCTGCCCTATGGAATGCAGAATCAAGGCAAATTAGGGCTGAAATCAATTCAGAGAGGTGAAAAATCTCAAGCAAATTCTTGTTAACATGAATTAAACATAGAGAGAGAGAGAGAGAGAGAGAGAGAGAGAGTTTTGCCCTTAAAGGCAGCTTGATAATAATTATAAATAAATAACTTTTTTTCAAGAGTCCCACTTATGGATAACTTAATATTCTTGACATTTAATTTTTAAATTATCCACAATAATTAAGATTTAGGTTGTTCAGTACCAAGCATCAATAAAAACACCTTCTCCCTTATCCAAAAAAAGGTGAACCACATGAGGATGCACAAATAATAACAATTGTTATTGTTATTATTTGTGCATGTATCACCTGCTAGACCAGAAACTATAGGCATAAGTTGGATGTATATCTAAGTGGGGATTTCTCATTGCATTACCTTCAATGGCATAAAACTTGAGCAGAATCAGTGCCAGTGTGGCCAGAGTGTTGGACTGGAAGCCAGGAGATCCGGGTTCTAGTCCCTCCCCAGCCATGGAAGCTCACTGGGTGACTTTGGGCCAGTCACAGACTCTCAGCCCAACCTACCTCACAGGGTTGTTGTTGTTGTGAGGATAAAATGGAGAGGAGGAGGATTATGTATGCTGCCTTGGGTTCCTTAAGGAGGAAAAAAGGCAGGATATACATGTAATAAATAAATAAATAATGTCAACAAGTCAAAACAAAACAAGTCAAAGAAATAAAACCACACAACAGGTAACCAAAACAAAAACAAAACAAAAACAAAGGAGAGTTAAGATGAAACAGCTGGAAATTGTTATATTGCCAGTGATGCTGTTTTACTTGGGTTCATTGAACCATTTGGGGGGGGGTGAGTGAGTGTTGTATGGTGTGTGTGTGTTAGAGAGTATTGTATGTATGATCCATCCATCCATCCATCCATCTCTATCATCTATCTGTTTATCTGGCTCAAAAGGTTGGTGGGAGGAGGTCAAATTCAGTGTACAACACTGTACTTTAAAAGAAAAATCCTCTGCTTCCCAATATCCAATTTAGCAGAGAAAGACTTCAGCAAAAAGGACTTTTTTTGTTGAAACAACCATTTCACAGATGCCTGCTAACAACTTTAATAGAATCTTTGAGCCAGAAACTCCTATAATTCAACCCCTGAACTTTTGAACAACAATTTTATTTAGAAAGTTGACTTATCCATAAGTAAATAGGATACAGTGTGGATGAAGTACAAGGGGATCAGGAGGCAGTTATTAGATTTGTAAGTACAAAAGCCTCACTGTTGCAGACAGTGGAGGCTCAGCAGTTACTGTACCTTTCAAAACTAATATGTAACCATATCTGTTTTAAAAGAGTGATTCATATTACTCCAAAATGCATGAGAAACTCTTTCTCATCCCCACCACAGGAAACTTGAGTCTGATTTTAATAAGCTTCAATTGGAATGTGGCCTTTGAAAAGTAGTGCATTTGAAAAGATGGAACATTAAATTTTGTAATGATGTAAAACATCTTCAATTTTTGACAGGACAATGGTGCTTATTGTGCTTTATGGGCCCAGTGGTGATTCAAAGGTCACTTTGTATATGACTCCACAGACAGGGGCAGCAGTGAATGAAAATTAGGTTACATGTGATCAGCTTTATTATTAATCAGATGAAAATGGATTTTTAACATTTTTCTAATGAGCAACAGAGAAAGAAGACAATACCACAGAGAAAGCTACACAAGGGTTCAGCGAGACATTAATTTTTTTTAAATAAAGCACAATGGACATATCTAAGCTAATGGGCATTAAATCTAAAAATGCTTAAATACGATCTCTCGAAATAAAAACCCACTGCAGAATCCTATGTTGTAAATACAGAGGAAGCTGCTAAAATGCCTACTGTAATTTACAGTCCCTGTCCTTTGTTTATAACTAACTAATGAACGGATTTCTCCTTCCAGTATATTATTGCAACGCTCAATAGTCCTGCTATGGGCTATGGCACAGGGTGGTGTGAGGATCTCCATGATAAATCCTGGTATGTATGTGTGTGTGTTTTTTCCTTGGAGTTTATAACTCAGCTGTAAAAATGCAGCCCAGGCTAAAACTTGGCATGCAAGGTCTCCTGTCCATGAAGTGCATTTATTTTAGCATCCCCCTCCCCACCCCAAATGTCTATTGTATCCTTCTGGTATTGCAAGAATGCGACACATAATTTAAAACTTTACTAGCTTGAAAAATATTGCACACAGTTAAGTTTTATAAACAGTGTTTGATATCTGAAACGCACTCCGGACAAAATAAACAAATATATCTTTGCCCCGGATTAAAATGAAAGTTGAGCATTAACATTCTCTAAATACTTTGAACATTATGGTCCTGTACTGAAGCATCTCTGTTCATTCCGTTTGTGAACAACTGAAATACATACTGTACAGTGTGGAATCAGATTTTAATAATGTCTACTTTAAAAATCCGAATTTGGGAGGAGGAACTTAAAAAAAAACAAAAAAAACTTTTCACCAGGTATTTGTCACTTTACTAGAATATGGCAGTCTCTTTTTTGTTTGAAACACTAACTTCTGCTTTGTTGTTGTTTTTAAACCAAAACATTAAACCAGCAGCTTTCTGTAATCGACTAGTACCAATAATGGCACTTTCACATATTGCACATTTAGATGAGAAAATAAGAGGCGAAACATAGACATAAACACACACACACACACACACAGAGGATTTACAAGAAGAGAATACAGTGCTGTGCTCCTCCTGTGGGAAGAGAAGGCAAGATGTCTTAACCCTGTCTCCGCAGGCCTGGTGAAAATGATAGCTGTGCAAAGCCAGATTTAGCTATGTTATGTAATGATGTCACAAAGCCAGTTCTTTTTGTTGACCATACAGCCAACCATATTTGGCTACATGATGATGTCATAACAAGACCAATACCCATGGTGAAATCAAAACCTTTTGCCCCCACTCTAAGTGGGAAGACATTGATTGATTGATTGATTGATTGATTGATTGATTTGATTTGTACTGTGCCTTACTACCTAAAAATGGCACTCAGGCAGCTTACAGAAACAATTAAAACTGATTAAAGCAATAAAATAATACACTGAAACACAATACAAACATAACAATTACACGGGAGAAATATTATTAAAAACAGCACCCAGCCCAACAGATTGACTTCCAGGTTAAAGGCTTTCTTAAATAAAGCAGTTTTGCCTGCCAGTGGAAGGACAGCAGAGAGGGAGTGAACCTGGCCTCCTTTGGAAGGGACTTCCACAGTGTAGGAGCAGCCGGGCCCTCTCTAGGATCAGCACCAAAAGCCTCTGAAGGCAGTGGTCTCAAAAGAAGGGCCTCTCCAGAAGATCTTAAGAACTAGACAAAATTTTGGGGGAGAAGGTAGACTTTCAGGTTAGCTCCTTTTGATCACTTGATCACTTTGATCCTTTTGCTGTCCCTCCAAGAATCCCCAGTGGGGATCACTTTTCACAACTGATGAAATGTTTTGCCAACAGCACTCCTGCGTTTGGCTCCGTCCTACTATTGATAAGACTGGTGAACTTTCTCAGGAGGGTCTCACACAAAAAAGTGAGGGTCCCTGAATTCTGCCTAAGGCAAATTTGAAGCAAATTTGGAGGGTCCTGCTTGGGCCAAACATCTGAAAAATTTAAAGGGAAGCTTAAAATGTTTTGATGAGACTAGTGAAATTTGTTGGGGTGGGCTTGTATTGGATGACCACAAAGTATTTCTCATGCAGAACTTCAGTGGGTGTGTTCGGTTTCATATGCATAGTCCTTCTTGATTTACTCTTTTTTTCCCCTACATGGTGTGCATACCCAGATACAAAATACACAACCTCATATCAGTCAAAAATGACTTCCATAAATTTAAATTGGCACATTTCCTGGCAAAATGCTTAGAAAGAGGGACCCGGTTGTTTTCCAACTGCTGCTTGCCCATATTTTATTAGGAATTTAAATCTGTGTATGTTTGTACTCGAATATCCATATTCCCTGAAACTATTTATGAACCTTCCATTTTTCTGACGTATGCTCCTTAAATGCAGAGAATCAGAAATAAAATATAGAGGGGACGCTGCACTCTTCTATGATTATTAAAGTAAATAGCCATGTAAAATGTGTGTAGTGTATTGGCAGGAGTTCCTGTCATCCTGAAGCTTTTTTGTGAAATAATTAGTTAATTAGCTCACATGCACACACACACACCTCAAATTTAGCTGGCTTTACGCATGAGACTAAAATTGTTTGCTACCTTTTGCATTTTCTGCATCAACGTATGAGGAAATCTTTTGGTGTAGACCTTTCTGCATTTGGGATAATGGCAATTTGATAAGGAGCCATTTACCAATTAATCCAGACATTTTATCCTTCATATATCTATTTTTAGGAAGGTTCCGTAGAGTAGCTACAACATTCAGAGTGTGAGGAGGAATTTCTGTATCAAAACAGAAAGAAAACTGTTTGGCAGCAAAGGCTGGTGGCTCTGATATCGATGGGGCGGTGTATCCACTCTAGGTTTCAGTCAGAACCAGTCAGAACTCTAATGGAGTGATCCAAAGTACTGAATGGTGGGCGATTCAGGATGGATAAAAGGAAGTAATTCTTCACACAGCACATAGAAAATTCCATAGAATAACTACCACAAGAATTTGTGATGGCCACCAACTTAAGATGGCTTTACAAGGCAATTAGACTCATTCGTGTAGGATGTGGCTATTCATAGAAAGTAGTCAGGATGACTATATGCTGCCTCCAGGATCAAATGGAGTAAACATTTTACTCACAGACCAGTCAGTCTGACATCAATCCCTAGGAAAATTCTGGAGCAGATCATAAAGCAATCCATCTGGAAGCACCTTGACAACAATGTCGTGATTACTCGAAGCCAACATGGATTTGTCAAAAACAAGTCCTGCCAGACAAATCTGATCTCATTTTTTGATCAAGTAACCTCCCTTGTAGACCGTGGGAATGCTGTAGACATCATATACCTCAACTTCAGCAAAGCTTTCGACAAAGTGCCCCATGATATCCTGATGAGCAAACTAGCTCGAAGTGGGCTAGATGAAACAACAATCCGGTGGATCCACAGTTGGCTACAGAATCGGACTCAAAGAGTGCTTATCAATGGGACCTTCTCAAACTGGGGAGAGGTAACGAGTGGGGTACCGCAGGGCTCAGTCTTGGGCCCAGTGCTCTTCAACATTTTTATTAATGACTTGGAGGAAGAGGTGCAGGGAATGCTGATCAAATTTGCAGATGACACAAAATTGGGAGGGATAGCTAATACTTTGGAAGACAGAAATAAAATTCAAAGTGATCTGGATAGACTGGAGCGCTGGGCAGAAAACAACAGAATGACATTTAATAGGGACAAATGCCAAGTTCTGCACCTAGGAAAAAGAAACCAAATGCACAGTTACAAGATGGGGGATACGTGGCTCAACCACACTACAAGCGAGAAGGATCTTGGAATTGTTGTCGATCACAAGCTGAATATGAGCCAACAATGTGATGTGGCTGCAAAAAAGGCAAATGCTCTTTTGGGCTGCATTCATAGAAACATCGCTTCCAAATCCCGGGAAGTACTAGTTCCCCTCTACTCAGCACTGGTTAGGCCTCATCTGGAGTACTGTGTCCAGTTCTGGGCACCACACTTGAAGAAGGATGCAGACAAACTGGAGAGGGTTCAGAGGAGGGCAACAAAGATGATCAGGGGACTGGAAACAAAGCCCTATGAAGAGAGACTCAAAGAACTGGGCATGTTTAGCCTTGAGAAGAGAAGACTGAGGGGAGATATGATAGCACTCTTCAAGTATTTGAAAGGTTGTCACAGAGAAGAAGGCCAGCATCTCTTCTTGATCATCCCAGAGTGCAGGACACGGAATAATGGGCTCAAGTTACAGGAAGCCAGATTCCGGCTGAACATCAGGAAAAACTTCCTGACTGTAAGAGCAATACGACAATGGAACCAATTACCTGGGGAGGTGGTGGGCTCTCCCACACTGGAGGCCTTCAAGACGAGGCTGGACAGCCATTTGTCAGGGATGCTCTGACTTGGATTCCTGCATTGAGCAGGGGGTTGGACTCGATGGCCTTGTAGGCCCCTTCCAACCCTACTATTCTATGATTCTATGATTCTATGAAATGTGCATACCTCTGAATACCAGTCACTGTGGAACAACAGCAGGAGAGACGAGAGCTATTGCTCTCATGTCCTGTTTCTGGACCACTGTGGGAAAAAAGAAGCTGGACTACACAGGCCTTTGGCCTGGTCAAGCAGAGTTCTTCTTATGTTCTTCTGAGATAATCTGTGTATTTCTGGTTATTTTATTAGTTATTTTAAAATGCCTTGGAAAAATTGAATAGAAAGGTGGCATAGACATAGAAATTAGTTATAAATGAACAAATAATCTGCATGTGAAAACCTGTTTCTGCACGCCATATGTATTTCCCCTGATTCAGACATTAACCCTGGTTTTCAAGACAATTTGCTCCTCAGCATAAGGCCCCATATTGTTATCTCCATTAAATAACCTTTGGGAAATCTTGATATTGTGCCTGCTTGAAGAGGGAGAAAAAGGTAAATGGGATGCTGTCATATTAGGTCAGACTCAATTACGTCTACGGAAAATAAGTGGCATGGTCTTAGGGTCTGCCTGACCAGAAGTGGAATGGTATCCCACTACATTTTACTCATTGTCTAGCACAGATATTGTGCTAAAGAAGCATTTTTATTCATTTAATTGGTGGTCAGCTATATATTTTATGGATTTGTACATGATTCTCCTCTCCAGCGTTAACTTATTTTGTTTAACAAATTAGTCATGAAATGAAAGTGTTATAATTAACTGATTAAAATGTGTAGGGTCTTTTTTAAGGAAACATTTCATAAACAAAGGAAAAGGGTCTAATTAATGATATGGGTTTTTAAAAAAATATATAGGGCTTTAAATCCAATTTTAAGCACTTAACGACAAAATACGAAGAAAGACAGATGAAATTATGTTCTGACTCAGTACAATGAACAAGCCCAATGGGAACCTCTGTATATAGTTATCAGTGGCAGTTAAATCTGCTTAGGAAAGCAACAAGTCTTTTGTTCAGTTGACAACAGTTATTACAATTAATTCATTTTGTGATTGGTACTTGCGCTGAGTGACAAGGTGTTATTTTACCTCTGAAAAAGTTAAAACGGTAATACCTACATACAAAATAACACAGCAAGCTTGCTATCACTCACGAAAGAAAAGAAAAGTGAGGCTCCGATCACCTTACCCAGATTTCCCAGGTGTTCCATCAGACTTGAAGTTCTTACACTCTCTTCTAAATAAAATATTGGCAAAGTTTTGAAAGATGGAGTGGGAAGAAAAAGATAAAGAGCATAAGAACGTGGGTCCATCTAGACCAGCGTTCTGTTTCCCACAGTGACCAATCAGGACATGAAGGCAATAGCCTTCTCCCTTGGTATTTAGTGTAGGGGTGTTGAACCACTTTGAGCCCAAGGGACAAATGCCATGTCTGTGAAGCTCTCACGGGCTGCAGTCCAGTGGTGGGTGGGGTCAAGGGCAAAGGGGTGGGGCCGAAAATGCCAGCCTATTTTAGCTTAAAGCTGTTACTGCTAGTAGCCAAACCTTAGGAGAGGAATTTCAACCTCTTAGAATGGGGTGAAAATCTGCATAAAAGCCAGGAAACCACTGATCCGTGGCTGGGGGAAAGGGGTGGGGCCAGGGGAAGGGTGTGTGGCCATCGGGGAACCCCAGAGGGCTGGATTGGGCTCCTGGGCCTGAAGTTCTACACCCCCAATTTAGTGGCATATCACTTCGGGATCTGGAGGTTGCATATTTATTTTATTTATGTATTTATTACATTTCTATACCGCCCCATAGCTGTGACCCTTCTGCACTAAATGCCTTTTGTTCCATTTTTAAATAGATTGAAGATAATGAGCTATCAAATTACCTCATTGTGTGTTCCACTTCAGTTTCCTCTGTCAAAAGAGTTAAAGCGGGAAGAAGAGGAGCAAGGTCAATGGAAGAAAATGGAAGGCTCAGATACAGGGGGGAGGAAGGGGGAAAGGGAGGGCGTGTAAAGGGAGTCAGTTGTGATCCTGCATTTAAAACAGAAGCGGAAAGCCCCATTTTAAATGCAGGATTTTAGGCTGGTGTAGAAATGCCCCCTGAGCTGCAATATAATACAGTCTCTGAACTGAAGTTAAAGTGCAAATTAGAGCAAACTTCTAGCATCATGCTTTCGCTCAGTTACCAGTTTTCAGCCCTTATAGAAAACTGACTGCTTAGTGGAATTAGAATGCATTGTAATCTGTATTTCAACTTATCTGAGGTTTCCTTCCGTCTGTGCCTGAAAGAAGGAAAATCAACAGTCTTTGTTAGAAGTTGCTGCTGGGCAAAGAAGTTTCTGAAAAGTATGCTAGGGTGGAGGAGAAACATAAGACAGACTTCAGACAATCCAACTCTCCCGGTCCCAATTCAGCTATCGCATGCAAGCAGCCATGTTCAATCATCACTAACCTTAGCTGGAGATATACAGCCCCATAAGCATCAAAAGATGGAATCGCTGAGCAAGCAGAGCCAATTTGTCCATATGTTATGTCCCTTATTGGGAACCTGAATATAGGATAAGGGTCTCTTGATGCCTCCAAATGATACACAGCCTTCTGTCAACTTTGTGACAGATATCTCTGCACATTTAGATTGCAAGGTAAACATTTCAAAAACAAGGGAACAAGATGTCTCCAGTTATTGCTGGGGACCTGTTGCTTCTAATAGCAAACTCAGGTGGTGGGTGCCACTAGGTTGGAGCCAAAATGGGACCAGTGAGAAATAAGAAGGTATGAGCATGCTCAGGGAAATCCTGAGGTTTACAGAAGTACAAAAAAAAATGTTTAAAAATATTTAACCCCATTCCCACCTCCAAAATCAGCCCAACCATAACTGAAGATGCTAAGTAGCCATGGAATGTTAATTGCCACTTGGAAAAGAGGTATGACAAGTGAGGGGTTGTGGGGGGAGAGACGAGGGTGGACTGCTTCAATCTGGAAGAGGGCATGGCTGGCTGGAACCCTGACTGGGAGCTCTTCTGTTACAAAGTGAGGATACACTGCAACATTTTGTTGCAGCTCTGAGGTCTCACTTCTGAATACTGATATGAAAATGCATTTCATTTTGGCTTCAGTTTGTCAAGCATCAACATTCTGAACTGGGGTTATGGGGAGGGAGGGTTCATTACAGCATTTGTCTCTAAATTGTTTTAAAGGTCAAAGATTTTTCAGTCTAAATTCTATATAGATCTGCAGTTTAACTGAACTTTAAAGGTACATTTTGGAGCAGCGGGGAGCACTTAAATGGAGTGAATTGTGGGGGACATAAAGGCATAAACCAGGGATAATCGAAACTTTACAAAAACAGAAACCAGATTTCATGTTTTCATAATCCAAAACCGGAAACTAATTGTGAATTTTCAAGCCCTATTTGGGTTCTATTTGTACATTTTCTGAGCTGCAAAGCAGTGTGTGCAAATAACTGCCAAGATCGTTTTTAAAAATCCCCTGAATATTGTCAGGATAGTCAGATTCCTGCAGTGTTAGCAAATGACAAATAATCATTAACGCTGGCTACTTCTGAATATATCTACTTTTATTCTCCATTAAGCCTTGCTAAACCATCGACTTAAGGGAGAATCATTATAAATCCCCATTTTGAATTTTTTTTTATTAGTGGTATTTATCACCTTCCCAAAATCAATTCTGCATTTTTAAATTAAAACAAATGACTATTTGCGCTGTAATCAATATTAGCATACATGCCACTTTAAAAAAGAAAGAAAAGAAAAATAATGCCAAGAAATATCCTTCTTTGGCTGCATCAGTCCAATTTCAATATAATTCAATTTTAATAAATAGAATACTCTGTGTCTTTGCAGGGAAACATGATAAAAAATGCAAAAGGTTTCATGGTCCATAATAAACTTGTAAGAAACGAAGTGTTTTCATATTCCCTCCATAAATACTGCAGCCCCTGTTCTGTGTGTGTGTGTGTGTGTGTGTGTGTGTGTCCATGTGTCCCACACACTTTTCCAAGCATGAGAGTTTGCTTCCCCTGATTATGTATAAGAAAAGAGATATGCATATTTAATGACTCTAGTAACAGAACACTACCTACCCCGCCCCCCCCCCCGCCAATCCAGAAAAGGGGGAGAAAAAAACAACAACTTTGTCTCTTTAAACTTTGGTGGCTTGATGTTTTTAAAAGGGCACAAAAAGAGAAACCTTATATAATACCTAATTTGTACATCTGCGGTTTTTCCCCTGACTTGTGTAGGCACCATATGTTTTTAATTATCATAACAGCCTTAAAGAACCTGTTCAATGGGAAACACACATGATCTTTTTTTATTGCTGGTTTGTAATTTAAACAGTTTTAACAGAAAAGGTCTGGCTATAAGGGAGCAACAGGCACAAAGGTCTAAAAACCCTGTTATTGACCTCTGGAAGTGGGAGCTGGGATCCCACCCACAGAGGTGGGACTTAATTCTCCCTTCCCTGACAGAGGTAATTGGTGACATGTGAAATAGTTCTCCAGGACCTTAAAAGACATAATCGCCTTTCTCAAATGTCTCAGGCAGCGGCTAACACAATAGAACTAACGTCTATAAATATTATCATGCAACCAATCTATGTTTTCTTCTGAAAATATACAACTGATTCTATGACTGAACTTCTGTGAAAAATCGGAAGTTACACGTTCCACCAATTCTCATTAGCTGTTGCCCTTTCAAATATCACAGGGTTGATTTTTTCCCCCTTCTTCTTTTTCTTCTTGTCCTTTATGCAAATAGACGAGCCTTACACATTTGCTCCTTCAGTCCACCGGTCAGATATTCTTGGGAGTTAAAATTGAATTTAACAAGTTCAGTTCATTCCTGATTCCGGGACATCTAAACACATAATGAGTCCCATAATGTTATTAATTATCATTCAAGCGGCAGCCTTTGACATTGGCATGCACCCACAACTTCTCTTAGCCTGCTCTGATAACTCAAACATAAAAACCATTGGCATGAAGAAGAAGAAGAAGCCACAGTCTTATGAACAACACAGAAATTGCAAATAAGCAGGCACTGAGCAAGCGTTCGGGAGCAGAAAATATACAGAGAGAAAAGACAGACCTCTGTAAGTCAGATTTTTTAAAAAGTTGTAATACTCCACAGCTTCAATTCACCTAATTAGAAAATTTTGAAATAAATTGCTGTGATGAGATGTTTATGTCAGGAAAATAGGCACAGTTAAAGGTTAGAGAACTCAATCAACACAGTGATTCCTTCAGACTGAAGGGGGAAGTGTTTGCCAGGGCTGGGTTGGAGTCTTACCAGTTTTGCCTTCCTCTCCCAGCACTGGCAAAAGCAGTGGGAGCATTCTCAGCAGCAGGGAAGTGACGAGAGGACTCTGCTCAGAAAAAAAAACACGGGTGGGAGTGAATGCCGTTTTCCCCTCAATGTGGTGGCAAGGGAAAGGTTGAGGCCTGGTGGTGGGGATGTCTAGTTCTCAGCAGGTGTAGCCTGACATCTTCCACCCAGTTTGTAATATTCAACCATAAGAAAGAACTGGCTTCATTCACTTCCGAGACATAAAGTAAATCATTACTTTGGGGGACACTGTTGGGATGGGGATCAGTCCATCTCCCCAGTCCAAGACACTGGGGTCACCAGTATCAAAAAGGCAAGATTTTGCCTCTTCCACTTCAGAGCATCCTGGAATACAACCCAAGGGGAAACATAGATGAACTGAAGTTGGGGCCATGGCCTCTGTGTGGAACATGTTTGTCTCTCTCTTCCCCAAAGCGTCCACCTATACTTTCTCCCAAATAAGTTAATGGTTGTCATTCACTTGTATGGCTTTAAAAAAGAGAGAGGAAGTACTACAGGGAACAGCACTGCGGTGATGGCAAAACTTTTCCCCTACCGAAACGCTGTAATCCTTGTCAAGACTGCAGGGGCAATATGAAAAGAGCAAAGGCAAAACACCCACAGAATACCCATAGGAATTGTGAGGGATAGTCAAAGGATTTCAAATAGATGTTCATTTTCTCAGAGGGAGGAAGCAAGCATCACACATATCTAGATGCTACTAAATAATATTAGAAGTAGTCTTCACCTTTTCAGACTCGGGGGAATCACCTCTACCCCAAACATGCACTTGGGAAACCCCTACCAAATTATTTCCCATATATGGTAGTAGTGCTGCTGTTGTGACTCACCTTAGGACTACCCAGTAGTATTCAATCACCACTTGAAGACCAATAATGTAAAGTTAACTGGAGCAAAATTTGGATGGTCCTGTCCATCCAAAATATTGGTATGGATGTGGGAAGTTATCAGAATTTTTGATGAGATTTTTATAAAATTAGCAGCGTGTCTTAGGAAGGATTGACAGATATACAAAACTGGGTGCTGCATCAGACACCTCTGTAGAAGTTTCCATCTCTTGTTCCATCTCAGATGATCTTAGGTGTTTGACTGTGATGGTTTCAAAACATGATAGCTCTTTATTAACTTGAGCCTGTAGAACTATTGCATTTTCTATACACTGTTACCATCCCCTGCTGACAGAAAAACATCACAAGCTGCCATTCAGGCTCAACGGTAATGATAACTTCTCAGCTCACAAACAGAGAATATAACTCTCACTCCTTTGTAAAGTTATTGCTGATCATGCTACACATAAAAGCAGCTTGCAGCTGGAAGAGAACTTGACAGAAGAGATACCATGACTTCTGCTGTCTAGAGTATTATGACTTCTGCTGGCTGGAGTTATATTCATAGTACAGATCAGCCTTCCCCATCCTGGTGCCCTCCAAATGTTTTGGACTTCACTTCCCAGGATTCCTGACCATTGGCCATGCTGAATGGGAATGATGGGAGTTGCAGTCCAAAACATCTGGAGGGCACCAGGTTAGGGAAGGCTGGTGAAAACTTATCAAGGCAGTGGTTGCACTTCTGTCTACTGTACAGCAGGCGAAGAAATAAGGGGCAAACCTACAGATTAAATGGGATTTTGGCCATAAGAGCTGAACCTAGAACAGTGCTCTGCACTATAGTTGCTGTTTAGGCACCAGCCCATGGTATATTTGGAGATCTGGAGGAATGCCCTCAGGAAAGGATTCAACAGGCTTTGGAAGTGGTCCTCAAAAGCAGACTTTGGTGTTCTTTCATTTGTGCACATAGACACATTGCCGCCCCCATTTCTTGGCACATGGTTGTTTTGGTGCGTATGTGTGTGTGCACGTGCCTGTGTGTGTGTGTGTGACCTCTAGAAGACAGGAGGGTACATTGCACCAGAGGTCCAACAGAACTGGAGGCATATGGAATATTTATGAAGGCATGTAGAATAAAGCCAGTTAGGATAAACAAAAGAGTAAACATCATAATAGTCAAGGATCAGATACTGGATATTCTAGTGTAATAAATTCAATGGAATATGGAATGTATTAACACCATTCCTTGTATCTTTTCTTTCTTATATATTTAGGATAGACTAGGGCTGCTTACATTTGCCAGTCACTCACAGCTCCAAAGAAACTCCAATTCTTGCATGAAAGAAGGGTTTCTAGATATGAAAAACTCCAAAGGCTCTGATTTCTTCTCTGTTTACAATTTCCTCAACCCAAACCCCTTTTGAAAGACTCCTCTAAATTTCTTTTAAAAAGAGATTACACCCGTACCACTGTGATCCCATCTGCAAGCAGCAATGGCAGTGCAATGCATGAGGCATAAAACACCAAATTCCCACAGACGGCATCTGTCTTAGTACAAACAATGGGCCATTATCTTGTAAATAATTCTGATTAAACTCCAGGATTTTCCCAAAACAAACAGAAGGGGAACTGATGGTGAGAATGTAACTAGTGAAAATGCTGGGCTCTCTGCTTTCTTTACTGTTCAAGTGCAGGACTGCCATCCACGGGGAAGTTCTCCTGAGCTCCTGAAATCGTTTCAGTGGGGTTTGTGTAGGAGAACTGCAAGCCATCACCAAACCCTGGTGAACTGCAAGCCATTTTTTTATTATTCTATGGATTGCCCCATCTCTCAGTGCACACATACTGTACCCTGGCTCATCTGCGTCCTTTGGCTTAGGTTCGTGTGATCCACTTATAGCGATGACAGTCATTCTACAATATCAAGAAAGCCAATATGGGCCAAACTGGATATGATGTTAACTGCATGGATGCAATTATCATGCATGATCTTAATAATGTAAATAGCAGCAACAGGAGAAGGGGAAGTTGAACCCCAAAGGACAGGAAATAAAAGCTTCACCCTTTCAGCACCTGCTATGGTCCCGCTGAAAATCCCCCCCCCTCCACAAAGCTGCTATTTGCATTGGAGGGGACCTCTATAGGTGCCAATGGAGGCTTCCCTCCCAGGCTCCCAATGCAAACAGCAGCTTTGGAGGAGAGGAAGTTCATTGGGATCATGGCCAGGGAGCGAGTTACAATTTCCCTCTCTAAGGAAATGGAAAGGGCTCTGCAGCTCTATTATCTATCTACCATCTCTGTCATTACGACAGATAAATATTTCCAAAGTACCAGTTTGGAACTGGCATGTTTGAGCTTAGGGGAAGGATCTCTTGTTCCAAAGAAGAGACCTAACAAATGGACACATCCTTAAATGGAGGCACATGTTATCAGAAACCTTGTCTCTTGACAGGCTACTGTTTTGCGGCATCAGGGCTGGACCTAGCTGTACCACTGGACCCCAAATGAACACTCAGACAGCAGCGGACTCAGCACCTGGCCTGGCATTGTCACCGCAGCATCCTTTCTTCCATGTACTACTGGGAATGCACATGGTTACAGATGCTGATCTTATTATCTTTACTTCTAAAATATATTATCCTTTTCTACAGCAAAATGTTTTTTTATTCTCCAAAATCAGGGCAGCTGAAGCAAAGTCCATTTTATTCCTGTAGCCATTATGGTGTCATGATTTAAGTAAAAATGAAAAACTGCACATGCTCAAAGAATGTCTTCTTCTTTTCTTCGAATCAGGGTTGGCATACGGGGTGTTTTGTTGTTTGGCTTTTTGCTCCAACCTATCAGGATGTAGAAGCAGTTGTAAAGCACGGGATGGTGGTGTGTATGTGTGTGTTGGGTGGCATGGAAGATAATATGTAATAGAAATGTTAGTTATGTGCTTCAGAACTGAAACAATATACATAGTTCCCTAAAAGGGGGGGGGGGAGACCATTATGTCCAGTGTCTAAAATTACCTAGCTGCACACTGTGTGGCATTTCTCAGCATATCAGTCCTGTTACAAATGAAGAATAAAACGTAAGCTGAACCACATCATCCCTGCTTAAAGAAGAAATATTCCTCACACAGTTCAAGGAAGCTACAGTGTGCAAGCTCTGAAAGCAGCAATTACAAAACTGCTTCTGCAGAGACCAATCCTCCATTTAGTGGTCATATAAGCCCTTTCTCTTGTGCCCTTTCCATACATCAAGGATAGCTTTAACTCTCCATAAGACTAGAGGAAGCTGCCTTATACTGTGTCAGGCCATTGGTCCATCTACCCAGTATTGTTGATGCCAACTGGCAGTGTCTCTCCAAGGTTTCAAGCAGGAACTTTTCCTGCTTTACACAGAGATCCAGCAATTGAACCTGGGACTTTCTGCATGCAAAGGATGTGTTCTGCCACTAAGATATGGTATTATGGACACATACAGAGTATTCCAAGTTTACTACAGGAGAGTGAGATTGTTGGCATTTTCTTTGGCCCCTCTCCTGTTCCTCACACCTCTTCTTGGAAACACTGACTTATAATAACCTTTTAATGCCTCCATCTTTTCTCCATTGCTGCTCCTTATGCCTCAAACTGCCTCTAACCACACATGCATGATACCATCTCTCTTGGTTCTTTCAAATCCCTCAAAACCCACCTTTTCTCTGAAGCCTTTGGCAGAATCCTTTATTTTCCATGTCCTGCTGCAGCCTTCCCAAGCCTGGTGTGCTCCAGATGTTTTGGACCAAGTCTCATCAGCCCCAGCCAATCTAGGCAATGATCAGGAATGCTGGGGGTTACTAAAATATGGGGGCACCAGGTTGAGGAAGGCTCTCCTACTGTAATCAAGCCTAAGTATGTGTTGTTGGAATCAATGTATATTCTTCTCCTGTTTATTATCCCTGTCTACATTTCCTCCCCTTCTTCTGTTGCCTCTCTTGTGTCAAATTTTAAACTGTGAAGTTCAAGTTCATCAGGGCAGGGACCTGTCTTCTTTTATTTGGTAAAGTGTCATGTACATTGATGGCAATAAACTCTCTGTCTCTCTCTGTCTCTCTGACACAAACACACACATCTCTGTGTGTGTGTGTGTGTGTGTGTGTGTGTATCAGATTGATTAAAAATAACTGAATATGTGGTGTTGTTGCAGTCAAAATCTATGACTCCATCTCCAGGCTTACACACTATGAATGAGCTATTAGAATATCCTAAAATGAACCTATCACATTATCAGTCAAACTGTGCACTGAATCTAGACCATCCAGATTAGGGTGACTAAATGAAATTTGACTTCGTAGATGGCAAAATCTACACTTGGTAGTGAAAAGGAGTAGGAACTTGGAGTGATAGCCCCCACTTTGTGGAATGCCCTTTTGGTTGAGTCCTCACTGCGCGGCATTAGGCACCTGCTTAAACCTGGTTATTGAAGAAGGCCTAGTTAAAATAAAATTAAAAAGTCCCTTCTACGGGTATAACAAGACTGCTCCCATTTATCATCATCTTGGTTTTGGTCTTATATACTGCAGCATCTGCTGCTTGTTGGAATGTTTAGCTCCTTATGTTAATTATTTTATTTTACTTTATTCATTTATTACATTTATATCCCACCTTTTTTCCTCCTTAAAGAACCCAAGGCAGTGTACATAATCCTCCTCCTCTCCATTTTATCCTCACAACAACCCTGTGAGGTAGGTTGGGCTGAGAGTCTGTGACTGGCCCAAAGTCACCCAGTGAGCTTCCATGGCCGAGTGGGGACTAGAACCCAGATCTCCTGACTCCCGGTTCAACACTCTAGTCACTACACCACACTGGCTCTCATAATTATGTTTTTATTATGATAGTGGTTGAATAAATATTGTGGTTTTGTTTTTATATTGGTTGATATTTATTACTGAAAGCCACCTCAAAATCTTATTTTGGGGAAAAAAAAAAGAACAGGAGATGCAGGGGTTTTTTAAATGAAATATTAATAAAGAAATAAAATGAAGGTTGGTGGTAGTTCCCAAGCCCAGGTTAGCACACCATAAATTGATGAAGTGTCCATTGACTGCATTGGATTACAGATGTCCAACACTTAGGGAATGTATCTGCCTGGCACAGAAAAAAGCATCATCCTTTCAAATTTTTGTTCACATACATTACTTATTAGCTAGAAGGCCCTTAGCCTCATGGGGAAATCACATGGCTCACAAGGGAAAGGGATGCCATTTGTCCATCTCAAAGTGAGCTCCAAAAGGCTCCAAAATGGAAGGAAAGGAGGAATAGAAGCTTCTGCAGCTAAGCAGTTGAACAGCTTCAGTTAGAGCTGTGGGCAAATGGCCTCTTGAAATTCCCCACCCTATTTGTGGGCAGAGAAATCGGAGTGACAATTTCAGTGAATTTCTCCAAGGGGAGGAGATGTTCTCAACAACAGTTTCTCAAAGCTAGGGCTCACCATTGGCAGGGGTTGTAGCACAGTTCTTTCTTCCCTTTTTAAAAGAGCTTTTGTTTGCTTTTTGTTCTGACCTTGCAAGTGGCAACATTACCAACTGCGTGGGCATGCTCCCCACCCCCACCCCCACCCATGTCCACCTCCAGGGAAGAGGTGGAGCTATTGCTGTACCTAAATCATAGAATCAAAGAAGAGTTGGGTTGGAAGGGGCCTACAAGACCATCGAGTCCAACCCCCTGCTCAATGCAGGAATCCAAGTCAGAGCATCCCTGACAGATGGCTGTCCAGCCTCGTCTTGAACACCTCCAGTGCAGGAGAGCCCACCACCTCCCTAGGTAAATGGTTCCATTGTTGTATTGCTCTAACAGTCAGGAAGTTTTTTCCTGATGTTCAGCCGGAATCTGGCTTCCTGTAACTTGAGCCCATTATTCCGTGTTCTGCACTCTGGGATGATCGAGAAGAGATCCTGGCCTTCCTCTCTGTGACAACTTTTCGAGTACTTGAAGAGCGCTATCATATCTCCCCTCAAGGCTAAACGTGCCCAGTTCTTCTTTCAGTCTCTCTTCATAGGGCTTTGTTTCCAAATCTGTCCTCCAGTTTCCTGGAAGTTCTCTTCCCTGATGAATGAGGCTTCCATTGTTCTGCTTCATTCTCAGGGTGTTTATCATTTATTTTGTAATGTTTTTGAGCTTACCTAACTACTGTGAAGTGACCAAGGGTGCTGTGTGTGTGTTTTCTTTCTATTACACATCTCTCCATGACTCTTGCCTGTAGTTCCTGATCTGAAAAAGCCCATTGGGAGGAATTATCTCATGTCGTCTTCCCCTGGGCTTTTATTCAAGTGTGGGAAGCAAAGGAGGCTACAGTATGCCAGAGAGCTGATTGTACAATGAAAGACAGGACACTCTTGCACACTACTTGGCCACCTCAAGTAAGGTAAGCACGAGAAGCCCAAACTGAACCCATGAGAATTTCTCCAAAACGTTCTTCACCACTGAATTTCTTTTTGAAAGCAATTTATTTTCTATCAGATAGAATGAGAATGGTTGAAAAATAATGTTGGAAAAATATTCAGCACTGCAATAGCTTCAATCAGACAGCAAGTTCTATTCCTAATATAATACAGAGATGTCTCAATGGTAACAATGTGGGTGTGAAATCAAACAGTCTTTGTGGTGGCAAATATTCTCATGTAGAGGAAAAAAATATTCATGGGTACGAACAGTTTGTCTGAAGTGATTCTTCATTTTTGCCCTGCACAATTCTCCCTCCCTGATCTTTTAACTTTTACAAGACATGTCTGAGATTTAAAGTTCACAACTTTACTGAATGCAAAGGTCAGCAGCTGTAACAGAGATCTTGTGTTCATGAGTTGTTGAATAGTTTGTAATTCCCTTCTGATGTATCATATATGTTTGAAGCTCTAAAAAGTGTTTCTGATTAGGCTGCAGTCTTTCTGAAGTACCTTAAATACTGGAATTTGTAACCACATTTGCTCTATATATCGCTGAGACTATACTACTATGTTGTCCTGTCTGATGAAGAGTTTTATTTAACTAGAAATAAAGCTTGTGAAAGTATGAGGCAATAAACCAGGGGTTCAGAACCTCTTTCATCCTGAGGGTGAAATTCCATTTCGGAGAGGTCTCGGGGGGTGCATTCCAGGGGTGGGCAGAGATGAAGGCAAAAGGGGTGAGGCCAAAAGCAAAAAGGGTGTTCTAAAATGACCAGAATACCCAAAAATATTAGCACCGTATAACTTAAAACTCTTCCTGCCAGTACCTAAGCCTTAGAAGTGTTTCAGCCCTTTAGAATGCGAGGGAGGGGGGATAGTGCTGTGCCCAAAATTTCTCACACATGTTTTTTTTTTTTTTACCGTTCTCATTCAGTTTGATAGAAGAGAAATTGCTTTTGAAAGGGAATCCAGTGGTGAAGAAATTTTGGAGAAATTCTCATGGGTTGGGTTTGGGTTTCTTGGGCTGATCTTACTTAGGAGGTGGCTGAGCAGCAAGCACAAATGTCCCGTTTTTCATTGTACAGTGCCCTCTCTGGCAGTCTAGAGGCTCCCCAGCTTCCTACACCTCAATGAAAGGCCAGTTTAAGGCACCATGAGATGATTCCTCCCATCGGGCTTTTTCAGATCAGGATGAGCAGGCAGCCTGGGGGGCTCATCGTGATGCGGATCATGCGGTAAGCTCAAAAGCACCACAAAAATTAATGATAAAATATCCTGGATGAGGCAGAACAAGGGAAGCCTCTTTCATGGGGGGAGAAAACTTTCAGGAAATTGGAGGACAGGTTTTGGCAGAGCACCAACTCTGCCTCCTCCCTGGAGCTGGACACCACACTGCTCCCACCTGCATTACAGTGGATGCAAATTGGGGCCCAGCCTGCCAAGATAGTTGATGCTGTTGCAGCACGAAGACCACCAAACCCCTTACTAAAAAGAAATAAGCTGTGCTACAAGCCCTGCCAGTGGGGAGCCCTCCCCACCTGGGAGAAGCTGCTGAGAATTTCTCCTCTCCCTACAGAAATTTGGTGAAATTGTCTCCCAAACTTCTCTGCCCACAAGTAAGGTGAATAATTTCAAGAGGCCATTTGCGCACAGCGCTCTCTCTCGCTGTCTCTGTGTGTGTGTGTGTGTGTGCGCGCAAAAGCTGAGAAACCGCCAAACAATTGGTGGTTGGGGGAAAGTGTATGTGACTGTCTGCAGAACCTTGTTGGACTTGATTGGGACTATGGGCCTGACATTCTGCACTGCTGAAACTCGTATTGCTTTAGGAAGCAATAAAATAAAATAAAAATTGCCCCCAAATATACATGGACATATTGGATAGCCTGGAGACCTTCGTGGAAAGGAAAACCCTTGGAGATAACTGAATTAAATTAAGGCTTCTGTCCTGGGCACTCTAACTTGGTAGCAAGTCCTATGGAGTTCAGTGGGCCTTGCTTCTATGCATACATGCATAGGACTGGGCTGAACAACTTGGACAAAGCTCAGCATATGAAACATAGCTGTTGGTGAAAGGGTTAGGGAACAGGGAGAGTGCAACATTCCAAACTGCATGAATTAATGGTGACCCTCCGGAAAGAACTTGCAGTTCAGTTGACTTGGAGGTGACCATCAAGATTCTGTAGAGTTCACTCTTCAGCAGAGTTCTTAGATACTCCTTATTTTCACACAACTTCACAGATTGATAGTTTTTTTTTTTTAGTTAATTATTAATTATCCCAGCGGGGCTGGGATCACTTGTGCATCCAAGGGCTTGTGCATCTGCAGTGGGCTTTGTATTTAATTATTAATTATCCCAGCGGGGCTGGGATCACTTGTGTATCCAAGGGCTTGTGCATCTGCAGTGGGCTTTGCATTTAATTATTAATTATCCCAGCGGGGCTGGGATCACTTGTGCATCCAAGGGCTTGTGCATCTGCAGTGGGCTTTGCATTTAATTATTAATTATCCCAGCGGGGCTGGGATCACTTGTGCATCCAAGGGCTTGTGCATCTGCAGTGGGCTTTGCATTTAATTATTAATTATCCCAGCGGGGCTGGGATCACTTGTGCATCCAAGGGCTTGTGCATCTGCAGTGGGCTTTGCATTTAATTATTAATTATCCCAGCGAGGCTGGGATCACTTGTGCATCCAAGGGCTTGTGCATCTGCAGTGGGCTTTGCATTTAATTATTAATTATCCCAGCGGGGCTGGGATCACTTGTGCATCCAAGGGCTTGTGCATCTGCAGTGGGCTTTGCATTTAATTATTAATTATCCCGATCACTTGTGCATCCAAGGGCTTGTGCATCTGCAGTGGGCTTTGCATTTAATTATTAATTATCCCAGATCACTTGTGCATCCAAGGGCTTGTGCATCTGCAGTGGGCTTTGCATTTAATTATTAATTATCCCAGCGGGGCTGGGATCACTTGTGCATCCAAGGGCTTGTGCATCTGCAGTGGGCTTTGCATTTAATTATTAATTATCCACTTGTGCATCCAAGGGCTTGTGCATCTGCAGTGGGCTTTGCATTTAATTATTAATTATCCCAGCGGGGCTGGGATCACTTGTGCATCCAAGGGCTTGTGCATCTGCAGTGGGCTTTGCATTTAATTATTAATTATCCCAGCGGGGCTGGGATCACTTGTGCATCCAAGGGCTTGTGCATCTGCAGTGGGCTTTGCATTTAGATCACTTGTGCATCCAAGGGCTTGTGCATCTGCAGTGGGCTTTGCATTTAATTATTAATTATCCCAGCGGGGCTGGGATCACTTGTGCATCCAAGGGCTTGTGCATCTGCAGTGGGCTTTGCATTTAATTATTAATTATCCCAGCGGGGCTGGGATCACTTGTGTATCCAAGGGCTTGTGCATCTGCAGTGGGCTTTGCATTTAATTATTAATTATCCCGATCACTTGTGCATCCAAGGGCTTGTGCATCTGCAGTGGGCTTTGCATTTGGGATCACTTGTGCATCCAAGGGCTTGTGCATCTGCAGTGGGCTTTGCATTTAATTATTAATTATCCCAGCGGGGCTGGGATCACTTGTGCATCCAAGGGCTTGTGCCTCTGCAGTGGGCTTTGCATTTAATTATTAATTATCCCAGCGGGGCTGGGATCACTTGTGCATCCAAGGGCTTGTGCCTCTGCAGTGGGCTTTGCATTTAATTATTAATTATCCCAGCGGGGCTGGGATCACTTGTGCATCCAAGGGCTTGTGCCTCTGCAGTGGGCTTTGCATTTAATTATTAATTATCCCAGCGGGGCTGGGATCACTTGTGCATCCAAGGGCTTGTGCCTCTGCAGTGGGCTTTGCATTTTTATTTGCATGAACAGCAGTCGGATCCCTACACCATAGCACAAATTGGTGTGTTTTTTTTAAAAAAAAAAATCCCACCCCCTAATTTCAAAATCTGCGTGCCACGTAGCAAGGGGTCTGCTCTTCTAATCAGAAGCATCCTGGGCTTTACAGATCTAATTCTGCTGTTCTTTATATAAGAGTCCTACTGCAAGCCTTACGGCATTTTAACTCACTTAATTTAGAATGTTCACTGTAACACACATGACTTGCAATACCCCAAAGCTCTGAGTTGGATGAACACAGCTAGTGCCTGCATTTCCCAGTGATACAACCATCAACAACCTGAGAAGCACTCTATTCTGCAAGTTGTTTGCTTTTGTTTTGTTTTTAACAAGTCCCCCTTAAGCAACCAATCAGTAAAACAAGTGGCCCTGAATATATCCACAAATCACTTATACCTGATATGTAACTTTAACAAAGAGAACAACAGCCATAGTGTTATTTTACATGCGGCAAACCAAATCTTTATAGAATGGTGACATAGCCTTCAACACTAGTGATGTGACTACATCTGTATCATTAGAGAGTCCAGTATGATGGTGTAGACCTCAGATTATTCTGTTCATGCCAATGTTCCATTGTCCTGCTGGGACATCTTGTCACTTTTATTGCCCATGGGATACAGAGAATGTTCTCCTATATGTGCACAAAAAGTACAACCATGAGGCCATAGTCCTTTAAGAGTGAATATTTTATTTACAGTTGCAACTTTTTTTCTGGCTTTTTCAATGTTTTTTAGGGTTTCTAATGAGGAGAAGTGCTGCCTAAGTGTGTATGTGTGAGAGTGTGCATGTGAAAGAGAACAATCTCACACTGAGTCTGGATAAATGTTAGTTATCTCTCAAATGCTGTATTATTTCCAAGCATTCCAAAATAATATAATTGTTCTACTGGTGAACTACAGATTTTTCTCAGTATGACACAGAACACTCAAATGTCAGGTCCTGACTCATGGTGTTTGGATGGCATAAACAAAAATCTACCAATATGTTATTCAAAACCAAAAACATTAAGTAAGTTATACTAGCAGGAAAGGGGCAGGAAAAATAATCTCTTTGCTATACAAGGAACTGAAAACGGCCTCCAGTCAGTATCAGGATTAGGAAAAACTCTTCCTGAAGAGTATAGACAGTACTGAATATAGAAAGTACTGAGAAAGATGAACATTTGGTCTGGTTCATATAAAGCAGTTCCATCAATATTAAGTCCTTGTAGAGTTGCCAGGTAGCAACCTGGAGATTCACATTATGCCGTTAAATAACCCTATGAAGCAGGAAATGAGGAATCTGTAGTTTTTCTCCTGCCTTCTCTCTACCTCCTGCTGTAGTGAGAACTGAGAAAGACTTCAAATGTGCCACAGAGCAGGAAGGAGAATGGGGTAAGCCTGGAAAGGAACAGGCTGAAGAATCCATTGCTGCCTCCCCTCCCATTTTTATCTGGCCTGCTGTGATTCATTGGCCAACCTACATCCAGCTGAGTTATTCCCGATTTACATCAACGAAGATGAACATCTCCAAGATATCCTCAATAGCACTCTCTAATATACTCTTCTTCAGCTAACCAATTATTACATGGGGGGAGGGGAATGTGCTAGTGACTTTTCACTTGAACAAATTGGTCTTTTCGTTCAAGGTATTCAAAAAAGGAAGAAACCCCAACCAGTTGCACTGCTCAGTTTTCCTTTTAAAAAACACAAGAAAACCCAAACACCTCAAGCTGGATTCTTGTCTTTCGGGTGATAGAACAGCTTTCTGGCAATTCTGTTGTTGAGTGAATTAACAAAATGACTCCAAACTATGCTAATGTTTAACAGCTTTTTAATTTTATTAGCAACACCAAGATAAATTATTGAAGCATTGTTTTTAGTATTGTTTTACAGTCCATTCAGAAATGACCTAACTTGGAACTCCATATACATTTAAAGATAAAGTGTGACACTTATTCAGAAAGCAACAATTATTAAAACTTACATGCCTTCATTACCAGGAAACCTTAATATATTTTCTAATTACTTCCAACAATACTCTATTTCAAAGCACATGATAACCCAGCAGAAGTTTACACATTTCACTTCAATCACAGGTTTTAAACTGTGGCTGTCAGAGTGTTATTCATTGAATTTCACTGTCATTTCTTGGTGAAGAAGAAGAAAAAAACGCGGTACAACATATTAAACTGGAAGCATTTCTCAAAAGAATATGAAAAAGATAACTACAATAATTCTTCCCCTCCTAAAATATTACAAAATTTGAAACTATTTAAAACTCAAGTAGAAATGACAATAAATAACCTTTTAAAAAGGAAGTTTTCACTTGTATGGCAGTCCATACTCTAAACTCATATACCTACGTAACAGAACATATTACAAAGCCTTTGATTTTGTATTGCTGCGGTAACATATTATAGTGAACACACATATTAATTCCTACACTTTGACAAATATATAGAAATTCCTCTTTGCTTTAAAGAGTTAACAGAGCAACAGGTAATTACATTTACCCCCAGTGATATAATTATCTAGGAACATGAGAAGAAAAGCAGCAATTCAGAAATTAAACAAGATTACACATTTTTACAATAATAAAAGGATATCCAAAATAACTGAGATTTAAAAGACAAAAATTGTTCTTATTAGTCTATAACTTTTTTTAAAGTGATAGCAGAACTATGACTGAAAACAAGGACAAATGGCTGGTTTATGGCTGCAATTCCAAACTCACTCACTTATGTGCAAATCCTATTGATGCCAATGGAGGCTACACATCAGTAACTCTGTGCTAGATTACAGCCTACACATTTCTGCTATGGCAGCTTTGTGTGATATAATGTCTTACGTGATATTGAAACCATGGTTTGAACATGGCAAATACTTATAGGTACATTCTATCTAAAAGGACAGTGTGTAAGCTTCTGAATTGTAACTACACTTGGATTAGAACTTTCAGGTGTCCAATAGTTTGAAGATCTGCTGTTATGCCAGAATATCACAGACCAAAAGAATACACCAGGCATGTCATATTCCAGAGGAAACTGTGCCAATGTGTACCATGAAAATTTGATATAGCTATCAAAGTTGTATCCAAAGCTGTCTGATGTAACTCATCTCTTTCCCAACTAAACTTGGATAAAAGAAAGATCCCACTTTTGCACTTTGTTACACTTAGCCATTAGTGTTAATTTCTTAAAGACACTGAAAGTATTGGTCACAAACAGCTAGGTGAAATCATGCCATTGTAATTGTGCATCCAACTCTTTGCTGGATTGTGGCCTCAAAGTTGAGCACTACTTAAAGGAATTCTAGAACTTTCTTGTTTCTCTGCAGAACCAGCACTGCTAGGGTGAAAAAGAGCCACACAGATCTTTTCCCCTGTCATATCTTTTCCCTCATATCTCAGGCAGAGTGGAATGTGCTAGAGAGAGGAAGGTTCAGCTAACAGCTCTGCAAGAACTCAGTAGAGGTACAAAACAAAACAAAAACAAAAACCTTTGCTTTGGTCCGAGTGCCAGCAGTTGTACCTCCTGTACCACCAACACAATGCCTCCTGTTTAATTAATCTGGAATAATTGTTATGCTTATTCTTCTGCATTGATAAGAGAATCCCTACAACACAGAAGGAAAGGGTGAGTAAGATCACCATGGAGAGCGTGTGAAAAATCCAGCTTTTCACCACTCTTCATTTCCCTGATTCTAAATCGCAAGAGATTAAAGATTAAGAGATACCTAATCTGCAGAAAGTGATTCTGCATATGCATCCTTGGAAGGTGTGATGAGAAATGCTAGCTGTCCCAGTGACCTTTCCACAATTTCAGATCAGAGTTGGGAGGAGGGGGAAATCTGGGAAAAGCGAAACATTATATAGTCTTAGTTTCTGACTTGTTACAAATATGAAGACTAATTTTATTGCAACTTTAGATGGCCAAAGAATATACTGAACCTAAAGATAACCAAGTCAAGGCCCCCACACACACTTAATAATGCAAGTGGTCCCAGGGCGAGACGCAAAAGAGTCTGGGCCCTTAGCTTCTGCTTAGGAAGTCACTGTTGATTCCGACAGTAGCTTTTTGAGCCAAAAATGTTCAGCAAAAGGAAAGTAACATAAACAAGGCTAAATGTCAACAGTGTTTGCAGACTTACTGACACCATCCATTTGTTTGTACTGAAATGACTAGCGAACCATTTGGCAAATACAGCACTAGGCACAGACCAGCCCTTTTATCCAGGAGCGCAAACTTCATTGGGCTGCTGGCATTCGACTTAATTAAAAAAGGAAGAAAGCCATATGAGTTTGGTTGGATATTGCCACGCAAATAGCAATGCATTATCCACAACAGCAGCTGAAGCCCTAGGACTCAGGGCCAGGTTTTGATCTCCGTTAACACAGACAAACACAAGGAGTTACTTCATTTAGGAACAAAGGAACTTGCATCAGAATAGGGGCCTGAAGTAGATGGCTGAAGGGTAAATGATGTAATCAAAAAATCTCCCCAAATCATGAATAATTCTGCAAATGTACAGGTACCGTTTAGGAAGGGTGGCATGCATGGGGGCTTTGGATCATGTACATGTGTTCCTCAGGGGAACGTGTACACAGTGTACTAGTACTACACACTGAGAGTGACTGTTGTGACATATAATTAAATGTACCTGCATAGTCGATACGCATGCTGAAGGCACAGATTCTTTTGCTGTTAAAAAAAAAAAAGGAATGGGTTTGTTCTGTGCTGATAATATTACCATGGCTGTTGTGAAAATCATGACAAATGCTCTTAAAATACAAGGGTTTTCTGCAATGTAAGCCTGATCCCTGATTTTTCTAAGAGTGAGACTGTGGATTTTACTGAATTGTGTCCTCTCCCTAACCCTGCCCCCCAAAAAAATCTGAAATGGCACACCTTGGCTGAAGAATCCTATACTAATTCCTGTGATGGATTACATTTAAAATGAAAAATACACCTTTCAATGCCCTTGGCACTCAAAGTTAGCTTTGACATAATGAAGGAAATATAAGAGAAAAAAAGTAGGAATATGAAGAAGGGAGATACAAGCAGAAAAATCAGCCAAACACATACCGTCAGCTAGAGTGAATACATAAAGAGACACGTTCGTTGGCCAGGACTGCATGCATTAAAAACTCATGGAGGGTTTTGGAGAGTTGGGAAAAATACATAATTGAGTGGTATAAGGAGGTTATGGTCTTACTTGCACTGCCTTATTGGTGCAGAACAGCCGCAGAAAAACCATGATGTCTCTCAATTGCTTCAGTCCACGAGGAGCCAATTGTGTGCATCTGTTGCATAGTATTCAGCTTCCGATGTACTGGTGAAAATGCCTTTCTTTTTTAAAGCACATGTGACGTGCCAAAACCAAAACCCAACATGTGATGCAGGATGCAAATGGCTGTTTTGTAATACACTGAAAGGTCTGGGAGTCAAGACCAGGAAGGGTGTTCTATGTGTGCACGACTACCACTCACCCACATTCTGGTGAGAACAGGCCCAAGGAGAAAGGCATATCTCTCTTCCTTTCAGACTATCATACTTACGAATGCCAATTCATACTTTTAATTGAAATGGTAGGAATAAGCGATTATTGCTTGATAATTGCTTGCTTTCAGTTAAGTGTACTTTGTTCACATGATGAAAGCATCCTGTCCAGGAGAGTGGACCTGTGATATCCAGTCAAACAACCAGGCTGCTGCTATCACATGATAAACATAGTCTGACCTGAAATAGATGTTATCCAATCTGTTAGTAATGGAAGAAGGGCAAACAGTTACACCTCATTCTGTTCAAAATGCCATCAAGGTGTTTCTAGGAGCCAAAACATGGCTCTAAAGAGAAAACAAACTCTACATGGAACAAAGCAGACCTGAACCTTTTAGCAGAAATTATCAATACCTAGTTCCTAAATTTATCATTCATAGCTATGACTGCTATTATGGAAGGCTTAGAGGATACACCAGTAGGAAGTCAGACAAGAATGTTATTCTCACTCTTAAACCAGAGCAGAACAGCTACATGAAACTCCCAATTCTACCCAGTTACAACTAGTTCCAGTACCACCTGGTGACTATATAAAGATACTATCCACCACACAACTGTCTTTCTAATGGGGTAGTTCAATCATCATACACCCAGTGTTGTTCTAATCAAAATCCATGTTATTATGATAATGTTCATATTCGGCAGCAACATAGAGCACCCTGTGAAAGACCTAGCTCTTACAATACTAAATCCAGATCTGTTAGGAAGGTCAAAGGCTTTCAGAAATAGCAGTGAAAGGGACTGCTTTTACATTCTTCTTTCACTGTCTTGCAACAGTGGTAAAATGAAGATTAAACACAACTGCAGGCCTCAAAGAAGCCTACTGATATCGTACACATCTCCCTGCTGGGCACAAACTTACATTTCATACTTGTATAGCCCTCTTTTTTCAGAAACTTTACAAGGCGCTTTATAAGCATTCATTATTTTAACTTCATAACATCTAATTAAGGCTGGTAAATACTAACATACCAATGTGGTAGAGAAAGTTTGAAATCAAATACTAAAATCGCAAGCCACAACTATGACAGAATCACCAAGCAAAATCACTCTGAAAGGGACACGGAAGGTGGCTAAAACCTAAGGTCAACTCACACCCCCAAAAGGAAAGAGTACAAACTGTTTCAGTAGATTCTGTCAGAGATTTATATGCATCATGTGGTTGTGTCACCTCCCACCTAGTTTCACATTACATAATGTGTGAAACAAGTGTAAAGTTTAATGTGCTTGAGACTGATGTTTGAGATGTCAGAATGGCGTGATGTTACCTTGAATTAATACACTTATATTAACAGGAGGTACCCCAATGGTCCTTACCATAAGTGTGAAAAGGAAAAGCATTGAGCCATACAGGAAGTTTCAGTACTGAACCAATCAGGCCTGCAATCCTATACACAATAGGATTAGGCGCAAGTCCCACTTAATTTTTAGGACTGTAGTATAAAAGACTAAGGGCGCAATCCTATGCACGTTTAAACAGAAAAGAGTCCAACAACTCCCAACATTCCCCAACCGGCCACTATTTTGCCCTGTGCCACTTCTGTATTATTTTTAAATGGTTGTAGGGATATCAAACTAAACTGATTCTGGACTGATCCTGGTCTGCTTTAGTGATTTATGAGAGTGAAATATGTCTTAATGAAAGCATAGGCTGTTAGTGTTAATTATGTTGTGCACATAGCTGGAGATACGTTATTAGGTTCAAAACAAAACAAAAAAACAAAGCAAACTCTGGGACAACTGCTCTTTCTTTACAATGTAGCATATGAATGAACACATAGCCACCTTGCTGAAACACACACGAATAAAAGTCATCTTTCTTAATAACCCTACAGCTACCCTTGGTGTAGGTGAATATATGGAATGATTATGGTCTCCAAAAATATGCACATAAAACATGATGGCCGAACTCACCATTTCTCCCCTGCTCACCACTCACTGGACCCTTGCTGGCCGCCTGACCCTACTTGCCATGCGCCCACTGTAATGTTGCATTAATGGCTGCTTTATGGAAGCCATTGGTGTACATGGTTATTTACTAAAAAGGGAAAATCGCCATTTTTATGCAAAATGGCAGCTCATCAAGGGAGCAGGCAGCCATGCACTTGCCTGGTGTGGTGCACACTGAGTCAGGCAAGTGAGGGAATCCAGGGACTGGTGTACAGAGAGCTGAGCTGGTGGGAAATCACCGAGCTTTGCGCCCCAACCAGACACCCATGCTATCCCTAGCCAAAAACAGTGAAAGTGTGATGACTGGCTTGATAAACGAGTGACTACTGTTTTCTGAGCTAGAAGTAAGAAAAAAGTATGTTTGAGGTGGATGAGTCAAAATCAACTAGGGAGACTGGAATGTGGCATCAGTATTAATAGAGCATTCCTGCTGACTGTCTCACCATCACATACATATTAGGTGAATCATTCACATTTAACACACATAGCGACAACACAAAATGTCAGCGATAATATAAAACTATAGATGACAAATATCTCAACTTATGTATGTAAAGTAAAGTAAAGTAATGGTCATCATTAGGTGAACTGAGTCTATTCATCTAATAGTGCAGAGTCAGACACACATGCACATTTAAGCGGAGGCAAAACCAACCTAGACTACTTCACCATTGCTTCTTGCACAGAAACACTATGCATACACTGCATGTACCCACCATGTCCTCTACAACATGTGACAGAAAAGCACATTCTGTATACATATGTTAGGAAGATGGGGCCCGCTCACCTCCCTGCAGCATATAGTAGGGATGTTGGAGAAATCCATTTGGGGGTTGGAGTTCCATGAGTTATTATAGATTTCCTCCCCCCCCCCATTTCATTTTTGTCCCAACTATGGCACCTTGACTCAATTTGCAGTGAGTTAGGCCAGTTTGTGGATTTTCTGGGATGTTGTGCTTTTGGGGTGGGGTGGAAGGTTCCACAATTTGAGCAAATGTCAGAGCAATTTGTGCAAATTATGGCAGAAATTACAGCCATAATTTGCACCAAATGTGGTCAAATTTATGCAAATTGTTGTCAAATTTGCACAAATTACAGCCATAATTTACACCACTTGCTCAGAAGTTTGTGCAAATTGTAGTACCTTCCAAAAATGCGCAAAAAGTTCCTGGAGTTCAGGGAACAGCCCGCAGCTCGACTCACAGGCACAAAGCGAATTGTACATGCCACGGGACTCCATTGAGCCTAAAAAGAACCAGATTTCTAGGTCACTTACCTTTTCGCGGAATTGATTCGCGGTGGGGGGGGAGGTGCTCCGTCCCTCCCCCCGGAATCCTTGATGGGGGGAGGCGATCCAGTCCTCCCCCCCGGAATCCTGCCTGGACGGCTCCGCTCCATGGCAGCTCCGCAGAGCAGCTGGCCAGGCCTGTCCGCAGCCGGAGTTCCGGCCGCGGACGGGCTGCTGTGGACACAAATGGTGGCCACCGTAGCGGACACCATTTGCGTCTAGCCAGGCTGCCGTGATAGGCTACGTAAGTATTTACGTAGCCTATCACGGCTGGGCAAAAAAAAAAAAAAAGGCATACGCAAATGGCGGCTACGGCGGCCGCCATTTGCATTCCCTATTTTTCACCGTTTTAGCCTGCGTAAATATTTACGTAGCCTATTACGGTGAAAAAAAGGGGAACGCAAATAGCGTAGTGGGCGCTATTTGCATTCCTTTTTTTTTTGCCATAACAGCTTACGTAAATATTTACGCAGGCTAAAACATCGAAAAATAGGGAACGCAAATGGTGGTCGCCGAAGCCGCCGCCATTTGCATACACCGTTTTTTGTTTTTTTTGTTTTGCTTGGCTTGCCGTGATAGTCTACATAAATACTTACGTAGCCTATCACGGCAAATACCAGGATGCAAATGGCAGCCGTGGCAGCCAGTCGAAAGACCAGCCGCCGCTGCCAGAGCTGCCACTGCCCGGAACATCCGCCCCAGGTAAGCTTCATTCCGGGGGGAATCCGCGGGGGGGCGGGGGGGCAGGCGGTTCCACCATGGATTTCAGGGGGCCAAATGCCAGTGCATTCGGCCTCACTGAAATCCGTGACGGAATTTTCCGCAATCCATACAGATTTCCCAGCAGCGGACATCCCTAGCATATGCACACATCGAGAAAAAGCCATGAATTACTCACATATCGTACAGGTGTATGACAGGTACACACAACACGTTATAACATGTGAAGAGGTCCTGAATCTTGCCAGTGCTGTATTCTGATATTCCCTGGTTAGCCACAAATACAACTGGGATTGTATTGCCTCTCACTGGCTAAAAAAGCCCAAAAGTCTGCTTGAACCAGGCTGAAAAGGATAGGGCATGGTAGCACTGTAAGATTTGCTGGGTCTGGAGCAGTCTTCTCCAACCTAGTGCCCACCTGATGTGTTGGACCACAACTCCCATCATCCACAGCCAGCATGCTGGTCTAGAGGGAAGTTTGTGGGTGTCGAACCACTTGCTAACTCTCTAAATGCAGCTCAGCAAGTGAAAGAACAGTCATTCTTCCCCCAACCCTCATCCCTCCCAATAACTCAGGATGCTTAGATTATGAATAACTCAAGTGGTAAATCTAATAACATGTTTTGTGATGACTAGCTGAACAGCCATACATTATGGCTGCTCTCTCTGTAGCCATCCATTGAGGAAACATGCATTTTGAATGGTGAATGCAGTCAGCCACCAGTAACAATGAATGTTTATTGGAATATGTTGAAGATGCCACCAATCTGTTTCTCCCAGATCAGGCCAAGGCACAGCAGCTCAGAAAATGTCTTATTTCAGTTCTGATCATAGCAGTGTTAGGGGCTAACTGAATATTGGCCAAGTGCTTTTAATGGACATTAATCTATTTTTCAATCATTCGGAAAGCCTGCCAAGCAAACTGGTGGAAAACTTCAGAATGCTTAAGAATCCTACTTCTTAAAGTAGATGAAATGCAAGTACAACTAGTAAGACTTGGGTGGAAACTAATAGTCAAGATATGAGCCAGAGCTATTTAAATAATATTTTTGGAGGGATGGGAAAGAAGACTAGAACTGCAATTCCATTTATAAAAAAATAATCCAACACATAGGAGACCAGCCTAGAAGGCTGCATGGACACATCTTCGTTAAAAGGCACGCATGTGAAACTTCCATGAACTCCATAATTCATGAAATTAATGTTGAATCATTAGAAAGGTGGAAACTTCACAAAAATTGTGAGATTTGTTTTCAAGGGTAATGATGATGATGTGTGGATATAACACTTAAATAGAAGGTAAGGTTGTTAAAACTTTGAGCACAATCTTATCCCGAATATTCAGTTAGGAACTGGGAAAGTTTAATTTTTAGATTTTTTTGGGCAGCCCTCTTTTTATAATCATGAGGCTCAATAGCTATTAAAAGGAGAGAATGTGGGACTTTTAATTTGCATAACATTAACAGCTGTCAATATTTTTCAAACTGTCAGTAATCCCATAGTGGGCTTTTTTTCTTTTCTTTTTTTCTTTTTTGACAACTTGGAAAACATTCTTTGCACTGCATAGTTATGGATACTGAGCTCAGAACAGCACACTTTCCCATTCAGAGCCACCCTGCTGACGCTTCAAGACATATGTGTAGCCTTAGCTAAATCATTGGAACTCCACCTGGTATCCTGAATTTCAAGTATCCAGCAGGTGAACATTTGTTCAGATCAACAATAGTCCTTGTGGGTGGATTTGTAAATAACCTTGAGCTAGTTTGCCAGATACATCACAGCAGGACTGATGCTTATGTCTCTCTCCGCACCCCACCCCAAACCATTCTTTCACTTAATAGAAAATAAAGAAACCAGGGGAAGGGAGACCTCTATGCAACTTTCTCCCAACATTTATTTTAATTTAATTTTTACTTCTCCTAAACAGAACTCTGCCTTGATGGAATAATCTCCAATTTAGTAAATCAGTGATGCCACATTTTTTGAATAAACACCCTAGCATATTTTTGAGCTGTGCAGTGTGGGTGGGCTTGATTTGCAAAAGGCAAAGTTGAGAGATATGGCATTGCACTCCCACACACCCCTCTCCTCCCATCCCAGCTAAATGCTGTTTTTAAGCTGCTTACTGTATGCTTCACCTCTCTGGGTTAATTAGATGAACTTAGGCTGTGTGTTTTTGCACATCTGTACTCTGCTGTTCCTCACCACGAACATAAGCCTGCAATGGAGGAATTACATCGTGGTTTGTGATAATGTACCACCATAGCAGAGTGCACCTCCCCTCTCTAAACCGAGGCATTTCAGCACTAGTGCATCAAGTCTTAGAGACACTCCACGTGTTACACGTTTTAGGTGTACATCTAGAAATAGAAAGTATGTATATGACAAACCCATATTTGCTAACATATGTAGCATACACCCGTCAGGAAGCTGGGATTGGAGGATCAGGTCACAAGTTGCTTTTGGGCGCCAACGCCACCATGTGCCATTAACTAGTGAGGCAGGACAACTGAATAGTTAAGGGGGCTTTTAAATTTCCTTTCCATTTGTTATCACTGGTGTAATGAATACACTATTTTTTAAATTTCTTCTGCGTGGCATTTTTGTTGCTGCTCTTTCTGTTTTTGAAGACTAAAAAGATTACATTAAAAGATGTGTTTTTCACAGACACTGTCTCGCTACTGAATGCTGATTTTTTATGTTATTTTGGATCCAAAGCTGCAAGAAGCACTGGGTTTCCCTACCCACAACAACTCTGATTTGAGGGGCTTCCACAGTGATGATTCATACAGGACATCAAAGGAAAGGGTATTTGACTAAAATATCTGATAACTAAGAAGGAGCTCGCAATCCTCCATCTACATATTATGAATGTTGGAATCACCAAGTAGTGGTAATAACCTGCCTTAGGGTTCCCAACCATCACACTTTGGAGAAGTAATAAAAATCTACCTTGTCAAAACCATGGTGGCAATATTGTCAGGTGTCGAATCTCCTCATGTTGTCTGGATAACCTGATAACTACGTATCTTGACATAACCTAGACAACATGATCTGCCATTTGGTGACTCCAAAAAACATTATTCATTGGGGAAAAAGTGATTGAATGTACTCAAGGTCAATAGCATATCTGCTTTAAAAAAAAATTGATATCTGCAATTATCATATTAATTAGGTGATTTGATGATCACATTATTTCCGGTGAGGAAACTGAAACAGTAAATTATCGAGTTTTTGAAAATAATGTAAGATTATTATCTGATGAAGAATTTCAGATTTTCCCTATAAAAATATAGCTACGTATCGGAATAGCTCACTATTTGATTTATATACTGTTGAGCATGTTCAATATGCCCTTATTCAACATAAAGAAAGAAATTTGAGAAAGCAAGCTAGGCTAAGGCTTGGCAAAGCATCCAGTGTTTTTCCTCAGTTCAAATGCTGAAAAGTTTGCAAGTTACCACATCAATTTAAAAAAAATAAAATCAGATTGATAAAAATGAAGCAGCAGATGTCCTGATCACATATCATAAATACAAACATCTTATATAATTTCTATTCTAATTTAAAACTACATGATGTATTTTTAAAAATGGCCTGGACCACATATAAAGGCCACATCCTGTTGCATGAAGCACCATTGATTTCAACAGAGGTCCATCCTTTGTAACAAAGTAGCATTTTGTCCCCTTTTTTTTTACATTTTTGAAAGCCGAATTTACTAACAAACAGTTAGGCATACTCAGCAATTTTGTATGTTTTTTTTTTTTTCTGAATGGTCTGAAAGAAGGATTCTAAAACTTACCACACAAGTCAGGTCTCTTGATACATCCACTACTTCCTGTGCTACTTGCAAGTCCATTAAAGGCTGCTAAGCCATCAGAGCTGTAGGCTCTTAGGACCGATAACATGTTTACTTGCTTCTCCAGGACCTGTGGGCTTTGAGCTTGTTCTGGTTTCATTGCACCTTGTGCAGCTTCGTGGGGGGAGAGTATACTCTGACTGTGCCACTGCTTTTCAGAAGGTGGCAATGGTGATATTAGTCCTTGTGAAGTTTTTGAGGCAACAGAGCCTTGTATGCTGTCCCCTCGGTCGGTGCCATCTTTGTTCAGATTGGACAAACGTTTGTTCGTAAGATCTGATTCTGTTTCAATGTCCTCCTCATCAATGGTTTCTTCCTTGGAGGACTCCATATCTTCAGATGAAGCTATATCTGACAGGTCATCAGTAGCACTTTTATTTACAGAGTCAGAAAGTAGCATAGTTGGGTCATCATCAGACTGTGTTTTTATGTCAGCTTCACTAGTGATGCAAGAATTATGTGCTCCAACAACTCCGGAATAAACACCAAATTGCTTATAGAAGTCTGCTGCAAAATTATAAAAAGTGGAATCCATGTGACCAGGCCAAGCAGTATTTTTGTGCTCTCCTGGTGACTCCTTGGATCCTTGGTTCATTCTTTCAGAAGCCGAATCCACCTGGCCAATCAAACTGGAAAGAGCTGAATCTTTGTTGGACTGTATGGAAGTTGGCAGCAAGCTGGCTTTATTTGCTGAAGCAACGGCCTCCCGAGGTTGGTCTTTACCATTTCTAACTGATCCTAAAACACCGTCTTTGCGCTTAGCTTTGCCTAAGTGATTGGCTTGGAGATGAAGAGCCATTAATTCCATGGATGATGTTGTGAAGGAACAAAACAAGCAGCCATGCCAAGCAATATTGTCTTGGACTGTTACTGATGAACCTGGAAGATTGGCTGCATCTGGCCGCACAGAAAGGTCAAGTGGTTCATACTGTGATTTTTCTGTTTTTCTCGCTTTACTAGTTACCTTTTCCTCACTACTTTCTGAACCCAGAGGTTTGGTGGAAAGGCAATCGGAGAGGACTTTATCCTTCATTTCTTTTTCTTTCTTCAAGGAACTGAGGACAAAGTTGTCCATAAAAGCTTGCAGTGACCCTTGGAAGTTCACTCCATTTCCAACCATGCTATGATGAGCTCGGCCCAGTTCAGAGAAGTGTGTCCCTTTGGAAGGTATGTCAGAGCCCTTCATATTGTCTGAAGAAACTTCTGAAGACATGGCAATTGAATGGCCTGGATGATCTCCTGAGGAAAGCATTCCTGGTGACCACTGCTGAGATCCTATGCCACTCCGGAAATCTATACCAGGAAGACCCTTGAAGGCTCCTCTCAGTACTTCAGGTCTAATGAACATTGATCCTTTACTTGAAGTTTCTTCTTTGTGTTCTTGACTTTGAGACTGCCCAGAGAGTGGTCCAGCTCCATTCTGTCGTTCCCGGTGATGTCGTTCCAAATGGTATTTGAGTGATGCAGATTGAGTACCAGCATAATCACAGTGGGGACACTTGTAAGGCTTCTCACCTGTAATTATCAGAAGGCAAATAAGTATGTTAAATGGAATTTACTGGATTAAAAAATCAAGATATATACTTCTAAAATAATAATGGCCCCAAATAGTCACTAATTATTTTTCCAATGCCATTTTACCCTTAAAATATAATGAATAGTTTAAAGATTCTTCTTTAGATGGGATTCTAGCAACTCAAGGCTGACAAACCATAAACACACAGGGAAGATATCTTTTAACTTAATATGCTAACACTGCTGTGGGATTAAAAGCTATGATTATGACAATGAAGCAAAACTATTCTACCACAGTGATCATTAAAAGTACACGTGAGGGTGGGGGAGGTGAAGGGAGAGACAAACTACGTAACAAACAGATGACTACAATGTTTTTCTGTATACAATAGCACTAAAATTTGTTTAAATTATACACATGGAAACCATTTTTAAACCTAAATTTTTTATGGCACTGTTACGCAAGACTGAAATGAATGATTTAAGTCTTGCTCTGCAGTAAATCATGGATATAATTAGCAAATGGCATTCTGCACAAGTAATTTATCATTATTTGGAGGGCACCATTCCAGAAGGATTCAAAGATCTGCAGACCTGCTGCATTGTTTCCAAATAAAGAACTATAAATACAGTTTCTATAAAATATTAATACCATTACAGCGCACTACAGTTGCATCGTGTTAAGAACGTATAGTTAAGATAAAAGGTAGTCAATAAAAATTAAAGACAAAACGAGTAATAAAAAGGTAGAAAATATATTTAGATTCTCTGTTTGAAATTAACATTATCTACTGGTTTTTGCAGTGCTTTAAATTTGCACTAATGGTACCTCTAATGCTTCAGTAGTAAAATGTGTAATTTACCTCTAATAAGCACTTTTCAACAGAGTAAGGATTGGCTTAAACAGTGTTCTAAAACATATAAGATGATCTTCATTATATATAATATATATTTCTAATTCAGTGCTAAACTTGTATAGCTCTTTTTCTGATTTAGAAGAACTCTGGGTGGCATAGCACATATGTGAAATATTTACAGAAATTCACACATACATCCGGAAGGGAAAATATGTCTAGATAAATGCAAATTGAAATGTATACTGAGCACTTGTTAGCAATCAAGGGTTCCGTTGCAGACCTGAATGCTGGAATAGTCATTGAAATAGACAGGAGTCTGACCGTCATAGAAGCTTCTTTTAATAGTGCTCTGTCAATAACAGCAATTATTTCTCTAAGCAACCTAAACAACAAGGAACTATTTTTTCTCCACTGTTTTCTTTCCCTGAAATGATCTAAACTCCAAGGCAAGCCATCTGTGAACTATGCCCTGAAAAGATTTCATTGTTTTTGTATGTCTCTTCCCCCCTAAACAAAAAAATAGAAATCACGCTGTTGTGCGACCCTACATCCTATTTAAAAGGCTATACATTCTAAACCATTTTTAAATGAGGTTTACAATTTCAGGACTCCCCAAGTTATTCAAAAAGAGAGCCGGAATAAAACTTTGATAGTTTGCAACTTGTGATGAAAAGCAAATGCACAAGAACATTTGAGCTTATGCTTTCTGGCATATCATTGCAAAAAAAAAAAGTAATCTGTGTATCTCCTGCGGGCACTAGGATGATTGAGCTTCACATGCATGTGGAGCATACACATCTTCTCATGAGGAAGATGAACATGTTCTTTTTTTGTAAACTGGGGATAGGTCCTTTTTTGGCCTAGTTTCAGGGTTCACCCCTGACATTATGGAACAATTTCTCTTCTCCCCTCTCTCCAAAAAGAGGAGTGACAATTTGGGGGGGGGGAACTAGTTCATCTGGTTCATGTGTATGGGTAGGTGGGGGTCTTACCATAGTGACAGATTCTCTTTATTTCTATTTTAAAACATTTTGAAGCCTGTGAGGGCAGTGAGGTGAGTTCTCTTCCTCCATTTAAAAACCAACGTTCCAGCTACCATGTTCCAAGTTGGCTTTAATTTTAAACATGGGAAAGGGAGGGTAAAAAGCCCATCATATGCACAGCCTATAAAAAGGATAAAATAGAAAAAGAAGCCACCACGTCTTTGGTAAGTCCCCTCCAGAAACAGATGGATTGATTCAGGCCCCACCCTCTGAAAATATTTGAAATAGTCACCCCAGTTCTCCACCTGTAAATGGGGGTGGTGAATCAAGGCAGCTGTTTCATTTCAGCTCAGATGAGATCATGTGTAAATGAGAGCATATACCAGCCTTCCCCAGCCTGATGCCCTCCAGATCTTTTGGATGTCCATCAGTCCTAGCCAAAGTCAGGAATGCTGGGAATTGTAGTTCAGAACATCTGGAGGACACCTGGTTGGGGAAAGCTGGTGTATACGACATTAGCCTGCCAGACTGACATGAATTACTTGCTTAACATTAAGGATATCAATTCTGCTTCCTGATAGAATATCTGAGTATTAATGTATATGTTTAGAAAGACCTTTCACTAGGGATGTCAGAGAATTCCTCCACGGATCTCAGTGAGGCCGAATGCCAGTGCATTCGACCCCCTGAAATCCGTGGCGGAACGAAGCCCACCCACCCCCCCGCCCCGCGTAATGGGCCCGGAACGGAGCACCTACCTGCTGCCGTCCGTGCTGACTTGCAAATGGTGGCCACATCTGTGGCCGCCATTCGTTTCTTCCATATAGCGGAAGTACTTATGTAGCCTATCATGGCTAACACAGGGATGCCATTTGCGTAAAATATGTAAGTATTTATGTAGCCTATCACGGCAAAACTAAGGGAACGCAAATGGCTGCGGCTATGGCGGCCGCCATTTGCATTCCCTTTTTTTTTGCCGTGATAGCCTACATAAATATTCACGTAGGCTATTACGGCAAAAAAAAAAAAGGAATGCAAATGGCGGCCACCGTAGCTGCTGCCATTTGCGTTCGCTGTTTGTTTGTTTGTTTGATTTTGCCGTGATAGGCTACGTAAATATTTACATAGCATATCACGGCAAAATACAGGGACGCAAATGGCGGTGGCTATGGCAGCCGCCATTTACGTCCCTGCAGGCTGCCCAGCGGCCGGATGTCTGGCTGTGGGCGGCCCCAGCTGGCAGCTCTGCAGAATCTCCACAGAGCGGAGCCGGTCAGAGAGAATTTGGGGGGGGGGGAGGGACGGAGCGCCTCCCGCCCACCGCAAATGTCACCCTTCAAAAAGGTAAGTGACTTTCGTCCATCCCTACCTTTCCCATGTAATGACTGGCTTAGTCATTTCTCCAAGAGCAACATCTGTATTATTATTATTATTATTATTATTATGTCGCACTTGTCTTCACAGAAACCAACTGGTTTGTTAAGCTGAAGAGAAAGAAAATGACTTTTGTGGGGAGCAAAACCCAAGTTTGCTAAATGAACACTGCATTCATCACTGCTTTTGGTTTAAGTTGTGACAGGCCTTGTCCAATTGCTGTATCACTGTCATTCGCCTTGAGCGTTCCATAATTAAATAGTGCAGCGAGACCAGAATTGAAGAAGGAAGTAATGATTGCAGAACACAGAGATGAATAAAGAGATATGACAAAAGCATTGGGATAACTAGGGCCACAAAGTTATTAACAATTTAGAATGGATCTGCAACAAGCAATAACCGAATTCATGGTGTGGGCTTTCCCGATGAAGGGATCAGTACTTCTGGCAAACTCCACCATGGCTCTGAAATGGAAGGAGTTAAGTCACTCCCTCATCTCACTGTCACACTCTCTGTACTTGTATTCTTGCTGTCAGTTGTTGTAATTTATAGAGAACGGGTTTGCAAGACTCTGCAGTAAGGCCACCACCACCCAGGTGATCAGTGCAAAATAGGTGGGAACAAACCTGAACCTTGACTAATGCAGGTGGTGAGGGAAATTCTTACTTAGCCTTGAGAGAACTGTGTTATTCTTATGCTGGATTAAGGGAGGGTAAGAATCCCAAGCTACTTGCTGACTGAATCTGCAGGTGTGGGCCTCCGACTAAGTAGCCAGCTTGTCCTCGCTCACACCCCTACTGGCCACAGCTGCATGAGGCCTTGCAGCTAGCCATTTGTGGCTGTTTTGCCTCACCGCAACTGCATCCCCTGCCCAGCCACTATGCAGCAGGCAGGGCAAGAACAACTTTCTTCAAAACAGGTTGGCTAGTATATTTCAATAACGTTTATGCATCAGAGCTAAAGAACACAATGCAGGGGAACAGTAGGAGTAGCTGTAGGAACATAGAAACATAGGGCAAGGTTCTAGAGTTGCAGGGGCTCCTTTCCTCTTAATTCTTAGTCTAAACCCATCCATGTGCTAAGATCCACAGTGGAGGCCCTGCTCCATTTTTCACCAACCGTTGAAGTCAAGAGGGTGGGTATGTGGGACAAGGCCTTTTTGGTGATGGTGCCCAATTTGTGACATCCCTAGTCTTAGCCAACCAAATGGGTTACCCTCACTCTGTTTTTTTGATATTGAGTCAAGATCATGCTATTTCAGTTAGCTTTGGACCTGGGCAACAAAATTTGTCACTCCATTTCTTCTGTTGTGCCTTCTTGATTTCTGCTGACTGGCATTTTATCATATTGTCAATTATTTGTTCTAGTTGTTGGGTGTTTTATGAATGATCAATTGTTAGCCCATCTTGAGGGTTGTATACAGTGGATAAGTGGGGTAAAATATATTTATTAATGAATAAACCTGCACGAATTGCCTGGCAGGGTGGACCTAAAGTACTGTGACACCTATGAATTAATTCCACAGCACTGCATTGTTGCTGCCTTGGACTAGAGATGATTGAAGATTTTATTTGGTATGCGGTTTGAAGTGACCCAACCTGATTCACAGCTCCTGGACAAATGTGCAGATTGGAAAGTACTTATCCTTCCGATTTCACGCTTCTCCAAGTTTTGTGATCATTTTTGGCTTTAAGAATAGACCCCAGTACTTACAGTATGCTAAAATGTGTATACACACATATTTTATTCTAAAAGATGTGTTAAAATGTTCATAAAAGATGTATAAAAAGTGTATGAGTTTTCATGCACTGCCCAAACCAGATTAATATGGAAGTGGGATGGAATAGACTTATGAACAAACTAGGGGTCTGCGAAGTACTTATCCCGTTCCGGTCCGGGGCATCTGCAAGCGGGGGGGGGGGGGGCGATCCGGTCCTCCTCCTGGAATCCTCCCCAGCCGGCTGTGCTCTGCGGGGAGTCCGCGGAGCCACCGGCCAGCTCCGGCCATGGCCGGACTTCCGGCCGCAGCCAGTCTACAGACGCAAATGGTGTCCAGCGTAGGGGACGCCATTTGCGTCCCTGCTCTTTGCTGTGATAGGCTACGTAAATATTTATGCAGCCAATCACGGCCAATGGCAGGGATGCAAATGGCATCCTCTACGCCAGACGCCATTTTGTTCCACAGCCTGGCAGCGGAACAAAGATGGTGACCCGGACCAGCCACCGTCAGGTAGGTTCCATCCTGGTGGGGGGATTTCGGGAGGTGGCGGGGGGTAGTCCGTTCCACCACAGACTCCATGGGGCTGGATTCCAAAGAATCCAGCCTCACTGGAGTCCGTGGCAGATTTCTCCGCCATCCCTAGAACGAAGATATATGAAACTGACACACCCTGAGGATACACTCATCTCTACATCCCTTACCTTGGACATATATCCCAAATTATATCCCAAATAATCAATGGCCAAGCCAGCTCTAAACAATAGCAGATACAGATAGAAGTACTGTATTTTCATTTTTTAGTTGAAAGGGTTATTTAACTCTGCCTTCAAGGATTTCTACTACTAGGTAAGGAAGAAAATACATAAGACAAATGTATGTCCAGTGACAAATATGGCAGAATCAAAAAACATAGAAATATTATATAGATCGTATTCTTCAATGATGTACTAGTGTCTTTACAAACTATTTCCAAATGTTACATACTATGGGATATTGTTAAGAATTCTCACACCTGAATGATGGCTTAACTTATCAAACAAAACTATTAGGCATGATCCAGCCAAAGTGACACACTTTAAATCTCATTGTCTCAATTGATTTTTATGAATCATTCATATTACAAAATATAAAGGAGTTAGGATTATGATGAGACAGACCATGTCTCTTTTGGTACACCCACTTTTCTTAAAATTAGCCCAGGTTTAGTGTAGTGGCTTTCAGGGCCAGTTTTTGTGCTGTATAAATTTGGTAAACACTATACTATTAGAGGTGGTGGATGGGGACATCACATTCATTGTATTTTTTTTTTAATCATAATCTTTCCACTGCTGGGGCCTCATATTTATCTTATTATTTCAACATATCATGAAACCACCCCCATGGCCCCTACATTTATCCAACTAGGGGGTGGATTTTTTTAACATGTGGAAGTGTGGTATATAGGAGAAACAGTGGGGCTGTTCACACAACATGCTCACCCACACTCAGTGGTTGAGTGTGGGTTGTTGCTGAACCATGAGTTAGAGTATTGTCTCAACCCAGGACATTTTCTGCAGGGCGGCTTGTTAACCATGCAGTGTGGCTTGTTAACTACCTGAACAATCCAACCATGGGTTCTCAAGGTGATTTGCTTGAGAAAAATAAGCCATACTGCACAGTTAACAAGCCACCCTGAGGAAAATGTCCTGGGTTCAGACAACACGCTAATCCATGGTTCAACAACAACCCATGGTTCAACAACAACCCATGCTCAACCACTGAGTGTGGGTTAGCCTGTTGTGCGAACCCCATCAGTGTCATGCATTGGAACATAGGAAACTACCTTATACTGGGTTACATCATGGTTCCATATAGCTCAGTATTGTCTACACTGACAGGCTGTGGCTCTCCAGGATTTTAAAAAGATGTCTTTCCCAGTCTTACCAGGAGATGCTGGGGATTGAACCTGGGGCCTTCTGCATGCAAAGCATCTGGAAGTGACATTTAGGTTGGGAGTGGTTTCTGGCAGCAGAAACCTGAACTGTTGATATATAAAAAATATTGTTGAGAGAGAGCCACTGTGGTGTAGTGTAGTGATTAGAGTGTTGGACTGGGACTCAGGAGATTTGGGTTCTAGTCCCCACATAGCCGTGAAGGAAGCTCACTGGGTGACTTTGGGCCAGTCGCTGAGTCTCAGCTCAGCCTACCTCACAGATGTTGTGAAGATAATATGGGGAAGAGGAGAACTATGTGAGCTGCCTTGGGTCCCTTGCAAGAGGCAAGAAAGGTGTGCTAGAAATGTAATATATGAATAATAAAAGCCTAATGAAATAAAGTGATAGGTGTCTCTATGAATATATTCTAGTGCAAACACTGAACAGGTTTTCGAACAGCTATTTAGTCAATGGAGTGGATATTGAAATCTATTTTATCAATGGCAAAGTAGATATTTTAGAAAATAACTGCAGTACAGTTTAATTAGTTCATTATTATGCCTCCTCCTACTGAGTTATTTCTTTTATCATTCTAATCACTCACTTCACACTTTTGAAACCAAATGGAATATCAAAGGTTCTGCGGGATTATTTTTGGATCATGCACATGTTTCCCACATAGTTCATCTGTTTGTCAGAAATACCAGTTGCATTCTGAGCCTTGATACTCCCTTGCTATTGTGGCTGAGAAAGATGCAAGCCAAAGACAAAGAAAAGGTATATGACTATTCCATACTCTTGTATTCTGGTGTTATACTATTGCACAACAGACAGAATAATGTTTTAATTTTTGCAAAGCTATATAATTGAATTTAATCCTAACTTGGATATTTATTTAGTCCTTTCTACATGTCTTTACATAGTTAATACTGGGAGAAATAAATATGGATGCTCCTTAGCTCTGAAGCTTCAGTACATTAATATAAACTGTACACCAATTCCCCCAAAGCATATATATGTTGCAAACCTGAAGACTTTTTACACAGCTGCTTATTGCTAAACAGTGTCTTGTCCAGAAGGGGACAATCTGTGTCTCTAATTGCTGTCAGTGAAGCTGAGATTCATTATGTGACTTTCCCATTAAAATGTGAGCATTAATTTGTATAATGAAATATCACCCACTGCAGTGTTCATTAGCCATGCCCTACTGTATACGCCACATTGTTAGCTACCTAGAAACTGTAGTTAATTTCACTAATGGATATTTCCCTACTTAGTGTTTGGTAGGAAATTTATACTGTAACATTACCTCTTAAACTTTTAAGGAAATTTAAATTCAATCAATTATTTTCAACAAAAGTTTGGGATATCATTAAGTCGAAAAAGGCAAGTGGTACAATGTTAAGGATGGGATTATCTGGAGAAATATAAAGAAATGAAAGAAAGGCCTTTTTACCACAACTTTGAAATGTAAGATTTTTTTTAAAAAAAAATCATTACCAAAACTGTCTCTCCTTTTGGAGAACAATGCTATTTTCCTCAATTATTCATACAGCCCACCCTGCTTCCAAATGCTATCTGAAAATAGTAAAAGTCAAGCTCATTTTCTGGTGGGGAATTGATCTTAGTTTATTACAATAATATGGGCCTGTTCTTCACCTAGAACTGTGGTCTTCAACTTGTGGATCATAATCTGAAGTGGGTCACATCAGCAGCATCAGAACTATTTTGGGCAAAAGAGAGATGAATAAGAGAGGGAGAGGGACAGCGGGGGTTGGTGCGAAGGAAATAGAGACAGAAAAGGAGAAAAAACTGGCAAAAGGGGAGAGGTGATATTAGGAAGAAGTAGGTAGACATCTAGTTATAATAAATATTTGAGGTGTTGTTCTTTTTACTATAAAAACTGTTGAAAAAAAGAAATAAATGGAAGCAAGGATCCAGGGCTTGGAAAAGTTGAACATGCCTTTCTGAATATGCCATACAAAAGTACTGAACAGTATTTGCTTGTGATTATGTGAGCATCTCTAGTATATTTCTCTCGACCACCCCCACCCCACCTCCAAATGGAATAACCTTCTCATAATGTGGGTGGCATCAGTGACTCTGAAAACTAGAATGACAAGAGTCACGATTTGCTATTTAAAACAGAAATGTGCAGGGCTGAGTTTATCCAAATGCAGACGTTCTTCTGTAGGATTTATAAAGAAACAGCCATTTCCAGTGCTGACCCCTGTTGATTATTTTAGCCTTAACCATGGGTTTGGCATCAGGAAGGAATCATTCAAGCCATGGCCTTCCAAACACCCAGGTGTTCACAGGAAACCAACTTCTTCAAAACTGCTTGAGTTTCTTTCTCACAAACAGGTGCTGGGAGAACCAAAAATACCAACTGAGTTAATGTAGTGTAGAGACACAACAAAATGTTGGTTTTAATCACTCAAAGATACACGATTCAAATTGTAATAAAGATAGAGTATATTGCTGGAAAATGAGAAACTGTTACCCCAAACAACTGTGAACTCACCAATCTGATGTCTATTTAAAAAAAAAAAAAAGGTGCCAGTTCTATCATTCCAACTGAGTACCTAAGAAGTTGTTGTTTTCTAGTAATTCTTGCAGTTTGTAATATTTCATCATTTATTGTGGAAATTTATCATATATAATGCTTGCATTTTATTTCAACATACTCTTCTTATTTCATAATACTTTGTTCTTTAGCTAATGGAAACTGATTTTTATTTTAATATTATTGTGCTTTTAAAATACTTGGTAAATGTTGTGTGCATAAACTGTATAATTCCTCTGTGAATTCATTGTCTTATTTTTAATGCAGGGTTTCTTCCCAGGATAATTTTGCTAGTACGTTTTAGGGGATAATTTTTATAGACAATATCTACTAAAACATATTTATTTTCCATAAACTGTGACTCGCAAGTTCTAAATACACAGCCAGTAACACTCGTTAAACAAAAAAGTGACCATTTAATTGCAGTGAAAGTATAGATTTATTTAGGGAAGAAGTATTTATTTAGGAAATGTATCCTAAAAGTCCTGATAACACTTGTTTTAGACTTAAGCACTGAAGTAGTGTTAAATATTTATATATCGTATTAACTGAGTTTTAAGTGCACCTCTGGATTATACTGTCTAATTCATACCTTGAAGGATATTCATGATTTTCCATTAGCACAAGGAGAGAAATGGCATTGTCCTCCTAAAATTAAATACATTTAGGGAGCAATCCTATGGCCCCTAGCCAGCATCTGGGGGGCCATAGGATTTTTCAGATTCCCTATGCTGAGGTTGTAGCCAGCACTACACCCTCAGAGCTGGGAATTGGAGTGCCCTGCCCCTTCCCCCTCACAGCTGGCATGGAGAGAACCACGCTGGTTGCCTCTATGAGCTTGCAAGCATGAGTTCAGAAGGAGGGAAAGGGGGCGTGCTGGTGGGCAGGGAGGGGAGGGGAGGGGAGGGGACAGCTTACATCATATCCCCAGCCATTCCCATCCTCCATCACTTCCCCTCCCCAAAGTCTCCACTAGACATGCAAAAATGCTCATTTAGCTAAAATGCTAGAGGCAATATGCCTCCCACTCTGCATTGGATACTCTTCAGCCTCCAAGTTCGGAGGTTTAGGAGTACCCAGGGCAGCTCTAATAGGACTGAGCCTTTAACTTCCCCTGGGATACAAATGCAAACTGTGGTAGCTGATCACAACTATAAGAACATGAGAAGAGCCTTGCTGCATCTGACCCAAGGACTGTCTAGTTCATCATTCTCTTCCACAGTGGCCAACCAGATGCCTATGGGATGCCCACAAGTAGAACATGAGTGCAATAATATAGCACCATCTTGCTTCTATTCTCTGGCAACTGGCAGTCAGAGGAACACTGCCTCTGATAGCACAAGCATGAAGCAATATATAGCCATCTTGACTATTAGCCATTGATAGCCTTCTCATCCATGCATTTGTCTTATCCCCTTTTAAAGCCATCTAAATTAGTGGCCATCACTACATCTTGTGATAGAAAATTCCACAGTTTAAATATGCATGTTGCAAAGAAGTATTTTCTTTTATCTTTCCTGAGTCTCCCATTTTTCAGCTTCTTTAGATTATCCTGGGTTCTAGTATTATGGAAGAGCGGGGGGGGGGGGTGTCTCGCTATTTATTTTCTCCACATCATGCATAATTCTATGCACTCCTATCATGTCCTCCCTAAACCACTGTTATACAAAGCCCCAAGCATTTTAACAACTCCTTATAGCAAGCTATAGAGGAGTGGTTCCAGCAACTTGATCATTTTGGCTTTACTTTTCTGCCCCCTTTCCAGCTCGACAATATCTTTTTTGAGGTGCAGTGACCAGAACACAGTATTCCAGATGCAGTTGCACTACAAAAGGCATTATTATATTGGCTGTTTTATTTTCCTAATGTTTCCCAAGATGGAATTTGCTATAGCAGCCACACACTGGGTCAATATTTTCATTAAATTATTGAGCACAACAACCCCAAGGTCTCTTTCCTGGTCCATCATTAATAGGTACCCCCCCATCAGTGCATATCGAGAGTAAGAATTTTTGCCCTAACGTGCAGCCCTGAACTAATAATACCCTAAGCAATTATTGTTGATCTAAAGGACAGACATCCTATTGCTTTTTATGCCTTTTATTTTCTTTCTGATCAAAATGCATCCACCACTCTTAGTCTTGTTGCCAGATTCTGTGCTGCAGCATGTAAAACTCACCAGGAATTGACCTCAGAGACTCTGGAATCCTCCTTGGGAGATTGCAATATGATAATAAATTTTATAATATTGCTGCCCTATATTCCCTCCCCATTTTATCCCACGTTGTTGTTGTTGTTATTATTATTTCACCTTATGTATTCCATGTGTATTCCACGTGTTTTATGTGTGTTTTTCTTTTCATGCTTGTCATTGACCGTAACAATAAATGGTTGATTGATTGATTGATTGATTGACATCCTAATGCTTCTTTTATCCTATTAGAACAGTAAACTTTGGGCCTTGGAACACAATACTATCGGTTGGACATACTCTATCACTCTTCCCCACTAGTGTGCACGTTGCTGCCCATTTGCTCCTTTGGTATTATAATACAGCACAGCACATCATACCAAGAGTGGGAAACCTGAAAATTGTAGAAAATATGGCAAAGCAGTGAACTACTTTTCTATTACAATAGGCAACCACCAGTTTTGCATCCCTTGAAGCTTTTCCATGGTAACCTTCTTTCTTGCCCTGGGTAATAGTACTGCGCTTCATTGTAACCACCTATTTAGTTCTTTGCATATGTGTGTTCTTAGATGTTCCAATACTGCCCATTATTTTTTTGTATTTTCTTGACAGAAGAACCATATAGTTTTTTCCAATAAATATTGTTTTTGTTTTTATTAATAAAGCACAAATGAGGCACTCTTTCCTTGTCTTTAATCATGATAAAGACTTGCCAATGGCCATTAATACAGCACCAAGAGTTGAGCCAAAACAGTCTCTTCATTTTTGCTTTCACACTTGTTGAAAATCACCTCCCTTTTGCAAAGTTTCATCCACTTTTCAGTGTGCAAAAGGCTGGTTTTGAGACTTCAGGGAATTGCACAATCTCTGAGCTACTTCACAGGACACAACTCTAGAGCTTTCCCAAGCTGTGCCCTGTGGAGTAACCCAAGACTGCCTGATTGGGGGGGGGGGTCAGCTTTTGGGCACATTTGCAAAAGACTGAACTGTGATTAGTGTCCAGGACAAAATCCAGAGAAACACTGTGCTCATCATCTAAGGCCCTTGTCTAGGTGCCTTCTCCAAGGGAAGCTCGGAAGGTGGCAACAAGGAGAGAAACTTCTCAGTGGTAGCCCCCCAGTTATGGAATAATCTCCCCAATGAGGCCAGCCTGGCACCAACAATGTTATCTTTTCAGCGCCAGGTTAAGACCTTCCTCTACTCTCAGGCATTTGGCAGCATATGATAAAGTTTTATTCAGGTCCTGGATGTTAGTTATTGTTTGTTCAAAATTGCTTTTATTGTATATTATGTTATTTTTAAGCAGTGCTATTTTAAGCTGTGTTTTATTGTTGGATTTTTTAAAACAAATTGTTTTTAGTTCAAAGTTGTTTTTAGTTATATGTTGTTTGTTCATATGTTTAATGTAAATGGTTTTTAAACTTTGTATATTGTATTGTAATGTTTTAACTTTTGTAAACCGCCCAGGGATCTTTGGCTATGGGGTGGTATAGAAATATAAGAAATAAAAAAATTAAAAATTATATGTGTGCATGTGTGTGTGTGTGCATGCATGCGCGCACATGAGTACTGTCTGTTTATATGTACATAAATGTTTTCATACAATGTATAATATTTCTTTTAATTATTTGTAAACTGCCCAGAAAGCATTGGCTATTGGGTGATATAGAAATGTAATGAATGAATGATGCTCATATAACAGGAAAATCCAGCCCCACAAAGGTTTGGCTCAGCTCTTCTTTTAGAGTATTCTCAAAGCACTTAACATCATCATCTCAGTAGCCCGACAAGCATCCTGAAAGGTAGGTCAGTACCTCGAAGAGGGCGGGGGCACAGGTTCTCAAACAGTGGCTTTCCTAAGGATGGCAGGTCCACCATGCTCCATCATTGCAGGCTTTTAAGAAGGCCTTGAAAACATTATTTCACCTTGGCCTTCTCTAGATATGATTGCTGTTGTTGCTGTTATTGCCGTTGTTGTTGCTGCTGGTTTTATTGCTGGCTTTTATAATTGTTTTTTATTGTTATTTTTTGTGTTTATGTTTTATCGCTTTTAATATTTTAACTATTTTTATGTATTTTATTGCTGTAAGCCACCTTAGGAGGGCTTCTGCCCTGAAAGGCAGCCAAGAAATATTTGAAATAAATAAATAAATAAATAAATAAGGCCACCTCCTGAACATGTGACAGATTACATGTGAACTGAGGATTTCTTGGTTTGCAGTTCAGTCTCTTAGCCAATACAGTGGTTCAATAAAACACCTTTTGTGCACTGCTTTCTTTCCCATAAAACATCTGCTGCCCTATCGGGAGAGCTCACCTGTGTGTATCCTCAAGTGAACCTTTAAGTGGTGTGATGTCCTGAAAGTTTTCCCACAATATGGACAGTCTTTCATTGCAGACCCGAGGCTCCGGTCTCTCAGTAAAGCTGGCTGCTGGACTCCAGCAGATCTCCCCACTTCATCTCCGATGTCTGAAATACAGAGAACGTTCTCACATCACTTCAGCACATGTCAAGGAGTTGTTCTCACTCAAACTGCTAACGCAACACAAAGCTAAACATGTCAATACTACACCTGTCTGTTTCATTCTTTAAATCTGACAGAATGCTGACAATTCATGTATTTTCTTGTTATTCTCTTAAATTATTTCATCTTCCCTATCGTTGTTTTAAGCAGCATATGGTACCTTTATACTGAACTGAATTAGACTAGAAAAGAAACAGCTGTGTCAGCAGCTGGTTTGATTTCTTCCTTTGCTTCATTCTTATTAAGTACTTTCCTACCCTAAAAAAAGTTTTATTTTTCTTTTCTTTTTTAAAGGAAAGTATTCCTTTACTTTCTTGAATTTGGCTCCTTGCTAATCAATATGCAGAGATATACAGAGCAAAACAGAGGCTTTAAATGCTGAGTAGAATAGTAATAACACTACTACTATTGTAAATACTATTATGGTACTACCAGTACTAATCATAATAGACATAATGCAGAGGAAATTAAGTCTTTAGCTAATTCATGCAGTAATATTGGTTGGGTACACAAATATGTAAATTTCTCACATTGAAATTAAGAAGACTTAAAACAGATCATCCATTAAGAGACTGTACCAAATGGTTGCGGTAATTTTTCAGATTACACCTGTGGCTGCAAACACATTATAGAAGGCACTGGTTTTTAGGGGAGAGGATGTCATGACTAAATTGCATCACATAGTTTTGCTCTTTCACTCAACAACATCCAAGAAAGTCAGTGAAAAAGCTGGAGCTCAAAGGAGCTCAAACTGGAGCTCAAAGGAATTTTAAAAGTCCCTGTCAGGGTGGACACTGAGCCCACAGAATCCCAGAGTAGTTCTGATTCTGAGGAAGAGCAGTCGTTCCTGGGAGAGGAGCGCGCTCCTCTTTCCCAGGGCCAACAGCTGATGGGAGATTCCTCCCACCAGCACTCCTAGCTTAGATAGCAGTCCTGGGAGTGACAGAGCGTGGGAAGCAGACTTGATGGACGCGCGACGCCGACGCACAGAGCGGCACCAAATGGAGGGTGCGGAAAGGAGGCGTAGTGCCCGGTTGGCGCGCAAACAACAGCTGCGCCCAGAGGATCCAAGGGAAAATGGGAGGGACTCTCCCTAGCCCTTAAGTTCAGGGGTCTGCCAGTAATTCCCTTTCAAACGGGGACCAACTGTTCCAACTTAGGGCATAGGTACTCTGCTGCTCGTATCTAGTTTCTAACGGTAGAGTTGTTAAGTTGTAAAAGAAGAATAAAGCTTTGAAAAAAAATCCCTTTGTCTGTGTCTGGATTTGGCTACTAGATTAGACTGAGAGAGGCCTCCAAGGAGCCCTTGACAGTCCCATAGAGAGTTCAAAGTAGTTGAATCTGTTCTTCATCCAGATCCAAAAGGATAGAGTAAAAACCAAACTGCATCAATGGGGAGGTTCAGAATGGCTCTGTCCAAGGCATCTATAGATAAACAGACACACCACTTAGGATCTGACTGAGATACTTTTTTCTCCATCTTTCAATGGACTTTTCAGTAGGGATGGCGGAGAATTTCTCCCCGAAACTTCGGGGGGCCGAGCGCCAACGTGTTCGGCCCCCCGAACAAGTTTCGGGGAGAAATCCTCCGCCCCCCCGCCCCCCCCGGGACGGGACTTACCTTCCCTGAATGTCCCCCCCGGCAGCGGGTCCGGCTGGCGGTTCGTCCGGTGTTCGAGCGGGGCGGGAGCGGCAGCCGGTCTTTCGACCGGCTGCCGCCCCCGCCATTGCAATGAAAGGAAAAAAAAAAAATGTCCCCTGATAGGCTACGTGACGATTCACGTAGCCTATCACGGCTAGATTTGCAAAGTCAGCCGTGATAGGCTACGTGAATCGTTACGTAGCCTATCACGGGTGACTTTAAAAAAAAAAAAGTGTGTACGGATATTGGCGGCCCCCATAGGGAGCCGCCATTCCCGTTCCTTATTTAGTTGCTGTAGTCTACGTAAATGTTTACGTAGACTACGGCGAAAATAAGGGCAACGCAAATAGCGTTGCCCTTATTTTCGCCGTAGTCTACGTAAACATTTACGTAGACTACAGCGACCAAATAAGGAACGGGAATGGCGGCTCCCTATGGGGGCCGCCATTCGCGTACGCGCTTTTTTTTTTTTAAAGTCACCCGTGATAGGCTACGTGACGATTCACGTAGCCTATCACAGCTGACTTTCCAGGTCTAGCCGTGATAGGCTACGTGAATCGTCACGTAGCCTATCAGGGGACGTTGTTTTTTTTTTTTTTTACTTCCATGTTCGCAGCCGGGCGAGGCGGGAAGCCTCCTCCCCGGCCTGAATTTCGGCCGGGCGAGGCGGGAAGCCTCCCCCCACAGCCTGAATTTCGGCCAGGCGAGGCGGGAAGCCTCCCTCCCCTGGCCTGAACTTCGCAGGGGGAGCAGCGAAGCGCTCCCCCCCACCGCGAACAAGCTGCGAGAAAAGGTAAGTGACTTTCGTCCACCCCTACTTTTCAGTGGTATGTGCTTCAATTCACCTCATTCAGTCCTACTGAAAGTGGGACTGAAGATTAGGGATGGCGGAGAATTTCTCCCCGAAACTTCGGGGGGCCGAGCGCCAACGTGTTCGGCCCCCCGAACAAGTTTCGGGGAGAAATCCTCCGCACCCCCCACCGCACCCCGCACACACACCCCCCCCCCGGGACGGGACTTACCTTCGCCGAATGTCCCTCCCGGCGGCGGGTCCGGCCGGCGGTTCGGCTGGTGTTCGTGCGGGGCGGGAGCAGCAGCCGGTCTTTCGACCGGCTGCCGTCGCCACCATTCCAAGAAAAGAAAGAAAAAAAACGCCCCCGTGATAGGCTACGTGACGATTAACGTAGCCTATCACGGCTAGATTTGCAAAGTCAGCCGTGATAGGCTACGTAAATCGTCACGTAGCCTATCACGGGTGACTTAAAAAAAAAAAAAGCGCGTATGGACAATGGCGGCCCCCATAGGGAGCCGCCATTCCCGTTCCTTATTTGGTCACTGTAGTCTACGTAAAGATTTACGTACGCGCTTTTTTCTTTTTCTTTTTTAAAGTCACCCGTGATAGGCTACGTGACGATTAACGTAGCCTATCACGGCTGACTTTGCAGATCTAGCCGTGATAGGCTACGTTAATCGTCACGTAGCCTATCACGGGGGCATTTTTTTTTTTTAACTTTCGAGTTCGCGGCCGGGCCGAGGCGGGAAGCCTCCCCCCCTGGCCTGAACTTCGCGGGGGGAGCAGCGAAGTGCCTCCCCCCCCACCGCGAACAAGCTTCGACGAAAGGTAAGTGACTTTCGTCCACCCCTACTGAAGATAGCGAAGTCTTTTCTGCTGAACACTGTAAAGTGCTTGATTCCAGTGGAATGGTGGTATGATTTTTCCCCCTCCCCACTCAGTAGTAAGGAGGGGTTAGTCAGGTCTTTGTGTGCCTCCATTTAACACTGTATTATAGGTAATATGAGGGTGGGTGAGAAGATGCATGCAGACATGACCATGAGGAAGAGACAGAGAAGGTTGTGTATGTGGAAGACATCATAGGAGATACTAGCTGTGAACAAACTGAAGACTGATCTGTGTAGCTTTTAACTGTGCATGATCTTTCTTGATTGAGCTATGGGGAGGGGGCTACATTTAGAGCAGGGGTGGGCAACTTGTGGGCCTCCAGATATTTTGGCCTACAACTCCCATCAGCCCTCAAAGCATCAGCTATGCTGGCTAGGGCTGATGGGAGTTGTAGGCCTAAACATCCGGAGGGTTACAAGTTGCCCACCCCAGATTTAGAGTGACATGGGGTAATAGCAATGAATCAAAGCTTGGATGACGGATAGAAGTGGGGGAGGAAGAATATAATTTCTGCACTTAACCAGAGTGTGTGAGAGTAGTAATGAGAAGTATTCTTAAAAAAATACTTGTGTGAACTTTATGGATAGATTTCCTAAACAAATAAAGGGGGAAAGACTTGTATTTTCACTTATGTGAAAAATAACTATTGAAGGAAACATAGATAGTCATGAACTTTTGCTGAACAAGAATAAGTTTGGGTATTATTTTTTTAAGATAAAAACAAATGATTTAATAAAATAAATATATGACGGATTAAGATTCTTTGAGTGTTCTGCTTGAAATGCTAGCCAGTTATAACACAAAGTATAAGTTAGAAAGCTAGAAACAGACATTTTAATTATTCACAGCATTTAAGAGTAACACAATGCAGAATCTATGTGGTCTTTCAAGCAGACATGGAGAGGGGCTATTTTATATTTCTGAATTCCTCAAGGAATTCTAATTGTCATTGTGTTTACACAGCAATGTACACAGAATTTAACAGAACCATGCAAAATTAAGATCTAGAAAGCACATATGAGGGGAAAAACAGTGCATGTGTTAATTTTCAGTTTTGATAAACACTATGCAAAAAGGAAAAAAAATGCAGATAAACAGATAGCTAAAGCTAACAAGCTACTCAGGATAAATTTACAGAATAAGAGTACTAGTAATGTTTTGCTAGATGTCATTCTTAATGACAGCTTGTTAGACATTTCTCTTTTATCTTTCTATCTAGGGTATGTGTGGCCCAATAAAAAAAAAGAATAAATTTGTAAGATAAACAGCTCGCTTTGCAGATTTAAGAGACTAATTTTCACTTTACACAAAATTGATTCCCCCCGCCCCCGTCTTCTTTGGGGGGTGGGGTGAGGCTGCAAGGCTGTGGCGTTTAGCACTAATCCCTCTGAAAAAGCAAAGTGAAAACAACAATGAGGCAGCACAATGTGTGGGTGGTCTGAAGAAGTTGTCCTTTAGATTTAAGTAGACATACAGTAGATAGCTCTAGAAGCTTTACTCCAGTGGGGCTTTACCTATAAGGACTTTTTCTTCCCACAGAGAGCACATTCATGAGCTTCAAAACTGCATTAAAGAGGTCTTTCTTTTGACCTCTCTCTCTCTCTCTCTCTCTCACACACACACACACACATACACACACACACACACACACACACACACACACAGCTCTCTAAATTGCTTGATGTTGCAGCTACCTGAATGAATAGCTCTACATCTATATCCTGCAGCTTCAGTCAATGAAAATGAAAGATTTGTGACTGTTGTCCATTCTCTTGCCACAGACCTTTTCCCATAGTCCCAACCCAATACTTTCACCCACGAGATTCAGCTTACTTATTTGGACTGCAATTCTAAACATACTTCCCAGGGAGTAAACTTTATTGGATATAGTGGGATTTACCCCTGAGTAAACATGTACAGGACTGCACAGTTATTCAGGTCGTCCAGGCTGCAATCCTAAACACATCTACTAGGGACTTGGGCCCATTTAACACAGTGGAACTTATTTCTGAGTAAGCATGCATAGGATTGTGCTGCAGGTGTATTCTGCAATTTATTCCTTCCACGCAGGGATGTTTAAAGCATCTTGAAAAAATGTTAAAAGTATTACTGGGTTACAATACGGATAGCAACTGATGGATTGATGTTTAAGAAAATAGAGTTTGGCTAGCAACTAGGGATGTACGAAAGTGACTTACCTTTTGCGGATTATGCGGAGGTGTTCTGTCCCTCCCCCCGGAATCCTGGCCGGGGGGGGAGGCGCTCCGTTCCTCCCCTCGGAATCCTCGAACGGCTGGCTGTGCTCCGCGGCAGCTCTGCGGAGCAGCCGGCCAGGCCCGGTCAGGCCAGAGCCATCCGCAGCTGGATTTCCGGCCGCGGAGGGCTCTGGGTAAAAAACAACAACAAAACGTGTATGCAAATGGCGGCGGCTACAGCCGCCGCCATTTGCGTTCCTTCTTTTTACCGTCTTAATCTACGTAAATACTTACGTAGACTATGACGGAGAAAATAAAGGGGAACACAAATAGCGTAGTGGGCGCTATTTGCGTCCCCTTTTGATTCACCATTTTAGCCTACGTAAATCAACTGAGGTGTCTGAAGGCCTCACCTCACCTTTGCTACCAAAGGCTAAGCATGAGTCCAGCATCTGTGCTTAGAAGGGGAAGTATTTGAAATACAGATTAATCTTCTCAACCTCAGCTATTTGCTACCTGAAATCAGCCTTCCCCAACCTGGTGACCTCTAGATGTGTCGGACTACAAACCCCATCATTCCTGGCCAGCATGTTGGGGGTGATGGGAGTTGAAGTCTGACCCATTTGGAGGGCACTGGGTTGGGAACTTTGCCTTAAATCAGTATTTCTTAGTTCCATTACAGAGGGTGGACCTCCATGGTCTGTGGCCAACCAAACAGAATACAACTGACCCAATATTTGTTTAGTTATGCCCTTGTTTATGCAGTCCCAGAAAGAGAGCAAAAACAGGAAGTTTAATGAGCCACATCTGGGTCGCCACACATGGCTGGTGGGCCATATTTGGCTTGACTGGTCACATATTGTTCAGGACCCTGATATAGTGGGTCTTTCCTTTTACAAGGAAAAGACTCTTATTGCCAAAAAAAGGGGGGGTCCTAAAAAAGGTAAGGAACACAGGGAAGAGTCTCTGCATTCAAAATGTAGATCACAGGCACAAAAGCAAACGAACTAAAATCCTCTAATGGTATTGCAACTATAGTCATAACAGAGGAAGTGAGCAGATGTTCCAAGATTAGATTGTGCTGTATAGATTAGCTATCCTGAACTGGATTAATAATTACACTAAGGAAACAACTGTTCTGAGTCCCTAATGTGGTCTTCTCCCTGTATATTATGTGAGAATGTCCTTGTATGAAGGTAGAACATTGCCTGAAGCTCAAAATATTGTGGTTGTTCCCTCCACAAGTAAAAGAAATAGATCTGGATTACAGATACCTTGGACATCATGAAGAACATTTGTACTGTGAGTGATTTCAGGGAGAGGACATAGCATGGTCGGAGCGAATGAGATTTAATGTGAGTATTGCTGCAGTACCATACGAATGTCAGTGTGCAAACATGTACAGAAGAGGAATCATATTTGCAGGGCAAAGGCATGTAGGGTTTGACAGTGTATACGTCACATGGGTTTAATGAATAGAGCTTTAGAAAATGGATGGGGGAGATCTAAGTTCAACTCTTTCTGCTACGAAGCTTAGTGGCGGATCTAGTTTTTGAGACCCAAAATATTATGAAAGATGTTTCTAACAGTCATTTATGTATTTGTTTGTTTGTTTATTACATTTCTATACCACCCAATAGCAGAAACTCTGTGGTTTTCACAACAGTGGAGGGAGCAATCCTATGCAGATCGACAGTCGCCTCCAAGCCCAGGGGCAACCACCTATCCAGTGAAGGGTGGGAGGAGTAGTCAGGACTGGATCTCCTCCCCGCTCCTGCCACCCTGCTTTTGCAGCTAGACAGCCAATTTCAGCTGTCTAGCCGCGGGACCTTGAAGCACGGGAAGGGGTGGCCAGACAACACATAGGATGTGTCGTACCGGCACTTCCGACCTCCCCGCTATGGCCCGCCCCTGGGAACGGCCCCTTTCCCCCGCTCCGCACTGCTCTTCCAAGCACAGAGTGTGGGGCCCATCCACACTGCCTACAAGGCAGTGTGGGAGGGGGTGGAGGTTGGTTCTTCGGGAACCAACTTATCCCATGGCCATCTAGCCCCTGACTAGCAGCCATAGGATTGCACCCTAAAACCATAAAATACAACACAATAAAATGCAATGTAAAAGTTTAAAACTATACTATAAAATACAAATAAAAACCAAAATAAAACCTAGCAGCAATGCAAAGATTTAAAATACAGTAAAACAATTTAAAAAAAAAGACACTGAAAGACTAAAATGCCTGGGAAAATAAGAAGCTCTTCACCTGGCTCTGAAAAGAGCAAAACGTAGCTGCCAAGCAAGCCTCTCTGGGAAGTGCATTCCACAACTGGGATGCCACTACAAAGAAGATCCTCTTCTTAGTAGCTCTTAGTAACACACTTCACTTCCATTTGTGGGGGCTACCAGAGAAGGACTGCTGAAGATGACCTTAGAGTCCAGGAATGTGTGTATATATATATATATATATATATATATATATATATATATATATGGGAGGAGATGATTCTTCAGGTAACCTGGCCCCAAGTCATTTAGGGTTTTGAAGGTTAACACCAGCACTTTGAATTGGTCATAGACTGGCAGCCAGTGCGGATAGAAAAGTACTGTCAAAATATGACAACATTGGCCAGCCCCCATTAACAATCTTAATTCCATTTTTGACCAGATGAAGTTTCTGGACTGTTTTCCAAGGCAGCCCCATGTATAATACATTACAGTAATCCAGATGAGAGGTTATCAGTGCATGGATAACTGTAGCTAGGCTATCTCTATCCAGATAAGGACATAGCTGGTGTATCAGCCTAAGCTGATAAAACGTGCTCTGTGCCACCTAGTCCAGCTTTTTAGTGACAATGCTGGATCCAAGAGCACCCCCAAACTATGAACCTGATCCTTTAGGGGGAGTGCAACCTCCTACAGAACAGGTGGTACATCACTAAGCCAGACAGACGAACTACCCACTAACAGTACCTCTATCTTGTCTGAATTGAGCCCCAGGTTTTTTGGCCCTCATCCAGTCCGTTACTGTGCCCAGAACAGCCACTGCCTCACCTGGTTTTGATGAAAAGGAGAGATACTGGTGGGTGTCATCCGCATATTGATGACACCTCAGCCCACACCTCCAGATAACCTCCCCCAATACAACTACTTTCATGTAGTTGTTGAACAGCATGAGGGATAGCATAGAGCCCTGTGGAACCCCATAGCATAGCTGCCAAGGCACAGTCAATGCAATAATCCCTCAGTACCTCCTTCTTGAATTGGCCATACAAGTAGGAGTGGAACCACTGCAACGCAGTGCCTCCAACTCCCAACCCAGACAACTTCTCCAGAAGGAGACCATGGTCAATTGTATTGAAAGCCGCCAACAGATCCAAGAGAATCAACAGGGTCACACTCCCCTGTCTCTTTCCTAGGAAAGGTCACCCACAGGGTGACCAAGGGAGTTTCCATTCTAAAACCAGGCCTGAAGCCTGATTGAAATGGGGCTAGATTATCAGTTTCATTAAGGCTGTTTCATGAAGCCACTGGTAGAGGTCATTAGAAGTTTTGGGGTGGAGTGTCACCAGTATGCTGATGATACTCAGTTCTATTTCTCCTTGTCGCCGGAGCCGGCTGAGGCAGTGAAGTTGTTGGACCAGTGCCTGGAGGCTATAATGGGCTGGATGAGGGCCAATGAACTGAAGCTAAATCCTGACAGGACAGAAGCTCTCTGGATTGGTGGTTCCTGAGTCTGGGAATTGGGTAAATAACCTGTCCTGGGTGGGTTTTCACTCCCCCGAAGGAGCAGGTGCATAGCTTGGGAGTACTCCTGGATCCATCGCTGTCACTGGAGCCCCAGGTGTTCTCCGTGGCCTGGAGTACTTGGGGCCAGCTTTGGCTGATCCACCAGCTATGGCCTTTCCTGGAAGGGATAACCTAGCCACAGGTTAGGGGCTAGGAGCTCGTCTTGTAGGCCTCCCCCAGATCAAATCAGCCATCTTTACTCTTTGTTCACCCTTTTAGTACCAGATTAACAAGTGGTACATGCGCTGGTAACTTCCTGATTAGACTATTGCAATGTACTTTATGTGGGGCTACCTTGAAGACGATGCAGAAGTTGCAGCTAATGCAAAATGCAGCAGCTAGACCACTGACCGGAACACCTCATAAAAATCATGCAACACCAGTTTTAAAGGAATTGCACTGGCTGCCAATATGCTTCCGATCGGAATTCAAGGTTTTGGTGATGACATTTAAAGCCCTAAGTAGCTTAGGACCTCGATGTTTGAGGGAGTGCCTCTCCCTATATATGCCTGCCTGAGGACTGAGATCTGTTGGAGGGGCCCTCCTCTGTGTCCCATCAGTACGAGACATACATTATGGTGGGATGTGGGAGAGGGCCTTCTCTGCTGTTGCATCCCAGTTGTGGAATTCCCTCCCCTTGGAGGCCCGATTGGCACAGACATTGGTCTCATTTCAGTGCCAAGAAAAAACATGGCTTTTTACCAAAGCCTTTGAGGGCTAAATGCATTTCCTAGCACATTGTTTTAACTGTTTTATTGTTTTAGATTTTAACTGGTATTAGCTGGTTTAATTGTTTAATATGTTTTTAGATGTTTAAATTATTTATTGTTTTATACTGTTTAAATTGATTTTATCTGTACACCACCCTGAGATCTTAATGATATAGGGTGGGATAGAAATGTAATAAATAAATAAATAAATAAATAAAGCCTGGAGTTGAACAGCAACTACCTGCTCAAGGAAGGGGATGCAGGCTACAGGCCTATAGTTGTTAACATCATCAGTGTCTACTTTGCTTTTTCAGAGAAAAGGAAGACTTCACTTTCTGGAAGAAATGTAGAATTACATATCCATCTATTGAAATATCCATTAGACTCTTCTGCAGGTTTCCATAAGTAGTGAAAAAAGTATGAGTGATTAATTCAGTCATGTTTCCTCCTGTTTTCATATTTTCAACCTTCAAAGATGGAACTCACACATCACCCTTGCAGGGAAAATGCAAAGGTTCTCCTTCACGCATTACAGTGGAAGTGTGAGAAGAGAAGTCAGTTCCTCTTTGGCCACTTAAGTGCAAAAGAGATAAAGAATATACAGAAAATCTAAGAAGTCACTTCTTGTTCTTTTCGCCATGATATTTTGCAGTAAGTATAAATAATTTACAACATTATGAAAGACATAACCTACAAGTGATAGGCATTATCAGTTAACCAATGAAAGTAGTTTACTGATGGTAGTCTGCAAACTTGACAAATTCAGAAAAACTGCTTGGACGTAAGAGACAAGAGAGAATGCTCTATTGTCTGCTGTTTGGAAGCTAAAACTATTTCATCATCTCCATTTTTGAAAATCACAGTTAGTTACTTGCTTTTAACCAGCGCTTTTAGTATTTAATAAGTGACCTTATGTTTAATATTCAGAAAGAGTTACAAGCATTTTGGGCCTCTTAACAACTTGCTGCCTTTGTTATTTTATCAAAGGGTTTAGGGTGCTTTTTTAAAGTGACCATGTATGGTCATGTTACACTGTTAAGCATTAATATGGATCGGCAAAGAATTTGTTGAAACAAAGAGCTATTTTAGAGCCGATTTGGAAGGAAGCCTACCAATGAGAAGAAAATAGCTCTGTCCTGTTTGTGTAATTAGAAATGAAGATTATACCAAAAAAGCTCTTTTGGTAAATGAAAAATATAGACTTCAGATTTTCCTGTTAGTCACTTGAATGACACAGACAAACAAAAGATCCAGACTGCCTTGCTCTCAGTAAGTGTATTCTGAGTGAGTGCATAAGAAGATATACTAGCTTTGAAAACAAATCAGATTTAAGGAGGAGGGCAACAAAGATGATCAGGGGACCGGAAACAAAGCCCTATGAGGAGAGACTGAAAGAACTGGGCATGTTTAACCTTGAGAAGAGAAGACTGAGGGGAGATATGATAGCGCTCTTCAAGTCCTTGAAAGGTGGTCACAGAGAGGAAGGCCAGGATCTCTTCTCGATCATTCATCCCAGAGTGCAGGACACGGAATAATGGGCTGAAGTTACAGGAAGCCAGATTCCGGCTGAACATCAGGAAAATCTTCCTGACTGTTAGAGCAATACGACAATGGAACCAATTCCCTAGGGAGGTGGTGGGCTCTCCCATGCTGGAGGCGTTCAAGACGAGGCTGGACAGCCACCTCTTGGGGATGCTCTGACTTGGATTCCTGCATTGAGCAGGGGGATGGACTCGATGGCCTTGTAGGCCCCTTCCAACCCTACTATTCTATGATCCTATGATTCTATGACGACATGGAGCCTATTGTATAGAAAAATCACTCATGGAAACTAACAGCAGCAAAATACCTCAAATAATCATAACCCTAACATAGTCAATACCTCAGACTTCAAGCGAGCGAAGAGTTATCTCATGCATGTAGAAAAGGAAGTTAGAAATGTTCTAAACAATTTGTCAGTAACTGGGAAAGCAAAACCTATTGAATGAGGGGCACACGTGGGTTTACTGCTATAGTGGATACACAACAAGGTGGTAGTTTTCATTCTACATAGCTCCTAATTCATGGCAGTACTGCATTTCATTTGTACAGCGCCTACTCTAATGCAATATTCCTCCTTAAAATATATTTCTGCAATAGTGTATCATAAACCTTATCTACCAAGTAAAATCAATAAGCAGAAGATCTCCTATACTCGTTTAAAATTCATTATATACCAGGGGTTCAGTTGCAGCTCCTGAGTCAACAAAATTCTCCATGCATTTGGCTCCTGGCATCCTCCTTGAGATGCTGATGGATGTGGCAATCCCTGCCTTTTGCAACCACTTGGGTTGCAGGGGTGCTGAGAGCAAAGGGAACCATTTGGCATGTGGGAGACAAAAGCAATTGAAGAAACATGGATCATATGAAGGAGAGAAAAGAGGGAGGAGACAGTTAAATAAGCATGGAAGGGGAAGAGAGAGAAGCAGGTGCCAAAGAGGTGTCAATAGTGCAGAAAGGATGACAGAGTCACTGGCACAGGAAAAGGAAAACTAATTTGTTCCCTACAAGGCCTTTTCCCTTACCATCTGGACTTCAAAAGACTTATAACCAGCATGGAGACTCACAGGGCATGTGCCCGTAATTATCTGTGATCATGTTCATATTATTTTATATTATTAATATAAAAATTAATATTCAGTGTGAGCATAAAAGTTGTGTGTGTCTTGTGGCTCTTCAAGCCATTGAAGGTTGTCATCGCTGTGACCTTGAGAGAGGGACTCTGTTTTCTGAACTTTCCCCTCCCCCCACCACCCTTGCAGGAAAGAACCAGGACAGCAGCTTCCCCAGATTGCAAATGGAACTTCAGAGGGAGGAAGAAGGGGTCATCCTAGTGGGCTGGGTGAGGAGGGGAAAGTAGAGGCTGGGATATGCAATATGTTGTGGCCTATCCAGGCCTGGTCCTGCCCCAGTAGCACAAGCTGGTCTAGAGAAACAATAACAGGAAGGAAGATAGGCAAAATTGCTTCTGTTACTCCTTCTGCTCTGCTGGGCATCTATCTGCGGAGCATAAGATATCTGGAATGCACCGACATTGGAGTGCTTCTTCAAAAGGCATAGGACTGTGCCCTTAGGGCATATAACAGGGATGGCCAAAGTTTCAGATGCCTTGATCACAAACCACAACCTAATCACAAGGGTGATTAGAATGTTCCAGATTGAAATGGGTACGCATAATACATTCTGATTGGGGGCACAGTGGCTCATTGTGGTACAGCACAGATGCAGAAGGCCCCAGGTTTCTCCAGGTAGGGCTAGAAAGGAATCCTGCCTGAAACCATGGAGAAACCCTGGAGAGTGTCAACAATATTGGGCTAGATGGACCAAGGGACTGGAAGCTTCCTGTGTTCTGATTGTATGAGATTTGTAAGCAAAATCCTCTTGTGGTGAGGGAGGGAAATCTGATTCGATAGTCTGATGAGTAAGCTTATACAATACCAAACCCTACTTACTTCTTCCTCAGCAATATTTGGGGCTTGGATCTTTAAGCTGGTCCTATGAGCCACGATGCAACTGACAGACTCAAGGTTAGGTAGACAAAATTGGACAACACATATGAGATTTAAATTCTGGTTTGGTGTCTCATCTGATGGTCAAATTGCACAGTAGGTTCAGATGACTGCTGGAACTCTATCACTGAAAAGAGTTGAATACATAATTGGCTCTTTCTAATGGCATTTTGCTAGAAGGTTGCAGAACAGAAATGGCTGGCTGGGCATCTGGCTCCTTCTACTGAACTCATGGATCATGCTGCCCATTGATTCAAAAATATCATCAAGTGAAAAATGTATGCTGCCTCCACTCAAAAGTTATGCTGCTATTCATCATGCGGGAAAGGAATCAAAAGAAGTACTCAAGGCGCCACTTACGACACACACCTTCCTTACCCATTTCATTCATTCATTCGTTAGTTCATTCAGATAGATAGATAGATAGATAGATAGATAGATAGATAGATAATCTGCAAATAGTGTGAAAATCCAAACACTCTCATCAATGTCATTCAGAAATCAGAAGCCACCTCATACCCCCCACCCCTTCTTCTCCCATTCATTTTGCATAACTCTAGTTTTAAGATCTTCGGCAAAATGCAGAAATGCATTAACAATGTTTTCTTTCTTTCTTTTTTCTTTTAAAAGAAAGCGAAAGCTTTTCATCTCTTGCCATTAACTTAAGGAACATGCCCTGTCCTGAAAATTATGCATATTGAAATGAAAATGATTGTTCCAAGGTATCTTTTCCTCCTGGAGATATGATTTTGTTATATTCATTTAAAAACTACTACCACTACTACAAAAACCTCTTAAGCACCTTTCAATACTTTTCATTTAATAGTTTGGCAGAAGGATAAGTCCCCGATGAACACTGGACTGTGTCTTTCTCTTTAACCAGCTGAGTGATCGGAGCTTTTAATATAGCTGTTCCAATTATTGTAAAAGTCATCTAGTGCCTTATAACCACAAATATTGACAGTTTATTGCACAACACATCCATGACATTTGAAGGTCACATCATACATAATACATACTCTTTTATAAAAGTGTCTAGAACAAAGAGATACATGATCAGCAATTACCTCTCACTAGCAGTTTATTTTTATTTAAAAGAAATATATGCACTGGACAAAAAGCATAAAGTCTTATTAATTAGTGCAATGCAAAAGTTTGTCATAAATAACTTTTAATCAACTATGCTTGATTATTTGCCTTACAAGAAATAAAGGAAAAAAGGAAACTTATTCTACCCTCTAATCACTCATTGATGGACATAACCCCATATGGGGAAAACCATCTTCAAACAAAGCTAATTGCTGTTGTTGTTTTAAGGAAAACAAATATATAAGGGGCACTATCCAGCACTGCCACTCTGCTTATGCTACTGAGGTACAGCTAGTGTAAGTGACTTCTAGCGGTATGCCAATAGGCATAAGCTAGAATGACAGGTCCCAAAGAAAATCCATCGTGCCAGCGATGTATGGCTACTGGTGCATGGCTAAATGTTGTTGTGTTTTTATGAATTGTTGTGAACCATTGAAAGAGCTTCAGCTATAGAAATGAATTATTATTAATAATAATAATAATAATAATAATAATGGTCGCTTACGCTAGCAGAACATCAATAGCATAAGCGAAGAAACAGTGTTGGATACTGCCCATACATTTTAAGATAAAGCCTTAGAGGAAGCCATGGAACATTTCTTCCCTGAAGCCAGGAAACTCCATGGGATAAAGGTACTCATAGAAATTATCTCTGGCCTACAGTCTGCAGTCTGGAGTCCATAATATATATGTCATTTGGGGTTGATTTAAATACTGAAACTCCACTTGTTGTACCTGATGAAGGGTGGGCTTTTAAACATTGTCTCTCTTGCATGGAGCACCACAAGGCATAAGTACTTTCAGAAGCCTTCACATGGGGGCTGTAACATTTAAAATCCACCCTCAGCTTTCCAGAACCAATGGTAGCATCTTAAACAGATGCCAGGGCCTGTCATGAGAAAAATCTGACACAAGCACAATGATTGGTTGCTTCTACTTCCCTAGCAGAGAATGTTTATAGCATCATAAACTTGCTAATAAACGCGTGCGTGTGTGCATGCGCGTGCACGCACGCACACATTTTATTATGTATTTCCAGAATACCCAAAGATAAAGAGCAAGTCAGAGTAATGAAGGAATCTTGCTTCGGGTCCTGATGAGATAAGTCTGACATGTTGCCTAATGTAAAAGCCTTGTAGATAATCCAAATACAGTTTCTTGGGATCCCTAGTGAATTTCTTCACTGTCTTTAGAAAATCGTATTACCAGTAAATAGAAAGAATGGCTACAGTGGGTTTTTATATACAACAACAACAGGAGTTTTACAGAAGTCAAATTTATTATTAAAGATATGGAGAGGCATATGACTGTAATTAATTCTGACTCGATTTAGCTTTCTTGGAAAGTGCGACTGAACAGCTATCACCTTCCTGAGGATGTCCATTTATAATCATCAAATAAGGAAGTTGGTTGCGACTGAAGTGGTGCTTTGAAAATTAAATCTGGTTGTCAATAAACTCAGCCTCCTGACAAGTGTCAAGTGAACTTCAAGACTTCTAATTAACCCCCTATGCACATTTATTCTGAAATAATAAAGGGCTGCAATGCTGACTACCTCACCCAACATTCTTCTGAAAAGAAACTTCATATTTTCATGCAATTCAGATTGCTATCTTCCTAGTTTCCTTCTCCAAATTCTAGATTCACTCGGGACAGCTTTGATCAACAGGTTGAATGTGAAGAAGCAGCTTGATTATTGCCTAGATAAGACTAGTTCTTCCCACACTTCATCCAGATTGTTTATTTCATTTGGAGAAAATTCCAGTGGGGGGATCTCTCTCAATGCAGAAGCTGTCCAAACGGATCATCTTTTGTACTCCGAAGTGTTATTTGAAAGCAGGTGTTTGGGAACCAGATGGCTGTAAAGCCCATACCACTAGGGTTATAGCAGCTTCTGCAGCTTATCTGTGGCATATTCACATCACTACAATTAGCAGAGTGGCTACCGTGGAGCTTGATAAACACTTTTTTACCCAGTGTTGTTTCCTTAATGCCAAGGAAGATCAGATACTCAATTTGGAAGAGTTGCTTTACAGAAGTCCCTCTTTAATTAAGTCCTTGATGTACTAGTCCTGGGACGGATGTCTGCTGCTGATTAAGCTCCAAAAGTGAAGAAGAAAAATTCATGAGGGAGAGAAAGAGGCCAGTCACATGAACTGCCATGATCATATACAGGAATTCTGTGACCAAATAGCCAGCTCTGACCCACTCTCACCTCACCCTATCTCTGAGCTATTTGAGGTGTTACACAAAAGCAGCAATTGGAGATGCATGAAGGACTCATGAATCCACTTTTATTTTTCCTATGTTAACATCCAAAGGGGCAACTTGCATAACTCCTGCATTGCAAAATGTGTGAGCTTTGAATGGTGGTGTAGTTCATGTTTCTCAGTAAAGGTCAGCCTCTCACTTCAGGAGGGACAAACAAGAAATTTAAGAGCCAGTGTAGTGTGGTTGTTAAAGATGTTGGACTGTGACTTGGAAGATCCAGGTTCTAGTCCCTACTCAGCCATGAAGCTCACTTGGTGACTTTGGGTCAGTCTCTGACTGTCAGACTAACCTACCTCACAGGGCTGTTGTGAGGATAAAATGGTGAGGAGGAGGTTATGTAAGCCACCTTGATTTCCTTTTGAATGTGTACCCAAGTACTTCATAAATTTCATGCAAAAAGAAAAGAAAAAGCTCACAATCTGATATGGGCATGAGTAGGACTGAGCTTCGAAGTGGAACTTGGACAGCCTTGATGAGCAAGAGTTTTGCCAGATTCCACATCTCTACCCTTCAGATATTAACCCCAAACTAAAGCATGAACTCTGTGGGACATTTGCACCTCATGCCAATTGCTCAGAGTTCCAGTTCCCTGGAATCTTACATATCAGCCCATGGCAGCCTTTTCACATCTCTGCCTGACTGTGATAAATGACTTTGATTTAAAAATGTGGAATTATGAAGGACATTTGAAAACTCACTGAGAAATCAAACTATTTTTGACAACAGCAAAAGTCAGAGCATAATTTAAAAGATTGCACCAACATTATGAGTGGGGAGGAGAAGAACTCTCAGAAAACAGTGGACCTTTTTCCAAACATCCACAGAGAAAGTTTCTAAATACCATCCAATTTGAAATTTGAGCCAAGGGGAATTCGTCTGTGACTCAGCTGATGGTTGTCTTGTGATCCATGTTGTCCCTGACAAACTTTTTATATCACATCAATTACTCTGGCTTCTGAATAAGACATTTTTGAAGTGGAAGGTAAGGTAAATCCAACTAGCACTGATGCTTTTCCAAATATTCTATGTACCATGGTCAGTGATATTTGTTCATGTATGTGGATATACTTTATGGAGTGATATTAGTAACACAGACCATAAAACGGTGCTACACTTCTTTCAAGTATACAGAAATTAACCCATGCCCCTGTAATATGTTTAAGTTTTTGGCATAAAAGGGGAGGTGGTGGACAACAAAGACACTGATCAAATCAGAAAATACTAGTAGTGCAAAATGCTGAAAGCCACCAACAGCAACTAACTGAAACAAGTTGATCAAATCCAGCATCAGACAACCAGTCAAGTCATCTTCATATGGGCAAATTAAATTACTTACTTTCACCCTCAACCTAAATTTAGTAAAGGACATCATGTTGTGGAATCCACGATATAGTTCAGTTCTTTCTGCCAGGAGACACAGTGAGATTTTAGGCAGGGGGAAAACAAGTAATGTGACAAGACTGCCCCCAACTGCATTTGTAGGGGGCAGGGAATGCCACAGCACCAACAGAACATTTTGGAAGCATGCATTTTCAGCAATATTAAGTATGGAGTTAGTAGGACTGAGTGAAAAGAGTTTTCAAAATTCTCCATTCTAGTGGGTGATAAAATTGGAGAGGGGTGTTTTGCCAAATATTCTCCAGGGGTTGGAATTTTCCAACAGTTGTACATGGTGGGCGAGTGAGGGAGAAAATGATATTTTGTGAAATTTTGACTCCATCAAATGAAACTCTATTGGTAGTTTATAGTGGTGGAGGAACAGGCTAAGAGAGGAGAGGCCAAGTTCATTGCTTACTTCAAATTTATTAAAATAATATTAAACAATATTGAAATCCAATCCACGGGTTCATCAGAAATTGTTCACCCTTATTCATGGACAGCAAAATTGGAAAGGCCATTTCCTTATATTCTCCAGTAGATGGGCTGCCATTCTCCTGCAGTTCAGAAGGAGTTCAAAAAGAAAACATTATTTCCTGAGAAGTTCCAGCCCAGTTCTTTAGCCATGTTACATTGTTTGGACCTGGGTCCTTCTAGATGCCAAGCATGCAAACTACCACTGAGCTTTGGTTCTGTCCTCAGACTCCCCATCAACCACAACACTTATTAGGTACCCTTGGGCAAGTCACTATCTATCAGGTCCCACCATCTTCCTGGCAGGACCAGCTCAGAACTGGACATGACCTTGGAGGAAGACCCTAATACTAGCCCTAATATTTATAGGGTTCAAGGGGAGTCTGTGGATACCAAGAACCCTCCTGAAACCACCACCCTGAAAGATATCCCAGGGTGGTGCATGCACTGGTAACCTCTAGGCTTGATTTCTGCAATGCGCTGTACTTGGGGCTGCCTTTATATTTAGTTTGGAAACTTCAACTGGTACAAAATATGGCAGCCAGGTTGGTCTCTGGGACACCCTGTGGAGACCAGGTTACACCATTTTTTAAATCTTTACAGTGGCTGCCAAGTTGTTTCTGAGCAAAATACAAAGTCCTGGCTCTTACCTTTAAAGCCTCACATGGTCTAGGTGCAAGGTACCTTAGGGAGCGCCTTCTCCCCTATGTCCCAGTCTGTCACCTAAGGTCCTCTGTGGGCTCTCTGCTGCGGCTGCCTAATGTGAGATTGGCAGCCACACGCAAGAGGGCCTTTTCCTTTGCGGCCACTCAGTTGTGGAACGACCTGCCAGCTGAAATGCACCTGCTGACCTCTTTGAAGGTTTTTAAGCAGGCATTAAAGACTTTATTATTCCAGCAGGCCTTCCCCTTTTAGAACTCTTGTTCTTTTTGCTGACATTTGTATACTATTTTTAAGCAGTGTTGTTTTAAGTTGTGTTTTGTTATTGGATTTTTAAAAATTGTTTTTAGGTCAAAGTTGCTTTTAGTTATATGTTGTTTGTATTTATTGCCCATATGTTTTTATGTAAATGGTTTTTAAACTTTGTATATTGTATTTTAAAGTTTTGACTGTTGTAAACTGCCCAGAGAGCTTTGGCTATGGGGTGGTATAGAAATGTAATAAATAAATAAAACAAATAAATATCTCACTTGAGAAGGCCACAAGATTTGGAAAAACCAATGCACCCTGACTAGTCACGCACAAACACACACACACACACACACACACACCGCTCCAAATCCACCAAGAATGGAAAAAGTAGGGGCCAAGACCATTGGTGGTTGGACTCGATGGCCCTTCCAACCCTACTATACTATTCTATTCTATTCTATTCTATTCTATTCTATTCTATTCTATTCTATTCTATGATTGCTTCTTTCAACACTATCAAAATATATTGGGTTGAATCCACAGTTACAACCAAAATTCTCCACCCTATTCATTGACAGGTGCAGGGGGAGGGGAGATTCTGTCTAATATTCTGGGGGGTGGGGGAGGAGAGGATGTAAAATTCTCCAACACAGGGAGCCTGCAAAAGAGAATTCTAGAAAATAATATTATCAGAAATGTCTTGGTAGTTTTGATGTTTGACTCTGTATTCTCTTGGAGCATCCCCAGTGAAATTAATGAGAACTGGGGAGAAGTAATTTATGAGAGGCTAAACAAATTTGAATTTGGTTCACTTAGGCTCATAGATGAGGTAATCTACAAGTGGCCTCCATAAGACTGGAGTTTGGATTCCCAAGAACAACTACACATTTTTATGAGCAGCAAATGAAAACACTAAACCATATATTTTCAAAGTTTCCCAAGGATGGTTTTGCAGATACCATCCATTTCCTCCTGCACTTATGACTGAATTTTGTATCTCATAATGTATGCTTATGTTTGTCAGTCAGCATAACTGCATATAGGTCTAGTCTATCCTCTGACTTAACAGTAGCTTCTACCTCATAGAACCATAAGAGTTGGAAGAGTCTTCTGATATCATCTAGTCCAAGCCACCAGGCTCTGCGCTGCAGGGTGAAGCTACAGCACCCCTGAGAGTTGGTTATCCAGCCTCTGCCTAAATACCTCTGGCTAGAGAACCCACCACCTCCCAAAGCAGTCTCTGCTGAACAGCTCTCACCATTAGGAAGTTTCTCCTAATGTTAAGCTGAAATCTGCTTGCCTGCAATCTCCACCCACTGGAGTTCTAGTCCTGCCAACTGGAAAAAGTCTGCTCCATCTTCTGCACAACACCCTTTCAGGTATTTGAAGATAGCTATCATGTCTCCCCTTAATCTTCTCTTCTCCAGGCTAAACACGCCCAGCTCTTTCAACTGTTCCTCATAGGACTTGGTTTCCAGATCCCTCATCATCCTGGTTGCTCCTCTCTGGATGTGCTCCAACTTCTAACCTTCTTAGAATTGGGCACCCAGAACTGGATATACTTCTCTAAATGTGGCCTAACACAGAATAGAATGGAACTCAGTGGAGGTTGGTGGCTCCTATGTCAGTGGGGCTGTGAATCTGCTCCAGGTTTCAGTCAACCAGTCAGAACTCTAATGGAACTACCCAAGCTTGGATAGCTCCTTTAGAGTCCTGTCTGGTTCTGACTGAAACATGGAGCAGATTCACTGCCCCACTGACATCAGAATCTCCAACCTGCACTGGTAGAACTGTTACTTTCTGTGATCTGGACACTATGCTTCTGTTAATGGAGCCTGAGATTTAGGGGTGTAGGGGTCCACTTACCTGCATCCATGGGGGGTCCACTGGGGGGGAGGTGATCCATTCCTCCCCCCAGAATCCTCGACGGGGAGGGAGGCGATCCGTTCCTTCCCCCCGGAATCCTTCCCAGCCGGCTCCACTCTGTAGTGAGTCCGCGGAGCTGCTGGCCAGGGCCGGCCACTGCCGGACTTCCGGTCACGGACAGTCTCCAGATGCAAATGGCATCCTGCCTAGCTTGTCTGCAAATGGCAGACACAGCAGCCATTCACAGAGCACCAGACGGCCGCAAACAGGTAGGCTCTGTTCCAGGCCCATTTCAGGGGGTGACCGGGGGGGTTGCTTCATTCCGCCATGGATTCTGCGGGGGCAAATGCACTGGAATTCAGCCTCCCTGGAATCCATGGCAGAATTCTCCAACATCCCTACTGTTGAGATCCTTTGGAATCAGGATCCTGTCTTCTGTGGTGTTGGCTATCCCTCCTAGCTTCGTGTCATTTGAAAATTTGATAACCACCACTCTACACCTTCATCTGAGTCATTTCAAAAAGTGTTGAATTGCATAAGTCCTAGGATGGAGTCCTGTGGCACTCCACTTGAGACCTCCCTCCAGGAAGAGGATGAGCCATTAATTAGCACTCACTGAGCATGGTTGCTCAACCAGCTGTGTATCCACCTAATTGTAATATTGTCCAACCCACATTTTACCATCTTGCCAACAAGGACATAATAAGAAACGGTGTCAAATGCTTTGCTGAAATCAAGACATACTATGTCCACAGCATTCCCATGATCTACCAAACTAGTAGCTCTATCAACAAAGGAAATAAGAGTGGTCTGACATGACTTATTCCTGACAAACCCATCTTGACCCCTAGTATTTTCTAAATGCTCAAAGACTCTTCAAGAATTTAATCATCTGTTCAAAAATGTTGCCCGGTCTTAATGTTAGGCTGGCTGGTCTGTCATTTCCTGGATCTACCTTTTCCTCCTTCTTGAAGATGGAGACAACATTTGCCTGTCTCAGTCTTCCAGCACCACACCTGTTCTCCAGGAGTTCTCAAGTATTATAGGCAGCAGCTGCGTGAAATAATATCTGCAGCTTCTTCAGCACCCAGGGATGTAATTCATCTGGCCCTTGAGCTCTTGAGACTTGAATTCATTTTAAGTAGCTAAATGCTCTCTAACCATGTCCTTACTTATGCTGCAAATCCCTTCATATATCATTTGTTCTACTTGTACCAGTTTGAATACAATTCCCCTTGTGGGAGAAGACTAAGAATATAGAGGTAAAACAGGAGTTGAGTAGTTCTGCCTTCTCTCCATCACCTGTTAACAATTCACCAACTTCCCTATGCAGAAGACTTACCCTTCCTTGATATTTTTCTTGCTCCCAAGATAGCCAAAGAAGCCCTCCTTTTTTTACCATCCCTCATCAGACACAGTTCATTCTGGGCCCTCACCTTCCTGACACCATCCTTATAGGCTCAGGCAACTTTATTGTACTCCTCCTTGTTTATATGTCTCCACTTCCATTTTCTAAACATGGCCCTTTTGAGTCTCAGCTCATCAGAGAGGTTCCTCTGCAGCCACACAGGCTTCTTTAAATGTCCCTCATTTTTCCTTCTCATAGGAAGAGTTTGTGACTGTGCCTTCAGAATTTCAGTTTTCAGAAACTCCCATCCCTCTTGAACTCTTTTTTTTCCTTCAGGATTTCTGTCATTGCTATCCCACCCAACATTTCTCTGAACCTTTTGAAATTGGCTTTCCTACAGTCCAAGGTACATATCTCTGACTAAGCTCAGTTTTCACAGTCCTCTCTGTTATGAATTCCAAGGTGACATGGTCTCTTTCCCCTAAGGTTCCTGCCACTTTTACTTCAGCTACCATTTCTTCCCTGTTGGTCAAGATTAAGTCCAGGACAGCCAAACCCATTATTTCTTCTTCCATCTTCTGAGAGATGAAGTTGTCAGCAAGACAAGTCAAAAATTTATTGGCTATTCCATTCTTGACAAAGTTAGACTTCCAGCAGATGTGAGGATAACTGAAATCGCCTATTACTATTATTGCTTTCCTTTGTGAAAGTTTTGTCATCTGTTCCAGGAAAGTACTATCCATGTCTTCCAACTGGCTGGTCAGTCTGTAGTAAACTGCCACAACAATATAACTCTTGTTTCTCTCTCCCTCTATCTTTAACCAAATGCTTTCCACAGGGCTTCCATTCTCAGAATGATAAATTTCCACACAGATGTATGCATTCCTTACATAAAATGCTACTCCTTCTCACTTCCTTTTGAATGAGGTATACTCTATAATGGCTATATTCCAAGCAATAGTCTCATCCTACCAAGTCTTGGTGATAACTATCAGATCATACTTACCACCTTGTATTAGGGGGACAACCAAAACCCTGTATGTATTTATCGACAGATACGTATATATATATATATATATATATATATATATATATATATATATATCTGAAAGATTGGCTTCCTCTTCCCCCTTGCTGCTTGAGCCAGGCAGGTGAATACAGCAGAGGAGATATAAGAGGAAGGTTTCTCTTTCCATGGAAGCTTGCTGTACTGGGAATGGGAATCTAAAGTCAAAAGCAAGCTCAGAGAAGGCGGACGACTACACAGGTGGGCAAACAAGCACAAACAAGCACAGAAAATAGCGTTGCCCTTATTTTCGCCATAGTCTACATAAATCTTTATGTAGACTAGACGTGCCAGAATAAGGAACGCAAATGGCGGCGCCCATTTTTTTTTCCCCAAAGTCACCCGTGATAGGCTACATGACGATTAACGTAGCCTATCACGGCTGACTTTGGAAATCTAGCCGTGATAGGCTACGTTAATCGTTACGTAGCCTATCACAGGGTTTTGTGTTTTTTTTTACTTTATTTTGTAATGGCAGCAGCGGCAGCCGGTCAGAAGACCGGCCTCTGCCCCCGCCGAACCGCCGCTGAACCGCTGCCGAACCGCCGCCGGGAGGGACATTCGCAGGAGGTAAGTCCCATCCCGGGATTCGTGGAGAATCCCGGGATGGGATTCCCACCCATCCCACCCCGGGATGGGATTCCCGGGATGGGAATCCCACCGAGATTCGTGGAGAAATTCTCAGAAATTCTCCGCCATCCCTACGTGGTGGTGAAAAGAAAGTCTGATGCTGTAAAGAACAATATTGTTTAGGAACATGGAATGTAAGATCAATGAACCAAGGTAAGCTACAGATGGTCAAACATGAGATGGCAAGACTGAACATCAACATCTTGGGAATCAGCAAACTAAAATGGACAAGCATGGGCGAATTTAATTCAGGTGACCATTATATCTACTACTGTGGGCAAGAATCCCTTAGAAGAAATGGAGTAGCACTCATAGTCAACAAAAGGGTGGGATAAGCAGTCCTGGGGTACAATCTCAAAAACGATAGAATGATCTCAGTACGAATCCAAGGCAAACCATTCAACATCACAGTAATTCAAGTCTATACCCCAACCACTGAAGAAGCTGAGGTTGATCGGGTCTATGAAGACCTACAACACCTTCTAGAACTAACACCAAAAAAAGATGTCCTCTTCATCATAGGGGATTGGAATGCTAAAGTAGGAAGTCAAGAAATCACCAGGATAACAGGCAAGCATGGTTTTGGGTGTACAAAATGAAGCAGGACAAAGGCTAATAGAGTTTTGCCAAGAGAACACGCTGATCATAGCAAACACTCTTTTCCAACAGCACAAGAGGCGACTCTACACATGGACGTCACCAGATGGTCAATATCGAAATCAGATTGATTATGTCCTTTGCAGCCAAAGATGGAGAAGCTCCATACAGTCAATAAAAACAAGACCTGGAGCTGACTGTGGCTCAGCTCATGAGCTTCTTATTGCAAAATTTTGGGTTAAATTGAAGAATGTAGGGAAAACCACTAAACCATTCAGGTATGACCTAAATCATATCCCTTATGAATATACAGTGGAGATGAGGAATAGATTTAAGGGATTAGACCTGATAGACAGAGTGCCTGAGGAACTATGGATGGAGGTCCGTAACATTGTTCAGGAGGCAGCAACTAAATCTATCCCAAAGAAAAAGAAATGCAAGAAAGCAAAGGGGCTGTCTGATGAGGCTTTACAAGAAGCTGAGGAAAGAAGGGTAGCAAAATGCAAGGGAGAAAGGGGAAGATATACCCAACTGAATACAGAGTTCCAGAGAATAGCAAGGAGAGACAAGAAGGCCTTCTTAAATGAACAATGCAAAGAAATCGAGGAAAACAATAGAATGGGAAAGACTAGAGATCTCTTCAAGAAAATTGGAGATCAAGGGAAAGTTTTGTGCAAAGACAGGCATGATAAAGGACAAAGAAGGCAGGGACCTAACAGAAGCAGATGAGATTAAGAAGAGGTGGAAAGAATACGGTGACGGTGACTGTAACCATGAAATTAAAAGATGCTTGCTCCTTGGGAGGAAAGCTATGGCACACCTAGACAGCATAGTAAGAAGCAGAGACATCAACTTGCCAACAAAGATTCATATAATCAAAGCTATGTTTTCCCTAGGGGTGGACGAAAGTCACTTACCTGTCGTCGAAGGCCGTTCGCGGTGGGGGGGAGGCGCTTCGCTGCTCCCCCCGCGAAGTTCAGGCCGGGGGGGAGGCTTCCCGCCTCGCCCGGCCGAAATTCAGGCCGGGGAGGAGGCGCCTCGCCTCGCCCGGCCACGAACGCAAAAGTAAAAAAAAAAAAAACGCCCCCTGATAGGCTACGTGACAATTCACGTAGCCTATCACGGCTAGATCTGCAAAGTCAGCCGTGATAGGCTATGTGAATCGTCACGTAGCCTATCACGGGTGACTTTGAAAGAAAAAAAAAAGCGCGTACGCGAATGGCGGCCCCCATAGGGAGCCGCCATTTCCGTTCCTTATTTAGTCGCTGTAGTCTACGTAAATGTTTACGTAGACTACGGCGAAAATAAGGGCAACACAAATAGCGTTGCCCTTATTTTCGCCGTAGTCTACGTAAACATTTACGTAGACTACAGCAACCAAATAAGGAACGGGAATGGCGGCTCCCTATGGGGGCCACCATTATCCGTACACTCTTTTTTTTTTAAAGTCACCCGTGATAGGCTATGTGACAATTCACGTAGCCTATCACAGCTGACTTTGCAAATCTAGCCGTGATAGGCTACGTGAATCGTCACGTAGCCTATCAGGGAAAGTTTTTTTTTTTCCTTTCATTGCAATGGCGGTGGCGGCAGCCGGTCAAAAGACCGGCTGCCGCTCCCGCCTCGCTCGAACACCCACCGAACCGCCGGCCGGACCAGCCACCGGGAGGGCCATTCGGTAAAGGTAAGTCCCGTCCCGGGGGGGGTGCGGGGTGCGGGGGGGGTGCGGAGGATTTCTCCCCGAAACTTGTTCGGGGGGCCGAACACGTTGGCGCTCGGCCCCCCGAAGTTTCAGGGAGAAATTCTCTGCCATCCCTAGTTTTCCCACTAGCAACGTATGGCTGTGAGAGCTGGACTATAAGGAAGGCTGAGCGCCGAAGAATCTATGCTTTCGAACTGTGGTGCTGGGGAAGACTCTTACGAGTCCCCTGGATTGCAAGGAGGTCAAATCAGTCAATCCTAAAGGAAATCAACCCTGAGTGCTCATTGGAAGGACAGATACTGAAGCTGAAGCTCAAATATTTTGGCCACCTAATGCGAAGAGAAAACTCCCTGGAGAAGACCCTGATGCTGGGAAAGATTGAAGGCAGGCAACAGAAGACGGGGACGGCAGAGGATGAGATGGCTAGATAGCATCACTGATGCAATAAATATGAACTTGAGCACACTCCAGGAGAGAGCGGAGGAGGACTGGAAGGCCTTGCGTGCTATGGTCCATGGGATCACAAAGAGTCGGACACAACTTAACGACTGAACAACAACAACAACCACAGGATGCTGCATTTGTAAACCAATGAAACGTTAAAAAGTTTAATTTTAGAATACCCATAGTGTTTTTACAATCCAAGGAGTGAGTGACCTAGGATGTTTCCCAACTTCCCATTTCTACTTGATACTGTGACAGAACACCATTTTTTTCCCAAATTCCTGATGTGTCACTGCTTCACTGCATATTCACTGCATATTTTTATATGCTTAGAGAACATAGGCTTATATAAAAGATACCATCATTTTACTGAGTCTGAAATGGCAATATTCATCATTTGATGATGCTTTGTGACAAAAAAAAAAAATGAAAAAACAGGCTGACAATTCTGAAAAAAAAATCAAAATATCCTTAGTGTTTATGATTCCCATAATTATTAACTAGATACCACAGCTTAATGTTTCTGTGAGTTATTTTTTTAATATCATAGGGCCAACTTAAGGTAAAATAGCTGATGGTTAATCTGAAGCCTGAAAACTGAATTTTACATTTGGCAGTTTTGTGGTATCTGGTTAGGGTACTGGCATCACTACAATTTGCTTTTAGGTTTTTGAGTACTTGTTTTTTTGGAGTGGTACCTCTTCAAGTTCTAGAGCTGGAAGTGTTAGGGGAAAATATTATTCAACCATGGTTTTATAAATAATTCAACAATTTAGTATTTAAAAATAAATTCAAAAGAGACCAGTCCATAGAGTGAATGAGAATTAGCAAAATTAGCTTGAAGAATTAAAGGTGTATCACCTGCTTTTTAATATGCATGGAGATCAGAGACCACTCTTTAAAATAATATAGGGAACTATCAAGCCTAAGATAAGCATGTTAAAGTACTATTTGTTTCAATGGGAACATTAGAAAAACACCTCTCCCACTGAAAGCAATGGGAATTAAAAGTGCTTAATTTAAGTTGGACTGTGCCCATCATTAAAGAATCCTCTTCTCTATGGTTAATATTTTGGATTCAAACTTTAACGAACCTTCTCATGCATTTGGGGCCATAAGTAACCCTAAAGAGGTACAAAATATGTAACACTGTTCCCCCTCTAATCTGTGCCACTTCTTACTTGATATATTGTTCTACAATAATGAGTTGATGTGGGAGTTCTAGGCCTTTTCTCTGTCTAAGCATGCATAGGATTGCACCCTTAATGGATGGAGGTCTTGGCCTTTCAGTACAGTTTTTTAAACTACAGCAAGGTCACAAAGGTCATAGCTTGAAGAGCTCTAGGAGAGAGGGACCCAAAGGAAGGTCAGAAAGCTTACTTCCAGGAAGGTTAGGAAGGTAATGCCTCCAGGAAAAGGCATCCAAAAGGAGAGTCAGAAAAATAATACCTTTAGGACAATGTACTGAAAACTGGGGAGGATAATCCAGGAAAATAATTTCAGAAGGATTTATTATGAATATAAATAATGAACTGCCAAGAGAGCTTCGGCTATTGGGTGGTATAGAGAGAAATAAACAAACAAATAAATAAACAAACAAATAAAATTTCATATGAAGATTTGTGTTTATTTTTGTGTGCATTATGCCAAATGTACGCCTCGATTGTGCACATTTTTTAAATGTATGCATTTTCTTCCATTGATTAAAATGTGTTTGTGCCCATTTCTTCATACACTTTGTTCAAATGTCTGCATTTTTCACATTTTTGTTGTTGTTCTTCTGATATGATTCAGAAGATGTATGGACTTCGACTGCAGATTGTGTTTTGGGATGTGTGGACTGTGTAAAATCCATTCTGTCTGTTTCGTGGGCTGTCAGGCACCTTTCATTCCATCGTCCACCCATCACCAGAATTTGATTTTTTCTGAATTTGCACAAAGGTGCATTTGTGCAATTGTGCATGTGCGAAAATGCGCAAATTCCCCCCAAACACACATCTTCACACTTTAGCCTATGGGGGAAATGTGCATTTTGGGCCATTTAAAAAAAAATGCATATTTTTCTATGACAAAATTTGTGCAAAATTTTGGAAAGTTAAAAAACTCATCCACAAGTCTGCAGAATCCATCCAACAGGGCAAAAGCTGGTCCACTGTGGAATCCCTATGTCAGATTCATGAAAATCCAGACTCATTTGGTTCCGTTGTGGATTTCTCTGACATTCCTAATTGTGTTTGGTTAGGTGTTTGGTTCCAGAAAGTGTGAACTGGGTAAACTCTTGAACTAAAACATATTTCTTATACAACCTTTGACTTCAGAGTTTTTTGTAACATATGCATTAATGTATGCATTTTTGTCCACAATTTTAAATATGCACATTTTCCCAAATACTTTACATTACTGAAATGCTACTTGGGGCATATTTTTTTTTTCTCAAATATATGTGTTTTGTGTGCTTTTCTCCCCTACTATCCACATTTTTGTACACATTTTTCCCAAGACGAGTTGCATTGGAAAGCTTGCAAAACTGTGAATATCAGAACAGAACTCTGTCTCAGCTTGCTGAAAGACTTGGGAGGTACAAATTGGGTAAATTTGTTTTTTTTAAAACCCTGAAAGTGCAAATGTGTCACTCATCTCATCTGTACCTGGGACTTGCAGGCTACTTATAGAGCTGTTTAGCTGCTGTCCCCAAGAAGCTCAGTGGCTTACCTCAAGCAGCAGAAGCCGCTCACTCACCAAAACTATGTGTCATTGCTTATAGTAGCAGCTTGGAAAAAAAGAACAAACAACAAACAGAACCTATGCAGTTCAGGAATTACCAATCAGCCCCCCAAAGCCACAAATTTACCCCCATTTGGCCTCTTCCACCACTCCCATGTGAAACAATCTGTTTGCTGCTCCTGATTACTCAATGGCCCTGCCTGATGTATGGCATGTTTGGCACTGAATTATACCACAGCACAATCCACTCTTTGCCACATGGCCGCTAAAGTACAGTTAGATACAGGATTAGGCTACCATTATTGAAAAGCACACCTGTTTTGATTCTCCTTGATGAAAAATCGCATAGCAATATATTGTCTTGTTCCTACAGCTATAATTCAACTCTTATTCTTTTTAATTTACATTTAAACAAGGATTCAATGAAACAGTAAAATCTACATTTTGGCAATAAATATTAGAATAAGTTAAACATCATAGTACCTCAGTAGAGTAAAATAGTTAGGACTTACTCAAATGTAACTGTGCATAGGATTCCAGTCTAAGTGGAACAAACTAAAAGGTGATCTAATGTAATTTACCCAGAAATGTGATGTGTCTCATCTTCCTTTCCTTTCTTCTTCCTTGTTGATTCCTGCCCTACTTTAGATGTAAAGCTCAGCTTCTCAGTAAGGAACTGTTCTACATTTTGTTTCTTCAAACTGTTACACACATCAATAACAATGTACGTAGTTTCACTTTGTTTGTTTTTTTCCCCAAGGATTAAATTCTTCTTCAAATACCCAACTCAACATTTTAGACCACTAAATTCCATCCAGAAATTCAACATAAAATGATATTTCATCAGTAGTTAGCAAGGTACTGCACACGCAAGTCCTGATAATTTCACAGAAGCTGTTTGTGGACTATAATAAAAATCAATGCAGGATGAGATGATAAAAGCCCTTCAAATCAAGAATCTCCCATTTATATATCAAAATCAGTGTGCAGTATGCAACTGTGTCATTCAAATGGTGACTCTAGCACTAGCAGAAACTAGCTTCTGAACTAAATGCAAAAGGAGAATCCAACTAAAGTTATGTTTGCAGAAACGCAGTTCTGCAAGTGGTTGTGTATTACAATTGTTCAACTCATTGTACAACCCATAACATATTCTGATTGCTCAACCCGTTGTGTCAGTGTAATGGGCAACCGCTTGCACAATGGAAAGATTTGGCAGAGCTCCACTAGCACTATTTGAGTTGCCAAAATGACACTGTCGGATCCGACCCAGTGTCCATTAAGGGAATTTCCTGCAGTCATGGGGGGGGAATACTTGGAGGAAAATAAAGTAGGGGCCACCATCTCCCTCCAGAAATAAACAGATTCAAGAGTAGTGACAGTCACACTAGTACATTAGTTAACCAGTTACTTAGTTGATTAGGTACTCTGACTAGCTAAATAGCTCATCTTGAGTAGCTCTTAATTTATTTTCACATTCAGCAGGTACATTTCTGTGCTCCTCTAAGGTAAATGGATATCCAATGGAGGTTTGAATGAAAGTGAAGCAAGCACGAAATCTTAGGAGCAAAGACATAACCATGTGATACTTCTAAAGCCAACATTCCTTTGTTCGCAGTAGGGGTGTACGAAATCAACTTACCTTTCCAATCTGGGGCGTCCCTCCCCCCAGAATCCTCCCCGGCCGGCTCCACTCTGTGGCGAGTCCGCAGAGCTGCCGGCCAGGCCCATCCGCAGCTGGACTTCCGTCCACTGCCAGGCTGCGGCCACAAATGGCATCCAGCATATGGGACACCATTTGCATCCCTGCTTTAGCCGTGATAGGCTACGTAAAGATTTACGAAGCCTATCACAAAAAGAGCAGGGACACAAATGGCGTAGTGGCTGCCATTTGCGTCCCCTGCCCTTTGATGTGATAGGCTACGTAGATCTTTACATAGCCTATTGTGCGAAGGAACAGGGACACAAATGGTGTATTTGCATCCCTGTTCCTTCACGTGATAAGCTATGTAAAGATTTACGTAGCCTATCACATCAAAGAGCAGGGGATGCAAATAGCAGCCGCTACGCTGGCCGCCATTTGCATCTGCAGTTCATCAGTCCATCCAGTGATACGGCAATGGCGGCCGTATCGCTGGGGCTTTGGAGCCGGCGGCAGGCAGGATCCACTGGCGAGGACTTCACAACAGAGGAGAAGGTAGGAGATCCAATCCTCTATGGACTTTGGGGGGCCAGATTCCATAGAATCCAGCCTCATTGGGGTCTGTGGAGGATTTCGCCAACATCCCTAGTTTGCAGAGTTTCTCCTTTGGGCCTCTTCCTTACACTACAGGCCATGTCTCCATAGGAATTAGTGTCATGAGGTGTAAGCACACCGACTGGGCTGGTTCAGACATAACAGCAAACCATGGTTGGGCATTATAAGAATTAGACCAAGAAGCTTTAAACATATGCAATCCCTAGTCTGCCATCCTTTCCCCACAGAATTGGAAACCACAAATTGATCACGGTTTCCAATCCTGCTTTGCAAGTGCGAATCATGCTTTGCCAGTTCAGCCAAAACGGCAACCTCTTTCTTGCCTTAAACTAGGAAAGATGGCAGGAAATCACTGTGTGTGATGAAGAAGACAAACCCACGGTCATTCAAATAGTTTTTCGCATCATGATGAGGCATCGCATCTGAATTGTCCCCTTACTGACTTGCTGACCTGTGTGGGACAAAGATTCCCCCCATCCCCAAATGGATAAGCAATACTGAAAACAAATTCAGAAGAACGCAGCTAATTCAGGAACAGCTACTGGTCTGAAACCCTAACAAACATAAAATATCACCATGAATGTTGTTGATCCCTATATGTTGATCCCTATGTATTAACATCCCCTTCATGGATCACTGCCTTGTTGTGGCAAAGGGGCTTGCGTAACTCAGTGAAGCCATAAGCTATGCCGTGCAGGGCCACCCAAGACAGACAGGTCATTGTGGAGAGTTCTGACAAAATGTGGTCCACTGGAGAAGGAAATGGCAACCCACTTCAGTATTCTTGCCAAGAAAACCCCATGGAACGTATCACAAAGCTAAAAGATATGACGCTGGAAGATGAGCCCCTCAGGTTGTAAGGTGTCCAATATACTACTGGGGAAGAGCAGAGGGAATTTCCAAGTAGCGCCAGAAAGAGTGACGCGGCTGGGCCAAAGCCGAAAGGACACTTAGCTGTGGATGTGTCTGGTGGTGAAAAGAAAGTCTGATGCTGTAAAGAACAATATTGTTTAGGAACCTGGAATGTAAGATCAATGAATCAAGGTAAGCTGGAGGTAGTGATGTACGAAAGGGACTTACCTGATCCCACAGCTTGCTTTGCAGTGGGGGGGAGGCACTTCAGTTCTCCCCCCGAAGTTCAGGCCGGGGCGGGAGGCGCCCCGCCTCACCCAGCCAAAATTCAGGCCAGGGAGAAGCGCCCCGTCTTCCCGGCCGCGAAATAAAAAGGGGGGGGGAAACACCCGTGATAGGCTACGTAACGATTTACGCAGCCTATCACGGCTAGATTTCCAAAGTCAGCCATGATAGGCTACGTTAATCGTTACGTAGCCTATCACGGGTGTTTTGTTTTGTTTTTTACTTTATTTTGTAATGGCGGCAGCGGCGGCAGCCGGTCAGAAGACCGGCCGCCGCCCCCGCCCCCGCCGAAATGCCGCCGAAACGCCGCCAGGACCCGCTGCCGAGAGGGACATTTGAGGGAGGTAAGTTCCATCCCGGGGGGGGGGGCGGGGGGCGGATAATTTCACCAACAATTTCAGGGGGCCGAATGTGTTGGCATTCGGCCTCCCCGAGATTCATGGAGAAATTCACGGCCATCCCTAGCTGGAGGTTGTCAAACATGAGATGGCAAGATTGGACATCGGCATCTTGGGAATCAACGAACTAAAATGGACAGGCATGGGTGAATTTAATTCAGGTGACCATTATATCTACTACTGTGGGCAAGAATCCCTTAGAAGAAATGGAGTAGCCCTCATAGTCAACAAAAGGGTGGGAAAAGCAGTACTGGGGTACAATCTCAAAAACGATAGAATGATCTCAGTATGAATCCAAGGCAAACCATTCAACATCACAGTAATTCAAGTCTATGCCCCAACCACTGAGGCTGAAGAAGCTGACGTTGATCGGTTCTATGAAGACCTACAACACCTTCTAGAACTAACACCATTAAAAAGATGTCCTCTTCATCATAGGGGATTGGAATGCTAAAGTAGGAAGTCAAGAAATCACCAGGATAACAGGCAGGCATGGCCTTGGTGTACAAAATAAAGCAGGACAAAGGCTAATAAAGTTTTGCCAAGAGAACACGCTGATAGGAAACACTCTGTACCAACAGCACAAGAGGCGACTCTACATATGGACATCACCAGATGGTCAATATCGAAATCAGATTGATTATGTCCTTTGCAGCCAAAGATGGAGAAGCTCTATACAGTCAGTAAAAACAAGACCTGGAGCTGACTGTGGCTCAGATCATGAGCTTCTTATTGCAAAATTTGAGGGGTGCACGAAAGTCACTTACCTGGTCTCGCAGCTTGCTTCGCGGTGGGGGGGAGGCGCTTCGCTGCTCCCCCCGAAGTTCAGGCCGGGGGGGGAGGCTTCCCTCCTCGCCCGGCTGAAATTCAGGCCCGGGGGGAGGCTTCCCACCTCGCCCGGCCGAAATTCAGGCCAGGGAGAAGCGCCCCGTCTCCCCAGCCGTGAACCTCAAAAGAAAAAGAAAAAACGCCCCTGTGATAGGCTACGAAACGATTAACGTAGCCTATCACAGCTAGATCTGCAAAGTCAGCCATGATAGGCTACGTTAATCGTTACGTAGCCTATCACAGGGGCGTGGTTTTTTTTTTACTTTTCTTGTAATGGCGGCGGCGGCAGCCGGTCAAAAGACCGGCTGCCGCCCCCGCCCCTGACGAAGACCTGCCGAACCGCCGCTGGGAGGGACATTCGTGAAAGGTAAGTCCCATTCCGGGGGGGGTGCAGGGGATGGGGGGGCAGAGAAGTTCTCCCCGAACAACCTTCAGAGGACCGAATGCATTGGCGCTTGGCCCCCCGAAGTTTTGGGGAGAAATTCTCCCCCATCCCTACAAAATTTTGGCTTAAATTGAAGAACGTAGGGAAAACTACTAAACCATTCAGGTATGACCTAAATCATATCCCTGATGAATATACAGTGGAGGTGAGGAATAGATTCATGGGATTAGACCTGATAGAGTGTCTAAGGAACTATGGATGGAGGTCCGTAACATTGTTCAGGAGGCAGCAACTCAATCCATCCCAAAGAAAAAGAAATGCAAGAAAGCCAAGTGGCTGTCTGATGAGGCTTTACAAGTAGCTGAGGAAAGAAGGGAAGTGAAAAGCAAGGGAGAAAGTGGAAGATATATCCAACTGAATGCAGAGTTCCAGAGAATAGCAAGGAGAGACGAGAAGGCCTTCTTAAATTAACAATGCCAAGAAATCGAGGAAAACAATAGAATGGGAAAGACTAGAGATCTTTTCAAGAAAATCGGAGATATCAAGGGAACGCTTTGTGCAAAGACACAACAGTGGCCACATGACTGGAAAAGGTCAGTTTACATTCCAATTCCAAAGAAGGGCAACGCCAAAGAGTGTTCAAACTACCACACAATTGCACTCATTTCACATGCCAGCAAGGTGATGCTCAAAATCCTACAAGCTAGGCTTCAGCAGCATGTGAACCGAGAACTACCAGAAGTACAAGCTGGGTTTCGAAGAGGCAGAGGAACTAGAGAACAAATCGCCAACATTCGCTGGATCATGGAGAAAGCAAGAGAATTCCAGAAAAACGTCTATTTCTGCTCCATTGACTACGCTAAAGCCATTGATTGTGTGGATCACAACAAACTGTGGCAAATTCTTAAAGAGATGGGAGTACCAGACCACCTTAGCTGTCTTCTGAGAAACCTGTATGAGGGTCAAGAAGCAACAGTAAGAACCGGACATGGAACAACCGATTGGTTCAAAATTGGGAAAGGAGTATGACAAGGCTGTATATTCTCACCCCGCTTATTTAATTTATATGCAGAGTACATCATGAGAAACGCCGAGTTGGATGAATCACAGGACTCGGAATTAAGATTGCCAGGAGAATTATCAACAACCTCAGATACACAGACGATACCACCCTAATGGCAGAAAGCGAAGAGGATCTCAAGAGCCTCTTGTTGAGGGTGAAAGTGGAGAGTGAAAAAGCTGGTTTGAAACTCAACATCTGGCCCCATCACTTCCTGGCATATAGAAGGGGAAGAAATGGCAGCAGTGACAGATTTTACTTTCTTGGGCTCCAAGATCACCGCAGATAGTGACTGTAGCCATGAAATTAAAAGACACTTGCTCCTTGGGAGGAAAGCTATGGCACACCTAGACAGCATAGTAAGAAGCGGAGACATCACCTTGCTGACAAAAGTTCGTATAATCAAAGCTATGGTTTTCCCAGTAGTAATGTATGGCTGTGAGAGCTGGACTATAAGGAAGGCTGAGCGCTGAAGAATTGATGCTTTCGAACTGTGGTGCTGGAGAAGACTCTTACAAATCCCCTGGACTGCAAGGAGGTCAAATCAGTCCATCCTAAAGGAAATCAACCCTGAGTGCTCATTGGAAGGACAGATGCTGAAGCTCCAATATTTTGGCCACCTAATGTGAAGAGAAAACTCTCTGGAAAAGACCCTGATGCTGGGAAAGATTGATGGCAAAAGGAGAAGGGGACGGCAGAGGATGAGATGGCTAGATAGCATCACCGATGCAATGAATATGAACTTGAGCATGCTCTGGGAGAGAGTGGAGGACAGGAAGGCCTGGCGTGCTATGGTCCATGGTGTCACGAAGAGTCAGACATGACTTAATGACTGAACAACAACAGTGTATTAACATAGGGTGATCCCTATGTTAATGCAGTGTCATACAAGCTACATCCCTGTGTTTTTTTCTTTTGCTGTTCCAGCTAGGTTTGGTTACAGGAACCATCCACCCAGTTAAGAGTGGAGGGCAACATCTGAATAAGAGAAAAATTATTGTTAGACTCACACCAGTGGTTCTTGCATCCCAATGTTGCCAGAGTAGCATGGAAAGCCACATGAAACTAGCAGCCCCCATACTGCTCTGGCAATGTCTGAGCCAGCCAACCATGAATTGATGCAGATGATCCAAATGAGTTAGACTTGTAAGAGCACCAGATACTTGCAGCTACCCATGTATCTGCACCAAACTGAAATGATGCCATGCATTATGCCATGACCACTGGCAATGAGTTATGGGAAGGGGGGGCTGCTTAGAGGCAACTAAGGAAACATAAAGATGACAGTAACACATCATCTGTGAAGACACAATGAAGGCAAACAGCCTGATGCTAGGAAAGCAGGGGGTATCAGAAAAAGAACCTGTGAAGAGCTGGTGGTTGACCGGTCTTCAGATGGTTTGGTCTAAATTCTCATGGGTTGGGTTTGGGTTTCTTGTACTTATGAGGTAGCTTAGTTACTTATGAGGAGCTGAGGAGTGTACAAGAGTGTCCTGTCTTTCATTGTACAGTCAGCTCTCTGGCAGACTGTAGCCTCCTTGGCTTCCCACACTTCAATTAAAGCCCAGGGGAAGACATCATGAGGTAATTCCTCCCATAGGCCTTTTTCAGATGAGGAAACATAGGCAGCCTGGGAGACTGCAGAGCAATGGAGAGATGTGTAACAGAAAGAAAACAGACACACACACAGCACCCTCAGCTACTTCACAGTGGTTAGGTAAGCTCAAAAACTTCACAAAAATAAATTATAAAACCCCCTAAGAATGACTCAGAACAATGGAAGCCTCTTTCATGGGGGAGAAGAACTTCCAGGAAATTGGAGGTCAAATTTAGGTACAGCAGTAGCTCCTCCTCTTCCCTGGAGCTAGACACATCACTGTTCCCCTCACACCTGCGTTGTGGTGGATAAAAAATGGGGAGCAGCCTGCCAACACAGTTGATGCTGTTGCCACTCGCAGTGTCAGAACAAAGGACAAACAAAAACTGTTAAGACAAAAGAAAGAAGGTGTGCTACACCCCCTGCCAATAGTGAGCCCGACCTGTGAGAAACTGTTGAGAATTTCTCCTCCCCCTGAAAAAATTCAGTGAAATTGTTCCCTCAGCTTTTCTGCCCACAAATAGTGTGGAGAATTTCAAGAGGCTATTTGTGCACAGCTCTAGTCTAAATTCCTTTTGGTTGCTTTGCATTATACAAATAATGAAGTGACAAAAATGAGAACCAATGGCTGGAGATGAGAAACAGAGAAGAACATTGTGGAAGCACAAAACAAAGCTATTTCTTAGGACACAAGACTAGGCCTACAATATAACAATTCCTAAATTCTCACATCTTCTGCTTTCAGTTAAGGTCTCTTGCACTTTCTTTTGCAATCATGAAGAAATTGTCCCAAGTTTGCATAATAGGTGGCTCTCCTGAATTCTAGTTTTGAAGTTTATGATTTAAGTAAGTTTGACATTTGTTTTGCCAACATTGTGTTAAAAGGGTAAGCTGATGCAAACCCTGACTACCTGATCAGTGTGATATGTTTTATTACCTGGTTTATGAGATTTGAGGGTGAACCTAAAGGCTTCTTTTAAAAAATCTCCCAACCCTCAAGTTCTAGGATTCTTTGTCGAACATAAACAATTATATAATCATTCTTCTTTATGTCACACCTATAGTCATAAAATTCTCTTGCTTATGTTTACATTGTTAAATGACAGTACTAACTGTTGCCGTTCAACAATACTGCAAACATAACTGACATTTT